>NW_012150840.1:9542962-9560356 GCF_000956105.1 Propithecus coquereli
ATATATATAAACAAACCATGTATTTGTAGCCAAAAGTGGGGAAGACAGATTGTATATAGGGCTTTGAGTGAAAATCTTAGAGGGTACCATCTGGCAATGTCATGTGAATGTGTCTACCACAGCATCTGGCCCACAGTAAATGCTCAGTAAATATCTCCTTTCTTATTTTAAAAGATGGAGGGAGAAAAGGCATGAAGTTAGGAAGAGTTTAGTAGGAACTAGGAAAAAGGAACTTGTCTCCACTCACCCATGAACTAGTGACAGACTGTGAAAGTACAACATGAGAAAAAACATCCTGCTGAATGAAGCACATAGGTTTCAAACTGGTGGCTCCAGAGCAGAATAGGTATGGTGCACAGATTTGTTTTATCCATATAATAAAGTATGAATTTGTTGCAATATTTAAAAATCAGGAGATTGCACATAAAAATCTTTATTTCTATTTTCCCTTGAAAAAAACTAGAGGTCCTGGCAACACAGAGGCCAACATGGCAACAATGGGCTGAAGCTGAGCAGAAGCAGTCTCATTTACATGGGATGTGGGATGGGCTCTCCAGTTGGCCACGGTTCCCACCAATCCCAGCCCAATTCATTCATTTTTGCTGCCTGCTTTGCTCCTGTTGGCATCAAGTTGTGACCATTTGTATAGTGAAAAGGAGTCTCTACTGAACGCCCAAAAATCTGGGTTCTAGTCCTGGCTCAGCTACAAACTTGTATACCTAACCTCTCTGAGTCTTAGTTTTCTGATCTGTGAAAGGAAGGATTTGTACAAAATTACCTCTAATAGCTCCGTAATTAGAATTTGTCTACAGTGGTGGCAATGAGCATGGGGGAGACAAAAAGTAGACTCGGCATATTTTATACTTCATTCCCTGAGTCCAATTTCTTAAAATGTTAATTTCATTTTGAGGTTGCTGAATTACCTAGTGAACCCAGGATAGTCTAAAAAGAAGTACAGGCTCTCTAGACCAGCGGTCCCCAACTTTTTTGGCACTAGGGACCGGTTTCATGGAAGATAATTTTTCCATGGACTAGGTGTGGTTTTGGGATGATTCAAGAGCATTACATTTATTGTGCACTTTATTTCTATTATTATTGCACTATTAACCTCTCTGCTAATGATAATCTGTATTTGCAGCCACTCCCCAGCACTAGCATCACCACCTCAGCTCCACCTCAGATCAGGCATTAGATTCTTATAAGGAGCATGCAACCTAGATCCCTCGCATGCACAGTTTACAGCAGGGTTCGAGCTCTTATGAGAATCTAACGCAGCCACTGACCTGACAGGAGGCAGAGCTCAGGTGATGATGCGAGTGATGGGGAGCAGCTGTAAATACAGGTGAAGCTTACTGCATTCACTCCCCTTCCCTGCCACTCACCTCCTGCTATGTGGCCCAGTTCCTAATGGGCCACAGACTGGTGCCAGTCTGCAGCCTGGGGGTCGGGGACCATAGCTCTAGACTATATCTGGGTCTACTTGTATGGACTGACTGATCTCATTGTAATTAAAAGCTAGAAGATTGTCTCAGATAGATAGAATCCCTTACTACTTGTCCACGTTCATTCCTATTATGGAAATTTTCAGATTCCTCTTTGGGATTGTTACCCAGCCTATGACTAAATGAAGAGTTCCAGAGCACACAGCCTCAGGCTGTAGGCATTCTCAGAGTATACAGGAATGAGATCAAATATAAAGACCAATATAAGGAAAGGGAAGGTTTTGGAATTTGAAAGCAGCAAAAAAGATCCTGTCTGGACTAGTCAGAGAATATACATGTCAGTCCTGCTGATCATACTGTAACCATGACAGCTGCTGTTTTAGCCCTGAGTGTGGAAGGTGTGAGCCCATAAATCACCGTTGAGAGACATGTTCTAGGACTGCGACAGTAAGTTTGGCCTCTTGTGTAACACTTTAAAAACTATAAGCTCAGCAAATCAGTTTCACTATAAATCCATTATTTAATTCATCCTCCTAAAGGCCTCGGGAAGTTGAGCAGGAAAAATGATACTTATCAATCCTGTTTTACAGTTAGAAAAGCCTTAGACCCAGAAAGTTAAATACCACACATTGACCAAAGTACTCAAGATTCACTTCAGCAAATATTTATTGTGTTCTCATTGTGTGCCAGGATTTAGAGACAAGACAATGATGAATTCGCCACATTTCTTAGTCCCTAAGGAATGAACCAAAAAAACCCAAACATAAATCTCTGTGCTTTCTATTGCCTAAGTTATACACCTCTGATAATCTACATGGGGAATATGCACAGACTTCTAAGATTTTAACTCTATTAACTGATCCAAAGTTAGATTCAATGACTTCGCATCCTCCTTCATCCAAGAGAAACTACTTATCCCAACCAAAAAGCAGTCTAGTCTGAGAGAATATAATTTTATTTATAAACTCTTCCCATAGGACAAAAGTCACAAATATAAATGAGCCTATCTAAATAGAGAAAATCAAAAGCCATTCAATATTTTTATCATTATATATAAACTGAAAGGCAAAAACAACTATATCTTCAATGTACACACCTAGAACCATCAAAAAATGTCTTATTGTGGCTCTACCTGTGGCAACACCTGCCCCAATGCATCTGAGCAAACTTGGTAGTTATAATCTAGATCAGAGGGTCTCAACCAGGGCAATTTCCCCCCAGGGGATAAGTGGCAATGTCTGGAGACATTTTTGGTTGTCTGGAGGACAACTTAGGAAGATATTACTGGCATCTAGCGGGCAGAGGCCAGGGATACTGTTAACTATCCTATAACACAGAGGATAGCCCCACATACCAAAGAACTATCTAGCCAAAATGTTAATAGTGCTAAGGCTGAGAAACCATGGTCTAGGTTCTCTATATTTTGGCAACAGGCCTTCGTTCTGGGTCTTTTAAGGACTCCATGCAGACAGGTTTTGGCTGCTAAATACAACCCAAAGAAAACATAACATCCATGTTCCTTCACCTTTCCATCAGACCCTGTGTTTCTGGCAATAAAGCCTAGTGAACTACTGCCTTTACTTCATGTTCTTTATTATTCATTAAAATAAGAATTACAAGTATAAGAGGCTGAGAGAAGATGGAAAGTCAACAAAAACAAGGAAGAAAGAAGGAAAAGAGGAAGAGAGGGAGGGAGAGGCTTGGTTGTCATTTCCACAGCCAAATGAAGCCAAATCAACCATTTTGCAGATAGGCAATTATCTGTTCTATTATGAAACTGATCATCTCTAGCAATTGCTTTTTCCTACCCAAGAAACAAACTGTTCCAGCACCATATAGGCAAATAAAAATTAAATCATTCAGGTGCTGTGGCCTCTCCAAGGAGACATTGCCTATATAACTGAGGCCACCTAGTGGTCTCCAGTGTGGATCTCAGCTAAGTAGGCCCTAAGACTCCAACTTGAGTATAAAGTCTGAATTTGGATATATAGTCTCTATTTATAAAAGGGGAAATCCCTAGCTCAGAAAACTTAAAATATTCTCATCTATCTACATGCCACACAGTTCAACAAGCATTCATTCTGTTCCTACTACATAAGCCTACTCCTTCAACTACAATATTAGGGAGCCTCTATCAACCTCAGTCTAGGAAGAAAAATTCTAGCTCTGCCTTCAAAAAGCAGGGTCTTGGCAGGTTCTCAAAGAATTGTTTCCTTTATGCCAAAAAATAACTCTAAAGAGGTGGGGTATAGCATGTGAGAATTATATGTCAAAACGTGACATAGTTGATAGCCCCAAAGAAGAGAACACTATTAGCAAGAGACTAAGGTTTCTCTTTTTTCCAATCTATATATGAAGTAGCAATAAGATATGTGCTTAAGAAGAAAAAAAAATTGCATTTGTTTATTTGATCAATCTTTCTTTTTATTTGTCTTTATTCAGCTCTATTACCCAGACTAGTCCAACTGGTCACTGACACCCACTTTAGAATTTCTATGGCCAAGACAGACAGGCATAAGAATGCCAAGTATGTTTTTAAACTGCCAGCTTTGAGTCAACATCAGTATCTCCATTCCCAGTGAAACTGAAAAAAGGCTGGAAACTCACAGCTTGGGTTTTCCACTCCCAGTTGTGATGCTGGCAGTAAAAAGAAAAAGAGTCAGCATCTGGCTCCCTCTCAAACAAAGCTGCTCAGCCCATTTAATCCAAGAAAAAGATGCCATCCCAAGAGGCTATTCAAGATACATGTCCCCTGGATGGTACTTAGGGTGTTTCATTCATCATTGTGTTTTACTGATTTTTAAAAAAGTCTCTCTCACTGGCAGGCTAATTTTCCACAGACTTCCCCCTTTCTTTTGAAATGGCACACTCTTAGAAGCTTAAAATCTGTTAATAATCTTGGCAGGTTGCTCAGAACCATAATGTGGCCAGCCTAGGTTTACTGTATGTGCCTTGTATGTACCCCATGGCAGGTTTGGTGAAGAAACTCTCTATTAAGCCAGAATGTCCCCAGACACTGTTTCCTCTTAATTGTTTCTACCTGAACAATTGATGCTAACAAGAAATAAAGATGAGTACCAAAAGAACAATCAGAGAGGAAAGCATGAGTGTGGGATGCAGGAGGCAAAGTGCACATACCTGGTCACGATCTCCTGCGAAACAGCAGCTTTTCATTGTGCATGAGTTGAAGTAACCCTGATTGTCAAACTGGAACACAGGCAGGCGAGAGTGTATGTCATAGAGGACAGGGGGCAAGCGACGCCTCAGGGCCAGGAGCTGAGTCCCATTGCTGTTGAATCGCACACTCATGGCACTTTGTAGGGATAGGTTTCCACCATAGCGCAGGAGAGAACTGGAAGACAGAAAGCAAAAGGATCTGGCATGAGGCAGGCTAGACAACAGTCTGAAAAACACTGAATTTATTTCTTCACATGTGCTCAGGACTTCCTGTCAGCCTTGTATACCTGAATTTCAGCAAAAGGGTATTTTTATGCAGTGGCTAGAAGATAATAATGAGGGGAGGAATGGCTCCTTGGTTACTTTCAAGAAAGTTACTTAAATTGTCAGTCCCTCTTTTAAATTTCCAAAATGTAAATTACCAGTAAATTCATAAGAAAAGGATAACAAAAACATCTTGAAAGAAGAGACATATTAAAAAGAGATACTCGTCAAGACCCTGGGATGTAAGTAAGTCCTGTCCATCCCAACTGGCTAATTATGGATGATATTTAAGTAATATATTTATCCTCTATATTAGAGATATAAGAACCATCAGCAAGAATAATACTTTATTGTTTATTCTGGATATTTTTAAAACAGTAATAATTTTATTACTTAAGTATAACAAACATTTATTTTTAAATCTTTTTTTCCTTTTCTTTTTGAGACAAGGTCTCTCTCTGTTGCCCAGGCTAGAGTGTAGTAGCGTTATCGTGGCTCACTGCAACCTCAAACTCCTAAGCTCAAGAGATGCTCCTGCCTCAGCTTCCTGAGTAGCTAGGACCACCAGTGCATACCACCACACTTGGCTAATTTTTAATTTTTTTGTAGATGTGGGGTCTTGCTATATTGCTCAGGCTGGTCTCCAACTCCTTTGCCTCACCTCCCAAAGTGCTAGGATTATAGGTGCGAGCCACTGTGCCAAGCCCTATTTTAAAATTTTAATCTGTTCACAAAGAATTTTTATATTCTACAGGGCACGACCAGAGGGTAAATATTAAAGAAAAATTTAAAATTTAGATGCAAAGCAAGTAGTGCAACAATTAGAAAAGAAAGAGGACTTGTTTCCCTTTATAATTCCCAAAAAGTTTATATTTAGCTTTAAAATATACTTTTGTTAATACATATAATTTCACTTATCTAGCTTCACTAGAGAATGGCATATTCTGTTTCACCTAATAGTCTTCTGTAGTTTCATAATGTTCACAACATTTTGTTAAAAAGTCACATAGTACGGTTCTAAATAATTTCTTTTGATGACTCAGAAGATACTTTCACTATTACAGTGAATCAGGATGGCCACGAACATTAATAATTATACAATACTAATTTTATTAATAAGAGGGTATATGTGCATTTTATCTTTCAGATATCAGGATCCTTGATTACCTGGACACTATTTTATTATAGAGGGATGACTGCTCAGTGCCCATGTTATAATCAAGGTCTCGTTTGTATTTCAGGTTCAATTCTTGAAGCACTGAACTACTTATTGGTTGGAAAGTGAAGTTAAGTAAGTGTAAGGGATACTGTAAAAATGAGTGCCACGTTAGAACTACTGACTCACTCTGTCTCACAGACATTTTTGTCATGAAGAGACAATGATCCTAGTAGCTTTAGAGAAAAAAGCTTATAAATTCTAGAGAATCACAGACCTACATTAGAGCCTAGCAGATTTATTTGAAATATTTTTAAGGAAGAAGTTTTAATGGCATTTTACCAAGTGAAAACTTTAAGAGCTATATGCTACCAGAAAAGTTTTAATATTGAATGAAGATAATACATTTTCTTTTTTCTTTTTGGCAAGAGAGTGATGAAGCAGACAAGAAAGGAGATAATCCTATGGGGAAAGGGGCCCTGAAACCACAGTGCAGGGACAGCTGCCAACCTAGCCTGGTCATAAAAACAGCCTGTACCAACCCCTGCCACAGTCAGTCCCGTGTCCCCCAAAGCAGTCTTCTCACCAAAGGGAAGAATGCTCTGGTACTGCAGATATGTGTGGAAACAAGACTTGGGCAAAACAGCCTTTAATCCTCTTATGATTGGAATGAAAGGAAAGAGGGAAGAGACTTAGAAAACCATCCTCAGAACTCCAGAAATCAAGAAGCCCAGTATCCCTGCAGGCACCAAGTAATAATCCCTGCAGAGAAATGTTCTTGTAATGGTCCTAAACATAGGCCACACTCACTTGCATACTGAGAATGAATGACAGGCCTGTCAGAGCCTAGGCATTTCCTTTAGAGGATGCCCTGGCTGCCACAGGCATGTGGTGTTATCTAAACACCAAGCTCAAAAACAATGAGAAGCTTTCAATCCAAGATCAGCACGGAGTGTGCAAATAAACCAGCATCTGTAAGATGACTAGAAGTGGGGAGTCGGAAACAAGACTCAACAGAAGGCAACTTGGCCAGCCCCATCAGCTGTAGCAGTAGGGGTTTGCATCAGCTCAGACATCCCTAAACGCCCTTTCCATCAGTTTACAGGAATTTCTTCTGCCTATTTTAGTCAGGCCTGTGGAGGAGTCTGCCAAGGAGAGGCATGCAGGCCCATCCCATCCAAGCTCCTGACCCACCATTTGCAATCTGGCTACACTATAGGGGTCTATTTGTGGGCAGAAAACTCTGACCTCTCACACAAAGAAGGTGCATAGGACTCTTGCTCCTAGAATGTTTAGGAATGCTATTTAAAAAGCAGAAGCTAACAACACTGAATACTTCATGTTTTGGTACAAAATTCAATTCCTTCCAGAGGGATGGAATGACGCCTAAAACCCAGAAAATGAGTTACATTAACTATAATTTCTCAGCAGGGGCTCTGTAGCTGGCCACTCCTAGTGAGAATGACAAGGATGATCTAGTTTGCCAGTGAGAGAAGGCTTAGAAGCAGTTTTCCCTCACAGTCAAGATATAAAGATAATGTCAAAGATTCCGTAGTTCCCCATCAACTGATGAGTGGATTAAGAAAATGTGGGATATATATCTCATGTCACTCAGTGACAAGAAAGAATGAAATACATGGCTTTTGCAGCAACTTGGTTGGAACTGGAGGCCATTATCCTAAGTGAGATAACTCAGGAACAGAAAAATAAATGTCACATGGTATTACTTGTGGGAGTAATAAGTGGAGTTAAACTATGGCTTCACAAGGACACAGAGTGGTATAATGGACATTGGAGACTCAAAAGAGGGGAGGATGGGAGGAATTGAGGGAAGAAAAATTATCTCTGGGGTATAATGTACCCTATTCGGGTGACAGGTAGACCAAAAACCCAGACTCCAATGCTATATAATACATACATGCAATGGAATTCAACTTGTACACCCCAAATCTATTAAAATAAAAGAAAAAGAAAATAAAGAAGGATCCTACAACTAACACAGCAATAAAGTTTAAAATTTAACCATCCCCCCCCAAAAAAAAGATTCTGTAGTTTACAGTTCCAAGTGTAATATGTATGAGAAATCATCTAGGACTTTTAAAAAATGTATATTCTCAGGATCCCCCACGTTTGATATTCTAATTCAGTGTAGGAAGTGGGCCCACGTATCTGAATTTAACAAGCGACCCCAGTTAATTGTGAAGCAGGTGACTTTCAAACTATACTTTGAGAAACATGATTCCATTTTGGAATTTTAGGGGTGAGAAGTGGAGAGAAAACAAGGTGGAGAGTGGAGATTACTGGAGGTTCAATGAAAAGCTAACCACACAATATGGCACTTTTTATAGCCCCACGTCTGTTAGCAGAAGGGTCTCCAAGGCCTTTAAAGATCAGAGTTCCACTCTGCCAACAGTGCCTGAAATGTTTTTTTCCTGTTTTCAACACATTCCCTGAAGGAGAACAGATTTCTCACTTCCTCTTGGAGAACTGAGGGTGCCTATACACAACAAGAATGCCTCGATCTTGACTTACTTTCTGGACATTTATCTTGATAAGGAAAATGCCACTGTCTCCACTCCTGCAGAGAACTGGTTGCCATTACACACCCAAATGAGATGAGCAGTATCATCAAAGAACTAGCAAAACAAGTTCAAATAAGTTCAAATAAAAATATCTCCATAAGAAGAATAAAAGGAATACATCTATTCCCAACCTATCTTCATCCAAGGATTTGCTGTAAAATGCAATAAGAATAGGGTAGGAGGTGATCCAAGGGTCAGCATGCTAAAGACCTAGGAAGAAAAGCAAGAACACCTCAGAACACCAGGAAAACATTCCTCACTGTGGTAGTCTCCTGTGGGGGCTTTTTAGTTTTGTTTTTTTAGGGGCAAAAAAACCCAAAAAACCCTCAGCTGGACTTCTTTATTGCTCTGGCGGGGTAAAAAGAACATTTTTTAAAGTACTTGGCCAGGGTTAAAGCCTTGAAACAGAAGAGAAACAGGCTAAGGCTGTTTCCTGGGAAAGTAACTGGGACTATCTGTCCAGCACAATATAGGGAATTGAAAAAGCTTCCAAGATCAGACTCCACAAACCTAGATTAACATAAATCCATGAGTCAGTAATTCATCTGATGCTACCTGATGGTACCAACAAAATTTTCCAAAGCCCGCTGCATGAATTTCCCCATAGTTTCTGTGTGTAAGTTCTATAAAACCTTTGAAATGCTTGGAGTCAAGGCACTGCCATTCTAACTCACAGACCTCAGAGAGGCAAAACCGAGGTCCTTTAGATGTGGGGAAATCTCTCCCCACCCCAGTTTCTGCTTTAAGACAGAATGACCTATAAGGAATATGGGACATTTAGTACTTCCTCTAATACAACTCATAGAATATAACAAATCCTACAAGATACTAGGTAAAAAGTGATCAAGTTCACGGAGTCACAGTCCATACTGGTCCCATTCAAGCATGTTCAGGGTCCCAATAACCCCTTAACCATTTGTATTACATGAGTTGGAAGGGGGCTGAAGAACCTGGGCTTTCTCTTCTGTTTTCCTAATATACTCCTCAATCCCAAGACTGAAATTTTTCTAGAGGAATCAGAACTGTTAGACATCCAGCTCAAGAAAGACACACTGTGATCTGTGAATGAACAAGTTTATTTTCCCCAGAACGTGATTCACAGCCAAACTTCTCTGGCTTGAAACACAAACATGGCCGGGTGTGGTGGCTCACACCTATAATCCTAATCTAGCAGTTTGGGAGGCTGAGGTGGGAGTATCACTCGAGGCCAGGAGTCAAAACCAGCCTAGGTAATAGCGAGATCCTATCTCTACAAAAAAATAAGAAAAATTAGCTAGGTGTAGTGGTGCATGCCTGTAGTCCCAGCTACTTAGGAGGCTGAGGCAGAAGGATCACTTGAGCCCAGGAGTTCAAGGCTGCAGTGAGCTATGATCGCACCACTGCACTTCAACCTGGGTAACAGAACAAGACCCTGTCTCAAAAAAAAAAAGAAAGAAAAAAAGAAAAAGAAACACAGACATGAGTTCAGTATGCTTTCTGAATAACTAGAAATTTAAGTTTGACTGAAATTGGCAGCAGGGCATGACTAAATTTCTGATAAAAAGGTCTTTACGTAATCAAATGGTATATCCGGCCCTTCCATGAAGTAAACACGGATGGTAGACACTGCAGCATTTCTAATCATCGTCTTCCAGAACAGGAACATGTCCAGAGTTGAAGCGTTCTAGAACCCAAGTTTTTGCCTTTGGCCCAGAGATCCCAAAAGCCACACAGAACCAACCAAGATCTCAAAGAGACTTAAGAGGCAGTGCCATAATAGGTTTGTTTTAGGACATTTATGACCTTCCCACAGAATTAGGGACTCAACATTTAGTCATGAGTTCATCAGACAGCCTAGCTTATTCAAAACCCCCCTCTACCCCAAGTTTGGCAAAATAGAGAGGAGTTTCATAAGTAATGATTTAATCTTCATCTTATGTAGCATCAGCCCTGACCTCACAGTGTATAAAATTGGGAAGGGAGAGTTCAACGAACAGTGGTTGACAGGAAGAAGAAAAAAGCAAGTGGAAGGAGGGAGCTTGAGACAGCAGTTGCTACAGCAACAGTAGCAGCACAGAAGGAGTGGGTGGGAAGATATGCAGGTAAATAGGCAGTCCTTGATGGCAGGAGAAGAAGTAGGGTGGGTGCACTGAGTGCTAGGTGACAAGGCCACAAAGCTAGAGGAATGTTAAAGAGGAAAGAAGAAAAGTCTGGAAAAAATCCTAAGCAGAAGGGCTGAAAACAAAAATCACAATTTAGTACTTTGTAAAAAGAACTCTTACGCAAACAGTTGAAAACAAGAGAAGAGAGGAAGGTCAAGGAAAAAGCCCTTTCCTCAAATTGCGGACTGATTAGACGTGATTACAGGAAGACGGCTTGTTTCATACAGGAGCCACTTGCTGAGAATGCATCCAAAAACCAAAGTCACCTTAAATGGCAATAATATGAACGCCTTACAAGGGCTTTCAAATTTTTTTATAGTAACTCTTTGTAACCCTTCAGTGGCTCCCTATTTCAACTAGAGTAAAAACCAAATTCCTTACAATGCCAACAAAGCCCTAGATAAGCCCTTCATCCTTTATGTCTCTGGCCCCACCCCCTAGCACTCCCTTCTTCCCTTACTCTATCTAATTCAACCAGATGGTGCCTCTTTATTGTTCCTAGAAATGCCAGGCATGCTTCCCCTGCATGACAGTCAAATAAAAATTTTCAAAGGACTCTGAAAATTTTAGTGTCCCTCACCATCCTTCTCAATGAGGGCAAATAATGTTCCTCCTTTGATATGTTTCTAGATACTGAACAGGCCTCCTTTGGTTAGCGCTAGACACAGTCACCAGGCTAGGTCTGAAACTACACTCAGTTTGATTTCCTTCTGCAGATCTGCCATCCCACTTCCAAAGGGTCCATACATAAATGGCCAAGTTATGTTATCAGAACAGAAAACAGATTCAAAACACGAAGTATTTTGTGCAGAATCCAGAAATATTAGTGATGTTCCTGGAAAGTCTTCTATATATGGGTAAATTCATGAATAAATGAGGCCAACATTATTACTGAGAGTATACTAAGAAGACTATATCTAAAATATGTGACTTACAACAGATAAAATATAAGATCAAACCTGTGATCACAAAATTAAAAGTTTATACTATCAAGAATTCACTGAAGGAACTATATCAAGATAGATATCCTTGAAGAAGCAAAAAGTTCTTCATTAAATTATTTTCCAAAATGTTTTCATGTGGCCAGACATGGTGGCTCGTTCCTGTAATCCTAGTACTCTGACAGGCCAAGGCAGGAGAATCATTTGAGCTCAGGAGTTTGAGACCAGCCTGAGCAAGAGTGAGACTCTGTCTCTACAAAAAATAGAAAAATTGGCCCAGGTGTGGTTGCGCCCCTATAGTCCCAGCTACTCAGGAGGCTGAGGCAGGAGGATCACTTGAGCCCAAGAGTTTGAGGTTGCAGTGAGCTATGATGACGCCACTGCACTCTAGACAGGACAACAGAGCAAGACTCTGTCTCCAAAAAAAAAAAAAGTTTTCATGTACATCATATCATTTAATCCTTACAATAATCCTATAAAATAGTCAGTGGGGTTGTCATCAACCTCATTTCACACTGGAGGAAACCAATTCTATGATTATATGACTTGACCTTTACCACATAACCAAGCAGCAGAAATAGGACAAGCAAGTTTTTTTCTGCTTCTTGATTCAAGATGATTCACAGAATACACTGTGGAGGTGAATTATTCCACCTAGTAGATATCAGCATCAGACTGCAATGCACCAGGGCCAGAAGGATTAGTCTAAGTCATTCACTTTATACCTTTCCCTGTAATTCAGTAACTCATTTTTTCAAGCATACATTCATTTAAACATTTATTGAATACCTGACTATCTTAGGTACTGTGCAAGGCACACGGATTCAAAGATGAAATTAGATGAATAACGTGCTCTTAATAACTAACAAGAAACAGGAAATCCACCAGTTTCCTTCTATAACATGAACAGTGCTATATTAATGGGAAGATGTGCCATAAGAGGACCCATGAAGAATAACTGCCTTCTACCAAGGAGACGAGAGTGGGAGCAGTCACAAAAGACTTCCTGGAAGAAAAACCTACATTTACTCTTAACAGAGGGTCAAAGGGTTAAGTTCTTAACTGGCAAAAGAAATAAGATAAATCTAGATACATTTATACAGTCATGTGTCACTTAATGACAGGGATACATTCTAAGATATGCACTCTTAGACAACCTCATCATTGTGTGAACATCATAGAGTACTTACATAAACTGAGATGGTACAGCCTACTACACACTTAGGCTGTACGGTATAACCCAGGCTACAAACCCGTGGAACATGTTACTATCTCTTACTGTACTAAATACTATAGGCAACTGTAACACGATGGTTAGTATTTGTATCTAAACATAGAAAAGGTACAGTAAAAATATGATATAAAAGATTTTTTAAAAAATGGTACACCTATATAGGGCACTCACACAAATGGAGCCTGCAGCACTGGAAATTGCTCTGGGTGAGTCAGTGAGTGAGTGGTGAGTGAACGTGAAGGCCTAGAACATTACCATAAACTACCGTAGACTCTATAAACACTGTACACTTAGGCTACACTAACTTTATTTTTCAATATTTTTCTTATTGAAGAGGGATACAAACAAACAGAAAGATATGGATCAAAAGAATGAATATTGCTAAAATGAACATACTATCCAAAGCAATCTGCAAATTCAAAGCAATCTCTATCAAATTACCAAAGACATTCTTCACAGAAACAGAAAAAAAAGTCCTAAGATTTATATGGGACCACAAAAGATCCAGAACAACCAAAGCAATCCTGAGCAAAAGGATCAAAGCTGGAGGCAACATACTACCTACTGGACTTCAAAATATACAACAAAGCTGTAGTAACTGAAACAGCATGGTACTGGCATGAAAACAGACAAACAGACCAATGGAACAGAATAGAGAACCCAGAAATTAATCCACATATCTACAGCCAACTGATTTTTAACAAAGGTGCCAAGAACACTCATCAGGAAATGGACAGTCTCTTCAATAAATGGTGTTGGAGGGCCGGGCGCGGTGGCTCATGCCTGTAATCCTAGCACTCTGGGAGGCCGAGGCGGCAGATCGCTCAAGGTCAGGAGTTCTAGACCAGCCTGAGCAAGAGCGAGACCCCGTCTCTACTAAAAAGAGAAAGAAATTATCTGGACAACTAAAAATATATATATAGAAAAAATTAGCCGGGTATGGTGGCGCATGCCTGTAGTCCCAGCTACTCGGGAGGCTGAGGCAGGAGGATCACTTGAGCCCAGGAGTTTGAGGTTGCTGTGAGCTAGGATGATGCCACAGCACTCTAGCCAGGGCCACAGAGCCAGACTCTGTCTCAAAAAAAAAAAAAAAAAAGTGCTGATCAGGTTGGACATTATCCATAAGGCAAAAATAAATAAATAAATGGTGTTGAGGGTATTCATATGTAGAAGAATGAAACTAGACCCTCACCTCTCGCCCTACACAAAAATCAATTTAAAATGGACCAAAGACCTATATGTAAGACCCAAAATTACATAACTACTAGAAAAAACCATGGGGGAAATGCTTCAGGACATTGGTCTGGGAAAAGATTTTATGGATAAGACCTCAAAAGTATAGGCAACAAAAGCAAAATTGAACAAATGGGATTATATCAAACTAAAAAACTTCTGCATGCCAATGAAACAATCAACAGGGTGAAAAGACAACCTACAGAATGGCAGAAAATATTTACAAACTATTCATCCAAAGAGGGATTAATATCCAGAATATTCAAGGAACTCGAACATCTCAACAGAAAAAAAAAAATCTGATTTAAAAATGGGCAAATGATCCCAACGGATATTTCTTAAAAGAAGACATATATATGGTCAACAAATATATGAAAAAATGCTCAACATCACTAATCATCAGAGAAATACAAATCAAAACCACAATGAAGTATCATCTCACCGCAATTAGAATGGCTATTATCAAAAAACAAAAACAAAATATAACAATGCTGGTGAGGATGTGGAGAAAAGGGAACTCTTATACACTGCTGGTGGGAATGTAAACTAGTATGGCCACTATGGAGAACAGTGTGGCAGTCCCTCAAAAAACTATAAATAGAACTACCATATGATCCAGCAATTCCACTACTGAGTGCTTATCCAAAGGAAAGAAAACCAGTATATCAAAGAAACATCTGCATTCCCCTGTTTACTGCAGCACTATTCACAATAGCCAAGATATGGAATCAACCTAGGTGTCCAACAACAAAAGAATGGATAAGGAAAATGTGGAATATATAAACAATGGAGTACTATTCAGCCATAAAAAGAATGAAATCCTGTCATTTGCAGCAACATAGAACTTGAGAACACTACGCTAAGTGAAATAAGTCAGGAACAGAGAGTTAAATACCACATACTCTCATATGTGGAAGCTAAAAAAAAGTTGATCTCACAGAAGTAAAAAGTAGAAGAGAGAATACTAGAGGCTAGGAAGGGCAGGAGGAAGGGACGGATAGGGACAGATTTGTTAAAGAATACAAAATTAAAGCTAGGGAGAAAGAATAAGTTCTAGTGTTCCATACCACTGTGGGATGACTATAGTTAACAATAATATATTATATAGTTTCAACTACCTAAAGGTGGATATTGAATGTTCCCAACACAAAGAAATGATAAATGTTTGAGATGATGGATATACTAATTATCCTGATCTGATCCCTATACATTATGTTTCAAAACATCACTATGTACCCCACAAACATGTACAATTATGTGTCAATTAAAAATTAAAAGTATATAAAACTATTTTTCTTTCTGTAATAATAAAATACCTTAGTTTACTGTAACATTTTTACTTCATAAACTTTTTTTTTTTTTGAGATGGAGTCTCACTCTGTTGCCTGGGCTAGAATGCTGTGGCGTCATCATAGTTCATAGCAACCCTAAACTCCTGGGTTCAAGCAATCCTCCTGCCTCAGCCTCCCAAGTAGCTGGGATTACAGGCACACGACACCACACCGCTAATTTTTTCTATTTTTAGTAGAGATGGGTCTTGCTCTTATGAGATTACAGGCATGAGCCACTGAGCCCGGCCTATAAACTTTTAACTTGTTAAACTTTTTGACTCTTGTAATAACACTTAGCTTATAACACAAACACACTGTAGAGCTGTACAAAAATATTTGCTTATATACTTATTCTATTTTTGTTTTTTTGTTTTGTTTTGTTCTGTTTTTACTTTTTAAACATTTTTGTTAAAAGTAAAGACAGAGACACACACATTAGTTTAGACCCACATAAGGCCAGGATCATCCATATCACTGTCTTCCACCTCTGCATCTTGTCCCACTGGAAGGTCTTCAGGAGCAATAAAACGCATGGAGCTGTCATCTCCTATGATCATAATGCCTCCTTCTGTAATACCTCCTAAAGGATCTACCTGGCACTGTTTTAGAGTTAATTTTTTTATAAGTAGGACTACACTCTAAAATAGTGAGAAAAAGTATAGTATAGTAAACCAATAACATAGTTGTTTAATATTTTTTTCAAAAAATAGAATAAAGAAATAAATTTTATTTTTAACTGAAATTCCCAAAAGTCAATGTTACAAAGTTATAAAACATAAATGTTAGGTTTAGAACAAATTATGAATACATTATGGACTCAGCATGTTGAATGATTTGCTGATGAAGTAAAAATTCATGAACAAACAAATCTGAACTTTATGTGTCTATCAAAGCACACTCTGTCCCTGAAATTATGCAGAAACAAGAAATTGCTAGAAATTCTGAGCCCCTTAAGAGTCCCTTGCAGTTTCTTAATTGAGATTTTTTTCTTTTTAATTCTCCATCATCCTTATAGTACAGAAGCTTTCTGGATGACATTTTACTGACCACTTGATGAGCGCCTCTTATGTGCCAGACATTGTGCAAGGGGCTAAGAAACAAAAACTAGTGCCTTTAGATTAGCATAGAGTTGCCGGATAGAACGTAGGACTCCCTGTTCAATTTAAATTTCAGATAAACAACAAATAATTTATTGTGTAAGTATGTCCCAAATAATTTACAGGATATATTCTTGTTTGCCAAAACTGGCAACCCTAGACTAGGGGAACTTAGGATTTTGTTCCTGTGCTACAGAATCAATACTTGAACATCTGGACACTATGAGCTGAATTCTGGCCCTGCCTATCTTGTACTGGTGCCTTCTCCTCATCCTTCTTCTATGTTGGCCTATTTTTCCTAAAGTTTATCTCTTCTTCTTTTTTGGAATGACACCTTTCTTTGATGAAATGTGTTTTCAAATAATTTCTATAAGTGATGATGTGTCAAAGGTAAAACATTCTGAGTTCTTACATGGTTGACTGACAGTACCTTTATTTTGCCATCACATTTGACTGATCCTCAATCTGAGTATAGAATTCTGGATTAAATATTATTTTCCCTCAGAACTTTGAAAACGTTGCTCCATTGCCTTCCAGCATCCAGTATCGCTAATTAGAAATCGAAGGTCAGTCTGATTCTCATTCTTTGTGGATGCTCTGTTTTGCTTTTTGTTTTTGTTTTCTGAAAGCATTTATGAACTTCCCTTCATTCTTGAGTGTATTAGTTTGCTAGGGCTGCCATAACAAAATATTACAGGCTGGGTGGTTTAAACAATAGAAATTTATTTTCTTACAATTCTGGATGCCAGAAATACAAGATCAGGGTGTCAGCAGATTTACAGTTTCTTCTGAGGCC
>NW_012150840.1:9561904-9565935 GCF_000956105.1 Propithecus coquereli
AGTGCATATTGTACCTGATAGGTAAGTTTTTATCCCTCATTCCCCTCCCACCCTCCCCCAACAAAGTTGTTTATTTTCATTATCAAGTATTATATACCATAACATAACTGTATATGCTAGACTTTTATACAACTGGCAGTACAGGTTTGTACCAGCATCACCACAAACCTGTCAGTAATACATTATGCTACAACATTATGACAGCTATAGCATCACTAGGTGATAGGCATTTCTTAGCTCCATTATAATCTTATAGGACCACCATCATATATGCAATCCATCACTGACTGAAACAACATTATGCAGCATATGACTATATATGAATAAATTCCCAACACATACCAATGAGCAAAAAAGTCAAGTTGTAGGATGATTATATAGTAGTACATAATTTGCGTGAGAAACATACATGCATACAGAAGCAGCACTATACATTTTCTACAGATATATGTACAAGCATATGAAAGCCAAGAAAAAATTCTGGAAGCATATGTTATAAACTCACAATACTCACTACCCTCAGAGGAAAAGGCAAAGGAGCAGGACTAGAAGAAGTAGTCAGAGGGAACTTTTAGCCTTATTGACAGTTTTAAAAGGAGAATGTTATTATGAATTACTTGTATTTTTTTAACTTTTTACTTTGAAATAATTGTATAATAGATTCAGAGGAATATGCAAGAAATGCACAAGAAGGTCCTATGCACCCTTCACCCAGTCTCTCCCAATCTTGTCTTGCATAACTATATGATAATATCAAAATCAGGAAAATCACATGTGTACAATCCACAGAACTTATTTATAATCAGTTATGCATACTCATTTGTGTGTATGTATATAGCTCTATGCAATGGTATCATGTGTGTAGCTTCATGTAACCACCACCACAATTAAGATATTCATCTGTACCATCACCTTAAGACTGACTTCCCTCATTCTGAACTCCTGGCAACCACTAATCTGTTCATCTCTATAATTACATTATTTCATGAATACTACATGAAATGGAATCATGTAGCATGTATTCTTTTGAGATTGGCTTTTTTCACTCACCAAAATTTCCTCAAAGTTTATCTAAGTTGTTACACGTTTCAATAGTTCATTCCTTTTTATCACTGAGTAGTATTCTATGATATGAATGTACCACAACCACCCACTGAAGGACATATGGGTAGTTTCCAGCTTTTGTCTACCATGAATAAAGCTACTATGAACATTCATGTATAAGTTTCCGTGTGAAAATAAATTTTCATCTATCTTAGATAAATGCCCAAGAGCACAATCGCTGGGTCATATGGTAAGTTCATCTTTATAAAGGAACTACCAAACTATTTTCTAGAGTGGCTATACCATTATACATTACCACCAGCAATATAAGAGTGATCAAGTTTCTCCACTTCTTCATCAGCATTACTTATGTTTTGAAAAGCTAAACTAGGCTGGGCGCGGTAGCTCACGCCTATAATCCTAGCACTCTGGGAGGCCGAGGCAGGAGGATCGTTTGAGCTCAGGAGTTCGAGATCAGCCTGAGCAAGAGCGAGACCCCGTCTCTACTAAAAATAGAAAGTAATTGGCTGGACAACTAAAGACATATAGAAAAAATTAACCGGGCATGGTGGCACATGCCTATAGTCCCAGTTACTTGGGAGGCTGAGGCAGAAGAATGGCTTGAGCCCAGGAGTTTGAGGTTGCTGTGAGCTAGGCTGATGCCACGGCACTCTAGCTCAGGCAACAGAGCCAGACTCTGTCTCAAAAAAAAAAAAGCTAAACTAAAAAGTCTGTCAAAGTACTTTAAAACAAAAGGAGAGATAACTAGGCATTTTTAGCTTCCTTACGGATGTACAAACATCATCTATGAAATATTTTTACACCCATTAAAAAAAAAAAATCAAAGCTGAATTTGTTTAAGCCCCTCGATCTAATATCAATTTATGGGAAAAATCGGAGTTAGAGGACATGCTAAATGATAGTACAAGAATGCAATCAGCGTGAGCTAGAAGATAAGAAATTCCTAAGACAAATAATCCAGTTTATTTAACAAATAAATTACAAAAGAAAAGTAAGAGGCAAGAGTATCCATAGACTAAAGGAGACTTAGAAGTCACATCACCTAGTGAGAACAATCAGGCAAGAGGAAGAAATAAAGAGCATATACACTGGAAAAGAGGAAGTCAAAATATCTAAGTTTGCTGATGATATGAACTTATATCCAGAAAACCCTAAGGACTCCTCCAAAGGATTCCTAGATTTGATAAATAAATTCAGCAAAGTCTCAGATTATAAAGTAAAGGTACAAAAATCAATAGCATTTCTATACACCAACAACCACCAAGCTGAGAACCAAATCAAGAACTTAATCCCATTCACAATAGGTGCAAAAAAAACAAATAATACTTAGGAATAAATTTAGGAGAAGGAAGGAGCCTGAGCTGAGGAAGGGACACCCGCACTGCCAACTTGGCCGCTTATCGCTGCAGTGGCACCTGTGGCCCAGGCTCTCCCATTCACATGTTGCCAGAAAGATGGTTTCACTCTCTTACCCTCTGCAAAATCCTCCTTAACATGGTTTAACCACCACCAGGTGTCGCCTCAGTGACTCTCTGGACCCTACACAGGGCCATGCACTACTCAGGGGTGGACCAGCGTAAGGGACTGGGCTGGGAGTGGATGGGAGAAGAAAAAATAACTAACTGAGGAGGTGAAAGATCTATACAAGGAGAACTACAAGTCACTGATGAAAGAAATCACAGATGACACAAACAAATGAAAAAAAAATCCCATGCTCATGGATTGAAAGAATCAATATTGTTAAAATGACCATACTGCCCAAAGCAATCTACAGATTCAATGTAATTCCTATCAAAATACCAATATCATCTTTCATAGAATTAGAGAAAACAATTCTAAAATTCATATGGAACCAAAACGGAGCCCAAATAGCCAAAGCAATCCTAAGCAAAAAGAGCAAAATTGAAGGCATCACATTACCTGACTTCAAGTTATACTACAAGGCTACAGTAATCAAAACAGCATAGTACTGGCACAAAAGTAGACACACAAATCAATGAAATAGAATATAGAACCCAGAAATAAAATCATATACCTTCAACCAACTGATCTTTGACAAAACAGACGAAAACATATACTGGGAAAAGGACACTCTATTCAATAAATAGTGCTGAGAAAATTGGATAGCCATATGCAAAAGAATGAAACTGGATCCCTATCTCTCACCATATACAAAGATTAACTCAAGATGGATTAAAGACTTAAATGTAAGACTTGAAACAATAAAAATTCTGGAAGAAAATCTTGGAAAAACTCTTGTGGACAGTGGCCTACATAAAGAATTTACAGCTAAGACCACAAAAGCAAATCAACAAAAACAAAAATAGACAAATGGGACTTAATTAAACCAAAAAGCTTCTGCACAGCAAAAGAAATAATTAAAATAGTAAATAGTCTAACATACAGAATGGGAGAAAATATTTGCAAACAATATGTTCAACAAAGGACTAATATCCAAAATCTACAAGGAAATCAACTAAGAAAGAAAAAAACAAACAGCCCCATTAAAAAATAGGCATATGACATGAGCATTTTTCAAAAGAAGATACACAAATGGCCAAGAAACATATGAAAAAATATTCAATGCCACTAATCATTAGAGAAATGCAAATTTAAAGCACAATGAGCTATCATCTTACTTCAATTGGAATAGGCATGATTAAAAAGTCAAAAAACAATAGATATTGGTGCCAATGCAGAGAAAATGAAACACTTACACATTGTTGGTGGGAATGTAAATTAGTACAACCCCTATGAAGATCAGTATGGAGAGTTCTCAAAGAACTAAAAGTAGATCTATCATCCAATCCTCCAATCCCACTACTAGGTATCTACCCAAATGAAAAGAAATCATTGTGTCAAAAAGACACCTATACTCCTTTGTTTATCACAGCACAATTCACAATTGCAAAGATATGGCATCAACCTAAGGACCTATCAACCAATAAGTGGGTAAAGAAAATGTG
>NW_012150840.1:9566970-9587912 GCF_000956105.1 Propithecus coquereli
AGGTACTCAAACAAATACTTGTTCACAAATGATAATGGCAGCATTATTCACAATAGCCAAAAGATGGAACCAAAATAACCAGATAAACAAAATGTGCACATTCACACAATTAGACTATTAGTCATAAAAGGAATGATGTACAGATACGTGCTACAACATGGATGAATCTCAAAAACATGATGCTAAGTAAAAGAAGCCAGACAAAGGATCTCATATTGTAAGAAATATCCACAATAGGTAAATTCTATTTTTACTATTCTACTTTTTTATGTATTTGAAAATTTTTTTACAATAAAATTTTTAAAAGGAGGCTGGGCTTGGTGGCTCATGCCTATAATCCCAGCACTTTGACAGACCAAGGCAGGAGGATCGCTTGAGGCCAGGAGTCCGAGACCAGCCTGAGCAACATAGTGAGATCCTGTCTCCACAAAAAATATTTAGAAAACTTAGCCAGGTGTGGTGGCATGCACCTGTAGTCCCAGCTACTTCAGAGGCTGAGGCAGGAAGATCACTTGAGCTCAGGAGTTTGAGGTTGCAGTGAGCTATGATGACACCACTGCACTCTGGCCCAGGCAACGAAATGAGACCCTGTCTCAAAACTAAACAAAACAAAAAAAGGAAAAAAGTCAAAATTTGATTTTTAAAAAGAAAGTCCATTTGATTTAGGGTTTTGATATCATCTCCTCCTGAATAAATGGACTTGGGAGTATTAAAAGAAAGATAATGAAATGGTATATGCTTCCAGAACTCCCATCCATTCTCCAGATGCTCTGGTCTAATGCTAGGTCTCTTGTTGTAAAAGGCACATTTATGTTTGGTGAGAAGGAATGGACATAGGAAAACTCTGGCCTAAAGCCCAAAGACCCTGGGTCTGAGAACTCTAGCAAATTCACAGATCTCTCTGAATAACCACAACTTCCTTGTTGCAAGATAAACAAAGTTGCTAAATCACCCGGAATATTAAAAATGGAAGGTCCCACCCCAGACCAACAATTCAATCTCTGGGTATGGGCTCCAGGAAGGAGCACTTTAACAAGCTCCCGTGGTGATCCTGATGCTCCTTAAAATTTGAGAATCACTGAGTAAGAGTACCAGGGGCCAGGCATCCTCCAGTGGACAAAAAATGATTCTATAGCTCCCCCGTGTGGCATGAAAGCTAGAAAGCAACTTCACCAGAATACCTGGCTCTCTCCCACATAACTAACTAATTGACAGAGGCATTCGAACACAGCAAGAACCCTTACAACCTCTCTAAGGATTTATTCCTTAGATATAACATTTTGATCCATGCCATTATACTCAGAGATCAATAGGTCCATAAACATTATACAAAGTTAGCTTTGAAAACATTTTGAAAAGGTTAGCTTCGACTATTTTGTGTAACACTGTGCCATTTTTACTAAGTTTCCATAATATTCCAAGCACTGTGCTAGGCGTTAGAAATTAAAGATGAATAAAACACGACCCTTCCTTAAAATTCATAGAAACACACAAATACTAATATAGTTTAGGACAAGTGCCTCCTTTAAGCGAAGCAATTCCTGGGCACTGAGAAGGAAATCAAAGACATAATACTGGTTTACTGGTCTAGTTGGAGATGAGACATAGTTACATTAAAAGATAACTAACAGTCAGATACGGTGGCTCATAGCTGTAATCCCAGCACTTTAGGAGACTAAGGCAGGAGGATCGACTTGAGGCAAGGAGTTCAAGATCAATCTGGGCAACACAGTGAAACCTCAACTCTACAAAAAATTTAAAAAATTAGCCAAGTGTGGTGGTGCATGCCTGTAGCCCTAGCTACTCGGGAGGCTGAGCCAGGAGGATCACTCAAGCCCAGGAGTTGGAGGTTGCAGTGAGCTGTGATTGCATCACTATACTCCAGTCTGGGTGACAGAGCAAGACTTTGTATAAATAAATAAAAGATAACTAATGATGCCAAAAGCAGCAACTGAGACGTGCAACATGAAAGACACAGACCATAAGTACTTTACAGAGATCCTAAATATAGAGATCGCTTCCTCTATAACTTAGGGAAAGTCTCATTCATTCAACGCATATTCTGTGCCAAAATGGTGCTAGGTGCTGGGGACACGGTGAGTAAAAGAATCTTTAAGACTACATAACAGGGGCCACAGTGGCTCACGCCTGCAATCCTACTACCACTTTGGGAGGCAAGGCAGGAGGATTGCTTGAGGCCAGGAGTTTGAGACCAGCCTGGGTAGCATGGCAAAACTCTGTCTCTACAAAAAACTTTTTAAAAAATTAGCCAGGCATGATGGTGCACACTAGTAGCTCCAGCTACTCAGGAGGCTGAGGCAAGAGCATCACTTGAGCCCAGGAGTTTGAGGTTGCAGTGTGCAATGAAGACCATACTATACTCTAGCCTGGGCAACAGAATGGGACCCTGTCACAAAAAAAAAAAATATGTGTATATATATATCTAACAGGGAGATACAGCAAGGAAGTTTTCTCTGATAGGTTACCATTTGATCTTGGTAACTACGTCTTGAAGAGGTTAAAAAAAAATCAAGAGGCCAGGCGTAGTAGCTCACACCTATAATCTCAGCACTGTGGAGGCTGAGGTGGGAGAAATTCACTTAAGCCCAGGAGTTCAAGACTAGCATAGATGACATAATAAAACCTCATCTTCATTTATAATATATTTTTTAAAAAGAAAGAAAGAAAAATCACAAAAAAGGGAGAAATTCTTCTCTATTGTGCATGTGTTCTTACATGGGGAAGCAGTGCAAGGGGAGAAGGGAGACTGACATTAGAGAAAGGGCAGACTGCTTGCCCAAGGAGTTTTGCTTTTATCCAGTAAAGGAGATCACAAATTCATTCCCAAAAAATATTTTCTTAGAGCATCCTGCATTATAGGTTATGGCAATATGGATGTGAACAAAGATAACAAGAAGCCACTAAAGCTCCTGGGTAGGGAAATCGCAAAAGTGATGTTTAAGGATATGCACTTTATGCCAGAAGCAAGAAGCAAGTGAAGGAGCCAGTGCAGTCAATACCTTATGGACAGAGGGAAACGGGTCTGAGATGGGGCAGAGGCTTTAAGAACTAAAAAGAGTGGCCAGGCACTAACAGAGCAAGGCTGCTTATGGCAGAGAGAAGGAGAGACAGAAGGGTCAAATAGGACTCCGAGATTTTAACCGGTATGATTATAAAAGGGGTGAAAATATTAATAAAAAACAAAGAATTTAAGAATCCTGTGCTAGGAAGAAAACAAGCTTTTCATTAAGGGTTTCAGAGGATGGAACACTTGCATGCGTACTATATGTGTACGCATGGTAAAGATGGGTGAGTGGGAGAAGACAGGAAGAACAGAATAGCTAAACAGAAGGCACGTCCCCTGGCTAGAGTTAATCATTGTGACAAACAAACCCCAATGATCCCCAGCTTTTCTGTTGCATTTTCTACAATACCATCTAAATTGCTAGGTCCTCCTAACTCTCTTTTGTCTCTTCAAGCCACCTCCCTAAAGAGCCAGTGATGTTGCTACAACCATCGGAATCACAGGGAAGAAGATAAATACCTACTTGAAAACAACAGTGGCCTTGGATTATTTTTTAATTTATTTAAAGATACAACATGATACAGCAAAGTACACTAATTCAAAGTGTATAGCTCGATAAATTTTTACGTAAGTATACACACATAAAACTACCACCCAGATCAAGACACAGAACCCCAGAAGTTTCCCTCATGCCTTCTTCAGTCAGTATCCTACCCAGAGGTAACCACTATTCTGACTTCTATAACCTACCTGTTCTTAAACATCATGCAAATGGAATCACACAGTGCAGCCTCTTTTCTATCCTGGCTTCTTTCATTCAACATTATGATGGTTAGATTCATCCATGTCAATGTGCGTATCTGTAGTTTGTTCTTTATTTATGCCTGTGTAGTATTCTGTTGTATGGTTGGTTATTCCACAGTATATTTATCATTTTCTTGGTTGAACATTTAAGTTGTTTCTAGCTTTTGGCTATTGTGAATAAAGTAGCTGAGAATGGTTCTTGTATAAGTCTTTGGTGGAAATATGTACTCATTTCTCTTAAATATACCTAAGAGTGAGATTGCTGGGTCACTGAGTCATATGTTTAGCTTTAGTAGATACTGACAAATAGGTTTCCCTCATGGTTATACCAACTTACGCTCACCTAAAATATGAGAGTTTCTGTTGGTCCACACTCTTGTCAACACTTGGTACTGTCAGTCTTTTTAATTTTAACCATTCTAGGTATATAGTGATAACTCACTGTGGTTTTAATTTGCACTTCCCTCAGGAATAATGAAGTTCAGTACCTTTCAAATGCTTATTAGCTATTTGGATATCTTTTTATGGAGCATTTATGAATTTTATGAATTCCATTAAAATTAAGAACTTTTATTCATCAAAGACCACATTAAGTAAGTGAAAAGATGAGCCAAGGACAAGTCATAGTATAGAAAAATTATTCCTAATACATATATTGAATAAGAATTCATATCTAGAATTTATAAAGAACTGCAAATCAGTAAGTAAAAGATAAAAAATTCAATTTTTAAAATGAGCAGGAATGTTGAACCCCTGGGCTCTATTTTCCCATAATATATTTGAGCAACCCTCAAATGCAATATGGCAGAGATTTTCTGGCTTGTTCTGAAGACAAGGAGTTTCATTTAATTTGGTTTCTATAGAAGTAGGATTGGAACAGGCCCCAAAGAACAGACATTTAACCTAAAGGTCCGCAAAGCCAGATGAGGTCCTAAGAGCAATTTCCTCTGATAGTAGGAATTTGTGTTTTCAGATGTGTCCTTTACACAACACATAAAAGCACCATCTTATAAGGTAAATCTTTATAGGGATTCCTGGCTTATCCCAGTTTTATTTCTGAGTGGGAAAGAACTACTCTTTATTATTCTTGTCAAAGCAAGACACTGTTAGCTGTCACAGAACTAATAATTCCTGACAGGAACTAAAGAGATTAGACAAGAGAAAGGTGGTGAGTAAGCAGACAGCTAAAACAGGCAAGGAAAAAGGTGAGACAAGCAGAGTGAAAGCAGGGAAACTCTGCTTTTCCTGAATTCTCCAGACATTAGATCTCAGTTCTGAAAACTGTTCAGAGGCCACTGCAATAGCCCAAGTAAGACATAACTGGGACATTGACAATGACAAAGGAGGATGGTTGTAAAAAGACCTCAGCAGAAATAATCTAAACAAAATAAATAAAACCTTGTCCAAATATGCAATACTTGTATATGTGATGTTTTCTCTCTTATCCAGTCTCTTATGTTCAAGTTTCTCCTCCCTAAGGCCCACTTATCACCACTAAAACCCCTAAAGCAGACCTTTCCAATTCTAATGTCCACAGGGCTAGGCAAGTAATGTAAATGAGGGGTTATGTCTGGATTAAGACATCAAGAAGTGGTGAGATCCTTAACGTACCACAAAATTTTAAAGGGAAACCTATCACTCAGTTTTGGCTGACTGTTGCTATATGAGAACAAAGGTGCAAGAATATCAGATCTTTTTACGTTTTCAAGAGATGTTAGAAATTGCAATTTTTCTTTGCAATTTTCCAAACTCTAGAATATCATATACGCTAAACAAAATAACTCTGTGGGTTGAATATGACCTATAGGCAGATAGTTTACCACCTGTTCTAAAGTTTCGTAGCAAAATAAATAGCATATGCAGATTTCCAGGGTTACAAAAGGCAAGAAACTTAGACAGCTAGCATGTAGACAGGGGCTGGGCCATGAGAGAGTGAAAAGGGGTTTCATTTTTAGTGATAGAAAGTCTAAAGAACTTCAGAGTTCAGAGTTTGAGAGGTCTGTATGAGAAAAATTTGAGAGGAGTTCTGAAAAATTTCTATTGCACAGAGGCATAGATGAAAGAAAACTAGAATGTGCAGGGACCCAATTTGATTTAGAAAAAGGGGGGATGGGAAGGATGATATATATGTATACACACACGCACACGTTATTTCACCTCTCTGGACCTTGATTTCCTTATCATTAAAATAAGAATAACAGAACCTGCCTGATAGGGTTGTCATAGGATTAAATAAGGTAATTATTCATATAATTGTCATCATCATATACTAAGAGGTAAATTAACTTGCTCAATATCACATGGCTATTAAGGTGTACTGCCCAGCCAGGTCTGGCTCATGCCTGTAATCCCAACACTTTGGGAGGCCAAGGCAGGAGGACCATTTGAGGCCAGGTGTCTGAGACCAGCCTGGGGAACATAGTGAGACCCTGTCTCTACAAAAAAATTAAAAAAAAAAAAACTAGATTAAAGTTTATTTCAATGTTCCCCTCAGAACAACAACAACAAATGGTGTATTGCCTGGACTTAAACACAGGAAGTATGAGCCTACACTCTAAACTATCAAGTTCTTCCACCTCCCCTTACCTTGCTGGGCTAGTTTCTTAATCCACACA
Organism: Propithecus coquereli; assembly: GCF_000956105.1. NCBI lineage: Eukaryota > Metazoa > Chordata > Mammalia > Primates > Indriidae > Propithecus > Propithecus coquereli. Next base: position 9,573,415 of record NW_012150840.1, read on the forward strand.
ATGAGGAAGTCAGCTCAGATTATAACTAAAGTCCTTTGTAGAGCTGACATTTTATTCTGCCAGCCAGCCCTCTAATCAGCTTATATCGGGGCAGCAGTAGGACAAAAGTGACTGCTCACACACTTACAGGCCACCAAGTAGAGAGGTACAGCACAGGCATAGAGTAGGCTAGAGAAATCATTCAAACACTAAATACCCACAGGTTAAACCAGGAAGGAAAGGGTGTTCAGTGTGATCCCCCCTCATTGCTTCAAGGAGATTGTGTTTCTAAGGAGGCTAGTAGCCTCCTTTCTGAGTAGGCCCTGAATTCACCCTCCTGCCCATGCTATTGCAAGCTGGAAGTCATTTAAAAGCTTGCTAAGGAACCACAATAGGCTCTAAACCTACAATCTTCAGAACATTGAGCAATTCTTATCTTTTGGGGGTCAAGGCTCCTATGATAGCCCAGTAAAAGCTCTCTCCCGTACCTAGAAAAAAATGTTACATGTGTGCTTGTTCATATACACAAGCACACGCAATTTCACCTGCAATTATAAGGGGTTCACAAATCCCCTAAAAATCTCTCCCTAGACTTTAAGTGTTCCTGAAATAGATCTATCCTATTGCAGGCTTGTCCTCCCAAGGGATTCAGATTTGTCCCAAGATCTGAGTTGGGGTTTCTAGGCAGCTGTGCTCATGAGACAAATTACCTATTGCAATGCTGCATAATTAATCCTACATGAAAAAGAAGAAGGGCCCTCTCTTCCTCCCCCACACCAATTTGTACTATGGGAATTCAAACAGGAAAGATCTGTAATTTAATCCCCAAATTCCAGCGGATGTGAAGTTAAGAAGTATTCCAAGGATATTTCATGCCCCTTTTCTGCGTGATACCCATAAAACCTCACAGAACTTTAGAAGAGTTTAAATAAATGCAAAAACATCCTAATCCCCATGGCACTGTGCTCCTTCTTTTATTCCAAGAAAGAAATCAGTAAAGATTGCCAATTAGCCTTATTATTAATAGATGACTTTTCTCCCATATGGGCTTTGAAAACTATAGGTTACCAAAGAAATAATATAACCTTACCCATAATCAAAGAAGAAATCAAAACAAGATGTCATTTTCCCCTCTAAGACTAGCAATAGTTTAAGTGTTGAGAAGGGTCTAGAGAAACATGCAGTCTCATACATAGTTGGTAGATCTGTAAGTCAGCACAGCCTTTGGTGGTGAGGGTACAATTCAAAAATTTTTATCAAAAATTTAAAAACACATATCCTTTGATGCAGCAATTCAGTACAGATATTTCTGCAAAAGTAGGCCAAGACAGATGTGCAATCAGGTTTAATGCAATATTGTTTCTAATGACAAAAACTAGAAACAAGAAATCCTGGTTGTTTGGTACATCGTATAAATGGGAATACCATACAGTCATTAAAAGAATGAGCTAGGTCTGTAAGTGTTGACATGAAACGAGCTCCAAGACTTTTTTTTGAGACAGTCTTGCTCTGTGTCCTGGGCTAGAGTGCCGTGGCATCAGCCTAGCTCACAGCAACCTCAAACTCCTAGGCTCAAGTGATCCTCTTGCCTCAGTCTCCTGAGTAGCTAGAACTGCAGGAGTATGCCATCATGCCTGGCTAATTTTTTCTATTTTTAGTAAAGATGGGGTCTCTCTCTTGCTCAGGTTGTTCTGGAACTCCTGAGCTCAAGCGATCCTCCGGCCTCAGCCTCTCAGAGTGCTAGGATTACAGGCATGAGCCACTGCACCTGGCCCAAGATATTGTTAATTGAAAAAAGAAGTTGATAGCCTGTCAAAAAGTTGTTCTGCCTTCTATAATATGGATGAGGCAGAACAGTTATTCCTAAAGAGCCTGAAGCGGCAGACACCACAACTGAACACAGGAGACTGTCTTCCTGGCAGGCAGCAAGCCTCCTTAAGCACACAGTGTAAAGGCACATTAGGAGTCCTGCCACTACACACATTTCAATAGCCTGGAAAAGCAAGAACCATGCAATAGAGAGGGCAGGATAAATCTCAGGGAGCCCTGCTCAACACCAAGGACACCCCTCTAGGCTACAAAGATCTGCTACAATAGTCCCATCCCCCTCTTACTGCCCCATGGAAAGAATCACCTAGGACTAGATATCATCAACGAAGATAATCCTCTGTACTTTACTACCCCTTTCATCTGAGGCCTATGAAATAAATTATAACCTTGCTTACTTTCCATGATATTCTTTTGCAATATAGCTTTAAGAAGTGGGAAATTACTACCATGTAGAATTTCCAAAGGAGCTGGTTGACAGTACATGTAAATTTTTTATAAAGCAAGGCCAGCTTTATGCACAGGTGCCATAAAAGGTTGTCCCTATCCCATGGGATTTAGGGAACATAAAAGAACCTCCTAGTCGCCCCCATCTCCGCATCCTTTAATGATGCCTGAAACTCTCCCATTAGTGATTTGTACCATTAGTTAAGGATTGTCCTGAGTGTACTCTTATAATAAGGTGAACAGAAGAAGAAATACATAGAGGTCCCTAACACCGTGGGCACTGGCTCTGCATCTTTTGCTCTTGTGGTCACTGGACCTTTTGAGAAACTGGGAAAAGCAAACTTCCTTCTCAGAAAAATGCACTTAAATGAATACACAATATGTAATTTCCATATAATTTTGGGAGTTCACAGTTCTCCTGAAGCCCATTTAAGAACCCCTGTCTCAGCAGCAATGGGTTTGGCAAATCTCTTTTCCCCCAGCAAGAGTTCCTGCATATCTGGGGAACACTGGGCCTAAAGAGAGAGCACAATACTAAAGGGAAGTCTCACTACTTCATATAATTGCCCAGAACTGACCCTGTGTAGAGTTCAGATTCCCATTTATGATGCATCCGCAGCTAGAAGTGTGGATTTCTCACACTGCCTGCTCCTCGGGAACAGGCTCTCGTGGCTTCAGAAGTATCAGTACATATTAGGAAATGCTCAACTGAGAAAACTGCCAAACAGGTCCTCACGACACTTGCTGGCTGATCACATTACCTGAGAAATGAGGCGGAGGAAAGTTTTAACACCTTATCAATAAAGGGGGCTCACCTCTGAGGTTTTCGAATATCCCAGAGTCCCACTCCTTCCTTTGAATTGGCTGTGGCCAATAACCTGGGCTCCACAGGGTTAAACATGACACTATGAAAGGCCGATGGATAGTTTGCCAGGCAGAAGGGCTCTGTGAAAAGAGAAATTACGATCAGTTCATTCCAGGCACCTTTGGGCCAGGGGCAGGGAGACAGACAGAAGTGTGGATTTGAGTAGGAGCACACTCTTTAATGAGCACTCCCATGGCCTGGAACCCAACGTAGTACATCATCCCACCAGTCACCTCTACTCACAAAGTCCCCATGAGTCCCATATATGGCAACTAAACACATTTAACCACATTTTAAGCTATAGTACTCAGAAATACATATAGCATCTATTTAAATCCTGTGACAAAATGAAAATGGTTACTAAAAATGTTTGACGGTAAGTAAAACTGAATTTCACATGAGCTGAAAAAATTCACAACCAATTCTGGTAGGACTGTTATACCTTTAATCCAAATTTATTAGTTTTAGAAATTAAAAGTTTTAAAACTGCACACAGATTTAATTAAGACAAAGAAGAACAATGAAAAAAATTAAGGCAAAACAATAATGTAGTTTTCCCTTCTGGTTCACAATGTTCCCTAAATTGAAAATAAAGTGGCCTCAGTCTAGAATTTTATGATTTTACTTCAATATTAGAGTATTTTTTTTTTTAAAAAAAGAAAGGTACTTAAAACTTCAACTTCTCTTGCACCCAACCAACTCCTAATCAACTTCACCTAAAAACTCTGCATCCCTTTGCATCAATTAGCAGGCTCCAGGTGAGGAAGAAATCACTTAGTTGCCTAGGAGGACAGACTCCCATGGAACCCGTTAGAGTAATACACAAAGCACTTCTCAGCCTATGACTTCCATACGCAGTACTTCACAGGCCTCAGGGCAAGTGAAGCACTGTTATCTCAGTCATCAGGCAGTTCAGACAAAGGTGAATCTCACCTACCAAGCACATGGGACTCATCCACAGCTGCTGCTTGCTGCTACCTTACCTGTCTGACCCTAAGAACAAGCTTTTCTTATAGCCTGAAACTCAAAAATGAGCAAAGCCCAATACATTAAATGCTTGGAATATAGAAAAAAAAGAAGACCCAGATTCTGTGAGACAAAGCAGTCAGGATAATAACTGCATGTACACAGGTGTGATCATTACAGAAGTGCACTAAGACCAGGGTGGGTGTGACAGTGGCACTGACGGTGATGCTGGAGGAACGGGTCTTTTGAAGACAGGCAGAGTTATAGACAGAAATCTCTCTGCAGGAAATGAGCTGAAGAGATGCATTTCCTGAAGAACTTTGGAGAAAGTCAACAAAACAAGTTCTTCACTTTACATGTCAGAGACTCAAAGGGCACATTTGGAAGACGCACTCACACAATTCCCTTTATTTTAATTTTTTAGAGAGAGGGTCTCACTCTGTTACCCAGGCTGGAGGGCAGTAGTGGGATCACAGCTCACTGCAGCCTTGAACTCCTCCTGGGCTCAAGCAACCCTTCTGCCTCAGCCTCCCAAATAGCTGGAAATACAGGTGTGCGCCATCATGCTCAGCTAATTTTTTTTTAATTATTTTTGCAGAGACAGAGTCTCGCTATGTTGCCCAGGCTGGTCTCAAACTCCTGGCCTAAAGTGATCCTCCTGCCTTGGCCTCCCAAAGTGCTATGATTACAGGCATGAGCCACCATGCCTGGCTGACAATTTCCTTTAAACAGAGTATATCTGCCATCATTTTAAGATCTTACACATAGATAAGGTGAAGCTCTGTGGTTCTTTCAACAAAGTAACAAGCCTGAAGCTAGGATGCAAGAAAGTGCATAGCACTCCCATTCTCTGTAAAGAAATAAGAATATGTGCATGTCAGCAGCACACACAGAGCTGGCCCTTGGTGTCTACCCTTCACAGTGAGGCACCATACCTTTTGCTCCTTGGGGCCATTAAACATCAAGGTGCAAGAGTTTGTGGAGATTCACAGATGGGTAGAGAAAGGTTTGCAAAGATGCCTCACTTCTGACTACTTAGGAGTAGGATAAGACCTCCAAAGATGTGCATCTTATGCCATGTGAGAATTTCACATTTCCTCTCCCTTAATGTCACTTGCACCTAGATACTCAGGTCATAAATTGGATGTGCAATGAACCTGTCATCAACCTGTTCAACACAATCCAACAGCTTTTTGCACAGTGACCCTACCTCCATGGGGAGACTCTCGGATGTCCCAAATAAGAACCCGGCCATCATCTGAGGAACTGGCAAAAATGTTGTCATTCACTGGGCTTACCGACAAGCCATATACTGCATCTTCATGAGCAAACACGTCCAGGGTCTCACTGCTGAGAGACAGAGAGCAAGAAAGAGGCACACACATACACACAAACACAGTGCAGAGTCCCAACCCTCCAGTATCTAGGGTACAGTCTCTTTCATTTCTAGAAGTCAACTCAGCTAAACCCAAAGGATATTATATTTCCTAAAAGGTAGGTATTCAATTTTCAGGTTTAAAAAAAAAAGAGTACTATTAAAGAGAGTTTTTACAGATGTCATGATAATTTTTATACTAAATAAGCATATTTAAAAGTGACTCAATAGCTGAGTTTTGTGTTTTTGTTTATTACAGAATGCATCTGCTTGTATGCAAATTTGGGAGTGGTGTGCTTGATGTCCAAAAAGCAAGGGAAAGCTTTAAAGCAGCCAAATCTGATGCCAGCAGGGGTGGAAGAGGGATCTCCTAGCAATCTGGCATGGTGATTAACAGCATGACTCTGATGCCAGGCTGCCTAAGTTCAGATCCTAGCGCCACGTGACCTAACACCTCTGCACCTCCATTTCAAATGATTGTGAGGGTTAAATGAATTAATACACATAGAGCACTTAGAATGGTGCCCAGCAAATAGTAAGAACTCAATAAATATTAGCTATTATTACTATAATTACATATTATACTCCCTTCTCTTCCAACCTCTCCTTTTAAATTTTCACCTAAAAACTATCCTTTCATACAAACTTTGCAAATCCTTTTTTCTTTAATAAATCAAAACTTTATTTCAAAACTTTGACAGGAGTCTTTTTTAGAAAAGGATAGCTGGTTTCACACTATCTTCCTCAAAAAAAAAAAAAAAACTATTTTGGTCTAAAGAGATATTTGCCTCTCTTAATATGAAAAAGAGTCAATCATCTTCACACATCAACAATCTATTTACCTTTCAACATCATGGAGGATAACTTGCTCATCATTTCCTGTAAAGAAAAAAAATCAGACATTTGATAATTCCTACAAGGTGGTCCCTGTCCACATTACAATTTAGTATTTAAAAGTTTTCAGGGAAAAAACACGAACAAAGTCAATGTTAATACAAATTAGGAATGTTAACTAGAAAAAAAGTTTATAAAAATAATTTAAGAAGGAAAGGACATTCTTACAGAGAATTTTAAAAACCTAACAGCAATGAGGTATAACACAGTAATGGTTCCCAAAATGTATTATCCAGTGGATGATGTAAAACACTTTGGCCATTAAGGAAAAGAGTAAATGATCATGGGCAAAACAATTCACTCATCCAAGCTAGCTTTCCCCCCTCAGCAAAACACTCATTATCTCTAACATTTCAATGCCTCAGGATTTTACCTATAAAATAGGGATAATAACTGTACCTACTTCATAGGGTTATTATTGTGAAGATAACAGTACGTCTGTAAAAGCATTGAGAATACAGCTGAGCACTTAATAAACCCCCAATAAATGTTTGCTATTATTCCTATCCTCATCATCTTACAAAGCATTAAAATTTGAGGACTGTGTGATTCTAAACAATGAGAAAGTTTCTATCTTGCATTTTTCTTTATTCTACCAAGGTATCTAAAAATACTATATTCATGATTTGTGTAGTCCTACCTTCAAGTGGTTTATATAGCCAAAAAATAAAAATCTAAATATGAAAAGACAAAAAGTAAAAAATGGCTCAATTTATGCTGAAATGCACAACCAACAATCTCATAAATAGAAAGCAAAAGTAGCAGAAAAGATGTGGCCCAGAGCACCTTAAATAAAGCCCTGGCTATAAATTCTATTGTAAGTGCAAACCGATGAAATCAAGAAACCCATACTAATGTCTCTAGGTATCAGGCACAGTGCTAGATGCTGAGTATATGAGAATAACAACATTCTGCCCAGGCACGAACAACTGATAGCAACAAGAGGGGTTGTCTTGTTGTAGCGATATGGTCTAGCTATGGGAACAATTATTTCCTTCATGAGTGGGATGAAAGTACATGGAAGATGGAGACAGATGAAGAGAAACTCAAATAATTCAAAACTCTTACCAATGAAAGACATAGAGGAATTGCTGGGGACTGGACAATCAAAGAGAAAGAACAGCATGAGCAAAAGGCAGAGGGCAATAGTACAGTGCAGTGCACACCTGAAGGTGGCAAGTAGTTTAATGGGCTAGCAGGGGAGGGAAATGAGGCCACACAGATAGATTAAGGTTTAGACTTTATTCTGTGAGCACTATAAGGTCAAAGGTTCACATGGTCAAACCTTTATGTTTAAAAAGAAAACTTGTATAAGCAATGAATTCAAAGGAGGGGTTAGAGACTGGTAGCAGAAATCACAGAGGGCCACTGCAATAATCCAGGCCAAAGGTGAGGACCTGATGCTGAGCAGTGGGTATAGAAAGAGAACAAAAACTAAAGGATGAATATGAGAAGCTTTCAAGGCAGATCTGACAGGACCTGATGTCTGACTAGATGTGTAAATGAAAGAAAGGCAGGTTTGAGGATGACTTCAAGATAATTATTAGAATGAAACATGTGAGATTACAATTTTTGTAAGCTGAAAATGATTAAATGTCTTAAAGTTTCTTAAAGTTACACCTAATAGTTTATATAATTGGAGGAATGTTAATAATACCTGAGAAAGGAAATCCAGCAGAAAAAGAGGAAATTTTGGGGCTGGGAAAGACTAATAATGTTAGTTTCATATCTGTTGTATTTAAATTGCTTTTGGAACACAAGTAGATATCCAGTGGGGAAATCTGCAGCTCAAAAAAGAGGCAAGGGCTAGAAATTTGGTGGTCAGAAGGGGTGTGGTTGATGGAAGCCATTACCAAGGGACAGAGGGAGGGAGGGAGGGAGGAAGGAAGCAGAAAAAAGACAGACAGACAGACACTACCCAAATACATAGTACTGATATAATGCAGTACTACATTTCCCAATTCCTAGCTATGGGAAACTAGGACTTCCATAACTCATTGAGATACAGAAAGAAAAATAAGAAGTTATTTTAGCACTTCTTTCTCTAAAATCCCAACCACAGTGAATTTCCCAAGGTAGTATCTCCTTTCTCACCTCCAGAGAACACTTTGGTGTTCCCACTGTTGAAAGCCAGGCAAAAAATGTTGGAATGATGCTCTCCTTTCAGCTGTATGGGCTTGACCCTGGAGTGGATGGCTTGTTCCATATGCCATAGCAGAACCCGGCGGTCATCTCCTCCTTAAGAAGGGAGTAAGAATCTAGGGTTAAAACAGCTAATGTTGCAAGGCCGACCCTTGGTTTTGCGGGCCTCAAATCCCATCCTTTCCAAAACTGCACCTCCCCAACTCCGTAAGACTCTGATGGGGCACGTAAAGCCAGGATTCTACCCCCATCAGTAAGTATGCACATGACCTCTAGGCCACTCGCTCTCTCCCAGGAATCGAATCTTCAACGATTCAATATAGAAATTGAAAGGGATAAGCACTGATATTGAGATCCCTAAAACCACCCTGTTCCTGTCTTTCCACAGCCCAGTTGTTTAAATATTTCTTCATATGCTACCTAGAATCCTTCAGCTAAAGTCCTTTTTTTAGTTTCACAGACCCTGAGTTGATTTCTATTGCTTGCAACCAAAGAACGCTGAGGTAATATTTCTAGAGTAATAGTTTTCAAAACAATCTCCTTGATGTGATCTCATTAACTATGAGACACTGTACAAATGACAACTAAGGAATCACCTGACTTTTATAGTAGGAGGTCTAGACAGAATCGGCTCTCATGAAGCTCAGCCCAGCTCTTACCTCTGCATTACTCTCAATACACTGAATTAAATGAGCAATATTACACTGTATCAGCCAGATCCTAGAGAATGAGAATATATATATTCTACATATTCTTTATATTCGCAAGATTCATTAAAAATATCTGGAAGGATGAACAGACTTAACAATGGTTATTATTTCTAGGAAATAGGATTAAAAGAAGTAGAGGACCAATTGGGTTTTTACTTTTACTTTTTATAACAAACTTATACTTTCATAAAAAAAAATATAAGTTACAACAGCAGCAAACCATAGCAAGCTCTGTACCTCTGTCTCCCCTCTTCCATTCAACTAAAAATACAATAGCCAAAAATTATAGCACATCCATACAAGGGCACACTATGAAGCCATTAAATTGGTAAATCTTTAAGAGCTAATGCAGAAAGATGTCCAAAGGTCTTCATTAAGGGGAAAAATGAGGTATAAAACAGTATGTATACCAATATCCACTTGTATAAAACTGATTTTTAAAAAGCTCCATGACAGCAGGAACCTTGTCAGTTTCGTTCACTGTGAAATACCCAGCACCTAAATGGGTGCTCCAAAGAGTAGGCAGGCATTGAATGAGTATTCTTACACATGCGTATCTATGCTTGTATTTGCACCGCCATATCTAGATGGCTATAAAGGAGTTATAGTGCCCACTATAACTGTTAGGCTGGGTTTGGGAGACTTTTTTGTGAGTGTGTAATAAAATATACATACATGAAAATTACCATTTTAACCATTTTAAGTGTACAATTCAGTGGCATTAAGTGCATATACAATGTTGTGCATCCATTACCATTATCTATCTCCAGAATTTTTCATCATCCCAAAATGAAACTCTATACCCAATAAATAATAACTCCTCTTAGCCCCTAGTAACCACTATTATACCTTCTGCCTCTATGAATTCATCTACTCTAGGTATCTCATCCAGCTAGAATCATATACAATTTCTCCTTTTGGGTCTGGCTTATTCACTTAGCATAATGTCTTTTGAGGTTCATCCACGTTGTAGCATGTATCAGAATTTCATTCCTTTTTAAGGCTGAATAGTATTCAGTTGTATATATACTTTTGTATGCATATTTTGTTTATGCATTCATCCACTGAGGGACATTTGGGTTGGCTATAGTGAATAATGTTGCTATGAACACGGGTACACAAATATCTGTTTGAGTCCCTGCTTTCAATTATTTTAGGTACACACACTACTGGGAAACTTTCATATTTTAATGTTTACTTTATACATTTCTGTACTGCTTAACTTTTGCCATACATATATCTTTTATAAAAAAAATTAACAGAAAATATGGTAGCCAAATCATACTTACTCTCCCACCCCTAGAAAGAAGTTACCTTTGCTCCTTGAGTTCCTTTGTTTCTTAACTTCCTTCTTCCTTCCACTGTCAGTCAAAATAAAGTTCTATGTCTTCCTCCAAAGTATTTCATTGTCCACTAGATTGATCCCTTAAGTGTAGCCCACAGTGTTCTCTGTTTATGATTTGCCTATTCCAACTATGAGTTCTCTGGCCTGGGATGGTAACTAAATTCTATATCTCATACAAATTTACCACTTTGTAAAACATCAAGTTAAGGTCCTGTAAATAATGGTTTGGGGTTTTGTTGTTTTATTTTATTTTAATGACAATATAAATGGTTTTTCACCATAATAATAGATTTAGACAGGCCATGGGTACTTCAGTTCTCCATAGTTCACTCCTATTGTTTCCCCAACACTGAAGCCATGACTCAGGGACTTATCACTGCTTTCCCTACTGTTTTTTTTTTTTTTTTGAGACAGAGTCTCATTCTGTTGCCCCAGCTAGAGTGCCGTGGCATCAGCCTAGCTCACAGCAACCTCAAACTCCTGGGCTTAAGCGATCCTTCTGCCTCAGCCTCTCGAGTAGCTGGGACTACAAGCATGCGCCACCACGCCCGGCTAATTTTTTCTATATATTTTTAGTTGTCCAACTAATTTCTTTCTATTTTTAGTAGAGACGGGGTCTCGCTCTTGCTCAGGCTGGTCTTGAACTCCTGACCTCCAGTGATCCACCCACCTCGGCCTCCTGGAGTGGTAGGATTACAGGCGTGAGCTACCACGCCCAGCCCGTACTGTGTTTTTTATATTAAAGAAATATTTCTCTATACCTATGTCTCTAGCAAAAGTGGAAAATTAAAGGAGATAACCCACGTTTCTTCTACTTGTTCATATTTCTAACCTAATCTCCCTGTGCCTCAAATATAAAATGGCGATCAGATTAGTTCTTCTACTCTCATTGGTTTTATAGATTACAAAGCCAAGTACAAGAGAATAAACTTGCCAGGATCACACAGTAAGTGATTGGGCTAAGATTCAAAAGTAAGCAGTTAAGACCTCATAACCCCCACTCTTAAGTACTATTCTATACTGCCTGCCTTAGAGAACAGAAAATGAACCATAACAAATCAAATTCATCTGATGGAAAATTGAAGAGATCCTCTGCCTTACTGAAACTCAAAAGTATCTAAGTAAGAATAAAATAAGGGAGGGAGCACAGGGCCGGGCATGGTGGCTCATGCCTGTAATCCTAGTACTCTGGGAGGCCGAGGCGGGAGGATCACTTGAGGTCAGGAGTTCGAGACCAGCCTGAGCAAGAGCAAGACACCATCTCTACTATAAATAGAAAGAAATTAGCTGAACAACTAAAAATATACAGAAAAAATTAGCCAGGCATGGTGGCGCATGTCTGTAATCCCAGCTACTTGGGAGGCTGAGGCAGAAGGATCTCTTGAGCCCAGGAGTTTGAGGTTGCTGTGGGGTAGGCTGACACCATGGCACTCTAGCCCAGGCAACAGAGTGAGACTCTGTCTCAAAAAAAAAAAACAAAAAAAGAAATAAGGGAGCACAGGAGTAAAAACAGAAGCAGACCTAACTGCAGTACACTGAGGCACCAGGACAGAACTGCCTGAGATTATAAGGATTCTAGCAATGCACAAAACTGGTAATTTTTGGATGTTTGGTTTGGATGTTTGCCCCTCCAAATCTCAGGTAGAAATTTAATCCCCAGTGTTGAATGTCGGGAATGTAGGGCCTGGTGGGAGGTGTCTGGGTCTTGAGGGAGATCCCTCAGGAATGGCTTGGTGCCCTCCCAGTGATAATGAGTTCTCACTTTATTAGCTCCAGAGCTTGGCACCACCTCCTCCCTCTCTTTGCTCCTTCTCTCACCATGTGACATGCTTACTTCCTCTTAGCCTTCTGCTTTGATTGGAAGTTCCCTGCAGCCCTCACCAGAAGCGGACGCTGGCACCAAGCTTCTTGTACAGTTTGCAAAACCGTGAGCCAAAATAAGTCTCTTTTCTTTATAAATTACCCAGCCTTTATAGCAGCCCCAAATAAACTAATACATGGCCTAATACCAAGAAGATGCAAAGAATTCCTATAAACAATTTTTAAAACTCTAATAGGAAAAGACAACTCACAGAAGAGGAAACCCAAACAGATACTATAAAGCTGCAGTCCCCAACCGCCAGACCGTGGCCAGGCACCGGTCTGGGGCAGTACCAGTCCATGACCTATTAGGAACTGGGCCGTGCATCACTGCCTGAGCTCTGCCCCTCTCCCCCCACATCCCCATCCATGGAAAAATTGTCTTCCACGAAACTTAGGAACCCGGCTGCACAGCAGGAGGTGAGCAAGAGAAGCTTCATCTGTATTTACACCTATTCCCCATTGCTTGCATCACAGCCTGAGTGCCTGAGCTACACCTTCCCCACTCCTTCCGTGGAAAAACTGTCTTCCATGAAACCAGTCCCTGGTGCCAAAAAGGTTAGGGACCACTGCAAAGGATCTCAAACTCTATAGTAATCAGGGAAATGCAAATTATAATTTAGACACATTCTCACAAAGTGCAACAAGGAAATATATAAGAATGTTGTTCATAATATCAAAAAAACTGCAGTTGACATAAATATCAATTCAGGAATGGATAAATTTTATGCATTTACAAATACAAGTGAAATCTAAACATGATGGAACACCATACAGCAGTTAAAATGAACTAGAGACAAGTGTACCAACATGAATAAATCTTGAAAATCTAACAATGGTAATAAAATCAAGTTTCAAAAAGACACGAAAAAGGTAACATTTAAGCATGTATTTTTAAATATACAAAAGTAAAATATATTATTTATGGATAAACACACATATAGTAGAAGAGCCCTTTAACTGTATCTGTAAAGTTTTTTCTCTTCAAAAAAAATAGATAAGTGATTACTATAGCAAGGTTGCAGGATAGATGGTTAATAAAAATCAATCCCTTTCCTATATGCCAGCAATGAACAAGTGGAATTTGAAATGAAAAACATATTACCATTTCTATTAGCACCCTAAAAATGAAATATTTAGGTATAAATCTAACAAAGTATGTACAAGATCTATACGAGGAAAACCACAAAACTACGATGAACAAAATCAAAGAAGAACTAAATAAATGGAGAGATATGCTCATGGAGAGGAAGACGCAATATTTTTAGTTCTTCCCTACTTGATCTATAAATTCAATGCAATCCAGTCAAATTCCCAGCAAGTTATTTTGTGGATATCAACAAACTCATTCTAAAGTTTATATGAAGAGGCAAAAAACTCCAGAATAGCCAACACAATTTTGAAGGAGAAGAACAAAGTTGGAGGACTGACACTATCTGACTTCAAGACTTAAAAACTACAGCAATCAAGACAGAGTGGTACTGGTAAAAGAACAGACAAGTAGATCAGTGGAACAGAATACAGAAGCCAGAAATAAACCCACACAAATATAGTTAACTGATCTTTGACAAAGAAGCAAAGGCAAAACAATCAAGCAAAGATAGTTTTTTCTACAAATGGTTTTAAAACAACTTGACAACCACATGCAAAAAAATGAATCTAGACAGAGACCTTACACCCTTCATAAAAATTAACTCAAAATGGATCAGAGATCTAGATGTAAAAGGCAAAACTATAAAACTCCTAGAAGATAACACAGGAGAAAACCTAGATAACCTTGGGTATGGCAATGACTTTTTAAATACACCGCCAAAGGCACGATCCATGAAAGAAACAATTGATAAGCTGGATTTCATTAAAATTAAAAACTTCTGCTCTGCAAAAGTCAATGTCAAGAGAATGAGAAGACAAGCCACAAAGCAGGAGAAAATATTTGCAAAAGACACATGTGATAAAGGACTGCTATCCAAAATATACAAAGGTCTTAAGTTTAATCCAGGAAAGTGTAAGAGGTACTAGATCACTGTCATTTCTTATGATTGAGTAATATTCCATTGTGAACATATACCAAATTTTGATAATCCATTC
>NW_012150840.1:9588887-9598240 GCF_000956105.1 Propithecus coquereli
AAAAAAAAAAAAAAAAAATATACAAAGGTCCAGGCACAGTGGCCTGTAATCCTGGCATTTGGGGAGGCTAAGGCAGGAAGATGCTTGAGGCCAGTAGTTTAAGACCAGCCTGGGCTGTCACATAGCGAGGCCCCGTCTCCAAAAAAAAAAACTAGCCAGGCATTGGTGGTGCACACCTGAAGTCCCAGCTACTCAGGAGGCTGAGGAAGGAGATCACTTGAGCCCAGGCAGACTGGGAGACAGAGTGAGGCCCTGTCTAAAAATATATATACACACAAATACATAAATGCATACACACACAAAGAACTTCTAAAACTCAAAAATAAGAAAACGAACAATCCGTCAAGGTGCAGTAGCTCATGCCTGTGATCCTAGCACTCTGGGAGGCCAAGGCAGTAGACCCGCCTGAGCAAGAGCAAGACCTCGTCTCTACAAAAAAACAGAAAAATTAGCCGGGCATGGTGGTGCATGCCTGTAGTCCCAGCTACTCGGGAGGGTGGGGCAGGAGAATCACTTGAGCCCAGGAGTTTGAAGTTGCAGTGAGCTATGATGATGCCACTGCACTCTAGCACTGGCAACAGAGCAGGCAACAAAGTGAGATCTTGTCTAAGAAAGAAAAGAATGAAAGGGAAGGAAGGGAAGAAAGGAAGGGAGGGAGGAAGGAAGGAAGAAAGCCCAAATAAAAAATGGGTCCAAGACTTTAGGAAATACCTCACTAAAGAAGATATGCAGATGGAAAATAAGAATATGAAAAGAAGCTCCACATTATACTGTCATCAGGAAATTGCAAACTAAAACAACAATGAGATACCACTACATATCTATTAGAGTCGTCAAAATTGAGAACATTGACAATATCAAATGCTGGTGAAGATGTAGCAAGCAATCTCAATTACTGCTGGTGGGGCTGCAAAATGATACAACTTTGGAAGACAGTTTGGCAGTTTCTTACAAAAATAAACATACTCTTACCATACAATCCAGCAATCAGGCTCCTTGGTATTTACTCAAAGGAGCTGAAAACTTATGTCTACACAAAGACCTGCACACAGATGTTTACTGAAGCTTTATTAATAATTGCCAAAACTTGGAAGCAATCAAAATGTCCTTCGGTAGGTAAATGGATAAACTTTGCTATAACCAATGAAATATTACTCAGCGCTAAAAAGAAATGAGCTATCAAGCCATGAAAAGGCATGGAGGAACCTTAAATGCATATTACCAAGCGAAGAAAGCTCATCTCAAAGGCTGCATACTGTGTGTTTCCAACTATATTACACTCTGGAAAAGATAAAATCACGGAGACAGTAAAAAGATCAGTTGTTGCCAGGGGTTGGGAGAAGGGGTTGAATAGATGGAGCAGAGGGGATTTTTTTGGGCAGTGAAAATCCTCTGTATGATATTATAATGATTAATACATGTCTTCATACATTTGTCCAAACCCATAGAATATATAATACAACCAAAACTGAACCCTAATGTAAATTTATAGACTCTAGGTGATTATGGTGTGTCAGTATAGGTTCATCAATTGTAACAAATGTACCACTCTGGTGGAAGATTTTTTTTTTTGCGACAGGGTCTCATTCCAGGCTGGAGTGCAATGGCATGATCATAGCTCACTACAGCCTCAAACTTCGGGGCTCAAGCAATCCTCCTGCCTCTGCCTTCCAAGTAGCTAAGAATACAGGCACATGCCACTATTCCTGGATAGTTTTTCTCAATTTTTGCAGAGATGGAGTCTCGCAATGTTGCCCAGGCTGTTCTCAAACTCCTGGCCTCAAGCAATCTTCCCGCCTTGGACTCCCAAAGTGCTAGGATTACAGGTGTGAGACACTGCACCCGTTCAGTGGAAGATGCTGACAATGGGAGAAGCTATGCCTGTGTGAGGGTAAAACATATATGGAAAAGCTCTGTACATTTCTCTTAATTTTGCTGTGAACCTAAAACTGCTCTAAAAGAATAAAGTCTTAAAAACAAAACAAAAAATAATAGATTGAAAATAAATTTAACAAACTGTCAACTTTTTTCAAATCCAATTGGTATCACTTTTCTTTATGTTTAAATATTTAATCATATTAAGGAAGTATTATTATATCTCTTAGGTGTGATGATGGTATTGTGGTTATGTTTTAAAAAAAAAAACCAGTCTTTATCAGTTAGGGATGCATACCAAGGTAGGTGCAGTGGTATATGTCTAGAATTTTCTTTAAAATGCTCCAGAAAAAAAAAAAGTAGGGGGATAGGTAATTAATAAAATGTGGACGATTGCTACAGATGGTGTTACACAGCCTGTTAGGGGACCAGCCTGCAGAGCTCTGTCACACACAACACACACAAACACACACACGCACAGCCATCCATGGAAAAACTGTCTTCCATGGGGGGTGCACAGCAGGTAGTGAGGGAGCACATTTACAGGTAAGTATTTATAGCTGCTCCCCATCGCTCCCATCACTGCCTGAGCTCTGCCACTTCCCCACCCTCCCCTGTCCATGGAAAATTTGTCTTACACGAAATCAGTCCCTGGTACCGAAAAGGCTGGGGACCGCTGCATACTATACTTTCGTGTATGTTTGAACATTTCCATTTCCATAGTAAATTATTTGGGTTCATTTTTAGTTTTCATGATAGGAAAAAAAGAAAAAAGTAAACAATACTGTGCAGGATGGGCTGGAATACTCATGGCAAAGAAATATAAAAACTGAGGGCACCTCTATATTTATTCACTAAGACTTATGCCAGGCAGTGTATCTTTCTCTTGAATGGAAGCAGCTTAAGGAAAAAAAGTTCAATTGAAAACAGAATATTTATACCTTTGTACTCAAGTCATAACCATTCTCAACCTAAGGTCTTCCCTCATTATCCAGACAGCATTATCTTTAATGTTCATTCTAGACATTTATAGGATGATTTAATTTTGCCAAGTACTCAGTAATTCAAAATGCATGGCTATTTGTTAAGTGCCTTGGGATCATTTAAAATGACATGTCCTTAGTAACTAACATGATAATGACAGCCCAAGTCCATAGGAGCTGGAATCACTGAGGCAGAAATTATCACTACAGAAGGGTCTGCCTCTTTACTTTGCCCTCAAGGTTAATGTCAGAAGATGTAAGGTGCACATACCCCTCCCTCCCAAATTTCCTTAGGCAAGGTATCAAGAGTCCTGTGCAAAGACAGCACTTTTCAACCATGTGTTGACAAAAACCTCAATGGGTACAAATTGAGGCATAATCTGAAATTGCTGGGCTCCTTTTAAGCCAGCAGAGGGAGCTGAACAGCTGTGCCCAAGCCTCTGACCCCACAAAGCAAGGGAGGGCTGATGAAACCAGAACAGTGAGGACAGAACATGAAAGCAGCTCTAGAGTTCTGTCTCTGAATCACCTAGCCAATTCAAAAAAACTGAGATCTATGCTATAGTTCCACACAGAGAGGCTGTCTGACCTGCAAATAATCCAAGTGAAGAATGTTTAAGATCATTTAAGATCATTTAAGCCAGCTCCATGGACCTGGCAGTTGGGTCTTATGAAGTCAGCCTCAAGAAAGACAGGAAGGGCAGGGCACAGTGGCTCACACCTGTAATCCTAGCTCTCTGGGAGGCCGAGGCAGGCGGATTGTTTGAGCTCAGGAGTTCGAGACCAGCCTGAGCAAAAGTGAGACCCTGTCTCTACTAAAAATTAAAAGAAATAAATTAATCAGACAACTAAAAATATATAGAAAAAAAAAATCAGCGGGGCATGGTGGCGCATGCCTGTAGTCCCAGCTACTCAGGAGGCTGAGGCAGGAGGATCACTTGAGCCCAGGAGTTTGAGGTTGCTGTGAGCTAGGATGACGCCACGGCACTCTAGCCCAGGCAACACAGTGAGACTCTGTCTCAAAAAAAAAAAAAAAAAAAAAACAGGAAGCCCAGCCCCAGGCTCTCTGGAGCACTTGAGGTGGAGCACAGGGACTTCTCAGGAAAGCTAGGCCTTTCTGCTTGGTGCCACTGCCAGGCAAAGAACAAGCAGAGGCCACGCCTTTTAAGTCTGGCTCCATCACAAACAACTGCTTAGCTCTTCAACTCATCTGAGAACCCCAAAAGAACACAACTACATACTGATTCTGGGTTTTGGAGTTGGTTTAATTTTTGCACTAAAATCACTAATTCATTAAAAAAACATACTATAATCACATTGTGGCAGCAGCTTTGTAGTTACAGAAAACTTTTATATTTAAAGAGTACCCTTTCCCAAAGGGTCCTTAGCTATAAGCAGAAACTATACAAGCCCTTATGCCACAATATAACAAAATTCTTATTTTATTGACCAGAAAAGTTAAGGTAAGGATTTGCCTTGAGTTTCCTCAAAAAGCCAGCCAAGCACAGGACAGGACTGAGAGAGCACTCAAATTCTGGATCAAATGTTCCTGGAACATATCATTGTTTGAAGACAAAAGACCGATAATAATTGAAATGTCCATCCATAAAAGTTTGGTTAAAATTATTGTTCAGTAAAATAATCCAGACACAAAAGGACAAATATTATATGAGTAGTCAATTCACAGACAGAAAGTAAAATGGTAGTTGCCAAGGACTGGGGGCAAGGAATGGGGAGTCATGGTTTAATGGGTACAGAATTTCAGTTTTGTAAGATGAAAAAGTACAGGAGAAGGATGGTGGTGATAGTTGCGCAACAATGTCAATGTACTTGACACCTCTGGCACAGTAAGTACACTTAAAAATGGTTAAAATGTTAAATTTTATGTTATATATATTTAACCACAACAAAAAAAATGCAAAGAAGTTTTATTCACATATGTACTATACAGCCAAAGTAAATACATAAATAAAAGGATGAGGCAGCTCATGGAACAATTTGTAAGATATACTATATATATATGTATATATATATACACACACACACACACACACATATATATATCTTTTATATATATATATATAAGGTATATATCTATACCTTATATATATATAAGGTATAGCACAATGGGATTAGATCCAGGGTGTTTGGGTTTCATCTTTGGAAGGCAGCAAAGGTGGTGCTATAGAAGAATATAGGAAGTACGAGCTCTGAAATAAAAGTACCTGGATTTGAATCCTGGTTTCACCATCCGTGTGTCCTTGGGTGAGTTATTGTATTCCTCTGGCCTTAATTTCATAGTTGTAAAATGAACAAAATACCAACCATCTTCCAGGGTTGTTGTATTAAATGAGGTAATATACAGGTCTTCAAAAAGTTCATGGAAATCCATATTATGAAAAAAACTATACATGGATTTCAATTGTGGGGGGGGTACCAAAATAAACTCAAATTAACTTCTTACAACATATCTGAACAGGATCTAGTTTGAGGCACAAAGGAGGATAAGACATTAGCTTGAAAAAAGCCCCTATCAGAGCAACATGAATTCTGCTAAAATTGAAGCAAAAACAAATATCAAATTTATGGGTGAAGTTTGAGTAGAAGAACGGTGAAATCACTGATGCTTTATAAATAGTTTAGGGGGACAATGTCCCCCAAAAATCAGCAGTTTACAAATGGACAACTCATTTTAAGAAGGGACAAGACAATGTTGAAGATGAAGCCTGGGCTGTCCTCTCTCCACAGGGAGAACTAGTCTAGCTTCTATTCTCTCTGTGCAGTAGGTTAAAAAAAGAAGACAATGAAGAAGAAGCCTGCAGACCATCCACGTCATTTTGTGAGGAAAAAATCTTGTTTGTGCCCTAACTGAAGAGAACAAATGATTAATTGCACAAGTAATATCCGACACCACAGACAGCTCACTTGGTTCAGTTTACACAATTCTGACTGAAAAATTAAAGTCGAGCAAATTTTCTATTCTATGGGTGCCAAAACCATTGCACCCAGATCAGCTGCTGGCAAGAGCAGAGCTTTCAAGCAAAATTTTAAATAAGTGGGATCCAGAGCCTGAAGTATTTCTTTGAACAATTATAACAGGAGATGAAACAAGGCTTTACCAGTACAATCCAGAAGACAAAGCACAATCAAAGCATTGGCTACCAAGAGGTGGAAGTGGTCCAGTCAAAGCAAAAGCAGACCAGTCAAGAGCAAAGGTCATGGCAACAATTTTTTGGATTGCTCAAGGCATTTTTTTGTTGATTTTCTGGAGAGCCAAAGAATAATAATATCTACTTATTATGAGACTGTTTTGAGAAAGTTAGACAAAGCATTAGCAGAAAAATGCCTAGGAAACCACCAGAGAGTCCTTCTCCACCAGGACAATGTTCCTGCTCATTCCTCTCATTAAACAAGGGCAATTTTGCACGAGTTTCTATGGGAAATTGTTAGGCATCCACCTTACAGTCCTGATTTGGCTTCTTCTGGCTTCCTTTTCTTTCCTAATCTTAAAAAATCTTTATAGGGCACGTATTTTTCTTCAGTAAGTATATAAACAAAGACTACATTGATTGCATGGATTAAATTTCCATGGCCCAGGCTGGGCACAGTGGCTCACGCCTGTAATCCTAGCACTGTGGGAGGCCAAGACAGGAGGATTGCTTGAGGTCAGGAGTTCCAGACCAGACTGAGCAAGAGCGAGATCCCATCTCCACTAAAAATAGAAAAAATTAGCCAGGCATGGTGGTGTGCACCTATAGTCCCAGCTACTCAGGAGGCTGAGGCAGGAGGATCTCTTGAGCCCAGGAGTCTGAGGTTGCTGTGAGCTAGGCTGATGCCACGGCACTCTAGCCTGGGCAACAGAGTGAGATTCAGTCTCAAAAAATTAATTAATTAACTGATTAATTAATTAATTTCCATGGCCCTCAGTTCTTTAGGGATGGACTAAATGGCTAGCATTATTGCTTACAAAAGCATCTTGAACATGATGGAGCTTATGTTGAAAAATAAAGTTTATATTTTTTTATTGTTATCTTTTATTTCGATTTTCCCACAAACTTTTTCAAGTCCCCACACATGTAAAAGCACTTAGCCCAGTACAATATATATTAGGTACATACATCCCTGAAAACACTCCAGTTTCCCTGAAGTATCATCCATGAATTTGTCCTAATCTTTCAAACTCTTGTTTTAGGTAGCATAAGAGTACAAATAGCATGATACATTTTAATTAAATAAAAATATCCACAAATTTATACATAGAAGGACAGAGGCAAATTGGTTAGCAGAGGTTACCTCTTGGGGATAGCAATTTTACTTAACATCCTTTTATATTATATTGGTAAAGTTTTTTCTTTCTCTGCCAACATCATACTGAACAGGGAAAAACTGAAAGCATTCCCACTTAGAACTGAACCAGACGAGGTTGCCCTCTATTACAACTTCTATTCAACATAGTGCTGGAAGTCTTAGCCAGAGCAATCAGACAAGAGAAGGAAACCAAGGGCATCCAAATGGGGGCAGAAGAGGTCAAACTATTGCTCTTTGCTGACGATATGGTCTTGTATCTAGAAAACTCCAAAGATTCTGCCATGAGACTACTGGAATTGATAAACAAATTCAGCAAAGTCGCAGGTTACGAGATCAATGTACACAAATCAGTATCATTCATATATGAGAACAGTCAAACTGAGAACCAAATCAAAGACCCAATATCCTTCACAACAAAGAAAATAAAATACCTAGGAATATATTTAGCTAAGGAGGTGAAAGACCTCCACAAGGAGAACTGCAAAACACTGAGGAAGGAAATAGCAGAGGACATAAACAGATGGAAAACCATACCATGCTCATGGATAAGCAGAATCAATGTTGTTAAAATGTCTATACTAACCAAAGTGATCTACAGATGCAATGCAATCCCTATTAAAATACTAACATCATTTTTCACAGATGTAAAAAAAATAATTCTACATTTCGTATGAACCAGAGAAGACCCCGTACAGCAAAAGCAACCTTAAGCAAAAAGAACAAATTGGGAGGCATCAATTTACCAGACTTCAAGCTATACTACAAGGCTATAGTAACAAAAATAGCATGGTACTGGCACAGGAACAGAGACATAGACCAATGGAACAGAACTGAGAACCCAGACATAAAACCATCCTCATATAGCCATCTGATCTTTGACAAAGCAGGCAAAAATAACACTGGGGAAAAGAATCCTTATTCAATAAATGGTGTGGGGAAAATTGGATGGCCACATGTAGAAGACTGAAACAGGATCTGCACCTCTCACCTCTCACAAAAATCAACTCACAATGGATAACAGACTTAAACCTAAGGCATGAAACTATAAGAATTCCAGAAGAAAATGTTGGAAAAACTCTTACAGACATTGGCTTAGGGAAAGAATTTATGAAGACCCCAAAGGCAATCACAGCAACAACAAAAATAAATAAATGGGACCTGATCAAATTAAAAAGCTTCTGCACAGCCAAGGAAATTATCATGAGAGCAAATAGACAATCTACAGAAGGGGAGAAAATATTCACAGGCTACACATCCAATAAAGGGCTGATAACTAGAATCTATATAGAACTCAGGAAAATCATCAACAAAAATCAAACAATACCATTAAAAAGTAGGCAAAGGACATGAACAGAAACTTTTCAAAACAAGACAGACTAATTAATGGCCAACAAACATATGAAAAAATGCTCAACATCTCTAATCACCAGGGAAATGCAAATCAAAACCACAATGAGATATCACTTAACTCCAGTGAGAAAGGCTTTTATCAAAAAGTCCCAAAACAACAAATGTTGGCATGGATGCAGAGAGATAGGAACACTCATACACTGCTGGTGGGACTGCAAACTAGTACAACCTCTATGGAAAATAATATGGAGATACCTCAAAGAGCTAAAAGTAGAACTACTTTTTGATCCAGAAATCCCATTGCTGGGCATCTACGCAAAGGAAAAAAAGACATTCTATAAAAAAGACATCTGCACTAGAATGTTTATAGCAGCACGATTCACAGTTGCAAAGATGTGGAAACAACCCAAGTGACCATCAATACATGAGTAGATTAACAAAATGTGGTATATGTGTATCATGGAGTACTACTCAGCCACAAAAAACAATGGAGATCAAGCACCTCTTGTATTATCCTGGATGGAGCTGGAGCCCATTCTACTGAGTGAAGTATCACAAGAATGGGAAACCAAGCACCACATGTACTCGCCATCAAATTGGTATAACTGATCACCACTTACATGCGCATATGGTAAGAACATTTCATCAGTTGTCAGGCAGGTAGGAAGGAGAAGAGGGGATGGGTATATTCACACCTAATGGGTGTGGTGTACACTGTCTGGGGGATGCACATGCTTGTAGCTCTGACTCAGGCGGGACAAAGACAATATATGTAACCTAAACATTTGTACTCCCATAATATTCTGAAATTTAAAAAATATAAAAATTGGCCGGGCG
>NW_012150840.1:9598555-9625931 GCF_000956105.1 Propithecus coquereli
TTTTTTAGAAGTTTTTTTTTCTTTTGTTTAAACTATGAAGACTAAAGGAAAATCATTCAGCCTGGCTTTCTTCTCAGCCTATTTATTCCTCTTTTCAGTGAGTATATTCTGTGAAACCAATCCTTCTTTTGTGTCAACCATACCTCTCCTAAGCTCCAAGAAGCAGCAACGTGTCTGTGTGTCACACAGCCCAGCTACACCAGTGAATAAAAAATAAGTCTGTTTTATTATTTTTCCAAAGTTGAAAATAATTCATACTTGTATAGAAATTCAGTCACACATACATCTCATTTTAACCTTGCTTGTGAGGTAAGGATTAAACAGACCTTTTTTCTAGACAAGGATCAGAGAGGGCCAGCCAGGATGGCTCATGCCTGTAATCCTAGCACTCTGGAAGGCCGATGAGGGAGGATTGCTTGAGGTCAGGAGTTCTAGACCAGCCTAAGCAAGAACAAGATCCCGTCTCTACAAAAAATTAGCCGGGCAACTAAAAACAAAAACAAACAAACAAAATTAGCTGGGAATGGTGGTGCATGTCTGTAGTCCCAGCTACTCAGGAGGCTGAGGCAGGAGGATCACTTGAGCCCAAGATTTGAGGTTGCTGTGAGCTAGCCTAACGCCACAGCACTCACTCTAGCCAGGGCAACAGAGTGAGACTCTGTCCCCCCCCAAAAAATAATAAAAACATCATTTCTGTCTCTTTGTATTTGACTACTCCAGGTACCCTCTGTAAGTAAAATCATACAATATTTGTCTTGTCATGATTGGCTTATTCACTTAGCACAATGTCTTCAAGATTCATTCATGTTGTAGTATGTGTCAGACTTCATTCTTTTTTTTTTTTTTTTTTAGTTTTAGCGTTAAGCTTGAACTTCATTCCTTTTTAAGGCTGAACAATATTCCATTGTATATACAAGACTACATTTTGTTTATCCAATCATTTGTTGATGGATACTGGGTTGCTTCTACCTTTTGACTACTGGGAATAATGCTGCTATTAACATGGGTGCACAAGTATCTGTTCAAGTTCCCTATTTTCAATTCTTTTAGGTATATACCCACAAATGAAATTGCTGGATCATACGGTAATTTTGTTTAACTTTTTCAGGAACTGCGCTACTATTTTCCATGGTGGCTGTCCAATTTTCCATTCCCACCAGCAATGCACAATGGTTCTGATTTCTCCACATCCTTGCCCACGTTATTTTCCCTGTGTGTGTGTGTGTGTGTGTGTGTGTGTGTGTGTGTACAGAATATTTATTGCAAAATTTTACAAAACCTTTCCTTCGTACGGAGACTTTTGGGACACCCTGTATATAAAATAGTCATCCTAATATCCTAACAGTGGTAAAATGTTTGCTGGCCTTTTTGACCTTGAAGTAATAGCCTAAAAAGACTCTCAAGTCCTTATTGAGTAACTCGGAGCATAGCATTCTACAAGCACTTTGAGTTATTTTTAAGTTACTTTACTTTACACTCACTTACCCCGAAATTCAGTTAGCACTTTGCTGTTCACTAACTCCACTCATACAAAGTTTCCTGCAGTCTACCCCCATTGGTTTGGCATTTCACTGCCTTGAACTAGCATCATATACAAATTTGGGAGATTTTATATTCATTCTCTCCACAAATCACTTAAAAAACATCAAGAGCACTAATCTCTATTTACCCAAGCCTGCCACTTCTGCAATTAGACCTATTTCAGAGGTGGATGTAATGTGGGGCAGCATGGCACAGCATTCAAATACAAGCTTAGGATATATGAACACAGGTTTGACTCTCAATGTTGCTACCACTTACCAGCTGTGTGCCTTTAGACAGGTCACTTAACCTCTCTAAATTATAGTCCTCCCATCTATAAAATTGAGAAAATAACTCTACCTATTTCATAGCATTATTATTATGATTAATGAGATAGAACTGTATAAGTGACTTGGCCCATTCCCTGATATTAATACATATTAAGAGCTAGGTAAATATTAGCTAATCATTATGCAACTTGAACTCAACAATAGCTAACATCACCTATTGTTTACTCTGGGCAAGGGACTATCCTAAGGGTTTTATCCGTGGTAGCTCTTCTAATCCTTTTAACAACGCCATGAAGCAGGTATTGTTGTTATCCTTTCCTGTTGATAAGGTGCTATCCTTATCATTCAGATGAAACTACAGAAAACCTACATAACCTGAAGGTACTCAACTACTAAGAGTCACTGTTGGGATCTGAATCCAGGTAATCTAGCTCCAGAGACTGTGCTGCTTACCATGATGCAATCCAGTCTCTCCTTGGCTCCTAGCTTGGAGTATTTCACATTAAATAGGAAGGAAGTATTAAAGCAGCAGCAATACCCTAACTAGACAACTAGAGATCCATACAATAAAATGGTTTCTCCAAAATCAGATGACTAATAGCAGTTCAATTTAACAAGGCTAGGATTTTTAAATACTAACCCTAGACAATGTCTTTAATTCCTGAGCAGGAACAGAGAAAGAAATTCACAAATATTCAAATATCCCCTTCTCCTTACACCGGAATCACAGAATAGAGTCGGAAGGCACCTAAGAGATCATCTTCTCTGATATTCCCATTTTGCCAGTGAGAAAACTGAGGCACAAAGAGGTTGAACTCACCTGTCCAAGAGCACACCACCAGTTAGAGGCAGAGTGGGATTCAAATCCAAGATGTCTGATTCCAAAGCCCCTGCTCTCCTAAAATGTGGTAAACATAGGCCACTGGATGGTTTTAGACAGTAGAGAAATAATTTTAATAATTATGTATTTTAAGGTGTATTAGAAAAAAACAACTAGTACATAAAACCCATGACTTCATAGACATTATCGTAATATAAAGTTTTCTTTCAAACATTGTTTTAAGGGGAGTCAACTTAGAAAAAATGTTAACAGCACGGATGATACCCCTTAAATATGACAGAAGTCAAAAAGGTGGGGCTCAAACCTCCAAAATTTGGAGAATAGGTCACCAGGCACATTTACTACTTCCTTAAGAGAGGGCCTCTAAATCTGAGGCCGAGATTTGATACACACCCAAATGCAAACAAGGTAACTAGGGAATAATCTCAGAAGGCATTAGGAGAATGTGACTACTTTAACAAAGAAAGTTGCAACCTAATCAGTTGCACCGTAATCAGCCTAAAGACTACAAAATGGCCAAAACTTAAGATAAAAATATTCAACCTCACTGGTAATCAAAGCCAGTTACATGAGAATTTAAGTCATAATATACTTTCTAAATAATACCATTTTTCGCATACTGACTGAATTGGGAAAGATAAAATAATGCCCAGCAACAGTCATGATGAAGTCTCATAATACAAAAGTAAATAAGTTGTTTCAACTATCTTGGAGGACAATTTGGTAATATATATCAAATGTATCTTCAAAATATAAAAAAATTCATATCCATTGACCCAGAATTCCATTTCTACAGATTTTATTCCAAGGGAAAAATTTTTTTCGCAAATGTTTAGCTATAAGGACTGGAGAAAAGCAAAAATATTAATAAATAGAAGGAATAAGACAGTACTGGTTAAATTCTGAGGTAGACACTTCACAGGATACATGCCATAACATCATGCTTCAGAACAGCTGATCTCAAAGTGTGTTCCATGGACCCCAGAAGGTCTGCAAAGTCAAAACTATTTTCACAATAAAACTATAATGTTATTTGCCTTTTTCACTGTGTTGATTTTGTACTGATGATGCAAAAGCAATGGTGGATAAAACCACTGGTACCTTAGTGTTAATGACGGCAATGACAGCAAATTGTACCAGTCCTCAGTATATTCTTAACTTGCCACTCACTTGCAGTAAGACACAAATGCTACTTTCACTTAGGAATGTCCTTGAAACAGTAAAAATAATTTTATCAAGTTTCAACCAGAGTACACATCTTAATACTCTGAGGAAACGGGAAGTACACATGAAGAACTTCTACTGTACACTGAAGAAAGATGATTATTTTGTTAAAAAATATACATGTGATAGTTTGCATTGTGAACTGAACTAGCTGCTTTTTTCATGGAATACCATTTTTACTCGAAATGACTGACAAAGTATGGTTGAGACTTGTGTATTTGGCAATATTTTCTCAAAAATGAATAAGATGAGTCTGTCACTTCAAGGAAAATAAGTGGCATTATTTGTTGCTTTCAAATGAAAATAAAAATTTTGGAAAACTTTTATTTGCCATGGTGAATTTAAAGACTTTTCTGATGAGATTGGTGGTAAAATTAACACATGTGATTTTTAAAAATATTTTATATAATGAAACACGTCAAGATTTGGAAAACCTGCAAAACTCAGTCAATCTGTATTTTCCAAATGATCAATGTATGATGTAAAACAATGCATGGATGGAAAGATCCGCTCAAAGTTTAAGACAGATTAATGGATTTTTTTTTTTTTTTTTTTGAGACAGAGTGTCACTCTTTTGCCCGGGCTAGAGTGAGTGCCATGGCGTCAGCCTATCTCACAGCAACCTCACACTCCTGGGCTCAGGTGATCCTTCTGCCTCAGCCTCCCGAGTAGCTGGGACTACAGGCATGCGCCACCATGCCCAGCTAATTTTTTCTATATATTTTTAGTTGTCCGATTAATTTCTTTCTATTTTTAGTAGAGACGGGGTCTCACTCTTGCTCAGGCTGATTTCGAACTCCTAGGCTCAAACAATCCGCCTGCCTCGGCCTCCCAGAGTGCTAGGATTACAGGCGTGAGCCACCGCGCCCGGCCCCAGATTAATGGATTTTAATGTACAGACTATGATGAGTTCTTTGATATGGTTTTGGATTCCACATTGCAACTAATCTGTAAGAAACTTCTATTTGTTGAGTTTTGATATAGTATCAAAGAGTAATATACACAATTATCTGAGGCATTAAAATATTCTTCCCTTTTGTAAATACAGATATTCATAAAGCTTAATTTTCTTTACATACTTTAGCTAAACCAATATTTCACAACAAATTAAATGCAAATGCCTTCCATTACGACAGCCATCAAAGAGATTTGGAAAAATGTAACAATGGCACTCTTCTCACTGCTTTCCTATTTTGGAAAATACAGTATTTTTAATATTTTTTCATTTAATAAAAAATTTAATATTTTCTCATTAAAATGTTATGTTAATATTAAGTTTACATTGCTGTTTTTAAATAAATGAATTTTTAAATTTTCTCAGTTTTTTAAGTTCTAATACAATAAAAATGATAGATATGACCCACATAAACTGAAGTTCTTTGAGTTCTTCAGTGATTTTTAAGAATATAAAGAGGTTTTGAGACCAAAAAGTTTGAGAACTGTTGATTGAGGACAGTGGTTTTCAACTCAGTTGATATTTTCCCCCCATTTAATTTGACAGTATCTGGAGACATTTTTAGTTGTCACAATTGGAAAGATGCTAGTGGCGTATAGTGAGTAGAGGCCAGGGATGTTGCTAAACATCCTACCATGCACAGGGCAGCATAATAATAATGCAGCCCAAAATTTCAATATTGTTGAGGTTGAGAAATCCTGCTTTAGAAGAATATTCCATGACATATGAAAAAAATTATTAAGTAAAAAAAGTTATAAAATAATATAGTCTAAATCCAATTTTATTTTTGAAATACGTATACTAAATATGTACCAAAAAAGGCTAAGATATGTTCCAAATGTTAACAATGGTCATCCTGAGTAGATGGAACTATTTCTTTTCTTTAAATATTTCTTTATTTTCCAAATTTCCTATAATTAATACATATGTATGAATTCATAAAATTATGAATGGGTGACAGGCCTATAAGTGCCATATTCTGATGCTTGTATGATTCAACAGGCAATTCTTAATAGTAAAGTTAGTAAAGTATGGAATTAGTGACATGTCAAAGAATAAAACCTCCTCAAATAGTGCTAGGGGGACAGTACGAGCAGGTTCTCAGGGCCTCAGCAACAGTAAGGTTCTACAGGAAAGTTATTAAGATAGTGGATGTCGCATTGTAAGGTACTCCCAGACCACAGGCTGTCTTCATCTCCAGTCTTATCTGTCATAGAGAACTAACCTGGACAATATGCTCTCCTAAATATATCACAGATACTCTTCATCTATTCTGAGCAGTTTCTGATTTTTTAATTTTTGCATATAAGAACATTGCCTACCTGAATTTTGCAAAATTCCTTGTATAAGCAAAATTAACAACATAATAAAGCTTTCTTTTCTCTTCTTGGGTAATTCAAAAAGATTGAATCAATGCAGGCCCCAATGCTTTCATAGTCCTCCTGGGAAGGCACACTACCACCCACCCACCCACCAGCAGGTATAAACAGAGATGTCAACTCTGAGACTAAATCAAGGGCTAGCAGCCAAACACTCAAATTTCAGTTATTTCTTGCCAGTAACAGTACCCCCCATCCACAATTTTACTTTCCACAGTTTCAGTTGTCCGCAGTCAACCAAGGCTCAAAAATATCATTTTGAGAGAGAGAGCACACACATTCATGTAACTTTTATTACAGTATACTGTTATAACTGTTCTACTTTATTATTAGTTATTGTTATTAATCTCTTATTGTGCCTAATTTATAAATTAAACTTTATCATAGCTACGTATGTATAGGAAAAAACATAATATACATAGGAGTCAGTACTTGTCAGGTGTGGGGACCAGATGTCAGGTCTGTGTTCCCTGGTTCGTGGTTCCCAGTACCAAAGAATGGTTACTGGTGGTACCAAGTCAGCAGAGCAAATGGGCAGACCAAGCAGATGCAAGCAAGCAAAGCACCAAAGTTAATTAAAGCATAGTGCATTCCAGAGAAGGAATCTCCTGAGAATGGAGAAGACCCTGAGTTTAACAAGATTTCTCCCCTTCATGCTGATTACCTAATTCTATGCTAAGTGGGAGGTGGAATATTCATAATTTTTCTTGGAAAAAGGTGGAGAATTCCAGGAATGGCGAATCCTCCCCTTTTCTATCCTTGCATGGCAATTTCTGGGGGTAGCCATCGTATTTGTAAACTGTCATGGCATGAGTGGGTGTGATTTTTACTATGTTAATGAGGGTAGGTCACTTGAGGATACTGTCACCTTACTTGTATACATGCTCTAAGGACTCTCCAGTGGCCATGATCATATCTCCACTTTGTGGCCTTCTTACTTCTTTCTGGTTGCTCAGTCCTTGCGGACCTCTTGACACATCATCTTTTCCTTTTTGGAAGCCCCTTTTCTGATCAATTTGTTCCTCCTAGTAGACAAAGCATCTCCTAACATCATCTATTTCTCAATGGAAATCCCTAGACAAAGCATCTGTTCCCCCTCCTCCTTATCCCTACCTAACATTCTCTCTGCAGTTGCAGGCATCCATGGGGGTACTGGAACGTATCCCTCATGGATGGGGAGACTACTATATATCTAAGGCAAAGCATATACTTCAGCCATCTATGGCAGCAAATAATGAGGTCTCTGTACTAAGTCATCAAACATGGTCAAGCAGCTATAAAAAAAGAAACATAACAATCCTCAAAGGATTGTTAAAATCCTCCAATTAGTCACTTAGTCACTTAGTCCAAGTAGTAACACAAAAGATACAAGAATGTAGATACAAGACTTGAATCAAAATTTAGAATGGGGCAAGTTGTATAACAAAATTTTGACAGACATCTGGATTTGCAAAAAATTCCTCCTCCTTAGCAATGTTCTTGGAAGGGAAAAAAGACTTTCCAAAGAAAGGAAGTATAGCTCAGGAGGCTAAGAATTAAAACTGAAAGACTCAGAATGACTGTCTGCCTCCACCCTGGGAAATCTCTACTTACTCATCTGTAAAACTGTAAAACAATGGGGCACTACCAACTTAATCAAAACCTAGTTCAGGGACAATGAAACTGCATATAGAATGTACTGGCAGTGTTAGCCACTCACAGAGTTTAACACTTTACTTGAGCAAGTCTTTTATAAATGCAGAACCTCATGGCTTTCCCTAGTAAGGGTACAGGTCAGAAGACCCAGAATTTTTTTTTTTTTTGTGAGACAGGGTCTCACTCTGTTGCCCAGGCTAGAGTGCAGTGACATCATCATATTACAGATTACTACAACTTCAAACTCTCCTGGGATCAATCATTCCTCCTGCCTCAGCCTTCTGAATAGCTGGGACTACAGGCGTGTGCCACCACACCCAGCTACAGAAGACTCAGATTTTAATCCTGATTCTAATACCTTCTAGCTGTGACCTACTGAGCAAATTGTTTTACCTTTGCTCCTTTGTTTCCTTGTATGTAAAATTAAAGACTTCACTGAGATGATCGTTAGTCCTTTCTAGCAACAAAATTCTGTGATTCTATAGAGACAGAACACAAGAAGCATAAGATCACAAGTAAGAATGGTGAAATTTATACTCTAACCAGATCACTTAAATTTCTTTAATGATGACATTTCACAACATGAAAGACATTCTACAGCCAATTGGCCATATACCAGAAAAACTAATTCCTGAAAACCCATTTCAGGGTCAAGCTATACACTAAAGGGCCAACTTTTACTCCAAATATACTCTGGTGCTGCATAGAAACTCCACAAAAGTAAACCTATAATATGGTTTTAATATCAATATTATATCCACTTTTGGTTTAAAAGTCCTCAGAAAAAGATCTCAACTCAGTGGAGAATCGTTCCTTAAAATCAACTCTGCAAAGAGGAACAAGCCACAAGACTTTTTAAAAAATATATACAAGTAAACAGTAGAACAAGAACTATAAGATGTATATGTAAAGGAAGGGGTAACAGCCTCTGGACCTAGCATTCTCCTAATGGTTTTAGCTTTTTTTTCCCCCTTTCTAATGAAAAGATGAGGGGACAAATGACTAACCCAAACACGCTGCCTCTCAGGCTCTATCTGGTATCGTGAAAGTGGCAGCTGAAAGACCCGAGGTAGGGAGGGTGGAGGCTTTTCCACCAGAGGCATTCAATCCTTCAATGGTTAATGTGAGGGGTTAGGAGACTGGCACTTTAGATTTACTTGAGTACCAGACAGCTTGGATGAGAGTTAAGTAGATGACCACATAATTTATCATCCAAACTTGGACTTTTTTAAGAATGAAAGGAGCACTAATAATTACAACACCAGGGTCATGGGGGAATTTAGGGCCGTCCCAAGTAAAACAGCATATATGGCCAGCTTAGTTATAAAGGACCCTAGCAGGCAGCGAGCGAGGTAGGCAGGGAACATAGAGTTACCTTATCAACCTTATAAAGTAATCTTACCTCACCTTATCAACCAGGAGGAGCCCCAGCAGAGGCAGAAAAAAGGTGGGAATCAGCCCTTCTGCCAACATTTTCTCTGCTACCTGGATCTATTATAAACCTGTCAATTTCCTCAGATGCCATTTTCTCATTGACTCCTACATATCCCATCCCTCAAGAATATAACTTTCATTTTAAAATTAACCCTGATGGGAAAATAGTACTAGAGTACAACACAAGGACCTGACCTACTATGAATATCAACTCTGTAACCTGAGTGGTATAGGATAGAATCTCTGGTATTCAACACTGCAAGAAGCAAAGCGTGAGCAAGGTGGCAATGAAAGTGTGAACAGGAAGGCATGGGAAGAGCAGATAACTAAAGTGACAAACTACTACTATCAAGTCTTACCCTAAATCTCTAAGAAAATCAATGCAAAGAGCAAATTGAGTCTAAGATCATCACCTACAGGGCAATCCTCCTTGTTCACCCGATCGGTGAATGACCCTAAAAATGAAAAGCCTTCTTTTGCACAGAAGCAGAAGGAAGTTGCTGGTGACAGAAGTAAATTTTACTTACAAGAACACTATGCTTCAAATTCATTAAGGATTAAATAGGTTTATCATCTGGTCTAGGAGTCACACTTCCCTTTATGATACTGTGTCTGTGGAAAAGTGTTTCCAAATGTCTTACCTGTGCTCTCTGGGCAAACAAGCCCATGTTACGTGTTTACACCTTCTTCCAAAAAACACTTTATTCTGAAGCACAAGTATTCATCTGTGCCCCAGGCATAGATATTTTCTCCACATGTGTAAACTATATGAGGAAAGATATTTATTTCTGTTGGCTGAAATTCAGCCAAATATAATCAATCAGCATGCTCTCTACAGTTATGAACCTCAAATTACAAGTTCAGTAAATACATATGTATTGTTTGTACTTTTAGTAGGGCTAATGGATACTTGGTAACCAGAGTATACCTACTCCTAATTAGACTAAAGTAGGGAGTTTAACCCAATGGGAGTTAGTCACATGGTTTATGTAAGCAAGTATGGAACACATAAAGGGTGAAGAGGAGACTTTAGATGACCACAAAGACCAAAATCCAGGTGAGGTGATTTCTAGCACCAAGAGAGATCTGCTTGAGTACTGAGTACTGTGGCTGTGAACAGACAGCTTATTAGCTCCAAGACCACTGCTCCATCTCCTTAATTCCACCTGCCTTCCTCCATTTGCAGTTAGCAAAGTATCAGAGGGACAGCATCATGAGATGAGAATAAAGGGAAAAAATCAGATCCTTTAAAAATGTATATAACATTATAAAAAGTTCAGAGCAGTTAGCAATGTGTCTTAGAATATATGCAGACCCAGCCTGGAAATCCAGCTCTACCACAAAACATGGGAGCTTTCACAAGTTACCTAACTTCTCTAAGCCTCAGTTTCCTCATACATAATAAAAGGATAATAGTACTATACCTAGGCCAGGCACATGGCTCACATCTGTAACCCTAGCACTTTCGGAGGCCCAGACAGAAGGGTCGCTTAAGGCCAGGAATTCAAGACCAGCCTGAGCAACATAGTGAGATTCCATCTCTACAAAAAATTAGCCAGACATGGTGGGACACCTGTAGTGCCAGCTATGCAGGAGGCTGAGGCAGGAGGATCACCTGAACCCAGGAGTTTTAGATTGCAGTATATGATGACACCACTGCACTCTAGCCTGGGCAACAGAGCAAGACGCTGTCTAAAAAAAAACAGTACTATCTCTAACTTAGAAAAGATTCTTTTAAGCAGTACATATGCCTGGAACAGGAAATGCCCCCAAATAATATTTGATAAATGAACGACATCATCAAATATTACCTATTTTTTTCATTAAACATTTATTCTTATAGATAGCAATATCTTAGTTGAACATTGGGTACAGCATCCCTACTTAATTTGGTAGACACTGGAGAATGCCATAATTTTTTGGGAGATCGGCAGGGAACGTAAGACAATGAGACAATGAGAGCTAAGTTTTAGGAAGCTTATATTATAATAGGCAGTGGTAACTAAGTATTAAAACTGAAAAGAACAAAAATGTGGAAAGCAGTTATTGGAATCAAATTTTCTACAAGGACCAAAGTAATAGACCATGGTAATAAAAATCTTTTTTCATCCCTAGAATTATACTTCATTTAACCACAAAAAATGAATTCTAATATCTATTTGTCTACTAATGCCTTGCCTGTTTCTCTGCATTATAGAAATCTCAGCAGTAATTTATCAAAGTCTTTTCTTGATTCTTTAGCACTTAGTTATGACAATTAATGAAAAAACCTTCAAATGTCCTTGCCTTTCTACACTATAGGTAACACTGGCTATTTTCCAAGTGGCAAATAAGACATATATAGTACTTAGCAGAAGGCCTGGCACAGGTTACAAGCTAAATAAATGTTAAATAATAATTCTTATAGTCATTAAGATTAAAGAGGCACACATAGTAGGTACTCAACAAATATTTTAAGAATAAACATACTTAAGTAGAACATGTTAACCTTATTTACAGTAAACACAGATACAATTTATCATTTAAGAGGATCAACTAGAGCTGTACATGTGCTCCAGAAATTGCTAACATTCAGCTTTCAATTATTTAGAACAGATCCAGAAAAGGTGGCCTGCCCTACAAAAAGGAAAGGGAAAAAGAAATAGCACCTGCCTGGGAACAATGAGCCCTACCTTAGAGTCCTGACTGCCAAAAACTAACCAGGCAGCTCTAGGCAAGTCACCTTCCTAAGAGATCTCAGCTCCCTCTTCTGTAAAATGAGGGTGCTTCTATTTCTCTGACTTCATGAGGAAAAAAAGAAGACATTAAAAGGGTTACCTAATGTAGTATTTTCCCAAGCTTCAGTCAATCCTGATCGCCTTTTGATTTTTGCCATATCCATGAAACACCTTTACCAGTATTTTTCTTCAAATTGACTTTTAAAAATTTAATCTCACCTTAAGTAATAAATCTATTAAAAATCTTTTATTCATGTTAATTTTTCTAATGTGTATAAAAATAAATATTTTAACTATCAAAATTTAAATATTCAAAGATCACCTAAATTCAGCTTACAGCCCAAATTTTGGCAAGTAGTAACCAAATCTTTATAACTTCAAATCAAAACATTTAATGGACAGAGAATTGAACAGAAAAGAAATGGAATTTTATATTCTCACAATAATCCAAGAGTTAATCCAAGCAAATTAACATTAGTTTTCATATATACATAGATTTTTAAATATGTGGGGCAACAAAAATTGAAAACAGAATTGATTCCTTCTTAACCTACATAATCTTCATCTGAATTAGGATTTTATTTCCTTTAATTTTAAAAGACTTTAACACCACCATTGACTATCTAAATTCAAACTAAAATAACAAGAAAAGCAATTACTTTCTTTTCTTAAAACCACCAGAAAGAAAAAAAGATCAAAATTAAGTGCCACATTTATTATCAATGAAAGTGCTCTTATGAACATGCTCTCTTTGCCTCACTCAATGCATGAGAAAATAAAGGCACCGAATTGTTTTTTTGTTTGTTTGTTTTTTGGTCACCCAGGCTAGAGTGCAGTGGCGCAATCATAGCTCACTGCAGCCTTAAACTCCTGTGCACCCACTTCTTAACTTGGAATTCAGACAGCATTATCCATTTGTGTGTCAAGTTTTACTGGTCAATAAAGTTTCCCAGATCTAAATGACTCCAATTGTACTTTACAACCAAATCCATCAATAATCAGTGAATGAGCACATGCTTATATCTGGGCTGACACCTTCAATGT
The DNA here is from genome assembly GCF_000956105.1 of Propithecus coquereli. Taxonomy (NCBI): domain Eukaryota; kingdom Metazoa; phylum Chordata; class Mammalia; order Primates; family Indriidae; genus Propithecus; species Propithecus coquereli. The sequence continues at coordinate 9,611,596 of NW_012150840.1, forward strand.
GGTGGCCAGGATACATAACTGAGGGCTACCGCTCTCCTTAGGAACTCTTAGCAATCAAAAATGCATTGGCATAAAGCAAATTAACAATGATCCTTCAAACAATACTGAACACAAAGACAATTTTTTGATGTGTTAATAAAGTCTAAGAAGTGTAATGATCAAGAGTTAAACCTCATTAGGTTATTTTAAAGTAGAATTATTTAAGGCATGATTCTAAATTTTCCACCCTTTGATAGATATCAATTAGCTGACTGAAGAACAAGTGGGACAAATAATGCTTATCTATAAATATCTGTATTACTTTATCCTTATGTCATGATCCCTATAATTTATCATAGCAAAGTCCCCCAAGGCCATCTCTATGGGCCTTCTTTCTTTCCCACCAAATTTCATAAGCAAGAGCACTTTTGCTATAGTAAGTATGGCAGAGCAGAGAAAAACCAAGTATCTACTGAAGTATCATAAGGCAGAGAGGAGAAATTAAAAAGGATCATGTACTGTTACAAATGAGAATTACACTCCTAAAATGCCAACTTCTGGAGAGCATAATTTATGTTTGCTTTATCATCCCTGTTCTTCTCATAGCTCCTGTCTTTATAAATAGTATCCAATCAAGAACTATGTGTTACGGGATCCATTTGTACTCGCCATCAAATTTGTACTAACTGATCAACACTAGGGTGATCACATGACAGAAATATTCTCTAGGGATTAGGGGGATGGGGGGGCAAATCTATAACTAAAGGACACTGGGAGCACTAAAGGGAGGGAAGGGCATGCCTTTAACCTGCATTTGGGTGAGGCAAAGACATAAAGTGTAACTATAATGTTTGTACCCTGGAATAAAAAAAAAGAACTATGTGTTGAACTAATAAACAGACCAAAGAATAAAATTTAATACTTTCCCAGCAACGGCTTACCAGTAAATAGAAAAGGCGAGAAGAAAATTCAAGGATTGATTCCCCAATTACCTCATCAAAATGTATATACTACGAAAGCTTTTCAAAGTCACACATCTGCCCCACCACTGGCCATATTTCTCCTAATAACTAACAAGGACCAAGAAATTCATTCTAATGAAGTACATGAGTAGTTTTAATAAAGTCAACCCTTATTTAACTGACTAAAGCCAAATGCCTTACCTGTAGATAATGTGACTTTAAACTAATTTATTTACAAAAAACTGATTCTATAAAATGTGATATAACTTGTGACTGGGCAACAGGAAATGACCATTAATAGGTTCAAATTAAGCATATAGTTATAATCATCACTATTATTTGATGTTTAAAAATATTCTTTAATGATGATTCTGGTTAAGCTTACTCACAAAGCATTTTTAATAGTTCACCTCACGGAGATCTTTCTCAATTTTTCATGTGTACTATGCCATATGCAGTAAATATGAGATGTTGAAGGTGTCAATCTCCTAAAAGCTTTTTATGACGTTCAAGCAAAAACAACAACAGTTGCAGCAGTAGCAACCAGGGCAACATTGTGAGTTAGGCCCTTGTGCTAAGAATGTCCAAAATGTTATTTTATTCAATCCTCACCACAACCGTCTGAGGTATTATTATCCTTATTACATGGATGAGGAACAGACACAGAGAGGATAAGTGACTTGTCAAAGGTAACCCAGTTAGCAAGTAGTTGAGTTGGTATTGATCCCAAGCAGCCTGACTTACAGGTTCATACTCCTAAGTCTCTCTATAGACTATAGATCCTTAAAATGAACAATAAGGTCAGAGACCTATGTGAACTAGAAATAGGCTAAATAGTTATCCCCATTTATAAACATGATGACCAAGCAACTAAATGCCTCTCCCCATTCCCAATTCCTACATAATTAACACTTTGAAACATCATAGTTGCTAAAGCTATTTGAAAAGCCTCTGAAGGTATTTTTCCTACATTTACTCATAAGCACAAAAAAGAGATCATAATCTCTCACTGTAACTCAAAACTTCACACTTATGGGCTATTAATCTGCTAGCTTTATAGGTTCCAATGTCTTAAACCTCAATTCAAGGACAATAATATTATAGCAATTCCCTTCCCTAAAGAACTGAATCTTTATTTTTGTGTACCGCTAAGATTGTTTGCACAGCCCTTTACAAGATATAAGATGGTAAAGTTACAATCCAAGTCAGATACGCGCAGAGCTGAATTCTGATTATGCTTCCAATCAGATCCCAAAAAGATGTTCGCCTTCTTCCCAAAGAAAAAAGACTTTAAGCAAACATATAAAGGACCCCTTCTAGGGAAAAGGAAAAGCATAAGAGGAAGCAGTGAAGGCAATTTGCAACCAAAGACCTAAAAGGTAAACCCAGGATATCCCCTAAATATGTGTAGCACAATATAACCTCCTTGATGTTGTTAGGATCTCTTGTAAGTAACACTTCAACATACAGTGTTGTTCCCCATCTGACAAAGGACTAACAGACAAAAATATTCTAAGAGACTAATCATCAAGCATAAGTTAGTCTTTATAAAAAGTAATGTTCATTCAAAATCATGTAGTTTATAAAGCACTTTCACATATAATATTTCATTAACCATTCATTACCACTATTCAATGACCAGTGAGGGCAGTTTGTTATCTCTATTTTATAGATGAGTGAAGGGATTTGCCTAAATTCATACACTATGTGACTGGTAAAGCCTCCATCTCAAATCACTTGCCATCAAATCCCAGGTGCTTTCCACACCACATTGTGCCTCCTCATTTCACATCAAAAAAAAAAATCACAGCACACTCCCGTCTGCCCAATTTGCACACATGTATTACCAATACTGTAAGAACAGATGTCAGCTATTAATGACACCATGTGTTATAAGTACAAAAGGGAAAGAAAACAAATTCAGCATTTTCTCTGAGAGGCCTGGCACTCTGTTCAGCATCCAACCTATACTTTGCCCAACGTTGTTCTCATAGCAGGCCTTCAGGTAGGTGCTGGCATTCCCATTTATACCTCAGAAAACAGACTCACAGAGGCTTAGTAATTTGACCTACGTCATACATTAAAACAAATGACATAGCAGTGATTTTAACCATGTATCTACTATACCACACTGCCTTATGTGGTACCATAGTGATGACTTTTTTAGTCAACAACAAAGAAAGATAAAGTACTTTCTAGGTTAAAATATTGTGCAATGTTTTAAAGTGTCAAACAACCATTCCTCTACTTGTTGCTGTCATAATCTCACTTCCAAGCACAGCACCTTTTCTCCTTCCTTATTTTCTCTGGTTTATTCTTAGTAACTGCTGGCCTCACTCACTATGCCCTGGAAAAAGGGCTAGTTGTTGGATTAGAAAAGTGATGTATGGCTAGGAGCTGTGGCTCATGCCTATAATCCCAGCACTTCGGGAGGCTGAGGTGGGAGGATCACTCGAGGCCAGGAATTGAAGACCAGGCTGGACAATACGGCCAGATCCTGTTTCTACAAAATTTTTTTTAAAAAATTTAGCTGGAGGCTGGGCGTGGTGGCTCACGCCTGTAATCCTAGCACTCTGGGAGGCCGAGGCGGGCAGCGGATTGTTTGAGCTCAGGAGTTCGAAATCAGCCTGAGCAAGAGCGAGACTCTGCCTCTACTAAAAATAGAAAGAAATTAATTGGACAACTAAAAATATATAGAAAAAAAAAATCAGCCGGGCATGGTGGCGCATGCCTATAGTCCCAGCTACTCAGGAGGCTGAGGCAGGAGGATCGCTTAAGCCCAGGAGTTTGAGGTTGCTGTGAGCTAGGATGACGCCACGGCACTCTAGCCCAGGCAAGAGAGTGAGACTCTGTCTCAAAAAAAAAAAAAAAAATTTAGCTGGGCATGGTGGTGTGAGCCTATGGTCCTGGCTACTTTGGAGGCTGAAGCAAGAGGATTGCTTGTACCCAGGAGTTCAAGGCTGCAGTAAGCTATGATCATGCCAATACACTCCAGCCTAGGGTGACTGAGCAAGATTATCTCAAAAAAGAAAAGTAGGCTGGGCATGGTGGCTCACGCCTGTAATTCTAGCACTCTGGGAGGCCAAGGTGGGTGGGTCGTTTGAGCTCAGGAGTTCCACCAGCCTGAGCAAGAGCGAGACCCTGTCTCTACTAAAAATAGAGAAAGAAATTAGCTGGACAACTAAAAATATATAGAAAAAAGTAACCAGGCATGGTGGTGCATGCCTGTAGTCCCAGCTACTCGAGAGGCTAGGCAGGAGGATAGCTTGAGCCCAGGAGTTTGAGGTTGCTGTGAGCTAGGCTGATGCCATGGCACCCTACCCTGGGCAACAGAGTGAGACTGTGTCTCAAAAAAAAAAAAAAAGAAAAGAAAAGAAAAGTAACATATTCTTAACTAACAGCATTTTATATAGTCACAGGAATTACACAAATACTATTTTTGCCTTGGTTCTAAGTTAATTCTATCAAACAGTATATGTCAGATAAAAGAAATGTGACCCTGCCCAAACAATTGAGAAATGAAAACAATGAACAATCTATCATTTTAATCACCACTGGGGTTTTATCCAATCCAGACAAGACACAAGAACAAAATGCATAAAAATAATCTCATTACCATCCCAGAGTTTGGCATCCTACCACATTACAACTTTGGGGATAGACAGCATTATCATCAAAATACTGCGTATCCCCCTTCAGGTGTTAACTGCTAAGGAGGGACAAGGATAGAAAAGAAAAAATGTAAACATGACACTTTAAATAGTTTTAAACTTGGGAAAATTATTGAAGGACTTCCCAGAACAAAATTTAATTAGCTTTAACAAGTTAAGGTGTACTATGACTCCCAAAGGGGACTTCCTTATCTGAGGCAAACAGGAGGAACTTTCTATTAACACAAGTTATACTCATAACAGAAGGTAAATAGCTAAGAGGCTTTTTAACTATTACTCTATGTTCAGGGAACAGATAGGAAAAGCTACTCTGAGCCAAACTGGAGGGGCCAGTGGAAAAGCCTTTTGGGAGGACTAAGAACAGGGACAGGAGTAGATAAAAAGGAAACAGGAAGAACTGAGCTAGAAGGAGTGTGGGGGAGGGAGGAGGAGCAAGGAGCAAGGAAGGCTGGAACCCAGGAAGTTCTGATGGAGATGAGCAACTCAGGCCTAGAAAAGTAAAGAAATAAATGCCTAGAACAAGGAGGTCTACGAGGGCCTGCCCTATCTTAGGACCCTCCTCTTCTACTAAAATTAATGCTAAAATTAAGCCAAAGGAAATAAACTGGCTAAGACTAGAGAAAATGGAGTTCATTTAAGATACAGGGGAAGGTCCTGTCAAGCATAGGGGAGTAATAACTGGTAGACAATGGAGGGAACTTTTTAATGCTTTTTGAAATGTAACCTTATACAGATAAATTGTACAGTATGTGAATTATCCCAATAAATTTGTTATTTTTTTAAAGTGTGTTAAGCTGGGCAATGACTACTTATGATATAATCAACATGATTAGCTCAGTTGTCTTATAAAAAAGTACCCTCAAATACCCTCACTCAAAAGGGAAAGTTTTCTTGTGTTCGGGAATATTTCTGTTGGAATCATCTTATAAATACAGAAGAAGCAGTAGGAGGGAAACTGGGAGCTCAGTCTTTCTCCATTTTGGCCCTTGGAATTTATTTGATAAAATTTTATATGGTGGTGTAGGGGAAGGAAGCTTTTGCTTGGGGTCTACCTTGAAGTGGAGTATCAGATTTCTTCAGGGGATGATCTAGGGCCAAATCTACCTAGTCGAAGAGAAAACGATCTGGGGTGGAAGAGTCAAGTAAGTTCTGTAGAAACCCCAGAAGGTTTCTCATGAAATGATCACATAAGACTCATCTCTGCTATCCCCAAATTGGACCGAACGCCCCATGTCACTTCCGACTGTTACGAAGACGGATGCTTTGCCGTGATCCCAGAAGTTTCTGGCGAGGGGCCCACTGACAAAATTAGAAAGCCATCTGGGGACCGACCTGGGTGAAGCTAAGCGCCACGTCCAGCGCTGGGCTCCCCTTTCATCCCTCCCAATGTAGGAAAAGAGACAGAGGAGGGCACAAGGCTACCGGGAACGCCCAATCACCCGTCTTCGCCCTCCTCCCTTGAGCCGGGTTTCAGGGAGCCGCCCCCTGGCCCCCGCGTACGCCCATCCCCACCCGCCCTGACCCTAGGCCTGCGACCCCAGGAAGGAGGGGGAAGGTGGCTGCGAGCGCCCCCACCGGCAGCAGGCTCACCTCCCCCGGGGCAGCTGTCGCCGCGGCCCGCCGGGCCAGGGCCTCCCCGGGAGCAATAGGCTATCGATTAAGCTGCCTGTCGCTAGGAGCCCCGGGAGAGCGAGGCCTACACCGCCCGGCCGGAGCCCCGGCCTCGATTTCGCCACTTTCCCCAAACCGGAGGGAGAGTCCGGGGGCAACCAGGCCGATCTGGACCGAGGGGAGAGAAGCAGAGACCACTCGCAGCGGCAGCCGCGGAGAAAAGGGGTGCAGGCGCCAGGCTCCCGCCAACAAGTCTCCCGGGGTTCGACCACCTACCCGCTACCTCGCAAGTTGCGCATTCAAGTTCAGGCTGGTGCCCCTTAGCCTCCAGAGCCCTCGCCACTCTCGAAACCATAATAAAAACAAGACGCGTAAGAGGCCACCACAGTAGTAAAGAAGATGGAGCTGGCCCCTAAGAACGCCGCGGGGCGGGGGGCGGCCAACAGCGACCGCCCGCCGGTCACCTCCCCTCCGCTGACCCCGCCAACCCTCGGGTCGCAGCCCCAAGCCCCTCGGCGTCCGGGTCTGTCACCGCCCGACTCCCGGCCCCAAGACCCCTTCTTGACACCGGGGACAGGGGCTCGAGCTCCCCTTGCCTCTGGCGCGCCTCGGCCTCCTCCCCCTCCAAATCCTAAAAATGCCCCCCGCACCTTTTAAAGTACACGGAGGAAGAGTTTGCCGTCAAACTTTGTCAAGAGATAACCTCGCCCCCCTCCCCGACCCACACTTTTAGGGCAGCCATCAGGAGAGATCACTTTGCACTTAGGATAAAGCGAATTAAGGAGCTGTCAACCATTTTAGGTCTTTTTTATAGAAGACATCCTCTCCTTCCCCTCCCCCTGCAATGGTTTTAATTTGACACCAAACCTTCCCACCGCAGAAGGGGGGTTGAGAAGGGAGGGGGTGGGAACGGAGGGCAGGAGGAGGGTGGCGAGGGAAAGCGAAAGGGGGAGGTTGGAAGGGGGCCGGGAGGCGCGGGGAGGGGAAGGGGGTTGATTTACCTGAGACCAGCCACTGGCCTCCATTGTTGGAGAATTCAATGGCATTGACACAGCCGAAGTGGCCGAGGAGGTCCTTCTTGTAGAGGTTTCTGCAGCCCCGCAGGCGTCTCCTCTGAAAGTCCTGAGTGAGCAGGGGGTCCCCATGCAAGCCCCGCTGGGACAAGAAGCCCACCACTGACCTCATGCTGCCCCCCAGGCCAGCTCTCCTCTTCATGCTGGAACCGCCACCGCCGCCGCTCGCGCCGCCGCCCCTCCCTCGGCCTCACGCGCGGCCGCCGCTCTCCCCCCACCCAACCCTCCCCCAGCGCTGCGATCCGGATGGTTCTTTAACCAGCCATGGCAGGCAGAGCGAGGTGTGCAGACACTCGGTGGCGTTCGCGGCTTCCTGACGGTCCCCTCCCTCTCCTTCCCCCCTAAGCTCCGCCCTCTCCTTCTCCGCCTCCTCCAGCAGCTGATCCTCAGCTGCGGCCGAGCTTCCGCGATGCGCGGCCCTTCCGCCGACCGCTGGGGCCCTGAGAATGTGGGCGTCGCTCTGCCCCTCCCCCGCCTAGGGCGGCTGGCCGGAAGAACACGGGCGGCTGGCCTGGAGACCGCGGGCGCCGGCTGCGCTTTCTCCGCTGCAGCTGCTTCCCGCATGGGGGCCAGGGTCGCGCTGGGCGGAGACCCCGCTGCACCCCCAGCGGGCCGCACTCCTTGAAGTTGAACGCACATAACAATCAGAGCGTCCGTGGGGCTGCGGTCCCGCCCTCCTCCCCCGGCGGCTGGCGGGTCCCCTGCCGCCTAGAGGCTCGGCGCCGGGACTACTTAGGGGAAAATGGGGCCAGAGGTGGGGGGAGTACTGCAGCCAGAGGCTCGGATCCTCCTCCCTCAGTTCTCCTCATCCTGGGGCTGCCCTAGCCCTGTCCATAGGGTTGGGGGCTGGGGGGAGAACCGGGAGTTAGGTAGGACTGGACACTTGCAGGAAGGTGGCCTGGAGATTTTGTTAGTGCACCCGCCCCTCCCCCATATAAATTTTTAACACTACCCCACCTCCCCCCCAATTCAGTTCTCTAATTCTTTTTCGTCCAGTCCTTAAGTAAAAAAGTCTAAATTGTTCAGTCTAGTAGACAATATAGAGTGGGATAAAAAGGAGAAAGGGATTAAGAAGTGAGCGGAAAATTGCCAAAACCAAGTTGAGAAAGTCCAGAGAGGCAGATTTGCAAGATACAAGAAGCATTATTCGAAAATAGCGATACATGTTATTTAATTGGGTGCGGCGAGCTCCTCTTAAAGGTCGTGAGTGGGGAGCTCTGAGGTTGTACCGCTGTTAACCAGCAGCTGTGTTCCAGGCCAGAAGTAGCTGCACTTCAGAAGGATGGGAGTCACCGTGTTGACCTCAGTGGGTGTTAAGTGCTTTGGAATTCTACCAGATACAGTTAAAAGTCCTCTTTTCAATGTATTGTAGTACTTTTCCTAGAAGCTATCCTCTATCATTAAGTGATAATAAGCTACTGAAATAGGCAGGTGTCAGTTTTGCCCTTTCAATTTAGCAGGAATTACACCCTCTGGACCAGAGATGGCACAGGGGCGGTTGAGTACAACCACCATTGAAAAGATGGGCTGAAAACGTGGAAGAGGTTCACCAGTCAAGCAAAATTATCTACTACTTTTTGTGCAATGACAAGGATAAATAAGATTAATCATACTAATAGCAAATATGCAAGTGTTTAATATAATCTACTATAACAAACGTTACTAAACATTTACCAAATTCCAGAAATTAGGGTTTTAATAAAATATTTTTCCCCTAAATAGGAAAATGTGTAGTGCTTTCTTTTAAAAGATTTTATTCTCAGGATATTTATAATAATCCATAATGTTTATTCATTATAATTGCCACATAAAGATCAATAGTAATGTACCAGCTTGATTAAAGATTTATAGCACCAAACATCCTTCCCTCATAACAATATCATAATGTGTAATCATTTATTTTTGTGATTATTTGATGGTCTCCCCTTCTCCACTGTAAGCTCTGACAGCAGGGACCATGCCTGTTCTGTTCAAGGATGGAGGTCCAGAGCCAGCACTTGTGTGCACCTAGTAGCCGCTTTAATATTTGCTGTATACATGAATGAATTTAGAGAGTGGGGAGGATTTTGAAAGGGAAGATAATGATTTTTGTTTTGAATGTGTGAGTTTGAGGTATCCGTGCTTCATTCCAGTGGAGTCCATTCATTGCAAGGCCAGTTTCCCATCTCACTATTCCTTTAACTGGCATGTTCAATTCAGACATTCAAAAACAGGCCCTCTGGCTCCTTCCAATTAATAGGCCATCATTTATACCTACCTTATTTGCCTGGGGTTGAGGAGATGAGCACAGTAATTATGTTCGAAGTGGCCTTTACTGTGGCAATATATAAGACACACCCTCCTCTCCCCTCTTAGGCACTTACCCCTTCTCCACAACTTTAAATGTGATTCTCTTTTCCCCAATCCTTAGAAAAACTGTCCCATTTACCTGAGCCTGAAAATAGACTAGTATCTGGTCACATGCCAGCCCAATTCTAGGACTTTGCTCTAAACTTCCTTAACTGTTCAGTGACCAACAAGGACAGAAATGTAGGACCACCTAGTCTGTTTCTATACTACTTCTGCTCTGGGCAGCTTTTTGTAAGGAGAGTGAATAAAATCTCTCCCTGTCCTCATAAATAGGGTTGTCAGATAAAATATAGGACATCCAATTGAGTATAAATTTCAGAGAAACAATGAATAATGTTTTAGTATAGCCCATGGAATATTTGGGATATACTTACACTAAAATAATTATTGCTTATTTGAAATTCAAATTGAATTACGCATCCTGAATTTTTATTTGCTCAATCTGGCAACCCTACCTATAATATAACCAACTTCAGAAGATCAGGCTCCATGGTATCTATTTGCTTTTATTAAGAATTTAAGCCAGGCGCGGTAGCTCACACCTGTAATCCAATCCTATCACTCTGGGAGGCCAAGGCGGGAGAATCACTTGAGGTCAGGAGTTTGACAACAGCCTGAGCAAGAGCGAGACCCCCCCCACCCCATCTCTACTAAAAAAAAAAAAAAAAAATTAGAAAAAATTTAACATAGTCCTTTGTTGTTTTGTGGGGTTTTTTTTGAGACAGTCTCACTCTGTTGCCCAGGCTAGAGTGCCGTGGCATCAGCCTAGCTCAAGGCAACCTCAAATTCCTGGGCTCAAGCAATCCTATTGCCTCAGCCTCCCAGGTAGCTGGGACTACAGGCATGTGCCACCATGCCCTGCTAATTTTTTTTTCTATATATTTTTAGTTGTCCAACTAATTTCTACTTTTTTTAGCAGAGATGGGGGTCTTGCTCTTGCTCAGGCTGGTCTTGAACTCCTGAGCTCAAATGATCCGCCCGTCTCAGCCTCCCAGAGTGCTAGGATTACAGGTGTGAGCCACTGCACCCAGCCAACATAGTCCTTTGTGTCATTTATTGCAAACTAATAATATTGTACATAACTATATAACAAAAACATTTAGTCAACCTCAATGATCATATATGATCTTTGCTTTTTTCATAAAGGTATTTAAAGTGAAAAAGCCAGTGTACTTAGCTTTAAAGTAGTAGATGAAATTACTCCTGAGTAATTGTGCTATTGCAGAGAATGTGTAGACAAAGAGGAAGAGGAGTGAAAAATTCATATTTTTCTTACCTAGACCCCAAAACTTATGTGTATTAACATTCACACTCAGGAAAACACTGTTTTGGAAATTTCATTCTGGAAAAACTAAGATATGGAAATTGCCTAACACAAGAACTCTTACTTAATTGCTTCGCCATGGATTGAATACTGGTCAAATGTAGAGTTCTCAGAAATTCATTTACTCTCTGTCTTCTATTTTGTTTGGCTCCAATGTCACTGAAGAAAGAGCAAGGAACCTTTAATAACTGACTAAACGCTAAGGAAATGCTCAAACATTAGAAATCGTGTGGGGTTTTTTTAACTAAGAAAACACTAAGCCTCTTCTCAAACTTTTATTAAATTTTAGTACATTAAGTGCTACATATGAAGACTAATATGCTCAGAAATTTTTCCCTTAAAAATATTTTCAACTTTAAAATAAACTGCTACTCATAGATAAGAGATATTAATTCAGGCAAAAATCAATGCCTCAAATATACATATATATTAACTGTAACATTTAAATTTCAAAGGATAAGTTATTTATTGGTCATCTCAAATAGATAGCAGTCAATTACAACGTTTGGAGGTGGGGGAAGAAACATTTATTCAAATGCAAATTCCTCCAACAATATCTATAGGACATATGCCCTTTTTTATTTTTATTTTTTGAGACAGAGTCTTGCTCTGTTGCCTGGGCTAGAGTGCCGTGGCATCAGCCTCGCTCACAGCAACCTCAAACTCCTGGGCTCCAGCAATCCTTCTGCCTCAGCCTCCCGAGTAGCTGGGACTACAGGCATGTGCCACCATGCCCGGCTAATTTTTTTCTATATATTTTTAATTGTCCGGCTAATTTCTTTCTATTTTTAGTAGACACAGGGTCTCACTCTTGCTAAGGCTGATCTTGAACTCCTGACCTTGAATGATCCTCCCGCCTCGGCCTCCTGGAGTGCTAGGATTACAGGCGTGAGCCACCACACCCAGCTCCTTTCATTTTTTAATAACAATTTTTTTTTTATAAAATTGAGGTATAATTGACATACCATAAGATTCACCCTTCGAAGTGTACAATTCAGTGGTTTTTAGTATATTCACAAAGTGGTACAACCATCACCACTATCTAATTCTAGAACATTTCATCACCCACCAAAAAACGCCATACACATTAGCAATCACTCTCCTTCCTCCCTGACAACTATTAATCTAACTGCTGTCTCTATGGATTTACCTGTTCTGCATATTTCACATGAATGGAATCATACAACAGGTGGCTTTTGTCTGGCTTCTTTCACTTGGCATAATGTTTTCAAGATTGACCCATATCGTAGCATGTATCAGTACTCCATTATTTTTTTAGACCAAATATACATATTTGGATATTGTATATTGTCTATTCATTCATTAGTTGATGGGCATTTGGGCTGCTTTCACTTTTTGGCTGTTATGAATATTACCGCTATTAACATTTGTGTACAAGTTTTTGTGTGGACAAATGTTTTTAGTTCTTTTGGGTATAAACCTAGTAGGGCAATTGGCTGGGTTATATTGTAACTTTATGTTTAACTTTGTGAGGAAGTGCCAAACTGTTTTTCATACCAGCTGACCATTTTACATTCCCACAGGCAATGTATGAGGGTTCTTATTTTTCCACATCTTTGCCGTCTTTTTTATTATAACCATATTAGTAGTTGAAGTGATTTGCAATTCCCTGATGGCTATTGATGTTGAGCACATTTGCATGTACTTATTGGGCATTTACATATCTTTTTTGGAGAAATGTCTATTCAGATCCTTTGTCCATTTTTTAATTGCTTGTCTTTTTATTGCCAAGTTAGTAAAAGTTCTTTACATATTCTAGATACAAGTCCCTTATCAGACATGATTTGCAAATATTTTTTCCCATTCTTTGGGTCGTTTTTTTCACTTTCTTTCTTTCTTTTTTTTTTTCCCCCCCCAGGGGCCATGCTAATCTTCTCTGTATCATTCCAATTTTAGTATATATGCTGCCAAAGCAAGCACTCACTTTCTTGATTGTTTTCTTTGAAGCACAAAATTTTTTAATTTTGATAAGCTCCAGTTATCTATTTTTTTCTTTTGTCACTTGTGCTTTTCATGTCATATCTTAGAAACCACTGCCTAATACAAAGTCACAAATATTTACTCTATATTTCTTCTAAGAGTTTTATAATTTTAGCACTTACAGTTATATATATGATCCATTTTGAGTTAATTTTTGTATATGGTGTGAGGTAGGGGTCCAACTTTATTCTTTTGCATGTGAATATCCAGTCATCCCGGCACCATTTGTTTAAAGGATGATTCTTTCTTCCATTGAAATGCTAGTATATAGACTTACAGTAAATTTTTATATATTGACTTCGTACCTTGCAGACTTGCTTAACCCTTTTAGCTTAATAGTTTTTTTTATGGCTTCCTTTAATTTCCTATATACAAGATCATGTCATCTGTTAACAGAAATAGTTTTACTTCTTTTTTAATCTGGGTGCCTTCTATATCTTTTTCTTACCTAATTGCCTTGATTAGAACCTCTACTACAATGTTGAATAGAAGTAGTAAGACCAAATATCTTGTCTTATTTCTGATATTAGGGGGAAGACTTTAGTCTTTTAGTTACCATTAAATATTATGTTAGCCATGGGTCCTACGCAGATATTGTTTATTAGGTTGCAGAAGTTTTCTTCTATTCCTAGTTATAGAATGCTTTTGTCATGAAAAGGTGTTGGATTTTGTCAAATGATTTTTGTCTATTAAGATGATCGTATGCTTTTTGCCCTTTATTCTATTAGTATGGTGTATTATGTTGATTGGTTTTCATATATTAAACCAACTTTTCATTCCTGAGATAAGCCCTACTTGGTCATGGTGTATGATCCTTTTTGTATGTTACTGGATTCACTTTGCTAGTATTTTGTTGAGGATTTTTGTAACAATATTCATAAGGAATTTTGACCTATAGTTTTTGTTTCTTGTGATTTCTTTGTCTGGTTTTGGTATAAGGGTGATACTGGCCTCATAGTATGAGCTAAGAAGTACACCCTCCTCCATTTTTTACAAGAGTTTGTGAAGGATTAATGTTAATTCTTTTTTAAAATGAATTTTATTTTTTTATTAATACTCACTGCTATACAAATTGAGATGTTAGTTTTGTTACCAAGGTAATAATGACTTCGTATAATTAGTTGATGTGTCCTTTATTGTATTTTTTACAAGAGTTTGTGAAGAATAATTATGACTTTTTCTTTTAAATGAATTTAGAAGTGGCACTGTCTGGGGAAGAGCATTTCTTTGTGGGTAGGTTTTTGCTTAGTAATTCAATCTCTTTACTTACTTTTGGTCCATTTAGATTGTCTCTTTTTGTGGTCAAGTTGTGTGCCAGTTTTTCTTTTGGGTAGTCTCTATCTAACCGATTTTCAGAGTTTCTTTG
>NW_012150840.1:9625981-9638345 GCF_000956105.1 Propithecus coquereli
GTGATACTGGCCTCATTAGTATGAGCTAAGAAGTACACCCTCCTCCATTTTTTACAAGAGTTTGTGAAGGATTAATGTTAATTCTTTTTTATTTTTGTTTTTATTTTTTTATTAATACTCACTGCTATACAAATAAAGATGTTAATTCTTTTTTAAAGGTTTGGTATAATTCACAAGGGAACCCATCTGGCCTGGGCTTTACTTTGGGTGAAAGATTTTGATTGTTGATTCAGTCTCTTTACTTGTTATAGTTCTGTTCAGATTTTTTATTTCTTCTTGATTCAGTTTTGGCAGTTGGTGTATTTCTAGGAATTTGTCTGTTTCATTCACCTAATTTGTTGGCATGTTCATAGTGTTGCTTTATTATCCTTTTTATTTCTGCAAAGTTAGTAGTGATGTCACCTCTTTCATTCCTAACTTTAGAAATTTGAGTCATGTGTCTTTTTCCTGGTCAGTCTAATTAGAGGTTTGTCAACTTTGTTGATATTTTGAGAGAACCCACTTTTGGTTTTGTTGATTATATTGTTTTTTCTTCTCTATTTCATTTATTTCTGCTCTAGTCTTTACTATTTCCTTCCTTCTGTTTGCTTTGGGTTTAGTCCCCTTTTTCCAATTACTGAAATTGTAAGGTCATCTTTTTTTTTTTTTTTTTTTAGAGACAGGGTCTCTCACTCTGTCACCCAGGCTGGGGTGCAGTGGCATGATCACAGCTCACTGCAGCTTCGAACTCCTGGGCTCAAGCAATCTTCCCACCTCTTCCTTTCAAGTGGCTAGGACTATGGGGAAATGCCACCATGCCTGGCTAATTTTTTAGTAGAAATAGGTCTCACTATGTGGCCCAGACTGTTCTTGAACTCCTGGCCTCAAGCAGTCCTCCCACCTCAGCTTCTCAAAATGCTGGGATAATAGGCACAAGCCACCGCTCCCAGTCCTTCCTTCTTAAAATAGGTGTTCACAGTCATTAATTTCTTTCAAACTTCATTTGAACTGCATCTCAAAAGTTTTTGTGTGTTATGTGTTTGTTTTCACTCATCTCAAAATATTTTCCAATTTCCCATGTGATTTTTTTCTTTGACTCATTGGTTATTTAAGAGTATATTAAGGCTGGGCTCATACCTGTAATCCCAGCACTTTTGGAGGCCAAGTCCAAGGAGGATATCTTGAGGCCAGGAGTTCAAGAATAGCCTGGGTAACATAGTAAGACCCCATCTCTACAAAAAATTTAAAACATAGCCAGTGCAGTAGCCTGCGCCTATTGTCCCAGCTACTCTACTTGGGAAGCTAAGGCAGGAGAATCGCTTGAGCCCACAAGTTGGAGCTATGATCATGCTATTGCACTCCAGCCTGAGTGACAGAGTGAGATCCTGTCTCAAAAAAAAAAAAAAAGTGTATTACTTTCCATATATTTGTGAATTTCCCAAATTTCCTCTGTTGATTTCTAATTTGTTTTTTCAAAATAGGCATTTTTTACAAGTTTTGAATTGAGTTTCAATTGTTGGATTCAGTTATTAAAGTCAGAAAATTGTTACTAGGATTTTCTAATCACATTCCAACTTACTTCCCAGATTTTTCATTCAAGTTTATCATGCATATTTCTTCATGACAAATGAAGAAATCTACTTGAAAATAATCTTTATGGAGTGAAAGTAGACAGAAATTCTCAGTGTTCAGGATTATTCATTTGATATTTATTCAATGATATTTACCTATACTGTTCTAAGCCAACCATCTGGGATTTGTATATTTGAAGTTTTCTTGACAAAATCATCATAAGCCAGCTGTTTTTATTTATTTATTTAGAGATGGAGTCTCGCTATGTTGCCCAGGGTGGAATGCAGTGGTTATTCAATTCACAGGCATGATCATGGAGCACTACAACCTCCAACTCCTGGGCTCAAATGATCCTCCTGCCTCAGTCTCCTGAGTAGCTGGGACTACAGGTGCATGCCACTGTACCCAGCTGTTTTTATTTATTTCTAATTTTAGGATTCTGAGTGAATAACCCCTGGAGTGGCACAAGGAATCATTAAAAAGAGTTATTGTTTATTGCATCAGTTATGTAGTCATTCAGCCAAGATTTTTTTTTTCCAGAGATGGTCCTAGGAATATATAGTATTTATTGAGCATCTTCAGTACGCTAAACAGCATTAACAAAATAAAATTGGGCAAACCTCTACCCAAAGTAAAATATAACCAAAGAGAAGCAAAAAGAATCTATGGTACTGTGGTAAATTTGTACAGAAGTAATTTATATTGTCTTTATGGGTTCAGTGATAATCAAGGACAGGCTTCTAGAAGATGAACTGAACACACTGTGTATTTATAAATATTCTCCCTCCTTTCTGAATATGCTACGTGAAGCCACAATGTAAACAGAATTGGTATACTTGCCTATAGATATTCCTTAAGTTGGAGCTGGTGGTATATCTGGCTCTCTATGAGCTCGCTATAAGGTCATTGTAATTCAGATCACAGAATGATAAAGCCCAGGTGCTGTAGTTTCATTGTTTGTCTCTTCCAAAATTCATGTTGAAACTTTAATCTTTTTCTCCTTTTTTTCTTTTTATCTTTTCCCTGACTTGGGATCATACTGAAACTTAATCCCTAATGTAGCAGTATTGAGAGATGGGGCCCTTAAGAATTGATTGGGTCATGAATGGTTTAATCTATTCATGGATTAATGGATTAATAGGTTATCACAGGAATGGGACTGGTGGCTTTGTCAGAAGAGAGCTGAATGTGGTGGTGTGCACCTGTAGTCCCAACTACTTAGGAGGCTTAGGCAGGAGGATTGCTTGAGCACAAGAGTTCAATACCAGCCTGGGCAACATAGCAAGACCTTGTCTCTAAAATAAGTAAATAAGAATGGTAAGTATTAAAAAAGGAAGAAGAAAAAGAAGAGAGACCTGAGTTAACACACTCAGCACCCTCACCATGTGATACCCTATGCCACCTCAGGACTCTTCAGAGTCCCCATCAGCAAGAAGGCTCTCACCAGATGCACCCGCTCAACCTTGGACTTCCCAGCTTCAGGTATTTTGTTAATACCAGTAAGAAACAAATTTTGTTTCTTATAAATTACCCAGCTTCAGGTATTGTGTTATAAGCAACAGAAAACAGACTAAGACACCAGGGGTCCTCAGCAATCACCTGGTCAAATCCCTTCATTGTGCATGGTCTGTTTTGATCACCATTGACTCTCTAGCCTCAAGCAGAGTTCCTGGCACATGCCATGTGGCTCTAGTTGCTGTGGCTCTAGGCTCCATTTGTTGGGCTGACAAATCTTCCTGAAACACCCTGCTTAAGATTCTTTCTTCTCTCTGTTGTGTCAGATCCAGACTCCTTTACTTGCCTATCAAGTCCCTATGTGTTTGTCTCCACCATACCTGGAATTCGATTTCCCATTACTCCCCCATCATAGAAAGGAGTATGGAGAAACTCTATGAAAAGAGTATTTTTATCCCATTTTCCAGATGAGGCAGAAAAATAACTGTTGTGGTACACAAAAGTAGATGATGTCTCAGTTTCCACAAATATGAAATGAGGGTTTTTATAAGCAAATGAATTCTTATTGGTAGAGCCCTTAGATCAATGCCTGATTTACAGGTCCTAGTATTAGCTTTTATTGTAATAATGATGACAGTGAGAGATTAAAGTGGGAGAATCCTATTAGAGACGTTAAGGAGAGCTGTGACCCGAAGGAAGATGAGGTGTGAATAAGGCAGAGTGGGGTTGCTCCAAGCATAGATAACAGCACAGGCAAAGAGAGAGGTAAAAGAAGGCCACTGTGGCAGAAGCACATGGGATGGCGAGCATGATATCAGATGAGGGTGTAGTTAGACAGCTGCTAAATTCTGCAGGGAGCTGGCCATGTTAAGAATTTTAGTCCTTACCCATGAGTCACTGAAGGGTTTTTATTTATTTTATTTATTTATTTTTTAAGAGTCCATAATACGCCTTTATTTTGCAACTTATAAGCAACTTTTAATTTGTCTTTCAAAGTTAATTATAATTGGTGACTGCTTTTCTTTGATACTTCTCTCATTGTTAGGTAGAAAGTGAGGGATTCTGGGTCTCTTAGGGACAAAAGTGGGTGCTATTGCCCCCATCCTGGTCCTGCCCAACCCTAATTCTCCATACTGGGGGTAGGAGGGAATACCCTATGAATCTGCCAATCAGAACTTGGCACGCCAGCTGCAAAAGAATGCAGAGGACTCTCTAGCCCACGGGCCAAGTCACATGGGTACAATAAAGTCCGGAAAGTGACCTAGAACCCACATGTGTACCTAAGGCTCAGGTCATGTGACTCCCAGCTGTCTAATGAAAGTGGTTCCATGGTGACCTCTGAACCACAAGGGAGGTCCCTATCTGGACACTATAAAATGGGACGCAGACCATAGCCAAGCTCTCTCCCTTTGCCCTTCCTTTTGCCTGCCCTGCTGCGACAATGGGTCCAATCATCATCCATGGCATATATACTATGTTCTGTTAACCTATATCTTGCTGTTGCCCTATAATCCTATCTTTTGCTCCTCAATAAACCTCATTTTCGTGCTTGCCTAACTTTGGCGTGTCTGGTCATTCTTCGACCATGGGCGCACCAAGAACAGACGGTCTCAGACTAAAACTTAACATAGTGTCCAAGAGAGGGGAAGAATTTAGCCCTTGATTTAAAAAACACACACACACACAAGGGGAAGCGGTATGACCTTAACTACAAGTAATGTTCCACCATGATATTATTGCTATAAACTTCCAAGCCTGTTGTTCTTCCAGATGCTCTTTTGGGGGCTGTAGCAGCTGATAGTTTCATCACATTCAAAACAATTAATGCTTCTATCTTTTTTTCTTTTTTTTTTCAGACAGAATCTCGCTCTGCTGCCCGGGCTAGAGTGCCCTGGCATCAGCCTAGCTCACAGCAACCTCAAACTCCTAGGCTCAAGCGCTCCTCCTGCCTCAGCCTCCTGAGTAGCTGGGACTACAGGTGTGCACCAGCATGCCTGGCTAATTTTTTTCTATTTTTAGTTGTCCAGCTAATTTCTTTCTATTTTTATTAGAGATGGGGTCTCGCTCTTGCTCAGGTTGGTCTGGAACTCCTGACCTCAAGTGATCCTCCCACCTCAGCCTCCCAGAGTGCTAGGATTACAGACAGATGTGAACCACCATGCCTGGCCTTTGTTAAGGTTTTTTATTGAAATTCAGCTAGTTAATTTTTCTTTCATGACGTCAATCAGCTGCATTTGCAATTAATCAGAAGACATTAAATTTTTATATTTTTAACAAATGTATTTAATATTTAAAATCCACTGAATCTGTCCTTTTTTTTTTTGGAAGATTCTTAAACACAGTAGAAACTGTTTCCAATGTTTTATATGTGCAAATATGAGCATTTTAATAAGTTACATACATACATATTTTTGGCAAAAAAAAATAAATTGCACCAAAATAGAAAGACTTCCAAATATCATTTTTCAAAATATTCTTTTGCAATAGCTTTCCAAAAAGCAGTTGTTTTCTCACTTGTCAAAATATCAACCCTACCTTGAAGGAAGGAGGTTTTAAAACATCATTTCTTAGTATTTGTAAAATAGTATACTACTGACAGCCACCTTATTATCATTGAAAAAGTAGCAAATTTCAAATGCTTGTCTTTTTGTAAAAGAAAAGTACAAGTTATTTATAGATTCTGACAACTATTTTAATACTCTGACAAGAAATGCCTAGCTTACCTCTGAGCGAAGCCAAATATCTTCATAACCAATCACCATCTCATCATAGACTACTATATTATAAAGATTCTGCTATGTAAAAGTCGTATTTCTACAAAATTAATGTACTGATGTCATGCCTTAAGCATAAAAAATATAATATGAGGAAGCACTGCTATTATTCCATCTGTGCTGTGGAACTCCTATGTCTCTCTCAAGACATCAAAATGATTCATAACCAGCTGGCATCCAGACCAAAGAAGGATGCCAGCGTCTATCTGTATATTAAATATTAGCAAAGCTGAATTTCTTTTAGATTTAAAAAATATAAATAGAAATCTAACATTTTCTTCCAGCACCCTAATGGATCATCACGCACACTTTGGATGTGCCGATTTCCTCCACTGTGGGACCACGGTATTAGAGGATGGGGTAGCTGGGGACCATTTGCACTTCATTTGGAGGAATGTGAGGCCTACACATGATCAGTAAATTGATGTCAGAAAGGCCTGAGATGCTTACATATTAAAACTTTTTTTTTTTTTTTTGAGACAGAGTCTCACTCTGTTGCCCTGAGTAGAGTGCCATGGCGTCAGTGTAGCTCACAGCAACCTCCAACTCCTGGGCTCAAGGGATCCTCCTGCCTCGGCCTCCCAGAGTGCTAGGATTATAGGTGTGAGCCACCGCACCCGGCCTAAAATTTTCTGAATACTTCATTCCTGTTGGTCATTATCATCATTGGGCCTACACTGTGTTTTTAATTTTGTTAATAAAATTTTAATTGTATTTATTTTTTTTATTTCTGCATATTATGGGGGTACAAATGTTTAGGTTATGTTGCCCTTGCCCCCCCTGCCCCCAGTCAGAGCTTCAAGCATGTCCATCCCCCAGATGGTGCGCATTGCACTCATTATGTATGTATATACCATCCCCTCCCCCCTTCCCATCTGCCCAACACCCGATAAATGTTATTCCTATATGTGCATTTAGGTGTTGATCAGTGAAACCAATTTGCTGGTGAGTACATGTGGTGCTTATTTTTCCATTCTTGGGATACTTCACTAAGTAGAATGGGTTCCATTACTGGGCATCTACCCAAAAGAACAAAAGACATTCCATAAAAAAGACATCTGCACTCAAATGTTTATAGCGGCACAATTCACAATCGCAAAGATGTGGAAACAACCCGAGTGCCCATCAATACATGAGTGGATTAATAAAATGTGGTATATGTATACCATGGAGTACTTTTCAGCTATAAGAAACAATGATGATATAGCACCTCTTGTATTTTCTTGGAAAATTTTAATTTTAAAATATATTTAGATTAACAGAAAACTTGTGAAAATAGTATAGAGAGTTCCTATATACCCCACACCCTCTATTATTAATCTTATCTTAGTATGGTACATTTGTCACAATTCATGAACCAATATTAATTAATACATTATTATTACCTAAAGTCCATACTTTATTCAGATTGTCTTACCTTTTACATAATGTCCTTTTTCTGTTCCAGTATCTCATCAAGGTTATCACATTACACTTAGTCATCCTGTCTCCTTATGTTTCCTCTTGGTTGGCCATGACAGTTTCTCAGACTTTCCCTGGTTTTGATGACTTTGATGGTTTTAAAGAGTACTGGTCAATTATTTTATAGAATGTCACTCAGTTGAGATTTGATTGATGTTTATCTCATGATTAGACTGGGGTTAGTGCTCTTTGGAAGGAAAGCCATAGAGATAAAATGTCATTCTCATCACATCATATCAAGGGTACATACTATCAGCATTACTTATTGCCTTGATCTCTGACTGAGGTAGTGTTTGTCAGGTTTCTACACTGTAAAGTTACTCTTTTCCCCCTTCTTTCCAAACTATACTCTGAAAAGGAGTCTATGCATTGTTTTTTGATCCACATTGTCTTCGGCTTCTTCTACCCCAGGATCCCATCATCTCCATCAAAATCAGGGAACCCATCTCAACTGTAACATTTCCCTTCATGATATCCATCTATGGAAAATAGCCACCATCTATAGAAAACAGCCACCACAGAGGTAGAAAACCTGTAGAGTAGGGAGTAGGAGGAGCTAGTTTGCAGCTGCAGCATGTGAAAAGATCAACCCCTGCTGGGGTTGATAAAGTTTGAGAAGCCTGGAGTCTAATGTAGTACAGTTCAAAGTGTGGTCTCTTGATTGGCCAGTCTGAAATTTAAAAAAAAATTTTTTTTGGTAAAATATACATAAAATTTTCCATTTTAACTATTTTTAAGTGTACCATTCTGCAGCATTAAGAACTTTCACATTGTCATGCAATCATCACTATCTCCAGAATTTTTTCATCATCCTAAACTGAAATTCGATACCCATTAAACACTAATTCCCCATTCCCTCCATAATCCAGGCCCTGGTAAACACCATCTTATCTTTAGTCTCTGTGAATTTGACCATTCTAGGTACTTCGTATAAGTAGAATCTTATAATATTTGTCCTCTTGTGTCTGGCTTATTCCTTTTAGCATAATATCTTCAAGGTTTATCCATGTTGTAGCAGGTGTCAGAATGGCATTCCTTTTTAAGGCTGAATAATATCTCATTGTATGCATATACCACATTTTGTGAAACTCGTTTTTGTCAATCTTCAACAAGATTGTCTTTGGCTTGTGTCAGAATGTAAAGCAACTAACTGTGTCACTTAGCACCATGTTTAGTTTCCTCAACAGCTGGGACTACAGACACATGCCACCACAGCTGGCTTATTTTTTGTAGAGATGGGGGCTAATTTTTTCTTAATTTTTTCGGAGATGGGGGTGTTGCTATGTTTCCCACACTGGTCTCGAACTCTTAGCCTCAGGCAACCCTCCTGCCTCAGCCTCCTGAGTCGCTGGGATTACAGGCCCAAGCCACTGTACCTGACTTCTTCCTCAACATTTCTGTAGGAAGATTTTTCTCAATGAAGAAAGCAGAAGGATGATTTAAGTTCTGGAGCAAGGTCTTTATCTCACTTCATCCTAGCACTATCCCAGCAACACTGGTGTAGTAGGTATTTAGAGATATAACTTTGTACTGGAGATTTGGGAGTCATCATCCTGGACTCGGATGCAATCTTTTTGCATGATGTAATTGATAGCTTCCTTCTAGGAAGAAATTAGAATTTCTGATAAAATGCCTACACAAATTTCTGATAAACTAATAGAATTAAAACTTCTAAGAAACAAGTTATCCACCCACCCATCTTTCAGTTGAGCGCAGTGAATGACTTTTACCAAATATCCTATTCTTTTTTGTATCTAATCCAACAATGACTTTCTAAACAATCTCTTTTCCTTTAAAATATCCCTATCAGGCCGGCTCACACCTGTAATCTTAGCACTCTGGGAGGCCCGAAGCGGGAGGATCACTTGAGTTCAGGAGTTCGAGACCAGCCTGAGCAAGAGCAGATCCCGTCTCCACTAAAAATAGAAAAAAATTAAGCCAGGCATGGTGGAGTGTGCCTCTAGTCCCAGCTACTCTGGAGGCTGAGGCAGGAGATCACTTGGGCCCAGGAGTTTGACGTTGCTGAGAGCTAGGCAGACACCACGGCACCAGCCTGGGCAACAGAGTGAAATTCTGTCTTACCGGGAAAAAAAAAAAGAAAAATCACTACCAAAAGTGAATATTTGAATTGAACTTGTTAAAGGATAATAGTTTTTCTTTTTTTAAAAAAAAGAGGTAAAATCATGAATCTCATGCAGATATGAAATAGATACAGGCCAAAGATTATATTTAACTCACTAATTAATGAAGGAGCTGGGAAAAACATCAGCTCAAAATCAGTTCAAAGGAAAATCCAAAGACCTGACAAATACATAAACCCATCAGAAATGTTGAAATCAATTTTCTTAATAGATGCAAAGCTGGCTTATTTCAGTGAGGAAGGAAAGTCAATAGAAACTTCACAGAACAGAATTTATTTGCAAGTCTAAAGACAATAATTATCTTACTCGTTTTCTACAAGTTAGCTTTTATCTCTTTAGAGTTGTTAAATAGCTCAAAGACAATGAAAGGCATGTACCTCATAGAATCTGACAAACTAGGAGGGTATGCATAAAACAATGTGCTTTTCCATTTCCCAGTAATCTTTTGATCCATTAAGTCTTTCACACTTTGCCCTATAGGCCTTTTCCCTTGCTACAAGATGGTAATGACATTTTCATATAGGCTCATAAAAAAAATGATCTGAAAAATTTTCTTTAACACTTGGCTTCTAACATTGGCTGCTGATTTAGGGGAGTCAGGCAGGAGTCTTGAAAAGTAAGTGATTTTCACTGAATCCTCATGTTTTTAGTATGGCACCCCTATCCTTAACTATCCTTAACTAGACAAGGTATCCTCTATACTCTTTCCAGGCAATCAATCCTGAGTCTTCTGCTGGGGCCAGGAGGGGCAGTCACTTGGGATGGGGAATAAGTCTGGTGGTCTAAAGCTTCTGAAATAGACTTTGAACCAACTGTCCTGATTTTAGTCCCAACTTTACCCCTTCTTGAGGTACCTGGTGCTGCCAATCCTTGAGCCTCTGGTGGTTGTCTGGGATAAACTAGGCTTGCTCTTGACCATCCGCTTCAATAGGTGACAAGTCTGCTAAGTCGATTCCTATTGTCCAGCTTTCCAGCTTCCAAAATGTTAGTGATTTCATCTCCTCTTCTGTTCTCTGAGAGGCTGACTATACAAACAGACAGTAGTCAGACCATATATGACAATAGAACTCTGACCCATAATAATCTCTGCAATCAGCCAGCATGGTCAGGACTTGGTCAATGAGTTAGCTGCCCTAAATGTTGTTCCCACTTTCAACATAGGACCAACCAGAGAAAGCCAAACCAATTATACAAGAAGCCTGGCTTCTAGTTAACCAACCGGAAGCTTTCCCATGACAATGATCTCCAATCTGAGCATGTCTGAAGACTTCCCTTTTTTGTATCACACTATAAAGTGTTTCCAGTCCCTTCAAGTCTCTGCCAATCAGTATGGTGGCTATCTCCTTGCTACAGCAAGCTCTGAATAAATTGCCTCTGTTCTCACTTTGGGTGGTCTTAATCTTTTTCTATAACTTTTTGATTTTGAAGTTTTATGTTAAAGTGTTTTTTTACTCATTGTTTTAGAGGGATTTCAGGAGGAAGTGGAGTTGTATGTGGTTCAATCCATCATCTTTAACTGGAACTCTAGAGCTTCCTGTGCTCTTTCCTTAGTGACCCAGATGTCAGCTGTCCACCCTTTGCCCTCTACCTCCAGCAGGCCCAGAAATAATCTTTGTCTTTTCTTCTTGCAAACCTGGATGAAGAATTCTACATCTATTCAAATTCTTCCAAAGAATCTACTGGAACAAAAGCATTAGAGAATGATAGAGACTTTATTGAATTTTACCTATAGAAGACAGAAGATGAGGTCACATCCCACACATCCCACAGCAAAGAACTTAAACACCTCTCCAAACCCCTTAAACACTTCTTTAACCCACAAAGTCTCTCCTCTGTAGATATCTTCTTTTTCCCAAGAAGTTTTGAGTCTTGCTGACTTCTCTAACTCTGACTGACCCACTGTGCCTTCTAATTCCTTTACCCTACGAAACAATTCAGCTCAGCCCCTTATTCTGCGCCAAATACACCTCTCACTGTAGAACAAAAAAAAATAGATGTACTACCTTGGAATCAATGATTAAATGAATAAAGCATTTTTAGATAAATAAAACAGTTCACAGAATGACTTTTTTTTTTTGAGACAGAGTCTCACTCTGTTGCTCCGAGTAGAGTGCTATGGTGTCAGCCTAGCTCACAGAAACCTCCAACTCCTGGGTTCAAGCAATCCTTCTGCCTCAGCCTCCCAAGTAGCTGGGACTACAGAGGCGTGCCACGACACCTGGCTAATTTTTCTATTTTTAGTGGAGATGGGGTCTCACTCCTGCTCAGGCTGGTCTCAAGCAATCCTCCTGCTTCAGCCTCCCGAGTATCTGGGACTATAGGCATGTGCCACCATGCCCGGCTAATTTTTCTATATATTTTTAGTTGTCTAGCTAATTTCCTTCAGTTTTCTTTTTAGTAGAGATGGGGTCTCGCTCTTGCTCAGGGTGGTCTCGAACTCCTGAGCTGAAAGGATTCACCCGTCTTGGCCTCCCAGAGTGCTAGGATTATAGGCATGAGGTACCATGCCTGGCCTACAATGACATTTAAAAAAAAAAAAAAGTATTAACTATTTCTGGAACAGTTTTAGGTTTACAGAAAATTTGAACAGAAAGTGCAGAGTTCCCACATAACCTCCCCCTACCACACACAGTTTCCCCTGTTATTGACATCTTGCATTACTATTGTACATTTGTTACAAAATGATATTGATACATTAACTAAAGTTTATAGTTTATATTAGAGTTCACTCCTCATGTTGCATAGTTCTATAGGTTTTGACAAATGCATAATGTCATGTATACACCATTACAGTATCATATAGAATAGTTTCACTGAGCTAAAAAATCCTGTTTTCCAGCTACTCATCCCTTCCTTCCTCTCCTGGAACTCCTGGCAACCACTGATCTTTTTTTTTTTTTTTTTTTGAGACAGAGTCTCACTGTGTTGCCCTGGCTAGAGTGCCGTGGTGTCATCCTAGCTCACAGCAACCTCAAACTCCTG
>NW_012150840.1:9642475-9643772 GCF_000956105.1 Propithecus coquereli
GTGTCAGCCTAGCTCACAGCAACCTCAAACTCCTGAGCTCGAGTGATCCTCCCGCATCGGCCCTGCAGAGTGCTAGGATTACAGGTGTGAGCCATCGTGCAGGGCCTACAAATATATTTTTAAAATATTTATTTTAGTTATAGTCTGTCATACAATCTTTTTTTATTCTGTATTTTATTATTATTATTTTTAGTGGAGATGGGGTCTCACTCTTGCCCAGGCTGGCCTCCAATTTTTGGGCCGAAGCGATCCTCTCACCTCAGCCTCCCAAGTAGCTGAGATTACAGAACGAGCCACCATGCCCCTTTATGTGCATACAATCTTGTAAAAAATTTTATGTAAAAATTTTAAACAAGACAGATTCTCTTTGATCTTTTTTTTTCCATCTCCATCTTTTCTTCTTTAACAGTCCCTTTCCTCAAAGTAAGAACTGTTGTCAGTTTGGGGTGTATTTTTCTACTTCTTTTTCTTTGCATTTATTGATAAGTGTGTGTACGTATAAGATATATGTTTGTAAGATTTCGTGTTAAACTTTTACAAATGTGTATTTTTACAAATACATTATATTGTATGTATTGAGTAACTTAACACTTTATGGGTAAAAATTGGTCACAGAATCTTTTATCAATACATGGAGATCTACCTATTCTTTGTGCAAGCTCTGTAAGTTCCATAGTATGTGAAATTCAATAGTTTGCATGTTGCCAGTTTTTCACAGTCAGGGTGTGGCAGACAATATTCTTCCACATGCCTCTGTGTGCCCATGTGAGCATTTTTTTTTTTTTTTAACATTCCAGAGAAGAAATGGGTCAGCCTCAGGGAGTGGAGGAGACCCCATGTGAGCACTTATTAAGAATAGATACCCACAGGTGGAATTGCTGGGTGGGAGGGTGTGGACATTTAATAATGCCAAACTGCCCACCAGCATTGTATAATGATGTCCATTGCCCCCATGCTCTTTTAAACATTTGATGGTATCAGTCTCTTGTATTTTTGCCAATCTGGTGACTGGAAAATGATTTCTCATCACTGTTTTAATTTGTATTCCCTTAATTACTAGTGAGATTGAGCATCTTTTCATGATTTTTGGCCATTTGTATTTCCTCTTTTGAGAAATGTCTCTTTTTATTGGATTGTCTTCTTTTTTTTCATTGTCTCTTCCCTATAGATTTACAGTACTGTGAAATGCCTCTTTTTATTGGAGTGTCCTCTTTCTTTTGATTGTCTTTTCCCTATTGGTTTATAGTAGTGTTTTCTTTTTTCTGGTTTTTAAATTTTTATTTATTTATTTATTTTT
>NW_012150840.1:9655051-9659290 GCF_000956105.1 Propithecus coquereli
TTTTTCCTATATATTTTTAGTTGTCCAATTAATTTCTATTTTTTTTAGTAGAGACGGGGTCTCACTCTTGCTCAGGCTGGTTTCGAACCCCTGAGCTCAAACAATCCACCCGCCTCAGCCTCCCAGAGAGCTAGGATTACAGGCATGAGCCACTGTGCCCAGCCGAACCACTGATCTTTTTACTATCCCTATAGCTTTGCCATTTCCAGAATGTCATATAGTTGGAAGCATATAGTATGTTGCCTTTTCAGACTGGCTTCTTTCACTTAGCGATGTGCATTTAAGTTTCTTCCATGTCTTTTTGTGGCTTGATAGCTTATTTATTTTTTGTTCTAAATAACATTTCACCATACGGATGTACCACAGTTTGGTTATTCATTTGCCTACTGAAAGACATCTTGGTTGTTTCCAACTTATAAATAAAGTTGCTACAAACATTCATGCACAAGTTTTTGTGTGGTCATCAGTTTTCAAATCATTTGGGTAAATGCCTAGGAGTGTGATGGCTGGATTGTGTGCTGAGACTATTGCGACTTTTGCGAGAAACTGCCAAATTGTCTTCAGAAGTGGCTGTATCATTCTGCATTCCCACCAGCAATGAATGAGAGTTCCTACTGCTCTACATCCTCCGCAGCATTTGTTGTTGTGTTTTGGATTTTAGCCATTCCAATAGGTGTATACTGGTATCTCATTTTTATTTTAATTTGCATTTCTCTAATAACATGATGTTGAACATTTTTTCATGTGCTTATGTAGTATATCAACTGTATGTCTGCTTTGGTTGAGGGGTCTATTCAGATCTTTTGCCCACTTTTTAAATGATTTTTTTATTGTTGAATTTTAAGAATTTTTGTATATTTTGGATACCAATCCTTTATCCGATATGTTTTGTAAAATTTTTTTTTACAAGCTCCTGTCGGACCATGTTTAGTAAATATTTTCTACCAGTATGTGGCATGTCTTTCCATTCTCTTGTCTAATCAATTTTTTTGGCATAAAGTTGTTCATCATATTTTCTAGTTTCTTAAATATCCGCTGTATTTTATGTCCCCCTTTTCAGTCCTAATATCATCTTATTTTTAACGTTTTTTTAGAGATGAGATCTTGCTCTATTGCCGAGGCTGGAGTGCAGAGGCACATGGAGTGGCATGATCATAGCTCACTGCAACCTTGAAATCCTAGGCTCAAGTGATCCTCACACCTCAGTTCCCAAGTAGCTAGGTCTACAGGCATGCACCACCACAGCCAGCTTATTTTTTGTAGAGATGGGGTCTCACTATGTTCTCCAGACTGGTCTTGAACTCCTGGCCTCAAGCGATCCTCCCACCTTGGCCTTCCAAAGTGCTGAGATTACAAGCACGAGCCATCATGTCTGCCTCCCTAATATTATTTATTTGATGCTATTTCTCTTTTATCTGGAGCGATCTCATAGAACTTTCCTTTCCTTAACAGTCTTTTCAAAAATATAACCTTAGTTTTGTTTTCCATCTCTGTTGCATCTTTTTCTGTTTTATTAATTTATTTTCCAATCTTTGTTATCTTCTTTCTTCTATGATTTTGGATTTATTCTTTGTATTAAGCAGATCACTTATATAATTAATTTTTAAGCGAGGCACAGTAGTTCAGGAGTTTGAGGTTGCTGTGAGTTAGGCTGACACCAGGGCACTCTAGCCTGGGCAACAGAGCAAGACTCTGTCTCAAAAAAAAAAAAAAAGAAAAGAAATAGAACATTATTAGTACTTCATGAGCCTCCTTATAATTCTCTTCCAGCTACTACTCCCCCAAGATTAATCACTACATACATTAATTTCTAACAGCATGGACATGTGGGTAGTTTCCAGTTTGGGGCTATTACAAAGTGTGGGTATGAGGTTTTTTTTGTACATGTCGTTTTTGGTGGACATATGTAGACATTTCAGTTGCGTATATACCTAGGAGTCAAATTGTTGGGACAAAAGCTTTTCATATATTCAGCTTTAGCTGATAGTGCCAAAAAGTTTTAAAAAGTGATTGTATCAATTTATGTTCCCTTCAGGAGTATATATGAGTCGTGGCTGCTCTACAATCTTGCTAATACTTGATATTTTCTGTCTTTTTCATTTTGCTATTCTGGTGGGTATATGATGTTATCTCATCATGGTTTTAATATGCATTTTTCTCTTTACCATGTTTATTTTTTCCATGTTTCAAGAAAAAGCAGATAATAAAAATGCAGGGGGCTAATCCTCTACATTAGTTGGAAATTTTCCCCATGGGTACTTATCTAATAGAACTCAGAACCTTTTTGCCTGTATTGGAGACAATATAATAATAACGGATGAGGGTACCAAGCTTTGCAATCAGACATACCTAGGTTTGATTCCTAGCTCCAATGCTTATTTGCTGAATTACCTCAAGAAAGTTATTTAACCTTTCTCTATTTATGTAAAATGGCACTAATAATATAATAATATCACCTCATGGAATTATTATGAGCATTAAATGAGATAAAGTAAGTAAAACACTTTTCAAAGTTCCTAGCACACAGTGAGCACACAGTCCACAAATGGCTATTACTATGCTTTACATTGGTTATTTACGCATATCTCATTTCCTCTTCTGTTTTTCACATTCCATGACAAAGGAACAGCATATAGCACACATTAGCTGCTAATAAAGACTGAGTGAATGAACAATATATAAATGGAAAATACTGTGGCTATTGTTATAAAAAATGGCGCAACTTATTATAATGGCTATAGGATAGTATGCACTGAGGATAGTATGCACTGCTAGTGAGGAATACATTATTTAATCAGCGTCTTTCCTATTTACCGTCATCATTTAGCAGTTAGAAAATTAATGCAGTAGAGAAACACTACCCGGGATAGTAAGAATTAACATTAGATGTCCTATATTGCATTTTTGAGGGTTCTAGAGGCTTCTGCCTCCAAAACGAAACCCAAACCGGCCAGGCGCGGTGGCTCACGCTTCTAATCCCTATACTTTGGGAGGCTGAGGCGGGAGACTCACTTGAGTCCAGGTGTTCGAGAGCAGCGTGGGCAACATGGCGAATGTCTCTACCGGGGAAAAAAAAAAAGTCCCGGAAATAAAAGCACCGCTTTTCTGAAGAGATACAAGATGTTACGCCGTTCCAATTTTAACATATCCTTTGCTCTCCAGTGCTGGAGACGCAACACAGGATCCAGCAGGTTTTATGCAAGATGGCGTCTCTCCATTCACACACAACCCAGGGGGCTACTTCCTCCGGAAGTGGCTACGGTCCTAGTGGATCCGGGTAGGTGCGCACAGGCGGTCGCAGAGGTTCCAGGTCTTTAGCGTGAGGTGCCGTAGGTGTGCGGGCCCGATCAGAAGCCGCAGGTAAGTGAGGCTCAGGGATTGGCGAGATGTTTCAACCGGATTGTGCGTAGAGTGCAGGAGGTTTTCAGTGCGGACCAAGAGAGGTCGTGGAGTCGGGGTATCATCGTGTGCGGGGGCCACTGAACCCCGCAGTCCCCGAGCAGGTTAGCCCTGCCCCTCTCCCCGCCCTCCTCCACTCCAGGTGCGGCCTCCTCGGCCCCTCACCCACGGCGGGGGCGGTTCTGCACCCTGGTGTGCTAAGAGGGCTCTCATCGGAGCCCGCAGTCTCCCACGCCCTCTCCGGGCCTCCTGCCTCCGACCCCCTTTTCTTCTCTTGAGAAGCACTTACCTAACCTTGGGGACTCTTGACCCAGTCAGCCAAAAAGGAGGCTCCGCCTGCATCACCTGGTAACTACTCGGGCGCTGAATGTTCCACGCGTCCACAGCTACAGTTTCGTTCCCTCGATTCATGGGGACCTATTTTCCCCAACCCCCACCCCGCTACCATCCTTTTCTTCCCAGACAACACCCGCTGCTCTAGGCCTTGTTGGGACCACCGGTTCGCTTTTCACATCCCTGGGATAGATCAAAATAAATTTATTACAAAATTGACACCTGCTCATTACAATACAAACAAACCTAAACCTTTATAAGCTTTTGATATTCTTTTGGACTCAGACTCTTTATATACCCACTCCTTCAAAACAAAATTATTTATACTTTTTTTTTAGTTGTATTACAAGGATAGAAGGAATTGCACAGAAAGGCTTTGTTAATTATCGGAATTAGGACATGCTGGAGAAAGGAAGTTTAATGAGGGAAGGAATGATTAAATTTGGTCAAGTTGAGGTTGTTTCACAATTTTGTTTTTGTTTTTTTGTTTAGGTTTTTTTTTTTTTT
>NW_012150840.1:9661830-9674043 GCF_000956105.1 Propithecus coquereli
TTTTTGAGATAGAGTCTCACTTTGTTGCCCAGGCTAGAGTGAGTGCCATAGTGTCAGCCTAGCTCACAGCAACCTCAAACTCCTGGGCTCAAGTGATCCTCCTGCCTCAGCCTCCCAAGTAGCTGGGACTACAGGCCGAGCCACCACACCTGGCTAATTTTTTGTTTCTATTTTTAGTTGACTGGCTAATTTTTTTTTTTTTTTCTATTTTTAATAGAGACGGGGTCTTGTTCTTGCTCAGGCTGATCTCAAACTCCTGAGCTCAAGCGATCCTCCCACCTCGGCCGCTCAGAGTGCTAGCATTACAGGCGTGAGCCACCATGCCTGGCCTCTCTTTCTTTTTTGAGCTTAAATTTTTCTTTTTAATGTTTTCTCCAGCACTTGTATTGTTTAGAGTGGAAAGGGAAGGATTTTTATGTCTTCTCAGATTATTTTAACCAGAAGTCTCTCTACACAAGTTATTTAATCTCATCAAGCCTCAGTTTCCTCTTCAATAAAAGAACTGGAAAAAATACGTATGATGTTCTTAGCATTGTTTTTGGAATAAAGTAAATATTTTATGTTTTTTAAAATTTTAATTATTAAAAAAAGAGGCGGGGTCTCCCTCTTGCTCAAGCTGGTCTTGAACTCCTGAGCTCAAGCGATCCTCCCGCCTCAGCTTCCCAGAGTGCTAGGATTACAGGCGTGAGCCACCGCATCTGGCCTAAAATAAATATTTTAAAAATAGTGTAGCTATTATATACCATTTCTTATTACTATTGTAATAGTTTTTGTGATTCTATTTTTCTTCTCTAATAGCAGAATTTCTCTGTAGTCATGATTATACTCCAAGGTTGTTGTACCTATGAAATTATTTTTTAAAATGTGTTGTTGAACCTTTTTAAAAAAGTGATTAGAAAGTATACATTCAGTGGGAAACTTTCAGCTATAGAGGAGTGTAGGGAGGGTTCAGCAGATTGCTCTGTCTTTGGGCAGCTTAGATTTTAGGCCAGAGTCCACACATGGGTAGCCCAATGCCCAGAATGTTTTTGTTTGGCTGGTCCAATATTTTTAAAAACTGTAAATTAGTGACCAGCCTGGGCAACATAACGAGATCTTGTCTCAAAAACAAAAACAAAGCCAGGCGCGGTGGCTCACGCCTGTAATCCTAGCACTCTGGGAGGCCGAGGTGGGAGGATTGCTTGAGCTCAGGAGTTCGAAACCAGCTTCAGCAAGAGTGAGACCCCGTCTCAACTAAAAAAATAGAAAGAAATTAGCTGAACAGCTAAAAATATATAGAAAAAATTAGCCAGGCATGGTGGTGCATGCCTGTAGTCCCAGCTACTTAGGAGGCTGAGACAGGAGGATTGCTTGAGCCCAGGAGTTTGAGGTTGCTGTGAGTGAGGCTGACGCCATGGCACTCTTGTCCGGCAATAGAGTGAGACTCTGTCTCAAAAACAAAAAACAAAAAACAAAAACAAAAACAAAAGCAAAACAAAAATGTAAATGTATAGGTAACATTTAAAAATGGTGACATTTCATATACAATTCAGATACCTGACTTCTCTCAACTAAGCAAAGTATCTAACCACCCTGGGCCTTCTTCCTGCACAGGATCTATCAAGCTTGTGCTGAATGGTTGTTGCCCCATGTTTTCTCCCTGTCCTTGAGGCTAAAGGCCACTCATCATTTATTGTTGTACCCTTTATTATTATTATTTTAATCGTATAGAAATAGTTCTGTGTACTCATTTATCTCTCAAAAGGGGAAAGCAAAATATACATGGAGAAAGCCACATGTTATAAGAAAAATGGAAAAGGGACTATTTTGTGGCTTGTTTCATTTATTTACATTAACCTGCTAACCCTGTGGACATTCACTTTGCAACCTCCTTCTGGGCGTCTTGGATATCTAAGTTCTACCTTTTCCTTTTTCTTTTCTATTCCTTTCCCTTTTGTACTGCTCTTCCTTACCCTGTGATAACTGAATCAGTTTCTGTGGAGAACCACTGAGACTTCTGGAGCAATAGAAAAGTGTTTATTGAAGCCTGTTTCCATTCACCTGCTGCTCACACCTTCCCGAAAAATAAAAAATATCTGCCCACCAACTTACTGATGATTCAGATCTTTTTTTTTTTTTTTTTTATTCAGAGTCTCACTCTTTTGCCCGGGCTAGAGTGAGTGCCGTGGCATCAGCCTAGCTCACAGCAACCTCAAACTCCTGGGCTCAAGCAATCCTTCTGCCTCAGCCTGCCGAGTAGCTGGGACTACAGGCATGCGCCACCATGCCCCGCTAATTTTTTCTATATATTTTTAGTTGACCGATTAATTTCTTTCTATTTTTAGTAGAGACGGGATCTCGCTCTTGCTCAGGCTGGTTTCGAACTCCTGAGCTCAAACAATCCGCCCGCCTCAGCCTCCCAGAGAGCTAGGATTACAGGCGTGAGCCACCGCACCCGGCCCTAGATCTTTTTTTTAATTGAGAAGCAAAAGCTTTCATTCAACTGTTAAGTGATTAAAGGCTTAAAATACAAACACTTTGAAGAATATCCATTAGCTAAAAAATTAATTCAGTAATCAGCAATTGGAAGTGAGAGTCTCACTTGTTTTGATTGATATAATTTTATATCATTAAGAGAGCCCTGGGAAACTGCCAGAGGGCAGGAGGTTTTCTGGAGTGAGGTTGGTGATAAAGATGGAGTACAGAGAGTACAAAAAGGAAAAAATTAAAATATTGCTGTTTCATGTGGAAATTTATAGCAGTTATTTTAGTTTGTGGGCACAGAGATTATAAGTGGTACACTTTTTAGGGGAAAACTTGTTTACAAATAGATTTATATTCCTCATATAAACATATTTTTGCCATTTGTTTTGCAGATTGTGGGATTAGTGATTTGCTTTCCTAAATAGTAGAAAAGTTGAAGAAGATGTCTAGACAGAAAGTGGCTTTGACAGTGACCACCCTTTTGGGTGTGGCTGTGGGGGGTTTTGTGCTCTGGAAAGGCATCCAGCGCCGAAGGAGTAAACGGAGCCATGTGACCCAGCAGCAACAGCAGAAAGTGCCAAGCAGTAGAGAGCTGCCCCCTCCGGAAGAGGACCAGCTGCACTCCAGTGCCCTTAGGGCCTCCTGGGAGGAAAGGATCCTCAAAGCGAAAGTGGTGACCGTGTCTCAGGAGGCAGAGTGGGATCAAATCGAACCCTTGCTTAGAAGTGAATTAGAAGATTTTCCAGTACTTGGAATCGATTGTGAGTGGGTAAGTTAAAAAGCAAAAATTTTTGAAAAATCTCTTCTGCTTTTCCGACTAGGGGCCTTGGATGGTCAAGTAGAGAATAAGATTAAAGGAGAATTAGCTTGTTCTCTACTTGCTCTTAAGTAGATTTTAGCAGGAGAAGTGGCTTCTCTTCTCAGGATAGGGAAGTGCTTCCAGTCATGGATTCTGGAGTCAGACCTATATGAATTCCATTTTCACCATTTATCATTCTGTGAACTCGGACAAGCTACTTAACCTGAGTTTCGGTTTACTTGTTTGTAATAGGATGTAATGGTACCTACCTCCTGTGGCTTTTCTAAGAATTCAAATAGATTACCCCTGTGAAGGCTTCAACACAGTTTTTTAACAGATAGTAAATGCTCCTTAAATATTAGCCACTATTAATATTTCTAATAGCATTTTTATAAGGATGCCATGGAGAAGATAGTTAAGGAGGTGTATTTAATGGGAATTCTTATCCCAGAAATGGAAAAACAAACAAAAAAAGTGGGAATTATTACTCAAATTAGGATTTAAAAAGGTAACAGTTAACATTTGAAACATTGTTTACTCTGTGCTGTACACTATACTGTTTTGCTTGCATCATCATTTAATTGCACAATACAGATATAACTCAGAGATACTACAGGTTTGGTTCCAGGACACTGGAATAAAGCGAATATTATAATAAAGCCAGTCATGTGAGTTTTTTGATTTCCTAGTGCATATAAAAGTTATGTTTACGCTATACTATAGTCTATTAACTGTGCAATAGCATTATGTCTAAAAAATGTATATAATTTAATTAAAAAATAACTTATTGTTAAAAAATGCTAATGATCATCTGAGCCTTCATTGAGTTGAAATCTTTTTGCTGGTAGAGGGTCTTGTCTCGATATTGATGACTGCTGACTGATCAAGGTGATGGTTGTTGAAGGTTTGTTGAAGGTTGTTGGGGTGGCTGTGGCAGGTTTTTTTTTTTTTTTTTTGAGACAGGGTCTCTTTCTGTCACCCCAGCTAGAGTGCAGTGGTATCTTCATAGCTCACTGCAACCTTGAACTCCTGGGCTCAAGTGATCCTCCCACCTCAGCCTCCCGAGTAGCTGGAACTACAGGCACGTGCCATGACACCTGGCTAATTTTTCTATTTTTCGTAGAGACGGGGTCTTGCTCTTGCTCAGGCTGGTCTCAAACTCCTGAGCTAAAGTGATCCTCCTGCCTCGGCCTGCCAGTGTGCTAGGATTACAGGTGCGAGTCACCACGCCCAGCTTCAAACCTAGATCATTTAATATATACAGTTATTTTTATCTCTTAAGATATAAAGGCCCTAACTTATGCTTAATATACATTTTTTCTTTTATGAACACCATTTGTGACTAGAAAATGCTGAGAAAGCACTTTGTGCTACAAGAATTTATTGTATCAGCAGGTACATTATTTACATTCCTGTGTTTCCTACCTTAACTTTTAAAAAATTGGATTTTAAGCTAAGTGCAGTGGCTCATGCCTATAATCCTAGTACTTTGCGAGGCCGAGGCAGAAGGATGACTTGAGCTCAGGAGATAGAGGTTATAGTGAGCTATTGTCACACCACTGTACTTCAGCCTGGATGACAGAGCAAGACCCTGTCTTCAAAAAAAAAAAATGGATGTTGAGACCATGATAAGGTAAACTGAGTCATGTTACCTGCATGTACATTAGAGAGTCTGGATAATGAAGAGTATGTTTATCATTTGGCACTCTACTCCTTGGCCATTTTTTCCTTCACCTTTAAAAATCAGTATGTTTCATATGACTCTGTCAGTGTGTGTTCCAGAGCTCCTCTGTGTCACTATTTATGGACTGCTCATATTTCAGGCCCTGGCGTTTGGCCCTCAGTAACTTCTGTTCAGGCTGCTGCTTCACAAAGTCTATTGCATTTGTTAGTATAGGCTCATCCATAGATTTAAACCAAAATCTGGTCAGATGCTCCCTTTGGGAAGTTAAGGATGTGCCTCTTAGACTTTTTTGCCACAATTTTATGTTGTGCTCGCTGCTGTGCTAGAGTGTGAACTGTGGCCCTGTCTTCCTCTGTTGCAGGTGAATTTGGAAGGCAAAGCCAGTCCTCTGTCACTTCTACAAATGGCCTCCCCAAGTGGCCTTTGTGTCTTGGTTCGCTTGCCCAAGCTGATCTGTGGAGGAAACACACTACCAAGAACGTTATTGGACATTTTAGCAGATGGCACCATTTTAAAAGTTGGAGTGGGATGTTCAGAAGATGCCAGCAAACTCCTTCAGGATTATGGCCTCGTTGTTAGGGGATGCCTGGACCTCCGATACCTAGCCTTGCGGCAGAGGTGTGGTTTGCATGAGTGCTGGGATTCCTGTAGCTGTGGGGCAATTATTTTAGCAAGATTTATAAATTACTGGGAATCCATAATGAAACATTTGAAATTATAGATATCTAGAAGCTTCTGAGATGCATATTGAGTTTGTGAGGAGACATTCCAATTTCTGAGAAAACTTTAGTTACCTAGAACTGGTCTTTTTGGATGAGATATTAATAAAATGTCTGTGTAAGCTATATGTTATAAACTGATGGCCTCACTGGCTAAATTAGAGCTGCAGATGTTTTTTGTTTTTATTTTTTTCCTGTATGATATTTTTAGAAAATTTTATTTTAAATCTAGAAGATTTAATGTAAAAATCTGTATTTCTGGCTTCTCTAGAAGAAGTAGATGATCCGACTACACTGAATCCATAATTATAGATGGCAGCAATTGGCTGGGTAGCAGCTGGCCCCTTTAGATGAGCATGCTCTGTTCAGTTTGCCAGAGTCCCCACACTCCCATCAGAACCCTGACTCCTCAGATAAGCATTTGCATTTGCAAATCCTGCTATAGGCCAGAAATCATGGTAGATCTAGCCCTTGTCTGGATAGAAAAGAGATTTCCCTTTCTCTTAGAACTCTATTCTTATGGAAATTCTGTTTCAACTTGTTTTTTTTGGGAGGGGGTGGTCACAATTACCTCTTTGTGTATATGTACAGGTCCTCATTTATAATAACATGGACTGAAACAGCCTCTCAACCTGCCTCAAATGACACAGACACTAAAAGTTTGGAGGATTTGGTAAACTAAGAGAAGACCTGACTAAAATCTGTGTTTATCATAATTTTTTTAGTATAAAATGAAATTTTAGTTTGTTAATTTGGCTTATATAAATAAAGCTCTTATAAGTGAAATATAAATTTCGTCAAGTAATACATTAAAATATTGCTGCAAAAATTAAAACTCTATAAAAAGTGTTTGGATTATTAACAGCAAAAGCTGCCTTTCATCAGGCCCTCCTTCCTCTGACACCACCTCTCCAGAAATGCCTACTCTGTGCTGTTAGAGGCAGTGTAGATAGAGACTAAAACTTGATTCAGAAGCAGACTGCGTGGGTAGGAGTCCCAACGCTGCCACTTACCAGCTGTGTGACCTTGGCAGGATACTAAGCCTCTCTATTCCTCAGTTTCTTTGTCTGTAATACTATTCCCACCTCATAGAATTGGTGTGAATGTTAAATCAGTTAAACTACGTAAAGAACTTATAAATAGTGTTTGACATATAAAGAGTGCTTTGTAAATCTTAACTATTATTGTCATCATCATTATCACATTGTCACCGTCACCTTCAGCACCATCATCATACAATTGATTTGTCCTTTCAGATCTTTTTTCTATGCATTTACAGTCATCTCTATGAATATATAGAAATTGAAGGTTCATTGAATTCTGTTTGGCTAAATGCAGAATGGCCAAGTGTTAAAATAAGACTTTGACCATGAACTTCTCTGGAAATAAGAATGGGACTTTTATTAGGTCTTTCATTTTTAAATCAAATTTTGTTGAAATTTTAAAAATTATTCTTGTTTTATTGTTGAACATTTTAGTAATAAAAAGTTTTGACATCAAAGTTCAACAAATTTGGCATTATAGTGCTAGAATTATAATTAGCACTATTAGTACAACATCGCTCCTGCTGTTTGCCATGGTAAGTAGCTGTTACTTTTAACTGACTTGAATGTCAGTCAGATGAAACTTTCAACTTAGAGGAGCAAGGTTTTGGGGGGAGTTAATGTTGTCTCCTTCATATTCTTTAAATTTTTTAAATAGGTTAAGCAAAGGTGATTTATTATGGAGGTTGTACATGATTTTGGCATCTTTCCTGTTGAAACTCTGAAGTGACAAAGCTTGCATTTTGTTTTAAATTCATCCTTAAGAGATGTGAAACTTTCTAAAATATGACATTTTAAAAAATGACTAATGATCTAAGTGGAATTAAATAACTGAAAATTAAATACCGTGCTTCAGTGGGGTTAACGATTTCAAGAAATATGGACTATCCTGTCAGGTTTTAGTCTGAAATGTTGGTTTTTGGCACGCACATGGCCGAAGAATGACCAGGCATGCCAAAGTTAGGCCAGCACGAAAATGAAGTTTATTGAGGAGAGAAAGATAGGATTATATGGCAAGAGCCAGATATAGGTTTACAGAGCGTGATACATGTGCCACAGATGATGACCGGACCAATTGTCTCAGCAAAGGGAGACCAAAGGGAAGGGTGCAGAGAGGGGGTTGGTTATGGTCTGCATCTTATTTTATAGTGCCCAGATAGGGACCTCCCTTGTAGTTCAGATGTCGCCATGGAACCACTTTGACTGGACAGTTGGGAGTCACATGATCTGAGTCCTAACTACACATGCCGGTTCTAGACTTCCAGATTCTATGGTATCTGTGCTGCTTGGCCCGTGGGCTAGAGAGTCCTCTGCATTCTTTTTACAGCTAGCACACCAAGTTCTGATTGGCAGATTTGTAGGGTATTCCCTCCTTCCCCACATATGGAGAATTAGGGTGGGGCAAGACCAAGATGGGGACAACATCACCCACTTTTGTCCTTAGAAGACCTGGAATCCCTCACTATCTACCTAACATATCCATGCTTGGAAAACTACACAGCTGTTAAAAAGAATGAAATAAGAACATTTATACTTAATGCCATGGAAGGAAGTCCATGGTACATTAAGTGAATAGAGCAAGTTACAGAACAAAAAACGAATACCAAAAAGCCACATCTACTTTTCCATCTAACCATCTGTTTATTTGTGCATAGAAAAAGTGTGGAGGGGCCACACATACTGTTAAGAGTCATTATTCCTGAAAGTTGTAAGTGTGTGGATAACTTTCCCTTTTCACCCATTGTACGTCTCTATTGTTTGAATTTTTTCTTTCTCTGAGAGTCTTGTTCTGTTGCCCGGGCTAGAGTGCCGTGGCATTGGGCTAGCTCATAGAACCCTCAAACTCCTGGGCTCAAGCTATCCTGCTGCCTCAGCCTCCTGAGTAGCTGGGACTACAGGCATTCACCACCAGACCCAGCTAATTTTTTTTCTATTTTTAGTAGAGATGGGATCTCGCCCTTGCTCAGGCTAGTCTCCAACTCCTGACCTCAAGCAATCCTCCCACCTCAGCCTCCCAAAGTGCTAGGATTACAGGCGTGAGCCACCATGCCCAGCCTCTACTGTTTGAATTTTTAATAATAAACATTCATTACTTTTGTAATTTTTACTGAAACAAAAGTTTTATGTCTGCCCAAGTCCTTAATTTCTATTATTTGAACCAAGACCTTATATATTTTACCTAACTGAGTCTAGACCTTTTGTACTTTTTAGTCTGTGCTGCCTTTTGGGGGTGATGAGATCCATTGATTTACTGCTTGTTTTATAAGGAAAGACTTCTTTTTCTTCATGATTATAGTGATTTTGCTTCCTACAGTACCTGAGGGAGTGGAGTGTGTTGTAATAGTGACATGAACCTCCATCTCCAAGCTTCCTGCTGTACAATTTCTAGACTCTTACTTGGTAACCAAGAAGTCAGCTCTGCTTTTGCAGACTGATGTTTCAAATTTATCTGTTTGGAGTCTCCAATCTTTGGACAAATTAATTTTTTACCACACTACATCGACTTTTTTCTTTTTTCACTTGCTTTTGAACTTGGACAAGCTGTATCAATTTTGATCAGAAAGTGTTTGAAGAGCAGAAAGAATAGGTTATTATTGTTGATGTTATTGTACTTTAACTTTCTCAATGAAAATAGCGTTATCATTTTTTCAAA
Organism: Propithecus coquereli; assembly: GCF_000956105.1. Classification (NCBI taxonomy): domain Eukaryota; kingdom Metazoa; phylum Chordata; class Mammalia; order Primates; family Indriidae; genus Propithecus; species Propithecus coquereli. The sequence continues at coordinate 9,671,192 of NW_012150840.1, forward strand.
TTTGTAAAGTCATACACAAACACTATCCAGGGGCATTTAGGTTGTTTACAATTCTTTCTTATTATAAATAGTGTTGCACTGAAGATCCTTTTATGTATATTCTCAAGATAAAGTCCTAGAAGTCAAATTGCTGGATCAGAGAATTTTCATGTTCAAATTTTTTTTCTCCAAGCAGAGACGTCAGTGGCCATGTTCAAATTTTTAATAGCTATTTATTATTAAACTGTTTTACATAAGGGTTATAATGAAAATGTATAGTTCACAAATTTTAGATGAGACTGCCTGATTATTCATGCTCCATCAATATTAGATATAATTGTTTTGAAAAATCTTTGCAATCTGATAGATAAATTATCTATCATTTTCTTTGATGTCTAGTGAGATTGAGTATCTGTCATCAGTTTACTGGCCATTTATTTATCTTTTTTGATTTTCTCGTTCATGTCCTTTGCCTATTTTTGATACATGATTTTGTTTATTTCTTGTAGAAACAATTTGCTCTGTAATGGACTTAGCCTGAAATCACTTGCTGAGACTGTTTTGAACTTTCCCCTTGACAAATCTCTTCTACTTCGGTGCAGCAACTGGGATGCTGAGACTCTTACAGATGACCAGGTACTTCTTATCAGGGTAGTTGAAGGATGGAGGAGTCATTGATTCTGAAGTATAATTGTTTTTAAAATTCAAATCTTCAAATATGATATAAGTATTGGGTGGAGATGCCTTAAAATAGACTCATTGTCTGGTGATACTGAAATAATTGGTCTACAATAATGTATATGCCACTTAAATAAAAGAGTAAGTCTTCTTTATGTTTTTGAGCATTTGCTATATGCCAGACATTTCAGAAAATGTAATTTTTTCCATGAATACAAACACGTAATTTTAAAAAACATAGTGTCATTATAAGACTTATTTTAAGGAACAGAAAAGTAGTTCCCTGCATTACCTCTCCCCATTCTAATTCCTCTTCCTTCTCGGAGGCATCCACTTTCATTTCTTTCTGGTATTTACCATTATATTTCTAAGTTACATGTATGCATTATTTTTTCTTATTTGTACATACTATCTTTGACTTCTTACTGTGGAAGATATGGTTTAGTACTCTTGCAATTCCTCTACCCCTGAACACTTACTCCCTTCCCCATCTTCTCAAAATAGGTAAATCATCATTTTTATCAGGTTTTTTTTTTTTTTTGGAGACAGAGTCTCGCTCTTATTGGCCAGGTTAGAGTGCCATGGCGTCAGCCTAGCTCACAGCAACCTCAAACTCCTGGGCTCAAGTGATCCTTCTGCCTCAGCCTTCCGAGTAGCTGGGACTACAGGCATGTGCCACCATGCCTGGCTAATTTTTTTCTGTTTTTTAGTAGAGACGGGGTCTCGCTCTTGCTCAGGCTGGTCTCGAACTCCTGACCTCGAGCAATCCTCCCGCCTCGACCTCCCAGAGTGTTAGGATTACAGGCGTGAGCCACCGCGCCCGGCCTTTATCAGGTTAATATCCAGTATGTATATTGATATCATTTATACCTGAGCCACATAGTAAACTGCAATTACTTTTTATTCTTATATATACTTTTTATTTTCCCAGGAATAATAATTGGTCTTTTGTTTGCTTAGTGTTCTATATACCTTTTAATTGTTTCAACCCCCAGACTCTTTACTAGAGCTGTAGATCTCCTCTTGTCTAGTGTGGATGTGCATCAGGTAACTTATCATTCGTTTCATTTTCCCTTGAAGTCATCTCTCCCAGAACTCTGTCACCCTGCTCCCGTCTGGACTGATTGCACTCTCGGCCTGCTGCCCACCTCTCATCCTGGAACTTGTATTTACCATCAGCCTGGGAATCCTTTCAACTCTTTTCTGTAGTAGATCCTCTGCTTTCTAAATTCTATGTCCTTTTCCTTTCTTGAGTTGATAGAGTACATTCATAGTAGCTTCCTGAGAAAGGGAGCGTAGGAAATTAATTTATGACACCCGGTATGTCTGAAAAGGTATTTGATTTCCCTTTCTTAACAATAGTTTGGTTGACTATAGCATTTTAGATTAGAAATAATTTTCCTTCGGAACTTCTTGTCTTCTAGCTTTCAGCATTGGTGTTGAGTATGTGACTTGTTCTTTCTGGAAGGTCTTATCTTTATCTTAATTTTTTGAAATTCATGATGATAATACATGAGTGTGGGCCATTCGTCATTCATTGTATTAGAATTCAGTAGACCCATTCAATCAGTTTCAGTTCAGGGACTTATACTCAAATTACTTCTTTGAAAATTTTCTAGCCTCCTTATTGTTTCTAGAATTCATAACTTTTTTATTGGACTCCCTAAATTCTCTAATTTTCTTCAAAAAATATTTTCTCTCCTATTTTCCATTTCTGTCTGTTTTTACCTTCTAGCAAATTTCTTCCAGTTTATATTCCAATTTTTTAATTGAATTTGTAATTATTTCTATCATATTTTTAAGTTATAAGAGCTTTTTGGTCTTCTCTGTATTTGCTGTTAAAATAGCTTTCTATTTTTGTTTAATAGCTATAGTATCTTCTGTTAAGGTGTTAAAGACTTGTGAAGTTTTCTTCTGCTTCCTGCATTGCACCTTCTTCCTCTGAGTTCCTTTTTTTTTTAATGTTTGTTTTGGTCTTTGTCTTTCACATTAAAGGTTTCTCTCAAATGTTTAGATCCTTGGCTGTCCATTCATATTTAAGAAGGAGACATTAAATAGCTGAGTGAATCCATCAGCTGAAGAATGGATAAATAAAATGTTGTATAGCTGTACAATGGAGTATTACTCAGCAATAAAAAGATACATACTACAACATGGACGAATCTCAAAAGCATTATGCTAAGTGAGAAAAGCCA
>NW_012150840.1:9674093-9688209 GCF_000956105.1 Propithecus coquereli
GTTTGTATATTTTAAATGGGTGAATTTTAGTATATGTAAATTATATCTCAATAAAACTGTTTTAAAAAAAGAAAGGAACCAAGGCACAAAGAAGTAACTTATGTGGGGTCACAGCAATAAAGTGTATTAAAGACATTAAGATATAATCTTATTAATAGATATGGCAGGTCATTTCTTTTTCTTTTTTCCTTTTTTTTTTAAGGTAGAGTCTTGCTCTGTCTCCTAGGTTGGAGTGTAATGGCATGTTCATAGCCCACTGTAGCCTCCAACTCCTAGGCTCAAGTGATCCTCCCACCTCAGCCTCCCGAGTAACTGGGACTACAGACACATGCCACCATGTCTGGCTAAATTTTTTAAATTATTTTTTGTAGAGACAGGATCTCACTGTGTTGCCCAGCTGGTCTCAAACTCCTAGCCTCCAGTGAGCCTCCCATGTCAGCCTCCCAAAGTACTGATATTACAGGCATGAGCCATTGCACCCAGGCTGCAGGTCTTTTCTGATTGACAGTCATACAGGCCTCTTATGATTTCAGCTATTCTAGAGGCTGACTACCCCCAAAATGAATTTCATGCACTAATTGTCAGACCTTTGTTAACTACCCTCCCCCGAAACTTGAGAGAAATCTGCCTAGCACTTTGATAGCAGATAGAAAGAAATTTCACTGATTTATATAGATTAGGATTTTCCAGCATTTAGAGTAAGTCATTTTTTTAGCTATTTTAGTTAAAAACATAGGGAACATGAGAGTTAATTTTGCTATTTAATTTACTTTTTATAGCTTGAAATTTTTCATGATAAAAAGTTTTAAATACATGGTACGTGGGTTATTGTACATTTTGAGTTAGGACCCTAAAAGTTGTCTATATCTTTGTGATTGACTTTGAAGTTGCTCTCTCTGGTTCGCCTTCCACATTCCACTGATCTCTGACTTTTTTCTTCAGGTAACTTATGCTGCCAGGGATGCCCAGATTTCAGTGGCTCTCTTTCTCCATCTTCTTGGATATCCTTTCTCTAGGAATTCACCTGTAGAAAAAAATGATGACCACAGTGGCTGGAGAAAAGTCTTTGAGAAATGCCAGGATGTGGTAGACATCCCATTTCGAAGTAAAGGAATTATTAGATTGGGAGGAGAAGAGGTTAATGGTGAGGCAGCAGAATCTCAGCAGATACCAAGAAGTAAGAAGTATAAGGTCGACGGGATGGCACCAGGCAACCACCAAGGAAGAGACCCCAGAAAACATAGAAGAAAGCCCCTAGGGGTGGGCTATTCTGCCAGGTAACTGAGTTGTTCCCTGTCCAGTAAAAAGTTAGTGGCCCAGCCTTCAGCAAAGGGTGTGATGCTTCACCTTGGGTCTGGGGAGAAGGGTTGTGAGGAGAGCAAAGGCTCTCCAAGGGTTAATTTTACTTTTCCTTTCCTTCAGTGCCATTTGGACTATCCTTTGCTTTATTTTTGTATTTTTTCTCCTTTTTCCCTTCTTTTACTTTTTTATTTTTGACAGTTGGAGTGGAAATGAGGAGAGCTTAGCCTAGTTTTGTCACTGACCCTGATGTGACCTTAGGCCTATTATTTCCGCATCTGTACATGGGGGTATAATTATTATTCCTTGCTTATTTCAGAACAGCTTTGAAAATGAATAACATGAAGTACCTTATGCTTTTCAGGAGAAATATATCATTTGGTGTTTTGTTCATATGGTATTTGATTATTTAGAACAATATCCTACTCTAAGAAAATGTTATCTCTAGCCAATGAGAATATTCCTATACCATTTATACCTCTGTTATAGGAAGATGGCTAATAAGTACTTTGGAGCAGAAGTTTGGTCCCTGTAGCAAAGTGCCTTTAGGAATTGGATGATTAAATTGAAGGAAGTATTGCATGTGAGCCAGAGATAAATCCAGGCCCTCATTACTTTAGCTTGAGCTTTAAAAATTTTAATTTACTTTGTTTAATCCAGTGATTTGGCAGTTTTCTTGTTGCTCTGTTCCTGTTTGTGTTCATAGCAGAGCTACGTAAACACTACCCAGCTCACTCCCTAAGGTCTCAATCCATAAGTATAAAAACTATAGACATAAACTAATTCATTTTTAGTTCTGTTTCCTAGCCTAATGCAGGTGGAGGATTAAACATGGTTTCTTACCCTGTTTTTTTTTTCCATAATTGGTATGTTTGACCCTAATGTTGAGAGAATAGTTCAAGTCACTCAAAAGAGAATATGGGAAGGCAACTGACACCTTGACTAACAATGAGCTTTCAGTTTGAGATCAATTTCTCCCTTCCCTGCAGAAAATCACCTCTTTATGATAACTGCTTTCTCCATGCTCCTGATGGACAGCCCCTCTGCACTTGTGATCGAAGAAAAGCTCAGTGGTACCTGGACAAAGGCATTGGAGGTGTGAGATTCAGCTGTCATAGTTTCTCTATAATTAGATGCATGTGGGTACTGGATAGAATAGGGAGTGAGACAGGGAAGAGGATGGATAGAAGAAAGCAGGAAGACCTTGAGACACATGGGACCAGGTAGTCACAACCCAGAAATAGTGTTCTCTGCCAGGACACAGCGAAGAGCAGTTAGGGAGGTGCTTCTTCCTGGGGTGGGGTTGGGGTTGGGGGTGAGGGGAACATCAGACACTAATGCCTGTTTTTTTTTCCTAAGAGCTCGTGAGTGAAGAGCCTTTTGTGGTCAAACTACAGTTTGAACCCGCGGGAAGGCCTGAATCCCCAGGAGACTATTACTTGATGGTTAAAGAGAACCTGTGTGTAGTGTGTGGCAAGAAAGACTCCTACATTCGGTGAGTGTGGTTTGTGTTGGGCTGCCTGATTGTCTGCCCCAGGTGAGAGTTGCCTTTGTAGCCACATGCAGAGCCCTTGGAGCCTTGGTTGAGTCTGCCCACTTTGGCTGAGAGGCCTTTCCCCACGAGCTTCAACATTCTGCCTGGCCTTGCTACCGTGGCCTACCCCACCTGAGCCATGCCTTAGTTTCTGGAATACAAGACGGTTCTCAGTAATAGTCTACCATGGAGAGTGGTTCCCTTTTGCTCATGTAGGACCGAAGACCAGTACAAGCTGTGTCCTTATAATCCTCCCTTGAGTGGCTTACAAGCCTTCTGAGTCTTGGCATTGTTCGTGGAGTGTCCAGATGACCTGAAGGCTGCTCTGTGCTGTAATACGATTTCACATCAGGGTCCCCACACAGTGAAGGTGAGGCTGCCTGTTAGGCCTGAGTGCCCCGACACTTGGGCTTTCTTCCTGGCTTCTGTGGAGCTATTCACTTTCCTCCTTTCTTCCCCTGCAGCATGAGACAAAGAGTTGTTGCTGCTGAGAGCTTTTCTTGACAGCTTAGTTCTCCTTAGAAAATAATCATAGACCTTGGTGAACCAGGGAAATAGTATCAAAGTAAGGGATTCCTCAGATGAAGGAAATTGGCTTTTTCTGGTCCTCAGGCTTTTTTGAGAAAATTGTTTTCCAGATGTCAAAGGCCACTAGAATGTCTTTTCATTTCTCTGAGACTTCCTTCTGAGAGCACAGCCTTCTCAAAGGTTGTTATTAACTTCTCCCTAACCCTGGCCTTCCACCGAAGCCTGACAGCAGGAGGTCATACTTCAAAGAGAGAGGAACATAGAGCACAGATAGGTAGGGAGGAACCTAAGGCACAGGTAGGGCTGAGAGTGGAATAGGTAGTATTGCCTTTATGTGTTGGGTGGTGGTGCCCAAGTCTTCTCAGTCTTGTTAGGCCCAGAGTAGAATCCCAGTAGCCTGTCTGCTAGCTTCACATGTGTTCTGGCTCGTATGCCACTGAAGGAGCACTGTTTTCCCGGTGTGCTCATTCCAGGAAGAATGTGATTCCACATGAGTACCGGAAGCACTTCCCCATTGAGATGAAGGACCACAACTCCCATGATGTGCTGCTGCTTTGCACCTCCTGTCATGCCATCTCCAACTACTATGACAACCATTTGAAGCAGCAGCTGGCCAAGGAGTTCCAGGCCCCCATTGGCTCTGAGGAGGGCTTGCGCCTGCTGGAAGATCCTGAGCGCCGGCAGGTGCGTTCTGGGGCCAGGGCCCTGCTCAACGCGGAGAGCCTGCCCGCTCACCGAAAGGAGGAGCTGCTGCAAGCACTCAGGGAGTTTTATAGCACAGACACGGTCACAGACGAGATGCTGCAACAGGCTGCCAGCCTGGAGACCAGGTACTATTTACAGTTCTGGGCCGTGAAGGGATTGGGGAGTAACCCAGTGAGTGACATTAACCCTCATTGCTTCGTCAGACTGCTTGCCAGGGAGGGGGCATTAGCTGCTTGCAGCACCTGGCTTCATGCTCAGTCCATTAGGTGTCTAATGGTGTAAGACACCATGATGGTGGAATAGAATAATTTACTTTAGAATTTCCTTTCCGTGGAAAGAAAAGGGATGGGGGAGGAGAGCGGTTGCTAGGTGACTTGCGTCATCAGTAGGTGCCATTCTCCTCCTGCCCCTTTTTAATAAAAATTAAAAAAAAAATAGAATTTCCTTTCCATAGGAAATTTGCTTTTTGTGAGGTGTTTGTTCTTGACCCTTTAAAGTCATATGCTAAGTCCAGTCATTTTCATGATTAGCCTGAGAGTGCAAATGCAGTGGAGTTGCATCTTACCATGCAGAGGTAAATCCTAAAGTTGGCACATGAGGTGAAATAATAGTCAAATGACATCCTCAAATCTCTGAATTTCCCCCATGAAGTATAGTACAGTTGTCTCTTGGTATGGGGGATTGGTTCCAGGACCTCCCTTGGATACCAAAATCCACCGATGCTTAAGTCCCTGATATAAAACGAATTCGGATGATAAGAACTCTGGGGCTTAGTTTTGCTTCCCAACTGTTACTTTTTTCAACAGTACTAGGGGTTGAAATAAGTGAACTGGTATGTTCACAAAACCCTGACAAGTGATGCTCGTTGCCTATACGGTTCCTGTTATCAATTAAATAAAAATAAATAAAAACTTTATAGCAGCAAATATTTATTTTTTTCAAAACCTAAACTGTTTATTTCACTCCTGCTACTGATCTATCACAGATACTGTAAATATTATTGAGCAGATATTTATAAATACACTGTGTCTTACAGCACCAAGCTAATAAACTTTATATAAATTGCCTTCATTATTTCTAATAACAACCTGATGAGGTAGGATTTGGATTTCTTACTGGTTAACTGATAATATTGTATCTTACATTTTTAAAATTTTCAAAGTTAAAAAAATTTATTATTGCATTTTATCCCCACAACTATTCTGTGAGGTTGTAGAATAGACATTACTTTCTAAGGTTTTTATTATTATTATTTATTTTAGAGAGAGGGTCTTACTCTGTCACCCAAGCTGGAGTGCAGTGTCATGATCATAGTGCACTGCTGCCTCAAATTCCTGGGCTCAAGCCATCCTCTTGCCTCAGCCTCCTGAGTAGCTGGGACTACAGGCATGCGCCACCACCATGCCTGGCTGATTTTTAAATTTTTTTTTGTAGAAACAAGGTCTCACCATGTTGCCCAGACTAGTCTTGAATTCCTGGCCTCAAGTGATCCTCCCACCTTGGCCTCCCAAAGTGCTAGGATTACAGGCATGAGCCACTGCACCTGGCCTTCTAAATTTTACATGGGATACCTTGAGGTTTAAGGCTAAGTAACTTGCCAAGGTCTTATTACAAATTAGTGAGAATGGCTCCTTTGACCAATTCCCAAATATGTTTCCTAAAACAGCTAAACCTCTCCCTTTCAGCCACAGACCTTTCTAACAAATTCATTTTGCTGAATTGGATAGATGGATGCTGGACATGGGACTGAGAAGAACAGTTGTTTGGAGACAGATAGGCAAGTTAGTGGGAAGCTCATGAGCTAAATAATATGTCTACAGATACCCAGAGGGCACTGACACTGCTAGACTGGTGGGGGTCTTGGGAGAGAGGATTGAAAGTGAGGTGTAGATGTAGGGAGAGGAAAGAGTCTGTGCAGGCAGGGTACTTCCTTGAGGAACATCATCATTATTCACAGGGGGTAAAAGCACTGTTCACCTGGCATCAGAGAAGTTTTTAAGGCCTCTCTGTTTAGTCGGGAAGGAAGCAGGGATTCATCTTCTTACTCAGCAGCGTCATTTGCAGAACTGAGCAACCACAGTAGCATTTCATGGTGACTGAAACACTTCTCTCATCGATGTGGTTGGGCTTTTGTTTTGTGGGAAAGAAGTCACTAAAGAAATGTGCCAACTTGCATTTTACATTCAGGTATTACCCTAAGTTATGAAAAACTAGAACATGTGGGCCGATGTAACAGCCTCATATAAATACTGAGTATGGCTCAGAATGGATAACTTAAAAGAAAGGGTGAGCTCATCACTGAGTAACCTTGGAATAAATAACACATTCAGTTAGATAGTAGGGCCTGCCGTGTGGGACCTGAGCATTATGCAGTGACCTTCGCATAGGTGTAGCTCAGAACCCCCAAATGCCTCCTGTAGGGTTGGGAGTTGTATGTTCAAACTATAAAAAGGGGCAGAAATAAGAAAAACGATGTTTTTTTTTTTTCCCCATGTTCCCCCATTCACAATACAGACCAAGCACAGGGCCTGGGCTGGGGTGTACATGGGGTAGCTTCACTCTGCCTCCTCTTTCTATACAGGCAGTGTAAGAACACAGCCTGTGGGAAGCACTGGGAGGCCTGAAAAACGATGTTTTGAAAACATTCAAGTAACTAACCCTTTAGGAGTCTAACAACCTCCTCACATCCCCTTGCCCTGCAACATTTGAGCCGTCCATGAGACCGTCCTGTGCTTGTTTCCCTCAGACCCTATGTACTTCATGTCTTGACAGGATTTCCAACGAAAACTACGTTCCTCACGGGCTAAAGGTGGTGCAGTGTCACACCCAGGGTGGTCTGCGCTCCCTCATGCAGCTGGAGAGCCGTTGGCGTCAGCACTTCCTGGACTCCATGCAGCCCAAGCACCTGCCCCAGCAGTGGTCCGTGGACCACAACCATCAGAAGCTGCTCCGGAAATATGGGGAAGATCTTCCCATCAAGCTGTCATGATAGCTGCTTTCCTCCCAGGTTAGGACAGGTGGGAAGCTGGAGCCAAGGTTGAAAAGTCACCTCTTCCTGTTTTAATACGTCATTGTCAAAGCCTGAGTGATACAACTCAGAATACTGACTTATATTAATACTAATCCCAGGATACTTCTGATAGAGCAAGGCTATTGTTCTAAGGGGAGCTTATTATGATTTTGGACTTTAATTGGGCAGGGTCAGTATCCTTTTTTTCTCTCTTTTATTTTTGTGGACAAGAGAGGCCTTGGCCTTGTTTTTATTCTTCCTCTTCTGCTTTCCCTGTGCAGAAGAAAAATGAAGAATTCTCTCTGTAGTATTTGTTAAGACTCTCATAAAATGTTTTTAATATATTTCTTCCCTATCCAGTATGTTGGTTTATCTCTAACAGGGGCTGTCCAGTATGTTAATCTAATCAGGTTAGGAGGAGAGAAGAAGTTCTTCCAGAGGTTAGAGAAGTGAACAAGGAGTCAGACTTATTTTCCTAATTCAACCTCATAATTACAATTTCTTTGGCTTCCTGCTGTCCCATAACTCATCTGGTTGGGATCCATCCCGTCTGGGTCACTTCAGTTTATTTCATATTACTTCCCCTTTACAAATCCAGGACCAAAGCAGCACTTCCTGCCATGTGCTTCCACCCTAACACTGGAGGAAATCCTTTTCTGGAAATGAGCCTTCAACCTGGGTGGGGCAGAAGGGACCATAAACACCACCTCCCAATAGAACTCTGACCATTTGCTCAGCTTTTCCTTTCGTGCTGTTTATTGCCTGCTTGTTGCACGCCTCCTGCCCAGAACTGCAAGGTTTTTAGCTTAATCCCTTTCTGAGGGGAAGATTATCTTTTCTCAGAATCAGTATCATCTCCCGTTAGTGTTCTGTGTACCATCAGATTTGCAATACTGACCTCTTTTAAGTACTTAATTCACTTCCAGAGTCATTTGTTCAGGTTGCAATGTGAGGACTAATTCATCTCCTCTGAAGCCTGGGACACCGGGATTGGTTAATATAATACATTAGATGTTCATAAGGGGAATGGTGGTTCATTTTCAAAATGTTAGGCCACCACTTTGAGTATGAATTCAACTTTATTAGTGATTAGTATTTTTTCTTAAGTATTAGGAAAACATTCTTATTTTACAAGATCTTAACAAGCTTAAAAAAGAATTTTATAACTAGAATCCAACAAGAGAGCTCTATTTTGGAATTGTGCCCAAGTTGGTGATGGTTGCTCTAACATTGATAAATAAAACTTCTAAGTGCAAGGCTCACTGATTATAAATGTAAAAATTTTCTTTATAACTTTATAAAATTGGTAAATATTCTTGGGAGAGGAGATATTTGTCCTACAGGTCCCTGCCTCTTGGCAGTGCCATGGTATGTGTACACGGATATACCACACACAGTGCACCACAGGCCCTCAGCAGTACATGTCCCATCCTGCATTTTGTTCCTCTGCCCCTTCGTTCCCGCTTGTCTTCAAACAGTCATAGCTGGGATCATAGCTGGGAAATCATTGGAAACAAATAGTACCAGCCACTTTGGGGAATGTAGATTCAATGTAAAGGTTATTACGGGGCCTATCCTAGCTGTGTGGTGTGGAGCCCGGGAGTGGAAGACAGCCTTGGTACTTGGTTGTGGTAACAGTCAGGCTTGCCACAAGGTGGCACTCGGAGATTTGTTTTTATATTCACCCTCAAGAGCTAAGCTACCGTGGTTACCGAACATAATTTATGACTTACGTTTCAAAATTTGTGTAGCTCATTTTGAGTCATTTTGATAGCTTTACAAGAAAAACTTTTTCTTTGAAACAAGAGAGTTAGGCTGTTTCTTTCTCTTTCCCTCCGATTCTCATGCTAAGAGGTGAGAAACACTAAAGAGGTAACTTAAGCTGTAGTGGTTGCCATGGAAAGATGGAATGGGTTCTCCAACAGAGCTTCCTGCAAGGCCCAGTAAAACAGGTCCAGCAGCAAGGTCAAGGAAAAGGCTAGACTGTGTCACACAAGATTTCTCATCCTTTTCAGGAAAGAGTTACTGTATAGATTTGAACCTCTTTATTTCCTGAGTTTGCCTTGAACTTTTGCAGCCTTTTCCTAAGACTGAAAGTTGCCATCTTAAATGAGAAATTTTAGGGTAGACATGTTTTAAAATAAATATCTTTTTTTTCTGATAATAAAAGTAACGTATACTCATTAGAGAAGAGTCTAAAGAATAAAAATCATCCATTTTCCCTCCATCTAGAACAGAACTAAACTTTGCTGGTGTATTTATGAATTTCCTTTCAGTATTTAAAAATGAATTAATATGTATAATATTTAAACAAAATGGAGGATCATACACACATACACACACACAGGTTGGTATCCTAATTTTTCTCCCTCACTTAACATGGTGTCACAAGTAATTTCCTGTGTCTTTCAATCTTTGAAAATAGATTTCTAGTGGCTCTACCTTATTTTATCCATTCCCACACTGTTGAAAATTTTGGCTTCAGATTCTTTGTTGTTTGTTGGTGATGCCATGATGAACTTTCCTGTGTATATCTCTTTGACGCTATGTCTGGTAATTTCTTTAGAATAGAGTCCTAGAAATTGGATTGTGAGGAAGGAATTGGATTGCTGAGTGAGTAAAAATTGATACCACCTTTTAGGAATGAAATGCTTCCCTCAGACTATTCAGCTCCAAGTGCCTCGTGCATTCACTGAGCTTCCATGTGAGTAGCAGTGAGAGGACAGTGTCATGGCAAGGGCCTCTCTGCCTGCTCCCTGATCATCATGTTTGTGGGCACTGAGTCTCTTCTGGCTTCCTTTCTGTCTTTCATCCTTATTGCCTCATTTCCCCTTTGTAGTTGATGTGTTTTGTAAACAGTTTGTGTTATTTTAAAATGAAAATGTAGGTTGGTCTGAGTGCAGTGGTGTTTACAACTCATTGATCACAACCAGTTATAGATTCCTTTGTTCCTTCTCCACTCCCACTGCTTCACTTGACCAGCCTTTAAATGAAATAAAATAAAATAAAACAAAATAAAAATGTAAATTAAAAGTCATAAACAGATTTTTTTTCCTGATAAGCAGTTAGTGATTTGCCATCCTAAGGTGAATGAGGCACAACATTCAGCGATTTGTTGCCGCTTAAGAGTGTAGCCATAAGTTACTTATTCTTATCCATGTCACGAATGGAGATCAGATGACAAAATGTATTCTGTTGAAAGAAAGCCATTTTAATCCCTCATTTTAGACTCTTAGGAACCCAGCAGGCATAAAGAGCTTTTGTTCACCTTCCTATTCTGTCTGTTGTTTGGGGCCCTAACATTTGGCTATGAGTTAAATCCTTAGTTTACCCTGCCTTTCTTAGTTTTTCATTCATTTATCCTCTCCTCCTTCTTTTTCTTCATTATATCTCAGCCTTATGAGAGATATCATTTTTTCATTTAAAGGAGATATTTTCTCATTTTGCTATTTTGCTAATTGTTATGTATTTTAAATGAATCTTTTTTTCTGGTCTTTTGTCTTTCCTATTATAAGATGGCCATTTTTGTAGTACCTAATCCTCTCAGGAATACAGTGAGAATCAGTTTTTCTTGGAGGAGATAAACTAACAGAGGGTGTAAGAATGACTCTTGCTATGATTAACTCTGGATCTGAATAACATAAAAATAATACATAATCCCGCAAATACTTTTATTTTGGAATTCAGCTATACTTTTTAGACATTCACCAAGTTGCCCCTATGTGTGAGAGTTCAGTACCTTCTGCCTGTTTCAGTCCTAGAGCAGTTTTGCATCAGGTGATGGAGCAGAGGTGTGACATGCAGCCACACGGCCCATGTTTTCAAAGGGACCTATTCTACCAGGCTAGTAGGAGATGCATTAGTCACTCCCTTTGCTTGAGGCACCAAGGCCCGTGCTTAAATGCCAACATGTTATTTGGGAAGATGGGAAGTACATTAGACCATTGTTTGCTTCTAACCAGCTTTGTCTGGCAGCCTCTAGACACTGTGGATAACTGACCAAATGGGTAATCATTTGGGAGATAATCAAGAACTGACTTCTTCTGCATATGAACAGCGAATGTCAGAGGACTGAGTTCGTGCATCCTGGGTTGTACCCTCTTCTAATATGGTGCATACTGCCTTAAAGGTCATTCTCTGCTCTGACCGAATGGAGGTAGTGAATCTCATACCCTCCAGACTGAACTCAGAGAATTTGCCCTCCCTCTAGCCTCCTTATTTGTTATTAATTCTTGAATTTTTCTGTCTTGCTGGATGGGGTAGCCTGTTGACTTTCTGCTAGCATAAGCTTCAAAAGCTGCTGAATTTAGAGTCAGCATTATTATAAGCATGATGTGTAGGTCCAAAATATTCCTGATTTGGAGTAGCTACTTATATTCATTCTACTTCTATTTCCCAGAGATCTCCTTTCTCAGGCTACAACATGGTGGGGCAGAGTTGGGATTCTGACTACTCAGGCCACCAGGGTATCTATTAAGTCCTGGATAAGAATCAGAAATTTGAGCTTAGTAAGCTAAAGGGACTGAAAAGAAATGAGATTGAAACACAGGTAGTTTTAAAGGAAGTACATTTGTTTGGTTGGTGGGGGTGAGGTGGGGGTTTGTTCATAGACTTAATTTTATATACTATTCCTATACCCAGTTCTGTCATGGGTTGGAGGATCAGAGAGGAGTGGGCTGGTGACCTGGGTTCTGGTTCCAGCCACCAGCTGTGTATCTTTGGACTAATCACTTTTCTGGACTCCTTTCTGTTCCTAGAAAATTAGGGGCTTGAATTAGATGTGCCATAAGGACCCTTCTATCTGTAGCATTCTGTAATATACTTTCTCTTGGGTACTGTGTACCTTCTGCTTTGTTACACATTCTTGTCCCACCCCCAGCCCTGGAAATGGAAACTATGCATGGAAAGGAGGCTAATGAGGGAAGCAGGATGCCATACCGTGTCCTCCTGGCCACGCTGACTAGGGAGAAGCCTGCTGTCTCCATCTGGTGCTCCACTTGGGGTCAAAATACCTTTCTCACCAGAGATGTCTTTGTGTGTCTCAAGGGAGCTCACATTTCCACTCAGTCTACTATTTAACCATGAAGAGAGAAGGGAAATCTTTAAACACATTGCCAGTGCTGTAAAGTTTAATAAGACATAAGTGTAGAGTGGAAATGAGGGAAGTGTGCCAAGTGTTGTAGATGGGAGGATATTGAGGGCAGGGAGGGGAAAGACTGTTTCTCATTTTAAGGATAAGAGAAACTAAGGATATATCATAGAGAATTGGATAGAATTGGGTACTTTAAAAGGAAAACATTAAACCAATGTGTAAAAATATTCTCTTGTTTTAGAGACAGGGTCTTGCTCTGTTGCCCAGGCTGGAGTACAGTGGTACAAGCATAGCTCACTGTAACTTCAAACTTCTGGGCTTAAGCAATCCTCCTGCCTCATCCTCCCAAGTAGCTGGGACTACAGGCGTACACTATAATGCCTGGCTAATTTTTATATTTTGTAGAGATGGGGTCTTGGAGCCTGTGTCTTGTATAACCTTGACTCACCTTGGACTTTGTCCTGCTTACTTGCCTTTGCCTGGGCAGCAGCTAGACGAACGTGCAAAATGTAAAGTTTGCATTTTTATAAGCTACTAAAAGATATCTCTCTTTATTCATATCCATTCCCTGTGAACTGGCAGAAAACATATTTTAGTCCATCCTTGTGCTTAGTCCCAAAGAGAGTGTATTGGCTTTTCTTTGTGTAACACAGATTTATACCAAGTATG
The DNA here is from genome assembly GCF_000956105.1 of Propithecus coquereli. Taxonomy (NCBI): domain Eukaryota; kingdom Metazoa; phylum Chordata; class Mammalia; order Primates; family Indriidae; genus Propithecus; species Propithecus coquereli. Next base: position 9,686,931 of record NW_012150840.1, read on the forward strand.
TTCAACTTGGGGCTTTTTTCACAATAATCACCTACATGTAGATATGAGCCCCTACTTTCTACCAAATTGGGGTACTTTTGTTATTCCAGAAAAAGTGACCAGATAGCCAAAAAGGAGGCTAAACTACATTTCTTTGCCCTTGCCTAGATGGACCCTAACTTTATCTAAAATTGTGACATCTCTTGTTATGGAACCAAGTAAAGGCCCAGTCAGCTGGCTTAGTTTCTTTTTAATCAAAATATGTGTGTTTGGCCCTGGAGATTTGGTAAGCTCGAGCTGCCGCACGCACATATGGCTTCCACTGAGTTCTTAGATACAATGAACAGGACTAAAGTTGGCTCAAAATAAGAACAGAAGATGACTTGGGGTTAAGTTTTCCTTTTTTAAATGTTATACAAGCGCAGAGCAGTCGGCTGCCATCCCCCTCTCAAACCATCAGCAGAGCTTGACCTTGGCCAAGATTTTGCCTCATCCTCTTGGCATTTCAACACAGAGTTGCGTTTCAGCCGTGGAATGCTTAACCAAAAGCACATGCTATAGTGGTGGTTTCCAAAGAGCAAGTTTTTGCAAAAAGTCCGCATAGTGTTAAAACAACAGCTTTCTCTTAACCACCAACCCAACAAACCTCTAAGTAGTGATTCTTTGGCTTATTTGTACACAAGGGCTGGGATTTTGGGTTTTTTTTAGCAATACTTCATTGAAGTGCAGTACAATTAACATTGAACAATGTGCACAAATCTTAAGAAGCCAGCTTGATGAATTTTGACAAATGTATACACTCATATAACCAGTAAGGGCTGGAGTTTTTAATATTACATGAAACACCTGTCCTGATGATATACATCTTGGGATTGGTAGGTTGCACATTCATCTAGCTGAGCAAATTACTGTAAAACAATAAATCCAGGTCAAAATGTGATGAAGATTTAGTGGTCTGAGGTCAGGCAGTTTGCCCTTTTTTCACATCTAGTGGATTTGGTTATTGTAAAGCTTCATGATGTTTGCTTTTAACAAGTTAATTTTTAAGCAACAGGTAAGGCCCGGCATGTTGGCTGTCACCTGTAATCCTAGCACTTTGAGAGGCCAAGGCAGGAGGATTGCTTGAGGCCAGGAGTTTGAGATCAGCCTGATGAACATAGCGAGACCCCGTTGCTACAAAAAATGGAAAAATTAGCTAGGTGTAGTGGTGCGCACCTGTAGTTCCAACTACTTGGGAGGCTGAAGCAGGAGGATCACTTGAGCCCAGGAGTTCAAGGTTACAGTGAGCTATCATGATGCC
>NW_012150840.1:9689009-9696566 GCF_000956105.1 Propithecus coquereli
GTAGAGACGGGGTCTCGCTCTTGCTCAGGCTGGTCTCGAACTCCTGAGCTCAAACAATCCGCCCGCCTCGGCCTCCCAGAGAGCTAGGATTACAGGCGTGCGCCCGGCCTCTTTTGTTTGTTTTAAAGTAATGCGTAATTACAACCTAAAGGCAAATTGTCGGTGAATCTCTAGACACAGCTCCCTGCACTGCCGTCCAAATTAGACATTCAAAATTACAAATTTACAAACATGAACAGGGATGATTATTCACCTTCACAAGCCATCCTTTGCTTTAAATGTAGGATTGACCTCAAATTTATTTTGAAAAGCCAACTTCTCTGGTACACTAAGTTTTTCAGGAATATAAATCTCATGCAGAGTAGAGGGCTTATATTCGGCCTTATTAAACAGTATTTTACACAACTCATGGGCTCAAGAGCCAGGAAAGGAAGGACCTCTCATCCCCAATGCTCTCAGCGGGAGAGGAAACGGAACTTGCATAGATGGCTTTTCTAGCTTTATAGTGTACTTTCTCTGGGGCGGGTGGATGAGGAGTCATTTCTCCAAATTAGAGTTTCCCAAAGATACATAGTCCAGGAAAAGGAATTAGGCTCTTGATGTTTTTGAATTCAAGTCCCATCTGGTTTCCCTAGGGCCATTTTACCTTTGCTGCCCTTCATGCTCGCTTCTTTGTCTTGCTGTGGTCTAATCACCCATGGCTTCTCAATCATGAAGCATATTCCCACCAGTCAGGGGGCTCCCTTTGAGCATCCCCTTAGAGCAGCTGTCACACTGGAATAGCATCTGCTTTCTGACAAGCCTGAAGACAGGATGAAGTCATCGAGTCTTTCCCAGTGGAAGTGGCTACCACAAGCAGCCTTTGGGACTGTGTTCAATATGCCAGGAGTGTAGTGGCCTGGAGGCTTGTGGGAGAAGAGATAGAAGAGGAGGTCAGTCAGGATGGGGCAGGGACCTTCATGGTCTCAGCCATGTGGTCCACGCAGGGTTCTAATGCTGGAATGGTTCCCTCAGCCTTTGGCTCTAGCCTTTTCTGGGCAGTGAAACAGAAAGAGGCAAAATGCCTGGTGTGTTTTAAATAGATTCCGCTTGCTGCAGCCAATAAGCCCAAAAGCTTAGAAGATGAGTGACCCTTCCCGAGAGATTTATGTTGCACCATTTTTCTTGCCTCTAGCCCCTTGAGTACTGACCACCCTGACCCTCTACCCTCCTCCCCTATGCCCTAACTCCACTAAGGTTAGTTGTCCTCTTGCTAGTCTCTGGATGGTTCTCTTCAGGCCTTTCTGGTTTTAATGTTTATTACACTTTTCACTCTCTGCGTTTTCTTTCCCCGAAGCTGTTTTTCCTCATGCTCTGTATCTTTTCATCTCTTGGAATCTGTGTCCACTCTCCCAAATGCACATCTCCATCTGTTGCTGCTTGTCGGACTCTGTCAGGTCTTCTCAATTGTCCTCTTGCCCTCACCTTCCCATGACCTCCTAAGTGACAGCCTAGCCACACCTGGGCCTATGTGCAGTTGAGGAGGCAGGAGAGGCTGCTCATCGCAGTGTTGGAACCTGGGGCCAACAATCTGAGGTCAGTAGTCAGTGCTCCAGCACAGCCAGATTAAGTGTGGGAAGCACATGGAGCCATGTTCACAAGGGGTCCTTCTAGTGGAGAAAGTCTTAGGACTTCAGAGACCAAATTGGCTTGTTCCCACTCTATCCACAGAGACCACTTTCAAGACCTAAGAGTCATTTTAAGAATACTTTAATTTTTTTTTTTTTTTGAGACAGAGGCTCACTGTGTTGCCTGGGCTAGAGTGCCGTGGCGTCATCCTAGCTCACAGCAACCTCAAACTCCTGGGCTCAAGCGATCCTCCTGCCTCAGCCTCCTGAGTAGCCGGGACTACAGGCATGCGCCACCATGCCCGGCTAATTTTTTCTATATATTTTTAGTTGTCCAATTAATTTCTTTCTAATTTTAGTAGAGACGGGGTCTCGCTCTTGCTCAGGCTGGTTTCAAACTCCTGAGCTCAAACAATCCGCCCGCCTCGGCCTCCCAGAGAGCTAGGATTACAGGCGTGAGCCACTGCGCCCAGCCAAGAATACTTTAATTTTGATCTCTGGATTCCCAGTAAGAGGAAGGAAATGAATATTTTTTATTTACTAGTGAGAGATTGAGTGTGTTGGTCCTAGAAAGAGGTAGCGTACGGGGAATGTGCACGGAGGGAAGGAACCTATCTTGAGCAATCTCAGTTGTGGGGCAGGTGACAGCTCCAGACCAGGAAATGGACCTCAGCAATGGCAGCTGTTTCTTGGCAGTGTGGCCGTGCCATCAGCAAGCCACAGGAGGGGGAATCACAGAACTCAGAGGAGGGGCAGAGGGAAGTACGGGACAGAGAAGAGATGGGCCAGTACCTGTCCAAGATTATAAATCAGAAAAAGAGGCAGAAGAAGAAGGCCAGGTGGAGGCTAGATGTTATGAGGGACAACTGATGAGGAGCCGGCACTGGGGTGTGGGACCCTGCCAGAGAGGCTGCGGCCCAGCTCTGCCAAGTAGAAGCAAGCAGTGTGGGGTGAGGCCAGGAGAAAAGGGCTCTTTGAAGACCCTTTCTCCTCACTCAGTTTTAGCCCTTTTATTCTTTTTTCTCTTATGTTCCTATCCTCATGTTATATTAGCAGCAGAAAACAAACCAAAAAAGGCATTCTGTCTTTGAAAGGGAATGGCACAGTCTGGAGAATTTAAGGCTGGATGCACTTGCCCCTTTGCAGAATTCTTAGATCTCTGCCCATCTGGTTGCTGGAGCTGTGAGAGCCAGAGCCTTACTGGAGCACCCTGAATGGAGTCCCTGTATAGCTTGACAGTGCGGAAGAGTGCCAGTAGCAAGCGTGGCCAGCAGTGGGTGTGCGCCCACAGAACCCTTCCAGGCCCATGGGGCAGCCAGGGGAGCAGGGCTGTTAGCCAGCCCAGCTGGGGAGGGTGCTTTGCCTTAGGCAGGGCCTGGTTTGAAGGCAGTTTCCAATGTCTGACTCCAGCTCATCACTGGGCCCCTTTTCCGCTAGGCCCTGAGGTGCCGAGAGGCCTGTGGTAGAAGACAGAGAAAGGAGAACTTTTCTCTTACTGGAAAAAAATTTTAGGTAAAGAGGTAATAAATGCATGTGGCAAAAAATTCAAAAGGTACAAAGGATATACAATGAAAGTCTCCCACTCCTGTCTTCCTCAGGTTCCCCTCCTCAGAGGCATCCCCAGATGTGCCAGTTTGTTGTACATTCTTCCAATTTCTCTTTAGGTCTGCTGTAATCTGGAAGTTTTCAGATTCTTGATCAAGTGGACTATTTTAAGTTGCTTGGATGTATGTGTGTGTGGATCAAATGATAATAAAGAAGATTGTATCCCAGTTTTTTGCCAATAATTCTTCCTGGGGCAGGGAATGGTTTAAGACATTAAAATAAGTAAATAGAATCCTAAAATGCTAGCACCAGAAAGCACCTTCCAGGTACTTTTGTACCAAACCCCTATTTTAAACATGAGAAAGAGGCCCAGATAAGTGACTTTTCCAGGGTCACCATGCTAGCTGATGGCATACCTGGGACTAAAACCCAGGTTTCCTATCTCCCAATCATCCCAGTTCCCCAAGAACATACCGACTGCTCCATCTTTAGGTAGCCTTTTTAAGATATGTTATTCAGAGGTGGAAGAAAAAACAAATGGTTAGACATAGACCTAGAAATTTCCTCCAGTGGACACAAATATGGGAGAATAAATCAGTAATCCCAGGAAAAACATGAAGTCAAATTCCAGCTGAAAATAGAGCACACGCACACACCCACCCACACACAGGCATTGGCAGAAGACAGACAATGACAGCCGGCAAAGTCTTGTCTATCTGTCCTGCTGGGCTCCAGGCTGACATTCAGGGGCCAGACAGAGGTGGTGAAAGGCAGCACAGTGCCGCCCCTCTGCTGAAGAACATGCAGCCCTCCAGCCTACTGTCACTGGCATTTTCTTGTTGGGCAGGGGGAGAAATGTCAACCTAGATTAACCTAAAGACAACCTGTGTGACATGGGGGCGGGGCTGCCAAGGGAGGAGAGGAAGATGTGCCTGGCCATGCCACCACAGAGCTCTGCCACCACTGGCTCCATGAGCACTGGCAGACAGCCCCAGCTGTTTCCTACCACCTACCAGGAGGAAACTCCCCAAGATTTATATGCTGATAAAATGGCAGGATGATTTTTTAAGATTCTCCCTGTTTTGGCATCAGCTCCAGACACTGTGAACAATTTCAGTGTCCAAGCCAGATTGATGAGCCTTTAGAGGATGGCGTCAGTGAGAGGGGACATGTATGACTGTAAACACTGGCTGTAAAAACCCTCAATTTCTTTGAAATGGTAAATTTCCAGGCACTGTGGATCTGATGTTACACGCCTCCTGCATTAACAGCTTTTTCTTCCTGTTCAGTTATTTTGACTGGTAAAGGAGTAGAAATTACACTTCAAAATATATCGATGGATATTTTCAGCCTTGCTGAGAGCTTCAAAATATATACCAATCCTGGGAACATTGCTTTAATTTCCACTTCCCACTTTCACAGGGAAAATGGAGGTTTCAATTATAGGCACCATTAGACTGAAGGGAACGCAAGACCAGGACTGTGGGTCTCTTTTCAACTCAAATTCTCTCTGGTCTTCTTGCGTGGCCTCTTTGATATTGAGCCAAATTTTGCTCAAGCCCAAGGTCTAGAGGTCCATCCTGATGTGTACCAGATGGTGAGGACCTTGATAAAGAAATGTGTCTTCCTTAGGAGCCTGGGCCAGATGATTTTTGTCAAGGCATCTGACAGAGGCAGAAAAAACATGTCCATTCTCTGTATCTTCATCTTCACACGAGGCGTTCAGAAGCCTTTCCCCCAGGCCTAGGTGCTGGGTATGTGGGCAGCCACCCAGCAACGTATTTGCCCCCCTGTCTTTCTAGTTTTCTCATCTCTAGCTGACTGGCCCCATCCATTCTGCTTCTGGGCTCCAGACCTGGCTTTATGGATGCCTTCCTGACCACAGAGAACTCAAATTCAGTTCAATATGCCTCCTCTTCCTCCCGTATTCCCATTGTATTTAATGGATACCTTACACCAAAGCACTTGTCTCCTGAGCAAGAAAGTTACGTTAGTCTCAAATCCCTTCTCTCACATCCACCTCCAGCTGAGCACCAAATCCTCCCCTCCTCTCCTGTTTCAGTGTTGCTGCCCTAGCCCAGGCCTCAGCATTGCGCACTTGGACGACTGCAATATTATTGTGGTCCCCTGCCACTTATCACCAGCCTCCTTACCGAAATGTAAAACTGATCATGTCACTCTCTCTTTTAAAATTCTTGGCTTAGCAGAGTAAGTCCAAATTTCTTCCAGAGGCATAGAAGACATCTGTTAACTGGTCTGTGCGTACCCCTCTAACCGCATCACCATCACCAGCCCCACCTCACCCTGGCCCCACACACACACTAAGCCACTCATCGTTTCCGTGCTCTCATACGCTTACACATCTCGGCCACCTTTGTTTGCCCCTCTTTTTTTTTTTTTTTTGAGACGGAGTCTCACTCTGTTGCCCGGGCTGGGTGGCGTGGTGTCAGCCTAGCTCACAGCAACCTCACACTCCTGGACTCAAGCGATCCTACTGTCTCAGCCTCCTGAGTAGCTGGGACTACAGGCACGCGCCACCGTGCCCGGCTAATTTTTTTTCCAGTTTTAGTTGTTTGGCTAATTTCTTTCTATTTTTAGTAGAGATGGGGTCTCGCTCTTGCTGAGGCTGGTTTCGAACTCCTGAGCTCAAACAATCCTCCCGCCTTGGCCTCCCAGAGTGCTAGGATTACAGGCATGAACCACCACGCCCGGCCTGTTTGCCCCTCTTCCCAGAGTGCCCTTCTAGGTCTCACCCACCTGCTTATACTTTACTTTATACTTTAAGGCTCAGCTCTCAAATGACTTCTAGCTTGTGAAGATGCCCCCTCTGTGCTTCTGTAGAGCTCTGTTATATCTTCTTGCATATTATTTATGCATATTTCCCCATCATCAGTTACTAGACTCCTCCAGCTTGGGACCAGGTTTTGTTAATTTTTGTATCATCACTACCTAGAAGTGCTTGGCAGTAGATATTCTAGGTAGGTATTCAAGAAGGAAAGGTAAGGAAGGGACTAGAAATACCACTCCAATGGGCACACAGGCTCTGGCTCTACAGTCTGAGTGGGCTCGATGGCCTTTTCATGGGACAGAATGGGGAGCAGCAGCAGCCTGCCGCCCTTGATACTCATTCATTCGTCTACTCTGCACAGATATTTAGTGAGTGCTGCCAAGATGCCCAACGCTGTGCTGGAAACTCATAATACACAAAAGAAGGCTGCCAGGCCCTGCTCACAGGAGCTCCCATTCAAGGGGGAGAGACAGGCATGTGTAGGCACTCACTGGCCTGGCGTCTTGGCCGGCCATCTGCTCTCCTCTGAGGACCTTCACCACTTAGCTCTGCAGAGGCTGTGGAGAAGGGCAGGGGTGTAGGAGAAGGTGGTGGACATGGGAAGGTTAGAGAAGCCTTGGAAAGGGCTCTACTTCTGGGACCAATCCTGCTGACCAGTTGGCTTTACTCATGTATTTCTCCTTAGTATGAATTCCTTGCTGTTAATAAAAGGCATTTGATACATTTCTAATTAGCCTGCAGCCTCTGCAATCCTATTATTCCCAAATGTAACACCTGGGTCATTCCATGATCGGCAATAACATTTGTGGTTCCTGCAGTTGTCCACCAGAATTGGGATCATTCTTCTCTGACTTCCGATGGGACCACAAAGGATTGTCTCACCCCCTCATCCTGGGGCAGTGGGGTTTGGCTCTGGCTCCTTGATTCAGGGAGGGGTTCGCTGCTCTGAAGGAAGCACTGTTAGAAGATTCACTACACTGGCCCACCCTGACCCTAGATGAGTAACTCCCTTTCTCTGGGCTCTCATCCTGCATGCATCTCTCAAGTGCTTGACTTAAGAGAGAAGTGCATATTTCACAGAGCTACCCTGCCTTTTTTCCTTCCTCCCTCTTTCTTCTCCCTTCCTTCCATCAACAAATACCTAATGAGCATGTACTATCTGCCACTACTAAAGCACTCTTCTGAGCACTGGGAAACAGTGATGAACAAAACATAAAAGAACCCCTGCCCTCACAGAGCTTACACTCCAATGGCAGAAACTAATAAATAAAAAGTCCAGGTTATCAGAAAAACAGGAGGAGGAGGATTGATAATAAGACAACTGCAAGTTCCTTTCAAAGAGCTAGGACCTCTCCTCCATCTATAATGGTTTATAGAAATTCACCTTATATCACCATCAAATTGGTATTAACTGATCAACACATAAGTGTACATATAAGAATAAAATCTATTGGATGTCGGGGAGGCGAGAGGAGGGGACGGGTACACGCATACACAAAGAGTGCAATGCGCACCATCCGAGGGATGAACACACTTGAAACTCGGACTTGGGGGGGGCAAGGGCAACATATGTAACCTAAACATCTGTACCCCCATAATATGCTGAAATAAAAAAAA
>NW_012150840.1:9699336-9712092 GCF_000956105.1 Propithecus coquereli
AATTTTTTCTATATATTTTTAGTTGTCCAATTAATTTCTTTCTAATTTTAGTAGAGACGGGGTCTCGCTCTTGCTCAGGCTGATTTCGAACTCCTGAGCTCAAACAATCCGCCCGCCTCTGCCTCCCAGAGAGCTAGGATTACAGGCGTGAGCCACCACGTCCGGCCACATTCTCTCTTTTTTTAAGGTCACATTCCTGGTTGGGCCATTTTTGGACTTGTCTAAGGGTCCTCATGATTAGTCTGCTGTGTGAGGGTATCATAGTTGCAGTGATGACCCTGGGTTTTCTGTAGCAAAAAGTCAACTAGGGTTTTCTTTACCTCGTTTCAACATAAATGTATCGAACATCTATTATGTGTGTGGTTCAGTCCCAAGTGCTGGAGAAATGGAGAAACACCACGTTATTTCTCTTCTGTGCCTCAGGGTGGTGCCAACAGGGTAGTTGGGGGAGGGCATGATGCTGTAACCTCAGTATGCCCGATTCCGCAGGTGACTCATTTAGAGGGCTGACCCTATCTGGGTCTTCAGAGGAGCCGAGGTGTCCAGCAGCACTAACAGGAAGCAAACTGCCTGCCAACTCTGCCCCTGGCATTCAAGGCCCTCCTAAGTCCAGACTCACCCAGCCTGGCCAACCTCAACTCTCACCAAATCCTTCCCAGCATATGGACCCCCAGCGATGCCTGGCAGCTCTCTCCCTTGAACACATCAAGTACTTCTACCAGCGGGACCTGGGCATGAGCTATTCATGCAGTCCTCACCCCTCCCTTCTCTCTTCCCTGCCTCTTAAGGATTTATCCAAAGGATTTATCCACCTTCTCTGAGACACCTTCCCAAAGACCACTTTGCATGAATTATTTTTTTCTTTGTGATCCTTACTTTACCATTATTCACCTAAAACTAATCTAGCCCACCTTGCCTTCTGCCTGGAGTGGGAGTAGTTCACACCTGATTCTCAATGCCTCCAGGGCTGGGGGGAATCTCAAGGATGTTTGTGTCCTCAGCTCTTACCACCATGTTTTGCACTTTGTCAAAAAGTGTCAGATGGGGAGATGGCTTCTCAACTGGGCTCTGCCCACTAATTAGCCCTGTGGCCTCAGGAGAATCGTTTAGCCTCTCTAGCCTCCCTTCTTTCTGATGAAATAATGGTGATGATGATACCTCAGGGTTGTCCAGGGGACAATGAGGCGGAGTGGAGGGAAACGTCAAGAAATCTGGGAGCCCCAGGCCAGTGAAAGATGTGGGATGCTTGTATCCCCCTTTCTCCTTGCACTGGGTGTGAGGCAGCGTCGCTTCCTCTTCGCCCTCCCGTAATGTCCAGTGCACCAGCTTCCAATCCCTCCCTGGGGCGGGCTGTGGGGCAGCGCGGAATCCTAGGCTGCGGAGAATTCCAGTGCAAACTCAGGACTCTTCCCTGCCCAGCCGTTGCTTCCCAAGGACTCGCGGAACACACCTTGAACCCCGCGCCAGAGCGCAGTTCAGAGCGCAGCCCGGAACTGCAGCGCCGCGGCGCGGGCCCAGGTCTGGGGTCGCGCATCTCTAGTCGGTGACTCAGGGCCGCCCGGTCTGGGGGTGGGTGTGGGTAGGCGGGACAGCCGCTGGGGGCAGCCGCTGGGCGTTCGGTCACCGAGCGGAGGGAGCCGAGGCTGGCTCTGGCCAGTCGCCATTCCGCCGCGGGCGTCTGTCTCGCCCGGGTTCCTGGGCGCGGGAGGAAGGCCCGCGACACTTCCTACCCGGCGCGCTCTTCTCCCGATGCGCTGCGGCTGGGTCTGTTGGCCCGCGGCGGCTGGGGCGCGGGACCGGCTCTGCGCGCGAATGAATGGGCGTCCGGGGGACGCGCGCGCTCGGGGCTGAAGGGCATTAGGACCGTGAGGATCGCTCCGCGCTCCTGTCTCTCCCTATCACCCCCCACCACCACCTCTCTCCTTTTTCTGCTCTGCAGGACTGAGCAGCCAGGCGGGAGCGAAAACAAACAGCTGGGGCTGCGAGCGCCCCCGCCCCGGCCCCAAGAGCTCGCCGGCCCCGGCCCGTACCCAGGGCGCCCGTCCGCCCACCATGAGGAAGATCCGCGCCAATGCCATCGCCATCCTGACCGTAGCCTGGATCCTGGGCACTTTCTACTACTTATGGCAGGACAACCGAGCCCACGCAGCATCCTCCGGCGGCCGGGGCGCGCAGAGGGCCGGCGGGAGGCCGGAGCAGCTCCGTGAGGACCGCACCATCCCGCTCATTGTGAGTACGCCCCGCGCGCCGGGCAGCCGGCGGGGGAGCAGCGGCGCGCGTCCTGCCCCCGCGCAGCGGCCGAGGGCGCGGGGCCCGGCTAGGGGCTGAGTGCCCGCTGCGCCGGGCCGGCTTTGTATATGTTGGAGCATTCCTGCCCGTTGTTATGGCAACCTCTGCCGGGCTGGTGGGGCCAGGGCGCCCGATGATGGGAGGGTGACAGCGGGTGGGGGCTGGGAGAAAGTGCTGCAAGTTTGGTGGGCCCGGCGGTCGCGCGCGACTGAGAACGTGGCGGCTCTCCCGGCACTGCGCCGCCGGGGCCGGGGGCCTGGGGGCTGCTGGCGGCTTGCCGGCCCCGGAAGGCGGCTGGACCTAGCGCGCAGCTAGCCAACGGTGGGAGCCACTAGCAGCTGAGCGCGTAGGTGGCGGTGCGCACCCCCTCTCCTGCCTCCTGGGGCAAAGGAGATCGGGTGGGGGCGTGGGTAGGGAAGGCTCTCTAGGCGCTGTGCCTGGCTTCGCGTCCCCTTTTGAGCTCAGGTCAACTTGAACCAGCTTCTTCTGCACGGACACCCCGGCCTCCCAGAGTTCTCTGCGTACGCGCCCTTACCCCTAACATTAGGGTCCACCACTACTGAGGGCAGGCTGTGTCGCGCTGGAGCTTGGCGATTCCCTCGCATGAGGTCAGCCCCGCGACATCTAAGTGAGCGGGGAAACAAAGGCGGTGTGGTATGGTGGGGGCCTTAGCGGAGCTGCTGGGGCCTTTGGCGCTCTGGGGACCCGGGCGGGGGCGTGTGGAGCCCCAGACGCCCTGCAGGGGGCGGTCCTGTCGCCGCCTTCTCCCGGGCCCCGGGTGACAGCTCTGTGTGGCCAGGCAGAGGCCGGCACCTGTTGAGGTGGGAGGCTCTGGGACCTGCAGAGAGCGCTCTCGGTCGGGCGCGTTCTTCCGACGGGGATTAGGTGGTGGACAAGAGCCTTGGGCGCCCCTCGGGAGGGACTGCTGCGTGGGGGCGGCCTGGCCAGACAAGAACCAGGAGCAGGAGAGCAAAGAGTGGGGCGGAGGTAAGGAAGTGGGGGAGGGTGGCAATTCCGACGTGGAAAGATCTGGGCCAGGAGGAGGAGGGGTGAGGAACGTCGCAGGGAGGTGCAGGGTCACGAGGGCTGAGGTTTGTGTGGAGTAGAATCCGAGATACTTGCCCGGAGGCAGCTCTGAACCTCAGGAATATGGGGTCACTGGGGAATGCCCTCTCATTCCCATCCTGCCCCAGATTCCGCGTCCCCTGCAAAGGGATCATTATTTACGGGCTTTACCTGAGGAGGCCTGGTGGGGGAGGGGTTGGGTTGTGAGTTTTGTCCTAGATCCTCGTCTGGATGAACTCTCTGGGGGCAGGCTTGATTAGGCGGTGTGTTCCCTTCTGAGCTGTGGGACCTGTTCCTAGGACACTGTTTCCAAAGCACTTGTGGATGGGTGGACAGAAAGACTGATGAAGAAAAACCTCCTGTGCTGAGACCCCAGAGTGTTGAGATCAGGGTGGACTGACAGGTTGGAGCTGGCACTAGTCCAATCAGTAGTGGCCCCCAGGACCCAGGGAGCTTCCACTCCAGGAATGCAAGCTGCCCCAGTCTTACTTTTCAAGAGGACCAGCCCTGGTCTCAGGATAGGTGAGCCTAGAGCTGCATGGGGGAGGCAGGCTGGCTAGATGCTCTGTCCCTCTCTCTGGTGAGGTGATGGGAGGAGGGTGTGAGCTGGAAGGGGAGGAGAAGGCAGGAGGAAAGGAGGGAAGAGAGCACAGGGAAACTGTTGCTCACAGCCTCTGCTTCAGAACCCTGAACGCTGGTCTGGGAGCGGTGGCTCACGCCTGTAATCCTAGCACTCTGGGAGGCCGAGGCGGGAGGATCTTGTTTGAGCTCAGGAGTTCGAGACCAGCCTGAGCAAGAGCGAGACCCCATCTCTACTAAAAAATAGAAAGAAAAGAACTGGACAACTAAAAATATATAGAAAAAATTAGCCAGACATGGTGGCACATGCCTGTAGTCCCAGCTACTCAGGAGGCTGAGGCAGGAGGATTGCTTGAGCCCAGGAGTTTGAGGTTGCTGTGAGCTAGGCTGATGCCACAGCACCCTAGCTCAGGCAACAGAGTGACACTCTGTCTTAAAAAAAAAACAACAAAAAACAAACCTGGACCCTGACCTGGCCCATGCTTGAGGGGTGGCAATTAGAGGTGGTGGGGAGTACCAGCGAACATCCTCTTGCCCCTCCCTATTCCCACAGGGTTTGACTTGCTACAGAAAAAACAGGGCTGAGAACTGGAAGCCAAGTTTAAAGTATGAAGGAGTATCAGGGAAATACCTGGGAGCCGGGAAGCAAAGGTGCAGGAAGAAAGGGAGGATGGAAGTACTGGGAAGCCACTTAGGGGCACAGCCAGCTCCCTCTCTGTTTGTAAGTGTTAGTCCTGGATGTCTGTTCCTCCAGCATTGGCCCCTAGTCACACACCGCCATCGACACTCACTGCCTTGCATTTCACTTCCATGTGATTCTTAGGTGAATGTGAGCTATGCATGCAGGGACTATGCTGCGCATCCCCACGCTGATGCACAGCAAGACTTCTTAAAGGAGTGAAATAGGATTTTTGCCCATTTCTGGGAGCAGTCGATGAATGGTCCAAGCTTCACATCCCCTGATTCCCAGCTTCAACCTGACCATAAATAAGGAGGTAGGGGAATGCATATTCAAGCTTCTCCAGGAGTTGAACCCTTTGTTAACTTAAAAGGGGCAGGTGCAGCCAAGCGTTTGCTTTCTCCCTGAACTTCGTGGTAACCACTCACTGTCTTTGCCATTCTGAAACATTTCTCAGATTTCTCTGTCAGGCCAGGATGCTGCATGTGGATTTTCAGATTCTTAGAGAATGATGTGGCCAGCCATGCTGTCAGAGGCTAAGCAAATTCAGACAAGCGTCATCGTCACTCCCCTGGGGAATGAGAGAGCTGAGCTGGGAAAGGGAGGGTCTACAGACGAGCCTGGACCAGGAGGCAGCTCTGCTTTCACAATGTCTGGGCTATTCGAAGCCAGCCAAGTTGCTTCTGGACCTTGGAGACGCTTGTTTGGCATTATGGAGTGTCGGCATGGCAACAGTATGGCCAGATTTCTCAGGGAGGTCCTGATTTTTAATATTCTGTCCTGCTGTCAGCCCATGTGTCACAAATTCTGATGTGAAAAATTTGGTTCTGGAATCTTTACAACTAAAGGGTGATAGTAATTCCATCCCTATATGGCTGCTTATGATGCAGCAAGGTTTTTTATTTTTCCATGCTGTACTTTATAGGCAAGACAGTGGATTTGGTGACAGTCCCTTGAATCTACATTGATGCATGCTGGCACAGGACAGCAGCCAAAGCAGGAGGCGGAGCAGAGATGGCTAGGCTTGAGTCTTCAGGCCTTGAAGTTGGGGAGAACGTTTGTGGTGGTTGTGGTTTGGGTTTGGGACTCAGTTTTCCATATACCAGTTCTCTAACAGACGTGGATGGGAGGCTAAGGTGTTACATGGAATTCGATTTTACATTTTTAAAAAAGACTATCCATTATGGGTATTTTTGTCATAGGTGTACTCATTTATATCAACAGTCTCCTATTTAGAACCATGAAAGATTTAGGCAAGAGTTTTCCTAAACTGGAGTTTCTTATCCTGAAATTGGGATACTGCTGAGTGACCATGAACAAAATACTTAACATCTCTGGACCTTGGTTATTTTGTGTGTTAAGTTTGAGTTAAATGATTTGCAAGGTTTGATGATTCTTAGATAAGCAGATGACAGCTTCATTTCTAGAAATAAATAAATAGTTTTAAGGGAGTTCTCCTGAAGGGTGCTATGAGGTTTATGCTTATGGAGGGACATGCCCCTGCCAGGGGAAGTTCCCATAGTAACCCTTCAGGCCTTGCAGGTAGCAGAAGGGGACACAGATGATGGCTTTTCCAGCACTGTTCTCTGAGAGCAGAAGTTTCAATAAGATCTGAATGAGTTTATATTTTATTTATAACGTGCATTTTGAAGCCGTGGGAATATGATTTGCCTAAATGACAGAAAATGATTTTGTATTTAATTGGTCTAAGTGCCACACACGAGAAAGAGTGGGGAGGGAGAAGCACAAACACCCACAATTCCCTTTGCCAAAATGTTCAGATTTAAAGGGCTTCATTTCCTGTCAATGAAGTCTGTTCCTGGGCCATTTTGAGACCTGCTTGTGGGACATGGGGACAGCCTGGAGGCACCCAAGACTGGTGGGGGCCCTGGAAGCCCAAGAGTCACCTTCCTGGAAGGCCAGAGGCCCAGGGGCACAGGATTAGTTTTCAAGTGCTGTTCATTCTCCCGACAGGTCCTTGTTTCTGTGCTGTAACAGCAGTTCCCCCACCAGCGGCACCAAGGGCTTTGGGAGCATGGCTTCCTTCTCTGATGGCTGGTTTGTCAGCTCTGTGAGCAGAGGAGGCTCCTGGGTCTGGAAATGCCATCTGATGCAGACGTAGAGGGGCACTGATAGGCAAGGCCAGGCTGAATTGCCCAGGGGACTGTCTGGCTGTAATGGAGGAAACCGCCTGAGGTCAGAGGGGAGCCTATGGCTGAACTGTTCATTACAGTTGCAAGATTGAAGATTTATACCCTGTCTGCTTCTGGAGGAGACCTTAAGCACCTTCCCCGCAAGCAGTGGGGCAAGGATCAAAGGAGGCGAAACAGATGTAAGACCCGAGTCTTCTGGAAAGGAACAGGAGAGCCGAGCTTTCACATATGAGTCAAACGGGCACTAAATTCCGTTCATTTAACCAGACACTTGCCTGGTACAGGCACAGACTTTGTGGACAGCCCACTCCAAAAATGGTTTCAAATGCCTTAGTCTCTCCTCTCAATGCGTGTGGGCTTTGATCTGTACCTGTCTAGCCTCCACAATCGCTGTATACTTTATTATATTTATGGTGGCTATGTTCATGGGACACTTGGATGCCGTATGTTTTGAAAGCTTACCTCGTTGAATCCCAACAACCTAATGCGATAGGTACCATTATTAGGTCCAGTTAACATGCGAGTAAACTGAGTCTTATCCATATTCGGACAATGAGGAAGTGCATTTGAAACCAGGTGTTTCTGACCCTAAAGACCATGCTCGTGTCTTCCTTCCCCTGGAGCTTCCTCCAGGCGAGATTCAAGTCTCAGTATCAGTGTGTCTTTCCTGGGGTCAGCACCTTGCTTTGTATTCACTCCATAAACATTTTTTGGGGGAATAAAATGCAAAAGCCATACTTAACAAAATGTTAGCAGTAGGGAAGTAGGAATATGGGTAATCCCCCCTTCCATCTTTTGGATTTTTTCCCAATATTTTTTTATAATAAGCATCTATTAACATTACAATGACAAAACCAATAAGGATAATTATTTTAAAAAATATTTGATGCCTGATTGAAGGCCGACCAGGGTTTCCCAACACTCTCTGTTGGCAGATAAGCACCCCCAATGGCAGCAAGTAGGGGAGAAAAAGACTCACTGTCATGAAACAGGGACCATTTATTGCACAATAAGAGCCCTGGTGCCCTGGAAGCAGGGCTGGCCCAACACACCAAGGCCAGGCTGGGGAGGGGGGTGACGACAAGAAACCCGTAACTGCTGCTGTGCTCTTCCCTGCCCTGCTCCTTTGGAGCTGCCAAGCACGGAGGGAGAGAGGAGGCCAAGGCTGCTCAGAGGCGAGGCTGCAAAGTCAGAAACACTGGTCTTTAGCATCTTTCCTGCTCCCCAGGTCTGAGGCCCATGAGGTGTGGAGGAGGCTGAAGCCCAGGCCTGCCTGTCTCCCCACACCCTGAATTCCAGCTGCACCCTTGACCAGGATCTGGCTAGAGACAGTATGGCCACCCAGAGGACTTTTGTGAACATTTCGGACCAGACAGGAGGGGCAGGCCAGGGGTATTTTGGGAAAGGGGGGGGTGAATGGAAGAACCTGGTCGATTATACTATGAGGCAAGACAAGGGTCAGGCACATTTGAGGAGGCATCGAGGCAAGTCTGCCCCTACTGTAGCCCTTCCATTTCTCTGGACCCTCTAGGAAAAGCTTCACGTTTAGCTTAAGGGCACCAGCTCCTCTTTCCTGCTATTTCATAAAGTGAGGTTGGCTTCGTGTAGGTCAGGGATAACATTGTCTCAGAGCTCAGAGGTGGGTGACATCTCTGAACATGGATTGTGAGACCTGCCATTATGGGATTCTCCTGGCCTCTGGCGGGGCTGGGCAGAATGGCGTGGCCCAGGGCAGAACAGATGCTGGCTGTCTGGGATATGAGTGTGAGGGGACGGAGAGAGGATGGGAATGAAGGCCCAGCGACCCCACTTTCTAGGCTCAGCCCTGCCCCCAAGGGGCTGTGTTTCCTTAGGCGAGTCACTTCTACTCTCTGGGCCTTAGTTTCCTCATCTATCAGATGAGGGTTGAACTACACGATCTCCAAGGTCCCTCTCAGCTCGAATCATCTTTGACTTTGTTGAACTTCTCCCACAAAAGTGAGGTGCCCCTCACCAAGGCTTAAGATCTGACAGTGCTTGAATTAAGGAGAGAATAAGGCCAGAAGGTGAGGCGTACAAAGACCTGGACCATATGTGTTCATAGTGTTTGAAATTTTCAAATTCTCACAAGGAGAACTGGCCCTCTCCCTACCACTTCCCCCTTCTCTTCCTTTGAAACACTGTCTGGTGGAGCTTTGCAGCTCACCTCTGCTGCACTGGAAGCCTAGGGTATGTGTGAGTGTGTCTGGGGATGCACACAGACATGCATGCAGAAGTGTCTACAGGTGAACTTCAGACATCTCAGCAATCCGAGGGGACCAGGAGGATGCTGCAAAGACCCCTGAACAGAGCATTAATGGTCACAACGCCCGTGGACTTTACTCGGAAGACAGACGTGGATTGCCCTTAGGCCAAAGCCTGGAAATGAACATTGTTTATGAAAATCGGCTTAAGCAGGTCAGGAGGCTCCATCTCCTGGCAACCTGCAGCCTTTCCTAGGTTACAAATACAGCAGATTAGACAGAGCAAGACGAGGAAATTGCCAGGAGCTGCTGACACACTGGGAAGTGACAGCTGACAGCAAAGGACCAGCCGGGAAGAGCCATGTGAGGCAGGACAACCCCCCAGGCACACACTGGTCAGAATGCTGAAGGCAGCATTCGTTCATTCTCTTGACGGTTACTTACTGAGCACGTACTGTGTGCCAGGACTGTTCCAGGCCCTGGAGATTACGAAAACAGGTGAAAGGCCTGCTCTCAAGAGGCTCACATCCTAGCCGGCGGTAGACAATAAATAGATAAATATGGAGTATATTAGGTAGCAGCAAATACTATGAAAATAAAATAAAGCAGCATAGCGGGGCAGAAAGATGGCACTGGAGCTGAGGTGCAAATGGAGAGAGAGTGAGCCCTGCAGACATCTAGGGAGAGAGTGTTCCAGACAGCCTAGGCCCAGGGCACCGTCCCTGGAGGGTGTGTGCTTGGAGCACTTGCTGGGGCAGCCTGAGCGAGGCGAAAGCATCCAGAGGTGGAGGCCAGATCATTAGGCATCACAGGCCATAATGAAGGCAGGCTCAGAAACCCGTCCCTGAATCATCAGGAAGTGACAAATTACACCCAGGGTATGGACTCAGTAAGTCAGGGAACTATGTCATTTCAGAAGATTTTCCAGCAAGATGGTCAAATTTACTTGTAAGTATTGGTTCTCAAGAAGGTAAATGTAGATCTTTGGAAAATGTTCTATGGCTTGGAACACTTCATTTCCGTGCAATGTGGGATCCATGAGGGGCTTGTGTGTTGTGTGTGGGGTGTGCGTGTATTGTTAGCATGCTATATGTGTCATCTTGGGTATGTAGGGGTGTGGTATATGTATGTGTCATGAGTGGGATATGTGCATGTAGGGTACGTGTGGTGGTGTGTAGGGTGTGTGGTATATATGTGTGTTATGTGTATGTGGGTATGTGTGTGTGATATGTCAGGTGTGGGGGGATGTGTGTGTGGTGTGTGTATGTGGTGTGTGTGTGTGTGTCACTGGGGAGGAGGAAGGGAGGGCGCTGGTGCCTGAAGAAATTTAAAAGACAAAAGGTAATGAATGGGGCCCTTGTTGAAACATTGGGGTGGGGCAGGACAGGGGAGGACTCTGTCTCCGGAGGGCAAGTTTTGTGTGGGAAGGAGAATTCCTTCCTCCACGTGGTGGTACCTGATCAAGTCCGCCTTTGTCTCCTTGTCTGGCCTGTAGTGTTCTGTTCAGGCGCTGTTGGGACTCTGGAAGTGATGTTTTTCTGGCAAAGCAGAGACTTGGAATTCTCGCCTATTCCTGCCCTGCGCCTCAGGTTGCCCTCCGTACAAGCTGCCCCACCCGTGGAGGTGGGATCCGCACAGGGGCAGCCCGGGCCTGGCAGGAGCAGGGCCCGAGAAGTGTCTTGCAGGCAGGGTATGACGGGCCGCCTTCAAGGGGCAGGCCGCTCTGCTCCGGCCCAACTGAGGCTGTGTCCTCTGAGGTTTAGGTGGCTCCCACAGTTCCCGGGTGATGGGTACAACAGGGCTTCATGTGTCCCTGGCAAGCTGCACACGCTTTCTCAATTCTACCCGTCAGTCATGCCCTTTGAGATGCTGCTTGTCGGAGTTCAGAGGTTCATCCTTTCATCTTCTCACAGCAGCTCTGCCTTTAGTGCCTTTAAATAAACTGTTGGGGAGGGCTTCTGACATTTCAAGGCCTTTCATGTCAAAGGGGGTCTGGCCTTGGGGTGCCACAGCCAGAGGGGATCCATGTTGCCTTCCAAAGTTGCCAGATCGGTGGTCAGTTCTAGGGGGTTTGCTTCTGGCGCCTCACATGTCTGTGATCTGGTTCTTTTCTTGGAAGCCATCTTTTCCTCTCCCTGTGGGATCTCTCACTGGGATTGGGAGATGGGGGGCTGTGTGGGAGGCTTAGGGTATTATCCCAGGAATTGGGGTAGAGCCCAGCCTGAGGCTCAGGGAAAAAGAAGTTGTGATCGATTAGTGATGTCTGCTATGGTCCTGGTGGTGTGAATGGGTGACGTGATCAGGACTGAGCATGGCCCCAGATAGTGTACCAACCCAGAGGCCAGGTGAAGAAAGGGACCAAGGGGCAGGGCAAACACGCTGCAGGGACTAGGGAAGGCAACAGAGGCCTTTTGGAGCAGCAAGCCAAAAGAGATTCTCCAGTAGAAAGCAGAGGCTGCCCATGGCAATGCTTTATAAAGTCTTGGTGCCACCTGTGGGGGCATGAAAATGGCAAGGGCCTTCTCCCAAAACACCAAAGGAAATGGCTCATTCCCAGATGCACCCCAAGATTGCCAGCCCCTGTTTTTTTCTACAGCAAAGAACGCAGCATCACCTAAATAGCTCCTCCAGACAAACAGGATCCCTGAACCACACCTGGGCCGGGGCTCTGGAGCTGGGGCTTGGAGAGGAGTGGGGATGGGCCAGCTCGAGAACGACCGCAACAGGGAGATCTGAAAGCCCAACAGGGAGATCTGAAAGCCGGCACTGGGGCCAAGCAGAGAGCACAAGAAAGGGCCTGAGCAAGAACGTTCAGAGGGGCCAGCCCCCAGGTTCCCCTAAGCCCAGGCAGAGTCACAGGGGCTCGGGTGAGGGGCCAGCGTCTGCCCCTGTGTGGGGAGAGTGCAGTCCCCTGTCGCAGGCCAGCCCTGCACTCACCAATAAGGCAGTCGCCAGCGACGTGCGGCTATTGAGCGCTTGAAATGTGGTTAGTGCAATAGAGGAACTGAATTTTTTGTTTAATTTAATTTCCATGGATTTAAATTTCAAAACGACACTCATTTCGGTCGTGGGAAAACTTTTAGGAGAACTTCGATATGTGGCATCTACATTTTCAACTGTAAATTTTTATGAAGTCTCAATACAGATCAAGTATTTGTGGTGAAACTTTAGTATCTAAATTGAAATGTGTTGTAAAATGTGTACTGCATTTCAAAGACTTAGAATTAAAATACCTCGCTAGTATTTTTATACATGTCGAAATGATAATATTGGGATCAATAACATATATTATTAAAATTAATTTCACCTGTTTCTTTTTACTTGTTTAATGTGGCTATTAGAAAAATTTAAATTACGTACACGGCCTGTCTATTTCCACTGGGCAGTGCTGGTGCTCACATTCATTCATGTCCCCTCTCTAAAGTGCTAGGAGTTTGTGAAGCAAGGTTATACAGTCACGCACTACGTAACAACATTTCTGTCAATGATGGACCACATGTGCAACAGTGGTCCCTTAAGATTATAATGGAACTGAAAGATTCCCATCACCTAGTGACACTGTAGTCATCTTAACATTGGAACACAATTATTTGTTTAAAAAAATAAATTTAATGTAGCCTAAGTGTACAGTGTTTATAAAGCCTACAGTCATGTCCTCGGCTTTCAGATTCACTCACCAACTACTCACTGACTCACCCAGAGCAACTTCCAGTCCTTCAAGCTGCATTCATAGTAAGGGCCCCACACAGGTGTACCATTTTTTATCTCT
>NW_012150840.1:9712270-9716424 GCF_000956105.1 Propithecus coquereli
GTAAGGGCCCCACACAGGTGTACCATTTTTTATCTCTTATACTGTATTTTTACTGTACCTTTTCTATGTTTAGATACATTTAGACACACAGATACTTACCATTGTGTTACAGTTGCCTACAGTGTTCAGTAAAGTAGCACACTATACAGGTTGGCAGCCTAGGAGCAACAGACTGTACCATACAGCCTAGGAGTGTGGTAGGCTGTACCACCTAAGTTTGTGTAAGTACACGCCGTGATGTTCGCACAATGACAAACGCACCTACTGATACATTTCTTAGAATGGCCCCCAGTTGTCAAGCAACACATGACAGTACAACGTGAAGAACGTGGCTGTGCATCCATTTTACCTGACTTCAGGATGAGTCCTTTCCGGTCTAGCTGCTGCTGAGCCATTGGTTCCTAATTCACCATCATCTGTGGGCTCGGGACATCTCCCAGCATGGGCCCTAGTTCTCATACTGTCATTAAAAGCAAGATCAATATTTTTTTTTTGCAGTGTCTTCTCTTTTAGAAATCCCTTCTAAGCTCTTGCTGTGATGAAAATGGGTTTTGGACAGGGGTAGGAGCAGGGGAGGCTGGAAGCCTTTTACTCCCCTGGAAAGTAGAGAGATTAGTTCCAGTCTATTTCTTTTGGTGTTTTGTCTTTGTCCTGTTAGAGCCAGAATGACAAATGGGTCTCAGCTTTAATGCCAACTCAGAACCTGTGTGCACATGGCAGCCTAGAGCACTGTGGTAAGAAGGGTTCTGGAGCTGCATCCAGGCTGAGTGGGAAAGAGGCTGTGATCGATTAGCCATGTCTGCAAAGGGCTTGGAAATGGACCCTAGAACATGCACCTTGTATTTACTTACCCTGCATTAGATGAAATTGTCTTCTCGGAGAGATTTTTCGCCACATTAGGGATCTGACATGCTTTGAGATGTTGGCCACTTTGAAGAGGCAGGGATGAGGCTTACATTGAGCCAGAACATGTGCAGAAGAGACGTTGCTCATTTCCCTGGGCCAGAATGCTAACTAAGGAGATGTGCAACATTTCAGTAACCACTCCTGTCAGGAACATCTCAATACCCTCTTCACTTATTCGGTGGAGGAGAGTTTGGGCTCTGATCCAGGGCCAGCTTACTGGCAGCATAGGAGACAGAGTCGTAAACCCAGGAAGGGTAGGAATCTGGAAGGTCTGGGGGAAGCGAGAAGTTTGGCTCTTTTCCTTTTTCTCTCTATCCTCTTCTCCTTCCCTTAAAAGTGGGCACTGTGAATTTGAGACCATTTCCTGTTTCTTGGTGCCAAATTTCTGATTACAGCTTTGTTCAGGATGCAACATGGGATAGTGGTTATGGAGGCACACGCTGGAGCCAAAGTGTTGGTGTTCATGTTCCAGGTCTGCCACTTATGAGCAAGTTATTTAAGCATTCTGTGCCTCCGTCTTCTCATCTATAAAGTGGGGGTACAAGTAGTCCTAATTTCAGAGGGTTGCTGTGAAGATTAAATGAGCTAATTCACATAAAGAGTTTAGAATTGTGCCTAGCACATAGTAAGTGCTATGCAAGCATTAGTATAAAAGTTGTTAGTCATAATAAGATGTTTTTATTTGTTAACTTGTGCATCGGTTATCTAATGTTGCATAACAAATCACCCCAAAATTTAATGACTTAAAATAATCATCATTTATTCTCTCTCACTGTTTCTGTGGGTCAGGAATTTGGAAGTGGTTTGGCTGCTTAGTTCTGGTTTTCTTTTCTTTTTTTCTTTCTTTCTTTCTTTCTTTCTTTCTGTCTGTCTTTCTTCTTTTCTTTCTATTTTTGAGACACAGTCTCACTCTGTTGCCCAGGCTGGAATGCAGTGGCATTGTCATAGCTCACTGCAACCTCAAACTCCTGGGCACAAGCGATCCTCAGCCTCCTGAATAGCTGGGATTACAGGCCTACACCACCACACCCAGCTAATTTTTTACTTTTTGCAGAGACAAGGTCTTGCTATGTTGTTCAGGCTATGGGTTTTCTTGTGAGGTTGCAGTCAGATGTCAGGCTGTAGTCATCTAAAGGATTGAAGGTGTTTCTCTCACGTGGCTGGCAAGTTGGTGCTGTCTTTGGTGGGAAGGCTCAGCTCTCCATGTGAGTCTCACCACAGGCCTGCTTGTGTGTCTTCACGGTATGGTGACTGGCTTCCCAGAGCCAGCAATCCAGGAGACCAAGGTGGATATTGCAAAGACCTAGATATGTGTTCTAGCCTTGGAAATCACATAAACAGAAGAGTAATATGATTTTGAGAGACAGCCATGGCTGCTGGTTTGCGAATAGACTGAAAAAAGGCAAGGGTAGAGCCCTTTTTGACTGCCTGGTATGTACTGGTACTTTCCCCCTTAACCATCACAGTAGGCCTGTGAGCTGAGTATTATTATGCCCATTTTACAGATAAGGAACCTGACTCAGAGATGGCAGGTTACCTGCCAACAGAGCCAAAATTCCACCAGGGCTGCCGGGCTCCAACTTCTCAGAATGCCTACCACCTGATGGCACAGCTCACGAGGGCAAAATAGACTCTTTGAAGGATCTTAATTCCATTATCTCTTGAAGTCAGGATGGAAGCCTAAGAAGGCAGAGAGGTACTCATGGATCAAACAAAGGATTAGGGTGAGGAAGGAAGGGGTGGTCTCGGCAGGTGCCATGGCTGTGGGAAGACAGAGGGATTGGGGCAGGGTTTGGAAGGTTTTATGGACTAGAAGGATGCAGGCTGGGGAGAGCCCTTGCAGTTGGCCTAGGCTCTCTAAATTAGAGCCTACAAGGTCAGGGAAAGTCGTGGTGTTACTTACACCCCCAGAGAGTTCCATGCAAAGGGAGCAGCCCCACCCACTTGGGATGGAATACGTTGCAGAGTGAAATGAATGAACTAGATCAATATATCGGTATGAATGAGGCTTAAAAACATAATGTTAGAGGGGAAAAAACCCAATTGCAGGACAAGATGATTTAGTATGATACCATTTATGTAAAGTAAAATCATACAAAGCAATTCCATATATCATTCCTGGATGTGTGTGTGTGTGTGTGTGTGTGTGTGTGTATGTGGGTGCACATGTATTTATCTCAAAGTATAGAAATGGACCAAAGAGGATACACAGCACATTTACAACAGTGAGTGTCCCTGCAGAAAGATGGGGGGGGACCTAAATGGAATTTGACTTTGTTTGTCATGTTTTGTTTTGGTTGCTTTTTTGTTTTTGTTTGTTTTTTTGGTTTTTCTTTTTCAGTTGTTTTTTTATAAGAGAGAGGCTTGAAGCAAATCTAACAAAACGTTAACAGTTGTTAATCCTGATGGCAGTGCAGGTAATTGCATTGTTCATAAACTTTGCCATTTTAACCATTTTTAAGTGTACAATTTAGCGGCATTAGGGACATTTATATTGTTGAACAACCATCACCACCATCCGTCTCCAGAGCTTTTGCATCTTCCCAAACTGAAACTATGTGCCCATTAAACATGAACTCCCTATTCTCCCTCCCTCCCACCCCTGGGGCCACCATTCTACTTTCCGTCTCTGATTTGACTATTTTAGGTACCTCAAATAAATGGAATCATATAAATACCGTCTGTGTTTTTGTGGCTTACTGTCTGGCTTATTTTACTAAGCTTAAAGTCCTCAATGTTCATCCATATTGTAGCACGTGTCAGAATTTCCTTTCTTTTTAAGACTGAATAATATTCTGTTGTAGGTACACACTGCACTTTTTTTTTTTTTTTTTTGAAACAGAGTCTCACTGTGTTGCCCGGGCAGGCTAGAGTGCTGTGGCATCGTCCTAGCTCACAGCAACCTCAAACTCCTGGGCTCAAGCAATCCTTCTGCCTCAGCCTCCCAACTAGCTGGGACTATAGGCATGCGCCACCATGCCCGGCTAATTTTTCCCGTATGTTTTT
Source organism: Propithecus coquereli (assembly GCF_000956105.1). Classification (NCBI taxonomy): domain Eukaryota; kingdom Metazoa; phylum Chordata; class Mammalia; order Primates; family Indriidae; genus Propithecus; species Propithecus coquereli. The sequence continues at coordinate 9,716,183 of NW_012150840.1, forward strand.
AGTTGTCCGGCTAATTTCTTTCTATTTTTAGTAGAGACGGGGTCTCGCTCTTGTTCAGGCTGGTCTTGAACTCCTGAGCTCAAACGATCCGCCTGCCTCGGCCTCCCAGAGTGCTAGGATTACAGGCGTGAGCCACTGCGCCCGGCCTTAAAAAAATAAATTTAATGTAGCCTAAGTGTACAGTGTTTATAAAGCCTACAGTCATGTCCTCGGCTTTCAGATTCACTCACCAACTACTCACT
>NW_012150840.1:9716474-9720417 GCF_000956105.1 Propithecus coquereli
GCGTGAGCCACCGCGCCCGGCCCACACTGCACTTTGTTTATCCATTCATTTATCGGGGGACACCTACCTGGGTTGCTTCCACCTCTGGCTATTGTGAATAATATTGCTATTAACATCGGTGCACAAAGATCTGTTAAAGACCCTGTTTTCAATTCTTTGGGGTATATACCCAGAAGTAGAATTGCTGGATCATATGGTAATTCTATTTTTAATTTTTGGAGGAACCACAATGCTGTTTTCTTATTCTTATTATTTTTACCAGACAAAGGAGCAGAGGTACCCAGCACGGTGCCTGCCCCTACTAAGTGTGCAAAGAACATTGGTTGACTAGATGAGGCTATGGGGGTTAAACCTCTTGCCCAAGGCCCCAGAGCTGGTGGGAGGGAGGGCAGAGCTGGATTTGAACACAGAAGCCAACCCCAGGGGCCAAAGGCTCTTGAACTCCAGGCTGTACCAGCTCCCTGAGCCTGGCTCTCATCAGAAGCATGAGAGGTCTTCTCCTCGCTTCCTTCCCCTAAGGGCAGAAGCTGAGGATACAGCCCTTAGGGGAACACTCCTGCCCCCGACTTTGCTGCAATGAATTGCAAAGGTTGCCCTGTTGCTCATGGCTAATAAAAACGTGGGGTCTTCGCCACATGCCGCTCCCCAAGACCAGAGCAGCTGCACCTGTGTAGTCAACCCAGCTATGCTATAGATTGCTTTTCCTCAGCTGTTCCTTGTACACCCGGTGGAGAGGGTCAGCGATGATACTTGACCTGCACAGTGCCTGGTCTGCGGTGAGCACGCAGGGACTCCGCCATGATTGAACCTATGAGGCCTACTACATGCTAGGCCTAGGGCAAAGAACTTGATGAAAGTTCTTTGATTTAATACTGTCAGCTAGGTACTGTCAGTCTCTCCATTTTACAGATGGAGAAACCAAGGCTCAGAGAGGGTATGACAGCTAATTAGTCACAGTGCTAGGATATAAAGCAGGCATCTGGGCTCCTAACCACACAATAATATAAAGAGAGGGAAACCTAATTCAGCTCCAGACCTTGTTAGGTGTGTGGGGTCTCACTCAGAGCCCCCACAGAAGCCCTGGAGTGGGGTGGAGGAAAACGGGCAACTCCAAAGCTCGTGGAAACCCTGCTCGGCTTGCCTGCCCTGCCCAAACCCCTCTCCTCTGTTGCCTGTGGGGCTGTAGGCTGCATCTCTGGGTAGTCATGGCACCAGCTGAACCCTCCACTCCTTGTGGGCTCACGTGACCCTGAGGAGAAGTGGCTCATGAACACTGACATCACTCTCTCTTCATCCCAGCACACAGGCGTGAGGCATTTCTGAGACTGCATATTTCACAGGCCTGTACTGGGGAGCCTAGCGCAGTCCACCGTTCCTCCAGACACAGTGCCCCACCCAAGGAGGGTGCTGGGTAGGAGCTGAGCCTGTCACTAGGGCACGTCGAAACCCCGAGGGACCGTGATGGCCATTAAAGAAACAATACTCATTCTGAAATTGCTTCCTGCTGGAAAGTAATTGCATACACAGAGCACTTCAAAGACCAAGTGTTAAGGATTATTAATTTTCATAAGTCGTGTGGTGGGGTTTGTCCCAAAGGACCTATGAGCGGTGCCAGACTTGACGAAGATGATGTCGGCACTAGCTGAGTTCATTTCTTTACATGCTGATCACTTGCATGGTGACATTTTGTCTCTTTCAGAGGAGCTTGTAACCTGGGACCACCCTTGTCCTCTGGAGGCGATTCCTTGTGTAGTTCCCTTGCACCGTGCCTGCCTGACACAGAGTCGTGTGTCGTTGGAGCGCACAGGCGTGGAGTCAACCAGGCCTGGGTTCCAATCCCCCACTTTACGATCTCTTGTTGTTCCTTCCAGTCACTGTGCCCTCCTTTCTTTCCACCGGCACATCAAGTTGTCCTGCCCCAGGCCTTTTGCATGTGCTGTCCCCTCTGCCCAGAACACCACCAGCACCCCATATCTGACTGTGGTTAGCTCCTCCCCTAGCCACCTCTCACCCTTTACCTTGCTTTGTTGCCTTCCCCACACTGATCACCCCAGAAATGGTCTTGTCCACATGTTCTTTACTGCTCTCCATCTCGCCCCTCCACCAGCATCACAGCCCAAAAGGCAAGGCTGTCTGCGGTGCTCACTTCTGTACCTGCCGTGCAGATACCTGTAGATATGTGCAGTTACCATGGGGCCAGTGACCTGACCTCTCTCGGCCTCGGTTCCTTCATCAGTACAATGCACATAATTATGATCATGGCGGTTACATTAGAAGGGATACCATGCACACAGTGGGGCATGCCTGGCACAGAACAAGCACAGCACAAATGATGGATCATTAATATCATTCTCTTGGCTTAAGTGCAAGGAACATGTCTGTCTGGTTGTGCCAGGGCCTGGTCAGTGCCTGGCACTTGGTGGGCACACAGTAAATGTTGACTGAATCTGAGGGAGGCTGACTGTTATTGGAATGGCCACTATTTCTTTGCTCATAACTTGGCCCTTCATGGGTTGCATCATGCATGTCTTGGTTTCCAGGAGGTTGGTATGTTTGCCAGGGTCACAATTGGCCTCTTACAGGTCCTCACTCTTGGGCTCAGGCTGGTGAGGAGCTTTGTGTAACATGCCAGGGAGTTTTCACAGGGTAGAAAAAACAGGATGGTGGTCATCACAGGGATTAAGACCACAGACTTTGGAATCTGACTGCCTGGGTTCAAATCGAGCTCCACCCCTTACTAGCTGTTTGACCTTGGGCAAGTTACTTAACCTCTCTGTGCCTCAGTACCTACATCACAGGGTAGCTAGGCAGATTTGATTATTTACTAGAAGTGGTGCTGTTAGAAGGTGCTCAGTACCTACTGTTACGTTAATTTTATTATTGTTGCTGTCCTTCTGCTTTCTCAGCTTACTTATGTCATATATTCAACCATTTAAGATATATTCATTAAGCACCTACTATGCATGAAGAGCTGTGTAGGGTGCCAGAAAATCAAAGGTGAACAAGACATTCTGGCCCCATCCTCAAAGTGCTTACAGAAAGGTGGGGAATAGGTGATAACAGAGGCATGAAAAATACCAGGGGAGAGCGTACCTGGGATGAATGACTCAGCTCAGCCTTACCCCTCCTGGTTTGGAGCAAAGATTCCTTCCTCTTGCTGCTCACACCTACCCTGCTGTACGATCTTTGACCCTTTCCTGAGACTAGACTCATTGTAACTACTCAGAGCTGGCAGGGCCATGGAGACTCTGGACCCCTTCCCTACCTTCCACCCAAACACCTGCTGCAGTCCCAAGAGGAAAGGATGCCCATTCTCCAGCCATGGAACAGGGATCAGAGCCGACACCTCAATGCCAGCAGTGGGGCTGTCCCACCACCATCCAGACTCCAGGGGCCTCTGAGCCCATCGCCGTCAGCAAGGAGAGATCAACACATCTGTCTCGGAAGCTGCACACAGAGGGCTATGAGGGAAGAGCTCCCGGCGGCGGGTCAGCCCCTGGGCTGCAGCTTTCAGTTAATGCACCTGCCTGGCGTGTGCAGCGGAAGGCGATGGAGAGGAGCCAGGGCAAGGAGGCCCGTTATGTGTGGCTGCTTGCTCATGACCAATAAATGCTGCAGGATAGAAAACTTGCTGTCGGCCCTGGGCACAACTCTGGGGCCTCCGCCGAGCACTGCGCAGGTACAGGAGCCACTCATTCGGGAAAATGCCACGACTCGCAGCTTCATACTGTGGTGAATTCTGGTTCCACCACTTACTAACTGTGCGAACTTAGGCAAATTACACATCTGTTCTGTTTTCTCAGTCTTAAAATGGAGACAATAAAAGTACCTGCTGTGTGAATAGGATTGTCAGGAGGATCACACGAGATTATGCACATAAAACGTGCAGTGTCGTGCTTGGCTTTCTTATAGTATTGTAGTTGTATTGTCCAGAAACAGTTAG
>NW_012150840.1:9721877-9723975 GCF_000956105.1 Propithecus coquereli
CGCCATGGCACTCACTCTAGCCAGGGCAACAGAGTGAGACTCTGTCTCAAAAAAAAAAAAAAAGAAATGAAATGTACTGAGGTCTACAGCTTCTTTTGAAATGCACCAAAAAATTAAAATGGTTTGATTGACAGATGAAAATGGATAGAAGGATAGATGTGTGATAAAGCAAATACAGTAAAATGTTAACAGTAGAATCTAGGTGGTGGGTATATTGGCGTTCACCATAGCATTTTTGCAACTTCTTGGTGTGTTTGAAAATCTTTATAATAAAATGTAACTGTGTTAATAAAAAAAGGAGTGTGAGCAGGCAGGCATTGACTGGCATCTCAGCACAATTTGCCCTTTTTCCAGTGGGAAACACAAGACCCTGGCCCCAAGGCCTGCCACAGAGCGCTCAGCATCATGTTGACCAGTGCCTAACTCCCTCTGGTGAATCATCGGGAGGGAGTCCAGGACATGCAAGTTGCTCATGCTCTTAGTTTTCCAGATCAAGTCCCCACATACCTCACCGTGACTTGTGACTTTGCCCGCTGTTGGGACATCTCTGTAGAGGTGCAACTCCGCATCACACCCTTCACCTTTCTAGGGACTCTTTCAGCACTCTTTGTACAAGCATCACTGACATCACTGTTGTGTTTCCAGTAAGTAAGAATCCAGGAGGTAGAATCCCTGTCGGCTCCCTGAGGGCAGAGCCTCCAGTCTGGCTGCTCTCGTAGGCTCAGCACAGGGGCCGCCTGGCCGATCTCAGTAAATGTTTAGTGGCTAAATGCAAGGATGAGTGAATTGCAGAATTCAGTCTGGAAAAGAAGCATCTATCCCCTGGCTGATGGGTAAGCTTTCTTTTAGCAAATGGAATTGAGCATGGAACAGTCCTTCCCTTTTGGTGCGGCTAGAAATTCAATATAGCAATTACAACTGCCCCAGTAGGCTGGGCTACCTTGCTACTAGTGGGAGGGATATGCACTCCCTCTGTTACAAAACTCTGGATTTTTCGTCTTCCTAGGCCTAATGCTACAGGGAATATATAATAAATGCATGAATAGAAACCATCGAGTCCAACCTCTTATTTGCTAGTGAGCAAACCAATTCAGAGGGGTTAAGTGACTTGTCCAAAGGCAAACAGCAGTCTGCTGGGCAGCAGAGCCAACACAAATCCCACCTGTCCTGCCTCCACTGTTCTTTATCCTCGACCACACTGCCTCTTGTGTTCAGATCTGAGGTCAAACCACGGCTTGGAAATGATGCAACTGCCGCTGAGTGAGATACGCTAACCAAAACTTCTAACTGCAGGGCCCAAATCCAGTACAAAATTCTCCACCTGATCCTCATCTCGGTATTTAGTGACTCATTCCGAGTACTCCGAGAAAGGCCTCCATAGCACCAGGGGCTCTGAATCCACCCTGAAGTCTCCTGAGTCCTCAAAGACTGAGGTGCTGAGAACCTAAAGTGTTTCTTGAATCAGGGAGCCTCCGGATCCAACACAAACTAAGAACGTGTCTGCCACCACCTGTCTGGATCCGTGTACACTGCTTTCCAGCAGGGACTGAAAGAAGGACCAGCAGCATCTGAGGAAATGACCCAGAAGGCTGCCCAGTGGCTTAATTTACAGGGGAGGAGATGAAGGTCAGGAGAGAGTGTCATTTGTCTAAAGTCACCCGGCTTGTTTGGGCAGGCCAGGGCTGGCATCCAGGCCTCCCTGCCTCCCGGCATAACTCTTCCTACCACACCACGCTGTCTCTTTAAAAAGCCACAGGACATTTGTTCTGCATTAAGGCAAACCAGAAGACAGCGGGAACAGGTTGACAGCCAGCTGCAAAGAAGCCTCTGACGCAATTGATGGAAAACGAATTTTGGTGGGGAGGCTTCCAAACCTGACCTCCACCGACATGCCAGGCCCACCTGAGACAACAGCTCCCCCCCAGTAACCCAGGCACCCGTGTGCCATCAGACAGCTGGTGGCATTTCCTTCATTCGCTTTGCACTGAGTGAGCACCTGTGCGGGGCCCAGACCTCACTAGTTTACCGCCTGGAATTATTTGGAGATAATGAGATTCATGGGACCTTCCCAGGGTATAGCCTCAAGAACCAGAGCTTC
>NW_012150840.1:9724025-9724506 GCF_000956105.1 Propithecus coquereli
CCCCACTCATCCCGCGGAGCCGGGCCTCAGAGGTGAAAGATCGCTCTGTAACCAACACCTGGCTGGGCTGCCTTTGGGTCCCGTGCCCTCGCTGGTCAAACAGCTGTGGCGAGGTGCTCAGTGTCACCGGGACGGGACACACAGGCTAGGACAGCAAGGGATGGGGGAGGGCAGAATCCCTTAAAAGGGGCAGATGAGGGAACTTTCTAGAGTAATAGTACCGCTCTATTTCTTGGTAAGGAGTTGGACTACACAGGTGTATGCATTTATCAAAATCCATCCAAAGTTACCCTTAAGATTTGTGCATTTTTACACACACACGTTTCAAAGAAATATTGAATTCTAGTTAATGATATGCATACTAAAGTGTTTAAGTGAAATGTACTGCCGGGTGCGGTGGCTCACGCCTGTAATCCTAGCTCTCTGGGAGGCCGAGGCGGGCGGATTGTTTGAGCTCAGGAGTTCGAGACCAGCTTGAGCA
>NW_012150840.1:9726011-9735768 GCF_000956105.1 Propithecus coquereli
AGTAGCTTTCAGTCAACCCAAAACTCTATGGATTGGAAAATGGTTGGTCCCTACAACACCAGAAACTTCAAAACTCAACACAAGGTCTGAAAAACCAGCACCTAGAGAATGAGAGACCATGCATGTGGACCAGGGCCCACGTCTGGGTCTGATGTTGGCATGGTCTCTCTTCCTGGCCAGTGGATAGAGGTCTTTAACTGTTTTCCCTTTTGGAGCCTCTGAGGGATGCTGAGGTGCTGGAGAGTCTGAGAGTGGCTGAGTCTGTGGACGTCATTGCTTTGATGAAAACGTGAACAACAACTTGTGTAAGGCCTGGTGAATCCATTGTGAAGTCTGTTTGTAAGTTAGCATGACTAACTTAAGTCGTCAGGGAATGTATTGCTAGGATGGGGGTGGTGGGGCTGGGAGCCCGGCTGCTTCAGAAGGTCTCTGTGGTCAAAACCTCCGAAGGCTTCACCTTGCTGGAAGGTTAAGGCTCTACAAATCCTGTTTTTGGTCTCCAGCCTAAGGCCCGAGAGGGCCTTGTTGGCTCAGCTGAAGTCCCATGGTTTCCCTTTGGTGGGAAGAGGTGGGATGTCACCAAAGGGCCCTGCAAGGACCCCTCCGGCTTCCACAGTGGCAGGTTAGACCCTTGGTTTTACCCTTCCAGGGAGGTCGCCCTCAGAGACAAGAGGCAATTCCCTAAAAGGAAACCAGGGTGCTCTTAGGAAGGGGAAAGGGATACTAGGCTTCCCAAACAAAACAAAGTCTCTTCCCCACACCCAGTGTAGAAAATGTTCCGAGTTATTTTTGTTAATTAATTTAATATGAACATATGCTTTCTTGGTCAATATCAATGACGTAATGTGCAAAATTTTAGCAAGCTGGAGACAGTGCCACGATGGCAGTTACTGTGGCGTGCCCCCGTGTGTATCTTTATCACCAGAACTGCTATTTGCAGATGCCGTCAAGTTTGCACTTTGACCCACACAATCTCGCAAGGTTCCTGGGAGGCGGTTGTTGTTTTACCGAATACTGTTCTCCCAGGAGAAGAACCCTTTGCCTCGGGAAACCAACATCTTGGATGGCCTTGCAAGCAGACAGGAAGGCGGGGGAAGAGAAGGCTGTCCCAGGACATCAGAATTGAACCCAGGCTGCCTGCAGCTGGGAACAGCTTTGCAGGGGCAGACTCCCAGGATCAACTGCCTTTGGTGCCTCCCCCAAGGAGCTGAGACAAGATGTTGGCGTGGGCTTTGCCCTTTGGTTTCACTGTTGATGATTTTAAACTGACAGAAGCAAATGAAAAGGTTATAGAAATAGTAAGGCTCTCGTTGACCCCAAGATGCTATGGCGCAGAGTGATTGAAAGAGTCACAGTAAGAATGTGGCTCTTGAAAGCGCCCTCCAGCATTCAGACTGGCTTGGGAAAATTCCCCGTACAACTCCCCTCTGGGCGCGGAACATCACAGCCCAAATGGTAATGGTCTCAGAAAATTACCAGCTCTTGAAAACGAGGGTAGAGGATGGAAATGCTATTTCAGCCCTAACTGGAAAAAATTAAATGCCAAAACTTTCCATCCGGGTTCCATGACTGACCATGGTTAGACTGTGTTAGGGGAAGCCAAGATCATCCGGGAAGGTTCCCTGCAGCTTTCAGGACCCACAGAGCTCCCTCCACAGACGCGGTTCTTGGGGTGCTGTGGCAGGAGAGAGGGGTAGAAGCTCACATGTCGAGGCTATTGTGGGCTATTGTGAGCTCACATGTCAAGACCCGCCAAGGCTCAGTGACCTTTTCATATTTACATTCTCAACGTCAGTTAGCTCAGGGATAAGGGATAAGGGAGATTCTTTTTGGAAGAGCAGATCTTTCTTTTTTGTAAGACTTAATATTTTAAGATTTTACATAGGAACGTTTGAGGTTTGTCTCCCAAGCCTTCTGGGGGGACTTGGTTCTGACTTCCCCCTGTGTCTCTGTGCTGGGTGGCCCTGCGTAGACCAGCTGTGCAGGCAGCTGGCTTGATGAGAACACAACCCGGTGAGACCAGGGCCTGTCCCCCCCGTCATGCTCTTGGTCAGGAGGAGAATGAGTGTGGAGGGCCAGCACAACCCTCGCCTCTGCCAAGAAGGCTCAACGTCAACGTGGAACAGGAGTCTGACACCTGGGTTTCAGTCCTTCTTCACCAGCTGCGTAACCTCCCTTGACTTCCCCGGTTTCTTCATCTGTAAAATGGCTACTGTGATGATACTCACAGGCTCATCAAATGAGAGCTCAAATGAGGTAGTGCATGTGAAATTGCTTTGCAAACCGGTGCCATAAAAGCAGAAGGAACCACTGTCATTAGTATAGTAGGTGCCCCAAGGCCAGTAATGGATGTGACTGCACAGGTACTGCTAACTCGGGAGGGGCTCAGATACCCCTCCTGGGCATAGACCCAGAGGCATCCTGAGTCCCTCCTCAAGACAAGAAGCTAGGTAAGAAAGGGGACCTGTGGATGGCTTTGTGTCAGCCTCAACACAAGCTTAGTAGTAGCTACTAATTATGGAGCGTTGACTCTGTACCCAGGCACGCTAAGCATTTTATACACATGATCTCATTTTCTTTTCCCAGCAGCCCTATGGGGTAGGCCCTGGGGCATAGAGGGAACAGGGGCACAGAGAAGTTAGCTAACCTGTGCAAGGCCACACAGCTAGTAAGTGGCAGAGCTGGGATTCCCATCCAGGTTATCTCATTCCTGAGTCGGTGCTCTTAGCTGGTGTGCCAGACCATGCCTTTGTTTCCCGTTGTGACCTCTGTCCTGACACAGAGGGGAAAGGTGGGTCAGCTGCTTAATGGTGCTGCACCTGCTGGGCCCTGCTTCTCCTGGGAGAGGAGACTGAGGCCAGTGCAGGCAGGGTAGGAAGTGGCAGCACCATCCCAGGAGTGGGGCGCATACCCAACTGCTTCCAGACTCATCCCCCAGCCCCTGGAAACAGCAAGGCAGGGCTCCCTGCATATCCTTCGCTGGTTCAATGGCCCATGGAAAGTCCTTCTTTGTGGCTAACCTAGCCAGCTTCCTGCCCCAGCCTACATCCCGTGGCTCTTTCTCTGTTCTTTAGGGAAGTGGAGAATTACTCCATCCTACCATAAGAAACTTTCTTATACCAAACTGACAGATTTACTTAAAGCACCACATCCTTTTCTCATCAGTCTAGTATATTGGCTTCCCCTTCCCTGTTTGGTTTGCAGGGCACCCGATGGAGAGGCTAGCAGGTACCTCCTGGGGACAGTGGCTAAAGTTCCCGTCATCCCTCCAGGCTGATGGAATGGTTGGCCTATTTGGCAGCCTTTTCCCATTGTGGAGAGTCAGATCGCGATGCTGAGAGCACAAGACCTTTGATTAACTTTCCTCTCCGAAGTGCTACACTTCCTTGATGAGCTACAATGAGAAATGTATCTGTAGGTGACGAGAAAATTAGGTAGAAGACAATAGCCTCTGCTTATTAAGCCCTAAGTATGTGCCATGAGCCTGTGCTGTGCACTGCACACATCACAATATGTAATCCTCATGACCTCCAAACAGGGTTTCTTTTCCCCCCAACCCATTTTACAGATGACGAAGCTGATCAGATGGCCAAATTGGTAGAGGAGCCAGGATCAAACCCCATTCTGTCTTGCCCCAAAGCCTCAGCTCTATTAATAAATTCCTGACCACACTGCCTCACTGCTGCAAAGAAACCCAGGCACCTTAGGAACTGCATCGACTTCTCTCTACTCTCTCTGGCCCTTAATGTCTAAACCAGATAGAAAAGAGATTTCTTTAAGGCTGCACTGTAGAGTTTAGCACTTTTCTTTCAGACAGACTATTTCTTAAACGAGCTCAGCTTTTTCCTCCCTGAATATTTGAAAATACAATTGGACAAACTCAAGCTATTTCAGTCAATTAAATAGTGGTTTCCTCCCTGCCTAGCATTTATTCAGCACTTCCTGTATGTTAAGCACTTGTTTTAATTACTTTGACTTAGTTCTCATCACAACCTGAAATAGGTGATGTCATTGTGAGGTGGTGTAGTACAGTGTTTAAGCATTTGGCCCTTACAATCTGGCTCCCTCTTGCCCTGCTGCTTGCTACCCGTGTGACCTGTCTGACCATGGGCAAGTCACTCTTGCGAGGCTTAAGTGGGTTAACATACGTAAAGTGCTTGCAACAAGCCTGGCATTACAGTGGGCATTAGTTATTATCAGGACTACTTTACAGATAAGGGCATGGGAAGGTGGAATAGCTCACCCAGCTACACCGGGAAAGCTGACATTTTAACCCAACAAGCCTCATGCTAGGATCCATGTTCTCAACCACTACCGGCACTTCACACGATTTTTAAAAAAATATTTATTTATTTTTAGAGATGGGTCTTGCTGTGTTGCCCAGGCTGAACTTGAACTCCTGGGCTCAAGCGATCTTCCTGCCTCGACCTCCGAACTACCTGGGACTACGGGTACGCACCACCATGCTCAGCTCACATGATGTTTTGGAGATTCATCCATGTTGTAGTTTATACTAGTCGTTTGTCCCTTTTTATTGGTGAATAGTATTCCATTATATGGATATACCACACTGTTTTTTCATTCACCAGTTGATAGACATTTGGATTGTTTCTACCTTTTGACCTTTATGAATACCTTTTTAAATTTCGATAATCTATTATGAAAAATTTTAAACATGCAATGAAGCCCCACAGACTCATCAACCACCTTCAACATTTTGCCATTGTTTTTTCATCTAGACCCCTCCCACTATTCCCCCCACCCCCGCAGTATTTTATAGCACATTCCAGACATCGTATCATTTCACTCTTTAATTTCTTCTTTTAAGCATACGAACTTTTATTTAATTTCTCATAGGCAATATATTAATAAGCTTCTAAGCCCAAGGAGTACAAAATGGTACACGTTTTCAGTCTGCAAAGTCCTGTCCCCGTCTGCTAAGTTTTCACTCAGTGCCCTCCAACCACTGTTAAGTTCATGTATCCTTCCAGAATTTCTTTACACACATGTAAGAAAATATGAATATATAGTCTTTTCTCACCTTTTATACAAAAGGTAGCATATTATATATACTGTTTTGTACCATTGAGTTTTTTTCACTTACTGATGTAGCTTGGAAATCTTTCCATATCAGGAGATAGATGGTTTCCTCATCCTTTTATTTCTATTTTTACAGCTATATCTTATTTCATTATATGGATATGCCATTACGGATGCAACCAGTCACTTGTAGATGGACACTTGGGCTATTTCCCAGCTTTCACTATAACAGGCAATGCCATGGCTCATAACCTTGTACATACATCATTTCTCACACTAAAATATATACAGGATAAATTTCTTAAAAAGGAATTTCTGGGTCACAGAATATATACATTTGTAGCATTTGTAATTTTTACTGATTTGGCCTCTTTGGCAGTTGTACCAATTTACACTCCCACCAGCGATGCGTACATGCAAGTCCCTGATTCCCCATTGCCTTGCCAAGAGAGTTCTCTAACCTTCTGACTTCTATATGATGGCTCTGGTTTTCAGCTCTTGCCTCATATCATTTCTTTCTTTTAGTTTTTCTTTGCTTTAGTTTATACATTTTTATGTTAAGAATTGTTGAACAGGTTATTCTTGCATACCTTCACTCATATTTTAAGGCTTTTTAAAATAACAGCTTTATTTAGATATAATTCACATGCCATACAATATACCCATTGAAAGTATACCATTCCATGGTTTTTAGTCCTCAGCTCACCTTTAATGCTCTTCTCTAACCTTTAAAAAGAGTGCTTTTTTTTTCTAATTACAGAAGTGTTACCTATTCAGTTTAGAAAAGCTGGGAAAACAGAAAGTACAAAGAAAAAAAATGTAGCACTATTACCTGGAGATATTTACTGTTAACTTTTTTTAAAACAAAAATGGTGCCATAATATATATACTATAGTGAGGTTTGCTTTTATTCTTTTCAATTCTTTTAAGTCTTTCACTTAATTATGTCTTCAACCTCTAGGTCTGCTAATTGACATAATCATCCTTGATGATGATAACGATAGCAATAATAATAATACTCCTGCTTATTGACAGCTTACTATGTGCCAGGCATTGTGTCTTGCATACTTTATGTACTTGATCTCAATCCTTGAAATAATTTGATGAGATTGGTACTATACTCACCCGCTTTACAGCTAAAGAAACTGAGGCTGAGAGAGGTTATTTGCTTAATGTTAAACAGGTAGCAAGTGAGGCAGCCAAGACTTGAGCTCTCATCTGTGTGACTTCCAAATCTCTGGTCATTCAACTATAGTTCAGACTAGAGACATTCAGGACCGGTTAAAAGAAACATCCCCTGTCTCAGGAAGAGTCAGGAGGACACAGGGGTTCTAACCTCTCAAGAGCAACCTTGGGACCCACCAATGCCAGTTCCTGGCGGCCCACTCTGTCTCAGGGCTGGCAAATGCCCAGGGACCTTCGCCTGTATTGGCCGGATTCTCTCCTGGCTGTGTGTGGCCCTCTCTCTGCCCCTGGAGGGCCCCTCCCTTCTTTAGCTTGCAGAAAGGGAGTGGAGGGTATAGGGAGGTGTCGCTGGAGAAGTGGCCTCAATCACAAGAAGACGCAGGAACCCCCTGGCACAAGTCATCTTACAGCTCGCTCAGCCCCAACCTGTTGGTGGAAAACTATAGAACAATTCTAAAAGCACTGACCTCTGCATTTCATGAACACCTTCCCATTCCCTCTCCCTCACTTCCCACATCCCCCACCATGTTCCAGCCTCCCAGACACTTTAGGGGTATCTTCCCCTGCCGTTCCCCAAGCCAAGTAGCCAGGAGGAGGTTCATGCCTGTTAGCTAGAACAGCAGGCTGGCTGCCTGGTTGTCATGGCAACAGTTGTTGTAAGTAAGTTGTCCTTGTGTCAGAAGGCAATTTGATAAACCAGACCTGGAGGCCCAGGGGGAAGATTGGTAGAGGCTTTACTGGGTATCTTCTGTGGAGCTGGAGCTGCAGGCAGGGGTGAGACAGCGGAGAGTTGGGATCAGGGGAAGGTAGGTGTCCGCATTTACCTGGGGCTGAGGGCTTCTGTCCCGTGGAAGTAGACTCAGTGGTGGGAGAGCTGCCTCCTGTGTCCTCAGAGATCCCAAGACTCAGCTCTGGACATCGCCCAAGGCGAAGGCCCTGCACCTCTGCCTCCAGCTAGAATGGACCAGCTTGTATCAGAGCAGCCTCCTGCTGAGAACAACTGGAAAATCTGGACAAAGCATAAAAAACATCTGTGTGAAGTTGAGATGGAGACGGATAGGGCAGGTGTTCACACCTAGGGACGGATTGCAGCATCGCAGTCCCTGGTGAAAACAGCTTGCTGTTTCTGTGCCTGTGCTCCAGGTGAAACAGCAAAACTCCTGGAGAGAGTGGTCTCTGCTTGCTGGACTGCTTCTCTCCTTTCATTCCTTCTTGAATCCTCTTCAGTCAGGTTTTTGTCCCTACCATTCCTCCAAAACTGCTTGTCCAGGCCACCAGTGATCTCCACATGGGACTAAATCCCATAGTTAATTCCCAGTGCTCATCCATCTTTTCTATCAGCTGTTTCTGCAAAGGTTGATCACTCTCGCTTCTCCTTTTCACTCTTGGCTTCTGAGAGATCATACTCGCCCAGTCGGCTGTTCCTCCCCTTCTCTGTGCTGGGGCTTATTCCTCCCCTGACCCTTGACCTTTGGAGGGACCCAGGGCTCAGGGCTTGGTCTTGCTGTCTGTTTTCACTTCATTCGCTCCCTAAGGGCTGCTTTGGCACAAACTCCCTTGCGGGAGATGGCGAACTGCAACGCCGCCGTTGCAGCAAAGGCTACAGCTGACCTTGAGGGGAGCTCTAGAGCTGGGGCGGCCTCAGACCCCAAGGTAGGGTGGGCAGTGCCAGGCGCTGTGCTTTGCCGGCATTCTCTCATTGAGGCTTTCTGATACCCTCGAGGAGGAGGTTCTGTCATTGTCCCTCTTGCAGGTGCACAGGTTGAGGCTGGGTGAAGTCATACAACTTGCCCACTCTGGGGAGCTGAGGCTCAGGCTCCATCTTGCTGCTTCCCAGAGCCCTAGCCACACTTCTGCTTCATAGAGCCTCCCAAAAACCTGTGGGGGAAACTTCTGGGAGGCCTTGTGACTGCCATTCCCCTGGGCTGGTCGCTGAGGACCCCTAGCTCCACCATGGGGCTGCCATACTCCAGCAAGGGTGGAAGGTGGTGCCACAGAGGAGGGGGCCTCGCCCAGGTTCCATCCCTATCTCCTCCCAAGACACCCAGGCCAGCTGTGTTGCAGGGTCTGATGGCGCTGCTCTGAGATGGCACAAGGATTCCAGCAGCCCCAGAGGCAAGATGAAGGGATGAGGCCCCACAGAGCCAGGCCTCTCTTCCCTCTTCCCCCAGTGGCTGCTTTTAGCACATATGTGCGTAAACTTTAGGGAGGTGGTGCTGCCTGCTTCCCCACAAATGGCTTTGGAATTTGAAAAAAATAAATCAATTCCAAAAGAAGCAAATCTGTAACCATTGGGGTGCACCCCTCTGTGACTTCCTGAAGGACTTTTATATTTAAAGTGTGTGTGTGCCATATACACACAAGCACACCTGCACACACATGTATGCCCTGGTGCAAACATGTTCACGTCTATACTAAAGCTTGTGCCCGTGTGCATGTGCACACATAAGTACACTCGTGCACAAGCACAGCTGTGTACACATATAAGCATTCTCACTTACTTACACAAACATGCAGACCCAGAAATGAACACACTGACCAGAGTAGGACTGGGGTGAAGCCACACTTGTGCTTGCTGTCACTGGGGCTGTGGCTGTTGACGCTGATGTTGCTGCCGGGGCCACCTCTGAGAGCTTCTCTAAGGAGCCCAGGCAGCAGCTCTGATCTCTTAGAAAATTACTCTTGCTTTTTGCCTACTCAGGGTCCAGGAGGATGTTTGAAACCTGCAGGATTGGTTTTGAATATCGACTTGAAGAATGGCTGTTGATACATTTGCCAAGTTGTTTTCTACAAAGGAATGTACCTTCAACAGCTATGTGGAAGTGCCTGTTTGGGAAAGGGGTTAAATATCCATTGATCCATTATTAGTGATTCACGTTAGCTTGTCTACCCCAGCAAGCCCCTGGGACGTTGCACTTTAAGCCTGACAGGTTTGATCTTTGGGGTTCAACAAAGCCAAAAGTGGGGCCTGAAGATGCTAAAGAACCCAAAGGGAGGGGCAGGTTGGCCGAACAGCATCCGGGTGCTTGGGGTCAGAGGTCAGATTACTCTAAGAAATAGGGTAAAGAGGGCAGGGACTTTAACCCGGGTAAACAAAAATAAGCTTCAGCCATTTGTTGACAAGACCATCCTCTCCCCAGTAAACAACAGTAAGCTGTAAACTAGGCCCGTGTAAGACATTGTTTTTAGTAAGCAGCCTTATTTGCCATAATGACAACCATTCAAAGGAGGGGAGAGGCTTCAGAGGGTTTTTTTTCCACTTAAAAAATAAAAATCACATAAACATAGTAACAACAACTAAAAGGATGGAAAATCACCGGTAATCTCCCCATCCTAACAAATCACTGTTTTTATTTTTTGGTATACCATTCTTGTCAAGGTCCATAATTTTTACCTAACTGCAATCACAGAGTATATACAATTTTTATCCTGCCCTTTCCTCCTTCTATTATGCAAGCAATTTTCTGTATTGCTACAGAGCTTTTACAGCCAAGATTGTTAACGTTATTTTTCTTGATTTCACAGGTAATAA
>NW_012150840.1:9737309-9738990 GCF_000956105.1 Propithecus coquereli
TAATTTTTTAACTTACATTTCAATACATTTAGGGGTACACATGGTTTTAGTTACATGGATGAATTGTATGGTGGTGATGTCTGGGTTTTTAATGTACCTGTCACTTGAATAGTGTACAGTGAACCTGATAAGTAGTGTTTCTTCCCCCATCGCCCCACCCTCCCCCCTTCTGAATTGCCAGTGTCCATTGTACCACTCTGTGTGCCCCTGTGTACCTGTAGCTTAGCTCCCACTTACAAGTGAGAACATTTGGCATTTGATTTTCCATTCCTCCATGACTTCACTTAGGATAATGGCCTCCAGTTCCATCCAAGTTGCTGCAAAAGACATTATTTCATCCTTTTATATGGCTAAGTATTATAGCATTCCATGGTGTATATATATCACATTTTCTTTATCCACTCCTGGGTTGATGGACGCTTAGGCTGGTTCCGTATCTTTGCAATTGTGAATTATCTTAGCCTATTTTTAAATGAGATTACTAGGTTTGTTTGTTTGTTTACCATTGAGTTGTAGGAGTTCTTTATATTTTTTGGAAATTAAGCCCTCATTAGATATATGGTCTGAAATATTTTCTTCTGTTCTGTAGGTTGCCTTTTCATTCTGTTGATTGTGTCCTTTACTAGTTTGATTTAGTCCTGCTTGTTTATTTTTGGTTTTGTTGCTTTTGGTGTCATGTCCATGGAATTATTGCAAGACCAATGTCATGATGCTTTTCTCCTATGTTTTTCTCTAGGAGTTTTACAGTTTCAGGTCTCACGTTTTGTCTTTAATCCATTCTGAGTTGATTTTTGTGTATGGTGTAAGATGGGGGTCTAATTTCATTCTTGCAAATGTGAATATCCTGTTTTGCTAATACCTTTTCTAGGAGAGACTATCCTTTCCCCATTGTGTACTCTTGGAACCCTTGTTGAAGATCACTTGATCATATATATGTGGATTTATTGGGTTCTCTGTTCTGTTCCATTAGTCTATATGTCTGTCTTTATATCAATACCATACTGCTTTTTTTTATTATTATTATTGTAGCTTTGTAATACATTTTGAAATCAGGAAATGTGATGTCTCCAGCTTTGTTTTTCTTTGTCAAAATTAATTTGGGTTGGGTGCAGTGGCTCATGCCTGTAATCCCAGCAAATTTGGGAGGCTAAGATGGGTGGATCACTTAAGGCAAGGAGTTCGAGACTAGCCTGAGCAACATAGTTGAGATCCTGTTGCAAGAAAGAAAGAGAGACAGAGAAAGGAAGGAAGGAAGGAGGAAAGGAAGGAAGGAAGCAAAGAAAGAAAGATTAGCTGGGTGTGATGGCATGCAACTGTAGTCCCAACTACTCAAGAGGCTGAGACAGGAGGATCCCTTGAGCCCAGGAGTTTGAGGTTGCAGTGAGGTTGCATAGGATAATGCCACGGCACTCTAGCCAGGGAAATAGAATGAGGCCCTGTCTCAAAAAATATATAAATTAATTTGGCCATTTGTGATTATACAATAACTTATTGAACCAATTTTCTATTATTGGAAACCTAGGGATTTTTCTTCACAATCTTTTGCTATTATAAATGGAACCCATTTTTAATCATTTCCTTAGGAAAAATTCCTAAAATTGAATCACATGTACACATTTTTTACTCTTGATGCATAATGTTAAATTTGCCTTTAGAAGATTTATACCAGTTTATACTCCCA
>NW_012150840.1:9739040-9740297 GCF_000956105.1 Propithecus coquereli
TCTATTATGCAAGCAATTTTCTGTATTGCTACAGAGCTTTTACAGCCAAGATTGTTAACGTTATTTTTCTTGATTTCACAGGTAATAATTATTCATTAAGATAACTTAGAACATCTAGATAAACAAAAATGAAATCACAATGTTCATATTAATGTGTAGCTTTTTTTATCATTTAACTGTGTATGGTGAACACCTTCCAAGTTAAAAATTCATTTCTACACCATTTTTATTAATTGCAACATACTCTATTTAAGGAGTATCCCATAGCTTTTTTTTCCTGTTCTGTTATGATTTAATTTTATAAATGAAGAGATGGAGATTCAGAAACTTGAAGTAACTTCTAGTAGGTCACATGTCAATGATTGGGAAGATGTAGGTCTTTTAATTCCAGAGGTAGTGTTTTCTCATTTATTTTATATTATCGTGGGAAGAACACGTACAATGAGATCTGCCTTGTTAACAAATGTTGAAGTATACAATACGGTATTGTCCACTGCAGGTACGATATTGTACAGCAGAGCTGTGGAGCATATCTATCTTGCCTGCCTGAAACTTTATGCCTATTGATTACTAACTCCCATTTCCCCCTTCCCCGATAATCATGACTTCGACATTTGGTGCCTATGAATTCGACATTTTACATACTTCACATAAGTGGAATCATGCAGTATTTATCTTTCTGTAACTGGCTTATTTCACTTAGCATGATGTCCTCAAGGCTCACTCTTATTGCAAATGGCAGGATTTCCTTCCTTTAAAAGGCTCCATAGTATTTTATTTTATGTGTATACCACATTTTCTTTGTCTGTTCATCTGTCATGTCCATTTAGGTTGTTTTCACATCTTAGTTATTGTGAATAAGGCTGCAATGAACAAAGGAGCGCTGATATCTCTTCTGGCTCCTGATTTCAATTCTTTTGGATAAATACCCAGAGTGAGATTGCTGAATATTATGGGAGTTCTATTTTTAATGTTTTGAAGAACCTCAACACTATTTTTCTATAGCTGCTGCCATTTTGCATTCCCACCAACAGTGTGCAAGGGTTCCAATTTCTCCACATCCTTGCCAACACTTGTCTTTTTTTTTTTTTTTTTTACAATAGCCACCCAGACAGCTACAAGGTGATATCTTATTATAGTTTTGATTTGCATTTCCCTGATAATTAGCAACATTGAGCATTTTTCATATACCTGTTGATCATTTATATATTTTCTTTGGAGAAATGTCTATTCAAGTCTTTAGCCCACTTTTTTTTT
>NW_012150840.1:9742800-9796848 GCF_000956105.1 Propithecus coquereli
GCTGGTAAATTTTCATTCTTATAAATAATACTGTCTTAAACATCTTTGTGCCTAATATTTGTCTATAAATTGAATCATGATTAAAATAGGACTCCTAGTGAGAGGCCCTATTTACACACGTCACTCTCTCTTTCTAAAGGTTAAATTTAAATCTTCTCAGTGTATGGGGGACCTGGGGCACCCTGCCACGTCTAGGGAAGGTAATGGACAGAATAAAACAGAAAAAGCCATGTGCCAAAGGATATAGCACTAGCAATGTACTGCCAGATTTTTCAAAAAGGGTACTAATTTAATAACCATTCTGATAGCGTAAGAACAATTCAATGTAACATTCAAAGATACTAGGTAAGGAGGAAAAGCACTATCCACCATTAATCCACAGTAATGTCATTCCTCGCAGAGGACTCTTCAACCACATTAAACACACTTCTCTGTCCCTCCCAGACCCAGAGCTAGCATGCCCATCTGCCTAGCTCATGCACTTGGCAGCAGCCACCAGGGGGGACTCACAACCTGTTTCTTGGGACTCTCCCATTCTAGAAAGCCTTTGTATTCTTAGCTCCTGTCCAAAGCTTGATACCCCTAAAGGAGCAAGTACCATTTTAGTGACACTTAATCAGAGCTGCTGACCACTCCTCCAGCTCCTGTGGACCCCAGGTCTCTGGGGCACAATGTACACACTTCTTCATGTGACCAACACACTCTGAGCACCTACTGTGTGCCAAGCACAATGATGGGTCACACACGAAGAAGCTCTCAGCTCTTCAGCTGCCGTGTCCGGAGAAACCGGTTGCTCACTGTTTTGTCATTTGCTCCACTGCCTGCAATAAATATGTATTGAACAATGATGGGGTGAGTGGATGTTGTTACAGATCATTTGATGTTCAAGGTGGAAGAGATCATCTTGCTCAACCCTCTCCTTTTATACAGTCATTTAGTGACAGCCTCCCAAGACTCAGTGGGATGATTTTATGGAGTATACGCGACACCCCTGGGCAGTGTCATTACCTCCTGTCTGCAGCTGTGGAAAGTGCCGTGCTCAGGGGTTAACTGTGGAGTGGCTCGTGGACTCACCTGAGGGACTTGACAGCCCTTTTCAGCTCTCCTCGGCCTGCCCGCCCCCTTCAACTAAGTTACCAAGTTAAGGTCGCAATACCAGGCACTGTAGAAAAAGTAACAAAACAAAACAACAGACAAAATGGAAAAGGAAATGGCACCAATCACCCATTATGCCCAAGTACCAGCCTCTTCAGGGTGTTCCGTGGTTGGAGTCTGCAGTTCCAGTGGGGCTAGGGTTCCTTTCTTGGCCCCCACCCCGACCCTGTTTCAGTTGTCAGGCTTTTGCTTTGGGGAGAAATCAGAAGTCATGCTGGGCCTCCAAGCATCACTTGAATGATGAATTCATCTGAGAGATCACCTCCCACCCACACACTGCGGCTCAGCCCCCAGATACAGCTACCCTCCCTCCACTTCCCGTCCCCTCCTGTCCATCAGCAGTAAGCGACTTGGGCTGGTACCTCTGCCCCCAGGTGAGGAGGGGCTCACTTTTCATCGATTTATTTATCCGTGAGGTTCACTCTGAGAATGATGATGTTGATGATGACAATAATCAGCTCAACCCCTTTGTCTTAGGTAGAGAATTAAGGTTCATCTGTTTTTTGGCTTTTGGTTTTTTTCTTTTAGAGACAGAGTCTCAATCTGTCGCTCAGGCTGGAGTACAGTGGCTCAGTCATAGTTCACTGCAGCCTCGAACTCTTGAGCTCAAGTAATCCTCCCACTTCAGCCAACCCAGTAGCAAGGACTACAGGCCTATGCCGCCACACCTGGCTGATTTTTAAATTTTTTGTAGAGACAAGGTCTCACTATGTTCTCAGGCTGGTCCGGAACTCCTGGCCTCAGGTGATGTTCCCACCTTGGCTGCCCAAAGTGCTGGGATTACAGGCATGAGCTACTGCACCTGGCCCTCATCTGTTTTTGTTTTTTTTTTTTTAAGGAATTTTGTTATAAAAGAATAAATGCTTATTTGTAAAAAACCTGACTTATTTAAAGGAAAAAGCAAAATTCTTCAGTTTTCCAGCTTACTTCCATGCCATTTTCCAGAGGTGACCACTGTGTAGCAGTTTGCTGTATATTTTTCCAGATATATCTATGCATTTACATATGCATGTGTTTATAAACTGTTTATACAAAATGAATCACATTGTACATACCTAACTTATTCCTTCTAACACGCCTTTAGAATTCCAATGTAAGGATAAACCGTTATTTATTTAATCAGTCCTCTACTGATAGACATTTATTTCCAGCATTTTTATTACAAATAATGCTGTATTTAATACACTTGTACATTTCATGTACTTGTGTGACCCTAATTGTAGGGTCAATGCCTAGAAATGTAAGGTGATCATATAATCTATTGCCTCAGCCAGGACAAATGCTAATTAAGAGAGGCTCCTGAGAGCACAGGAATGTATACTGCAACTGTCTCAGGAAATCAAGTGTATTTTTACCTAAAAATGGAACTTCCGCTAAGTCAAAGAGTAGTTATTTAAAATGCTGATGTTGCCAAATATCCTTCCATCCTGGTTATACCAATTTATCATCTACCAATGTATAAGAGCTTCTATTTCTTCAAACTCTAAAATTTGTGAGCATTGGTAATTATTCTTGAACTTTGCCAGATGAATTAGCAAGAAATTATGTCTTGTTCTAATTTGCACTTCTTTAATAATTAATGAAATTAAACATATTTTCATTTATTATTGGCCATTTGCATTTCATTTTCCTTTTCTTTTTCTTTAAAGTTTACTTACATTCATTATAAAAGGATATAACTGAGGAAAATCCAGATGAAAGAGATGCATAGGGCAAGACATGGAGAGAGGGGCACAAAGCTTCCATGCCCTCTTGGGGTATGCCACCTGAATTTCATTTTTCCGTGAACTGCTTCTTTATATCCTTTATATCTACATTTCTTTTGAATTATTGGTTTGTTTCTTATATGTTGATTTATAAGAGCTCTTTGTATAGTATAGAAATTAGTCCTTTGTCACATATTTGGCTAATATTTTTTTCCCAGTGTGATGTTTGTGTTTTGACTTTGTGACTTTTTGACATACTAAAAAAAGTTAAATCTGGCCGGGCACGGTGGCTCACGCCTGTAATCCTAGCACTCTGGGAGGCCGAGGCGGGTGGATTGCTCAAGGTCAGGAGTTTGAGACCAGCCTGAGCAAGAGCGAGACCCCGTCTCTACTAAAAAATAGAAAGAAATGATTTGGACAACTAAAAATATATATAGAAAAAATTAGCTGACGTGGTGGCTCATGCCTGTAGTCCCAGCTACTCGGGAGGCTGAGGCAGAAGGATCGCTTGAGCCCAAGAGTTTGAGGTTGCTGTGAGCTAGGCTGACGCCACGGCACTCTAGCCCGGGGAACACAGTGAGACTCTGTCTCAAAAAAAAAAAAAAAGTTAAATCTTTATGTAGTGTTTTCTTTTATGACATTGGGCTTTATGTCCAACATTGAAAAAAATGAAAAATAAACAATTTTTTCTTTATACTTTTTAGTTTCTTTTTTACATTTAAATTTTTGAGCCACCTAAAATTGATTTTGGTTTAAGAAATTTGTTCAGCTTTATTGATTTCCACATCGACTAGTCACTTTTCCTAACATCATTCACTGAAGAGCCTAGCTCTCCCTCCCCACCCTCATCTGAAGTGCAAATGTATCGTATGACAACTCTCCATATGTATTTGCGTCTATTTCTGACTTCTCTATTTTCTTCTGTTCATCTCTTTGGCCTTATACCAGTATATTCTGCTATATAAAGTCTGTTGTCTTATAATATGTCTTAATATCCGGTAGATCTATTTCCCCATCTTTAATTTTTTTCAGATTTTCTCTGATTTTTCTCTCATGGTTAAACTCTTCCAGCCAAACCGCCCCTTCCCCAGCACAGCTGTGACTTGATCAGGATTGCATTGAATTTGCAGATTGAGTCAAGGAGGATTTATATCTTTACATCACTGAGTCTTTTTCAAGCATAAGCTATGTCTCCCCTTTAGGGCCTGTTTAACTACAGGGTGGGTGGCCATAAAGGAAAACATAAACAAACATACATAATAAGTGATTTATTTAGATTACATTGCAATACATGGCATTGTACGGTTCACTAACAATGTACGGTTCAGTGCACTGTGCAAAACTGCCACAAATGCCACATTTACATTGATCTCTGCACATGCATGTGCGATATACCATGATCAGAAAATTTGTCTCTGATTTCTCATTGAATAAAACTGTGCCTTTAGCATATCCCAGAAGTAATCAGAAGGTTCTATCTGTTAAAAAAAATTAGTATTATCCCTGTTTCCAGGTTTTATGGCCATTTTGTATATTATACCTAAATAAAATGCTGAGCTACCAGGGGAGGTGCCAATCCAGGGGCATGGTCCTGTCGAGGGGACAGGTTATGCCTGCCTCAGTAGTGGCCCTGTCTTTGTTAGGGCTGCTGCAACACAATACCATAGACCGGGTGCCTTATAAACAATAGAAACTTATTTCTCATAGTTCTGGAGGCTGGAAATCCAAGATCAAGGTACCAGGATGTTTGGTGTCTGATGGGAGCTACTCTCTGCTTCCAAGGTGGTGCCTTACTGCTGTATGCTCCGGAGGGGATGCATGCTGTGCCCTCGCTGGGCAGAAGACAAAAGGGCAAGAAGGGGTGAACTCTCTCTGAAGCTTCTTCTATAAAGGCCTTAATCCATTCATGAGGGCAGAGGCTTCATGAATTAATCACTTTCCAAAAGGCTCCGTCTCTTAATACTACCCAATGGAGATTAAGTTTCAACATGAGTTTTGGAGGGGACACATTCAAACCATAGCAGAACCTCAAAGAAAGTCACACGAGAAGAAGGCTGCTTTTTCCCAACTTCTTCCCCTCTCTCTCCCTATTTCTTTATGCTTAATCTACTTCAAAAAGTCTGCCTTTGTCATGCTCTTTGCTATTGGTGGAAACTTTTGTGAGGGGTATAAATAACCTAACCGATTATTAATAATTATTAGTCAGAATGGACCACATCAGCCACTAATCTATTTTTGGCTCTTTGTTCTGAAAAGTGTTATGAAGTGAGATGCCCCAGGGTCTTGCTGAATTTTAATGGGTTGAATTGGATCCTGGCCCAGTTGGTCCTGACCTCAGTTAGTGGCAGGGTGTGTGGCGGGGAGGCTGTCACCACTGAAGCAACAGTCACACTGTAAATGTTCTATGTGTTAACAGGCCCGTTATTGTTTTTGTTTTTCCAGCTAATACATGACAGGTCCAAGTTCAATAGATTCTGACTATGAAACATCTGAAGTGCAGTGATAACGTGCAGACCTTGACACTTTATGCTTGGGGCTGCCGCACAATGGGTGCTGACCTGCACTGTACACGGCCCCGTCTCAGCTGTTATTTCTGCTCACCTCCTTTCCCGCAGCCACAGAGTGTGGCCAGGTTGCTTGGGGGATCAACACCCTGAGCAGGACTCGACTTTGTCTCCCCTTGGATGTGACTGCAGCTGAGAGTCACCAAGACCCTGAGGGCGGTGCTGGCAGGCAAGACCCAAGATGGCCCAGGCTAACCCAAGAAAATCTGGTGTGCAGTTTTGGTCTGCATAACACAAACTCTTGTATTTTTCCATGTTCTTTTGAGCCATAGCGGAGAAGTATTTCCAAGCCCATGTACAGGCCAAGAAGTGACAGCATTGGGCAAGTCCCGATCTGAGCCATGAGCTGATGTTCTGATCCCTGAGCCAAGGAGGCAGGAATCCTCCAGCCTGTACTTGTCAGGGCCCACTTGTGTGCTGGGCACTGGAGGCCAGCTTGCTTTGGAGCTGAGGACTCAGCATTGGAGGGAGAGTGAAAGCACATCTGAGCCCGGGAATAGTCTGAAGGCACACAGAGAAGGCCTTGTGCTCAGGCTCAGTGGCCAGACAGCCTCATTTCCAGTCCCAGCCCAGTCACTCAGCAGTTGTGTGTCTTTGGGCATGCAATTGTACTTCTCTGAGCCCCAGTTTCCACTTCTGTGAAATAAGGATAAAAAGAGTACCTATTTTGCAGGAGTATTTGGAGATAGAAGTAGGCACTTAGCATAGCACCCAGTGCATGGTAGACCCTCAATGAGCCGTTGGTATCAGCTTATTCCTGTAGAAGAGGCTCAATCTTCCCTCGTACCCTGGCCTATGGCAGCTGTGGCTGGGGGGGTAAGGCTGGGTTCTGGTGCTTCCTACACCTATGAATGCTCTACTTAAGCTGGGAAAGTTGATTAGCAGGTGGAAACTGAGCAATCACATCACTTATCTCCAGTATGGATCACCCCAAGACTCCCTCTATCCCCACATGGCCTTTATGCTGGAGGAGGGTGGGAAATGGAGACCCCGGGAGCCTGATGGACCTAAAGAGGACCACTGCATCTGAGCAGGGACTGTTTGGAATGGAAGGCCTGGTGCCTTGTCCTAGCCTTGAATAGGTTGGCTCAGATCCCTAGGGGAATGGGCAGTGGGCCCCCTCCTACTTTCTTAGTGAGACCACTAGAACCATTAGCAGTCATAAGACCACTAGAACTCTTTCTCTAGTGAGAAAGAGTGAGACCACTAGTGTCATAAAGCTGTGTGGTCATCAACACCCCTAGAGGAGTCAGGATGTGGTGGGAAATCTAAGGTGGGGCCCTAGGTGGGTCTCCCCGGGCAGCCCCCATCGCGTGCTCTTGATATGCAGTTGAACTAGAGCCTCCCAGGCCTGTGGGACAGAAGTGTCACAAGGCGGTGGATTTCCATAGTAACCATGGAGGCTCTAGCTGGGCTGCAGTTGGCTCTGCTAATAGTGAAGCTCCAGGTCTCCAGGTTAGTACAAATAGAGGCCGAAGCCAGACTCACGGTGAGGCTCCCTGGGCAGGGGGGTCAGAGGAGATAACCTCTCCAAGGTCCATCCTAGTTCTAAGATCCTCTGATCTCACCAGCCCATGGCTAGCAGCCCCATACCATCATGTGTTTTTATAATGCAGCAACTCTCAGCCTCGGTAGCACATGGAACAGCTGAAGAGCTTCAAGGACTTCTGATGCTTTTGTGCCACCTCCAGAGGCTCTGATTTGACTGGTCTTGGGTATGCCCTGGACATCAGCTTTTTAAAATCTTCCCAGGTGATTCTGATGTGCAGCCAAGGCTGAGAACCACCGGTCAAAACTCAGCCAAGGTAATAATAATAATTAATAAGGACAATTCATGTGCCAGGCACTGTGCTAAACACATTAAATACATTATATCCTTTAATCCTCACAATAATTCCCATTTTCCAGATGAAGGAACATGCTCAGAAAGGGACAGTGACTTTCCAAGGCCAAAGAGCAGTTAGAACTGGCATTCTATCCCAGGGCTAGCTGATTACCCTATAATTACTGCTTTTGAGGCAATGTGATGTGGAAGATGGGGACACATGTGGGGCAAACCCCTGAGGGACCCTATACCCAACCTGAGCTTCCTGGCCCCGTGCCACCCACAGCGTCCTGTCTGGTTGAATGAGAACACTGGCAGCCATGTGGGGTTGGCTGCTTCCTGAGGCAGGTCTCAGGAAGCCCCGGTGGGATCCTCCTTTTCACTCGGGAGAGCTGGAACTCGAGACCTTGAGCTCAGAGTTGTTGAATCATTCGCTTAGCTCCCTAGCTCTCCTAATGAATGGCAGTCTTCCAACTTAAGATGGAGTATCAGATGAGATTTTACTTCCAGGGGAGTGGGGAGTGGTTGGGAATCACATTTTGTTCACCAGGTGTTTTTGGTTTACAGCAGACTCAGAAAAAAAGTCAGGAACCATCCATAAAATAGGGCCAGAGCCTTTTTATTTGCAGTTTCGTTGAAATTTAGTGAAAGGCAAACACAGCAGGTACCTGTTTTACTGGCAGTAAAAGGAAATTGGGCAACAATTATTTAAAAGGAGTTGGAGTTGTTTAAATCTAGAATTTAGGGGTATGTGCATGTTTTTAAAGAAAGTTTACAAGGCTTGAGGATTTGAGTTGAACTGTTTTTGATGAAAATGACATGGAAAATATTTTCCTTTCTTATTTTAAACCACTTCTTTTGCTGTTTGTTTCCTAAATTTAGCAGTCCAAGAAGCAATAAGCAAATCTAGCTAGGAAGAGACCGAAGCAAGTCAGGCAAGTTTCAAGCCTAATCGAAGTGATAGACTGAAAATAAAACTCCCCAAGATGAGAAAGTAAGTCTTCCCATTTTATAAAGCGAAGTCATTATTTCAACTTAAACAATTTCAGATGTGATTGACCTTACTGGACATGGAAGTACTGGATTTGGCACTGCCTGAAAGAAAAAAACTGGGGAGGGAGGGTGACTGCCTAAACATCAGCCAAGAACTCTCTGCAGGAGGCTGGAAGGATGTGGGAGGCTCATCAGGCCGGCACTCACCATCTCCCCAGCCCTCATTCCTCACCATGGCAACTCAAGGGCTTTTGAAGCTGTGGTCCAGATGGAACCCCCACCTTGAAGCCTGAACACAGCCCTGCTTGCTGGGGAAAACTGGGAATGCCCTCCCCACTCCCCAGCTCTGGACTCAAGCCACTGGGACAAATGCCAGAGGCCGGCCTGATATCTTGGAATGGAGGGCTGCCACCTAGACTGTCATTGTCATCAGTGACTCATTTGTTGGTTTTTGGTTTTGATTTTGTTTTTTACTTTAGGAGAATAATTTTCTATTCATTGAAAGGACTGATATCTCTGAAATTTTGGTTACTAGAAAGGGACACCCAACTCAAACTAGTTTAAGAAAAAAAAAGAGTAGGTAAGTAGATAGCTATGATTGACTCAAGAGACCCATAAAATATTGTGAGAGTTCTTTCTTTCCTTCTCTTGGCTCCGATGGTTTCTTCTTGGTTTCACTCTTCATACAAGATTTCTCCATGTAATAGACAAAAAGAATCTCATTTCCCAAGCTTAGCTGTGCTGATGTCTAGAAAAGTGTAGTGTTCATTGTAAAGAAAAGTCTCAGGGAAGATTCTCATTGGCCCAGATCAAATCAAATGACCATTCCTGAACCAATCACTGTGTCTAGGGGTGCAGTAATGAGATTGGCCTGGCCAGGGTCTTGTGCTCACCCAGTGGTAGTGCTCAGTTTGTTGGGGGAACAGGGGGACAATGCATGGCAGCCCTGCTGGGAGCCTGTGAGTGGGAAAGAAGATCCCTAAGGCAGGCAAAAACTACCCTGTCACCTGCTCCATCCACCTCAGTCAAGCTTGTGTTTGGCCAAGGGGGCAGGGGAGGGGAGGCTCGATGTCATGCATTTATTGATTAGCCATTGTCTTTGAGTGCTTACTGCTCTGGGCTTTGAGACTCAGCATCAGACAAAACAATGGCTATCCTGGCGAAGCTTATTTCATCATAGGGAGAAGTGGCCAAAAAGATAAAATAAATAAGTAAAGTACATGTAGACTATCAGATGGCAATAAGTGCCACAGGGAGAAGTACAGCAGTCCAGGAGGATTGAGCAGGGCCCTGCAGGAGGCGAAGGAGGGAGCCATGCAGGTATCTGGGGGAAGAGCCTCTGGAAAGAAGGGCTAGGAGGAAGGGTGGCTGGAGGGCTGAAGGAACAGTGTGGCTGTGGCTGAGCGAGTAAGGGGCAGCAACACAAGCTGAGTTCACCAGGGTGACAGAGCACCTGCTCAGAGAGCATCTCGGGCCACCGTGAGCTCCAGGGGCTGTACTCTGTGGGACAGGGGGCACCAGCGGTCAGGTCACGTGATGTGTCAGAGGGTCCCAATTGTTTGCTGTTGTTTTCTCTCCAGTTGATTATAGGTCATTTGAGCTCGGGGACAATATTTAGGTATTCATCCATTCATTCATCTATTCCTTTATTCAGCAAACACCTGTTCTGTACTGTGTACCAGCTGCAGGGAGCTCCAAGATAAGGAGCTCACCAACTAGTGGAAAGAAAGAGAAGGAAAGCACAAATGTCAGTGCCATGTGACCTGTGCCCCAGCCTGACATAAGATTCAAAGCCCAAAGCACCCTTACTTGCCTCCAGCAATGCCAGTCCCATCCAGTGGCTCCAAGCCCGGGATCATCTCTATCTCTCCCGCTGGTTCAGCTATAGTGCTTCGTGGTCCTGCAGCCAAGTGCCAAATGATGCGTTAAATCCCTTGCCGACATGCTTAGTAAGCAGTGTGGATGGGAAAACAGGTTAGCAGCAGTACAATTCCCCTATAGAAGAGGGGAGGAGGGAAACAGCATTTACTACTCACAGGCCCGTGGCACATGTGCCATCTGCAGGCTCCTGCTCCAGCAGGGATCAAGGTTCCGTGGTCAGTTCTCCAGCTGCCCACACGCAAAGGTTGGGGTTGGAGGTTTCTTCTTCATGATCCTCCATGGTGGTGCCTGGCATGGGATGGGGCAGGAAAGGGGCCAGATTCCTAAATTCTTCTTCTAGAGGCCACACTGCCTTTTGTTTATTTCCATATTCCCAGTCTCTTGCACAGTATCTGTGCATAGTAGGTTTTCAACAAATATTTCTGGAGCTAATACCAGTGGTGTGCCCCTAGAATGCCACCTGTGCATGCACAGGGAGAGGTCTCAATCAGGCTGTGGAGCATGGGAGGGCATCAAGGATGACCCTGAATTTGTGGCTTGGAGGACAGTGTTGGAACTGCCCATCTCTGCAACAAGGAACACAGAAGGAGCAGCAGCTTTGGGATAAGTGGGGGATTTGTTTTGAGATGCCGAGTTAGAGTTAGGATATTCGAAGACCTGGAAGTCTCCAGACCAAAAGATGGTTCTACATGTAAAAGGAGGGGTTCGAGAGCTGGGAGGAAGTGAGTTAGGGTCTGGGCATGAACTGGAGTTGGATATCAGAGGTAGAACAGCTTTGGGTGGCAACTGGAGCAAGACCAAGGCAGGGCTGAGGAGAGAGGAAGTGACAGCCCTGCAGAGGTCAAGGAATTGCCGTGAGCCACCACCTACCCTGCCTCAGTGTCCCCTCCACTTGGCTGGCTCTGGGCCAGCTAATGTTTCAGCCCCAACCCTGAGGGACTGCTGGGCTGCCCTGAAAGGAGGGCTAAGACCTTTGGGAGGGAGTGAGCCTGCTGTTTCCCTGGCAACCTTCTTCATAAGTGGCCTCCCAGGTGAAGAGTGGAACCTCAGACCCATACCATCTGGAGAAGGTTGGACCGCTCAGAGGCATGGGTTTGTGGGAAGGAACAGCAGACTTCTTCTGATGGCATCTTTGAGGATGTCTGACTCAGTTTTGAGGACTTCAGAGGAAACTTCTCTAGAGAGACCTGGCCTGAGCATTCTTCTGGCACATTCTCTGTGGCCCTGAGGCAGCTTTGAGTGAGGTGGGGCAGACAGCAAGCTGGGGGTGGGGAATAGTCTCAGAAACAGGACTTCTACTTCCTGGCACATGGGAGGTGCTCAGTAGAGCCTTGCTGAGCGAATGAATGAATGAATGAATTCAAGCATTTGTACACAAATGAATGAGTGCTCAGGTGATCCTTGGAACTCGCAGAAGGGCGCCCCGGCACTGGAAGATGGGTGGCTCTCGATCAATGTTTACTGGGCAGTGAGCAAATGTGGGGTGAGGACTCTGGTTTCCCGAGTCCACAGAATGGCCATAAGCCCTAAATAAATAAACATGGTTATTTTCCACAGTCCACTTGTAGGATAATGAAGTATGCACTCTCCCTTTGGGAGCTTCAACAAATCATCCCTCTGCAGCTTTTCTTTAATTTTAGCTCCTTAGCCGACAACTGGAGGCTGCTTTCCATTGCCCTGACCCAGAGCTGGGGGAAAGATGGGGATGGGGGTGGCGTCAGGACCCACTATTTTCCCAGGCGGGAAGGACACAAAGGATCACTCTCCCTTTTATTCTCACTCTCGGAGTTGGACAGCTTGGATCCTTCTAGCAATCCAGGACTCAAGCCAGAACATTCCTTCTGTCCCTCTCTCCCTCCCTCCTTCGGTCTTTCCTGAAATGGATTTTGAGCCCATGGGGGGCTCTGCCACATCTGTTCAGTTCCTTGCATGGCACCACCTCAGAATATTCCAGTGCAGCAGCCACAGCCTGCCACCATCCTGAGTGTCCGTGTCTAGCGTGGGATAGGCCCAGTGGACACAGGAAGATCTCCCTCACTGCTCTGCCCTCGGAGCTTCCAACTGGCTCCTAGGACAGGAGGCAGCCTGAGAAGGTGACAGGACTACAGAGTGGCAGCAGTTCAGGACATAAGAGCTCCCTGGACCCCCAGCATTCCTGTCCAGTGAGGTTGGGGCGAAGCTCTTGGGGCAACACAGAGGCCCTGAGCTGCCGGTGGATGTTCCCAGTGTCAGCCCACACAGCGGTCTGCTCTCTCGCAGGCCCAGCGGCCCTGCTGGGACCGTCCTCTAGGATTAGGCCCGTGACGGAGTCCTCATGCAAGGGTGCTGTGAGTGGGCAGTTCCCACCAGCCTTCTTGCTGCCTCTCGAGGGCCACAGCTCAGCCTGGAGCTGCTGGCTGGTGGGAGGTTGGAGTTGGGATGCACTCAGAGTTGGTGATATTTCATGGCACTCTGGGGGGCATCCGGCCAGCAGTTTGGTTCAAATAATGAGATGTCAGGATGCATCCATCCATCCATTCATCTCAGATGTGTCCTTCCCCAGTGTCTCTCGCTGGGGACTCTGGGCTCACAGGGGAGGGTGTGGCCAAGGAGGAGGGAGGCTGGGCCACAGATTCTGTCAGCCATCTCTCCCTAGCACTTAGTGCCTGTGGCCCAGTGGATCTGACGTGGGGCCATTTCACCAGCATGCAGAAGTCCCAGGGAAGGTGTGTCGCCGCCTGTGCCTTTGAGTTCTGGCAGCTCTGGCAGCAGCCTGCGAGGGCTTGCTGTCCTTACAGGCACTTTTCTCTGCGGCAGCTCGTCCAAGCCTGGTGTGTGACTGACTGGCCACCTCCTATGTGCCTAACCCAGTGCTAGGCCCAAGTCTGTCCCTAGGAGACTGTCGATCTGCAGGTGCCGGTTTGTTGTCCCCTCAGGACACCCTGTCTCGGGAGTCTGGTGCGCTACAGGACTCACCCTCCCCATATCCAGCAAAGAACATCAGTTAGGAGTGTGGGCTTCAGAGTCAGAATGACCAGTTTGAATCCAGACTTTGAGACTTACCAGCTCTGACTTGGGACACTTTTTTTTAAAGCTTCTTGAGCCTCAGTTTCCCCATCTGTACCATGGGGGAGGTAAGGATCCCCTCCTCACAGACCTGGGGTGAGGCACAAATGACATAATGCAGTTGGTTCCCACCTGGTGTGTTACTAAGTGCTTACCACGTGGTGGACCCCTCCTGCCTGTGGCCCCTCTGATGCTGACCGTTGTCTCAGGTGACAGGAACACCCTCGAAAGGGTTTGACGAGAAGGCGTACCTGTCCGCCAAGCAGCTGAAGGCCGGAGAGGACCCCTACAGGCAGCACGCCTTCAACCAGCTGGAGAGCGACAAGCTGAGCCCGGACCGGCCCATCCGCGACACCCGCCATTACAGGTATGGCCTCCTCTGTGCCGCTGAAGAAAGAAAGATTTGCCATTTTCTGGCCTCGGAAGCTCTTTCTCAGTCAGTCCTGGGGCCTTGTCCCCTCATGTCTGCTCGCACTGTGGACGAGGTTATGTCTGCGAAGCTCTACCTGGAGACCCTTCCCGGGCAGCCCTAGCCATGACCCGCCTGGTCCCCGGACCCAGAGGACCTGCTGACCCAAATCTGTGGGTTGAGGGCTTGGCCTGGATAATCTCTGAACCTTCTCAGGTGTTCCCTGAGAAACTTAAAGGGGGAAATGCCCTTGGGGCTATGTACATTTTAAAATGAGACTCTTGACGTCCAAGGCAGTGGTGGGTTGGTGAGGTGCCATATGCTGCTGCCAGGCCCTCTTAGAAGGCTGAGGTGGATAGGGCGTGTGCATGGGTGTGTGTGCACATGCATGTGTGTGTGTGCGTGCAAAGGGTATGCATGTGTATGTGCATACATGTGTGTGCACATGCACACATGTATGCATACATAGGCACATGCATGCACATGTGTGTGTGTGTGTGTGTGTGTGTGTGTAGGGGGCAAAGGTGGTGCTGGCTTTGGGGGGCAGGTCTCCTGTGGTGGAGCCAGTGTGCTGGTGTGAGCTCACTCTTCCCTGTGGCCCTCCAGGCTGCAGCTTCTTTTGGACTCCAAATTGTCAGGCTAGTTCCCGGTCCAGCAAGGCTGGGGGACAAGGACAGAGAACTGGAGCTCTGGACGTAGGCACTGGGGGCTGCCACCCAGGACGCATCTTCTTCTCCCAGCACACCCCGCTGCAGCCAGCCAAGCTCACCCCTGCCCCCAAATTCACAGGCCCTTGGAAAACATGGCTTCTCAGGGGGCAGGAGAAAATTTCCCTCCCCACTGCTATGCCACACCCCTGTCAAGGAGAATTATTGTAAAGCCTCTCAGGATTTGTCTCTTGGGGGTCCCAGGCTCGTGGGACTCCTGCCTGTCTGACCCGGTCTGCTCTGCAGGGCAGGAAATGGGCCTGGGAATTCGGGCTGTAGCTGCTGTCGGTGGAATGAATGCCATAATGAAAAAATAGTCACTGCCGGAACAGTCAGAGAGCAATTGTAATAAAGAGGATTGCTATGAGAACCAGCAGCGAGGCCGCCTTCCAGCCGCCCGGGAGCACGAATAAATGCGTTTGCAGAGAAAACAGGGCTGAAGCCTAGCGGGGCTGAAGCCTAGCAGGAATGGATTGTTTCAGCTTCCTTTTTAGAGGAGGGGGAGCCTGTGGGCCAAAAAATGTGTCTGTCGATGGCTGGGGCGGGAGCAGGACGGTGGGAAATGTCTTCAGTGTCTTCTCAGGGGCTTGTTTCACCCGGGGGACCCAGACCCCAAGAGGAGTGAGGCTGCTGTGCAAGCCGGTGGCTGCTCCCGCTGGGCAGTGACGGGGGCAGCTCCCCAGCAGGTGTGGGGGGTGGTTCTTCTCCAGATCCCCCTAAACTTCCTGAGCTGAGAGAAGGAAGACGCTCCAGGGTATCAGGAGACAAAAGAGATGTAGTTTTCCCCCTTGGCCTCCCTCTGCCCCCATTTTGTGCCTGTGGCCTGCCTCATCCGGCAGGGAGTTCTGTCCGTTGGGTCAGGGCTGCGTCCTGGGCCTGGTGCAGTGCCTGTATACAGTAGGGCGCCCTCTTAAACACGTCAGTGGATATGGGGCTCCGGGTGCTCTAGGTTTTGGGTAAAGAGCCCCCAGGCCCTGGAAGGCCTCCCCAACCCACTCCTTCCCTCTGAGTATCCCAGGCTGGGTGGCATCTGGGTGCTGGGCCAGTGTGGGCTGGAGCATGGGTGTGGAGGGGCTGGAGCCCGTGGCCTGGCTTGGGGCTTGCCTTCTCTGCTTCACGGAAGTATTCTGGGGGGCAGCAGACTGGACACAGAAAAGCCTCTAGCCTGCCCCAAGGAAGGCCGCTGACCTCCCTGCTCCCTTCTCAGTTGCCCATCCGTGTCCTACTCCTTGGACCTGCCGGCCACCAGTGTCATCATCACCTTCCACAACGAGGCCCGCTCTACCCTCCTGCGCACGGTGAAGAGGTAAGCCCGGCCGTGGCACCCTCATCGCAGTGGTGCTGCCCCCAAGGCTGCGGGTGATCTGCAGTGCCTCAGGCAGGGGAGGACTGAGATCGGGGGCTGTGGCCAGACAGCACGAGGACCAGCGGGCACAGGGAGGGAGGGTCCGTCCTCCCGAGAAGCTGCGACTGGTGAATCAGGGTCAGGAAGACCCCAGAAGTCCAACTGTCAGAGAAATGCACCAGTCTAACAGGAGGTCGGGGGCCGGGATGCAGGCAGAAATGCAGGCTCCGGGGCAGAGGGAGGCAGGGCTGGACGCTACCCTACCCCGGAGGGTAGATGGCAGCCTGGCTGGTGCCTGCTAGTGAGTCAGAGAGAGCTGCCCCTTCTGTTCTCCTCCTAAGCTTGGGCCTGTGGTCAAGTTTAACCCCCAATGCCCCATTTCCTCAATGAACTTAGACAAGAATGGGATTGGGAAAGGAGTGCCTAGTGGTATTCCAGGGAATAAAGAAGCTTGGATTTTCTTTCCCGGGGAGTAGAGAAAGAGGAGGGACAGTAGAAGGGAGGGAGCAGAGGAGGCTCCCTGAGAACACCCCACCTGCCCTATTAGGCTGGAAGGAGCCTCACCAGCCTTCCAGGCAGGCAGCTCAGGTCCAGCTGGGATTGTCCCTGGGCAGGGCTCGTTTAGGCTCAGGCAGCTTGAGCAGCTCAGCTCCACCTTGACAACTCAACTAGGGCAATGCTGCACTCAATCTGGGGTTGGTCCCAAGTGCCTAAGGGCCCAGGCAGCAGGGTCAGCCTGATCCTCCGAGGAGCATGCCGCTTCTCAGCCACCCATCAGAGCCCAGGAAGCAGTTGCCATGGCCAGTGTGCTGGCACCAGAACTGGGCCATAGGAGAGCCCCCAACAGCACAGGAAGGGTACATGGGAGGTGATCCCTAAATCCGGGCTCTTTCCATCCCCACTGCTGCTCCAGTGTCCTGAACCGAACTCCTGCCAACTTGATCCAGGAGATCATTTTAGTGGATGACTTCAGCTCAGATCGTAAGTGTTCGCCTTCTGTTTTGCACCCTCCGTACCCCCTCCATACCAGAATGCTGAGGCAAGCACTCTTGCAGTTGTCCTGGCCATTCCAGGCTGACCTCTCTGCTCCCCAGTGGGGTCCTTGGTCTTTTCTAGGACCCCTCCCTGGCCCTGCTCCTTGGTGCCAAAGGAGAAGAAAAAGGGGTGGTATTGCTTTGGATCGGACACCAGGGAGATGACATGAAAAAGAAAAACAACCAACCAGCATCAGCAGCGTCCTCGGTTATAACAACTGCCATACGCAGACAAGAGCTGGGCTGGTGATCATTGCTGGTGCGCTGTGGGGTGAGGCAATGCCACAGGTACAGGCATTCTCCAGTCTGGCCTGGGAGCAGGGCCATCCTTTGGCCAGTGATGATGACCGAGCCCCTCCATCCTCCCACCCCAGCCCTTTCCTGGGCCTAGTATGGGACAGCTCCTGGGCAGCCCCCTGGTCTGATGCCCTGTCGGAGTGAGCTTGCCTTCCTTCTCTACACCCTCAGCTGAAGACTGTCTGCTCCTGACCAGGATCCCCAAGGTCAAGTGCCTGCGCAACGACCGGCGGGAAGGTGAGTCCTGGGACCCTGGGTCCCCCTGAGGACCCATCTTGTAGTCCTCTGCACCCTCCCACTCCTTTTGGCAGCGTGGCACACCAGGCCAGCATGGCTCTGCTGCGTTCCTGATGGCTGGGGCCAGGGTCTGCCAAAGACCCTCCTTCTATCCCGGCTCGGCCCCTGTCACGGCACAACTGTAGGCAAGGTGCTCTACTTCTGGCTGCCTTGATTGTCTCTTCTGAGAAATGGGATAATGATAATACCCTTTCTGCCTTGCAAGGTTATTGTAAGGATTAAATGAGATGGGCTGTGTGGAAAGGCTGTGAGATAATCAAAGGGCAGTATAAAGCAGCTGTGACCTCACTGCCAATCAAGGGTGTTTGGGAGCACCAGCTACAGAATAGCATTGTGCATGTCACTCTAGGGCAGCGGCCCCCAACCTTTTTGGCACCAGGGACCAGTTTCATGGAAGACAATTTTTCCACAGACTGGGGGGTGGA
The DNA here is from genome assembly GCF_000956105.1 of Propithecus coquereli. NCBI lineage: Eukaryota > Metazoa > Chordata > Mammalia > Primates > Indriidae > Propithecus > Propithecus coquereli. The sequence continues at coordinate 9,760,484 of NW_012150840.1, forward strand.
TTGGGGGGGCGGCGGAGCTCAGGAGGTGATGAGAGCAATGGGGAGCGGCTGTAAATACAGATGAAGCTTTGCTCAATCGCCCGCCACTCACCTCCTGCTGCGCAGCCCCGGTTCCTCAGTTTCATGGAAGACAATTTTTCCACGGACAGGCCAGGGGTGTGGGGGTGGGAGGGAGGTCAGAGCTCAGGTGGTGATCGCAGCCTGGTTCCTAACAGGCCATGGACTGGTACCAGACTGTGGCCAGGGGTCAGGGATGGCAGCTCTAGAGGACACAAAAGAAGTACAGTAAGTCCCTACTTATCATCATAAATAGATTCTTGGAAACTGCAACTTTAAGGGAAACAATGTATAACAAAACCAGTTTTACCGTAGGCTAATTGATATGAACCAAAGTTAAGGCGCGGTGGCTCACGCCTGTAATCCTAGCACTCTGGGAGGCTGAGACGGGAGGATCGCTTGAGGCCAGGAGTTAAAGACCAGCCTGAGCTAAGACCCCATCTCTACAAAAAATAGGAAAATTAGCTGGACATGGTGGCATGTGCCTGTAATTCCAGCTACTCAGGAGGCTGAGGCAGGAGGATCACTTGAGCCCAGGAGTTTGAGGTTGCTGTGAGCTATGATGACACTATTACACTCCACTGCACTCTAGCCAGGGCAACAGAGCGAGACTCCATCTCAAAAAAAGAAAAAAAAAAGAGTTAAGTTCCAATGGCATATTTCTAGTCACAAAAACACCACCAAAGTTCTAAAGATGAAAACACTTCTAATATTAAACATTGAAGTAAATGTGAGCTATACATACATTTAAGAAAGATTAATAAAAACAAACGAGATAGTTGTTTACCCAGTTACTCCAGGTGAGGGTCTCAGGTGGCCAGAGCCTCTCCTGGCAGCTCAGGGCGCACTCACGTACACCCCCCTGCACGGGGACAACTTAGACACACCAGGTCCCCGCAGGTGCACAGCTTTGGCATGTGGGCAGAGGCCTGAGAAAACCCATGCGGACGAGGGGAGAAGGCGCCAACTTCACATCGACAGTGGCCACGGCCGGGAATCATTTTTTTTTCTTGTCCATGGTATAACGAAACAACATTACTTGAGCACCTGCTGTGCACAACACGGTCCCTGCCCTCAGAGGGCTTATTACGTGGTCGAGGGTCAGAATCCCCCACAGCAGCAGCTGGTTATAGTTACGCGTGAGCGACGTGGGGATCGCAGAGCTGGGGCGAGCAGGGAGGGCTTCTGTGGAGGAGTGGGCCTCGACGGGGGTGCGGGTGTCGGGAGACAGGTGAAGGGGAGCACGAGAGGGCACACCAGCTTGGGGACTCTGCCAGCAAAGGCATCCGTCAGGGATGGGAACCTTCATACTAACAGCCCCTCCTGCTGAGGGCTCCTCCCTGCAGCACTCGCTTCGCCACACTCTCACATGCAGTCCTCGTAACTGCCCTCTGTCCCCGTTCTGCAGATGAGGAAACTGAGGGTTTAAGGAGGTTCAGTGATTTGTCCAGAGCAATGAATAGAGAAGCCAGGATTACATCCTGGGAACCCCACCCAAGGCCCAGCCTCTTACCCTCCCTCCCCTTATACGCCCTTCCTGTGAGAACCCAGCCCGGTCAGCAGGGGGGGTGGTGGCGTGAATGGAGAGGACAGAAGACCTTGGCAGCCAGGAGAAAGCTTTTAGACTTGATAAGGCAGATAGTGGGGAGCCATTGAAGGTTTTAGAGTGAGAGAGTGATGTGATAGATATATTTAAGAAAGACAAGTCAGGCCAGGGGCCAAGAGGGTATTGTTGAAGGAGACCTTCACGCTGGAATGGAAGTGACCAAAGAGAAATGGTTCCTAAGCCAGGGGTTGTAGGGACCGTCAGGCCTGGGAATATGCTGTCCTTGCATTTTGCCAACAATAAATGTAAATTTCTGGTTAGATGCTTTACAAATACCTGTGGAGTGGCAGGATGGGACCGATGGGCCTCAGGCTGGCTGGCCGGTTAGTGGATAGACAGGGGCAGAGTGCGAGGCAGAGGTGTGGCTAGGAAATCTCTCCAAGGAGCTGCTTGTCCTCAGAGCCCTGACAGGGAGGCCCTTCCTGCCCCACAGCACACAGGGCACAGAGAGCTGCTCCGGCAGGGGTGGGCCAGCAGGGCCTCCTGTCTCCTGACCGGGCAGGCCCCCAGCCCTGAGCAGAGAGCTGCCCAAAGCAAGGCCGTTCTCTGCCGGCCAGTGAGCAGTCGGGGACTGTCAGGAACCGGGGCAGAAGAGCAGAAGCTGACACCTGTGGGTCTCTGGGCACCAGGCCCTCTCCCTGTCGTCTCGTTTGATCCTGACAGGCAGGGACTATTATCTCTCTGGGTCTTGAGGCTCGGAGAGGTTACACAACGCGCTCAAGGTGAGCGAAGGGGCTGGCATGCAAACTCAAGCCTGTCTTAGTCCAGAAGATTCTCTCGATGCCACACATTGTGGTGGGGCTGCAGGGGACCACCCAGAGGTTCCCAGGGGAAGGTTTGTTTTCTGGTTCTCCTCAGTACCAAACCACACTTTATTGCACTTTCCACTCGCTAAGCCGTGACTGTTCACCGGTGTGTCCCCAGAGCCCAGGCACTGTCTGGCATATGGAGGGCACTCAGGGAATGGCCCTGGGGTAATGATGGTTGACGGATGGATGAGAAGAAGAAAGGGAGGGAGGGAGGAAACAAGCAGAAGTACAAAGTCAAGTCCAATCACAACAACTCAGAGGAAACCTGACGGGGCAGAGAGGCAGCCCTGGGACTTTGAGGGGATGGTTGGGAAGAAAACGGCTCGGTCCCGGCACCAACCCCTGTCTACTCTGTCGCAGGGCTGATCCGGTCCCGAGTTCGCGGGGCAGATGTGGCCGCAGCTGCCATCCTCACCTTCCTGGATAGCCACTGTGAAGTGAACACCGAGTGGCTGCAGCCCATGCTGCAGCGGGTGAAGGAGGTGAGCCGGGCTGTCCCTGGGGGCTGGGGGTCCCTTGGGACTCACCGCCATGTTCCTGGCATGCGGGCATATGGAACAGTCTTTCAAGTTGGGTGGGCATTGTAGGAAGCCTAAATGGTTTGCTTCCCCCCGAGTGACTTCACCTCATTGAGCTTTCACACCAGAAAATGGGGATAATTGTAATATTTGTCCCACTGGGTTGTTGTAAGAATTAAATGCAGTGAAAGTCTGGCGAGCTATAAAGCTCTTACTATGAATGGGTGCTGTTTTTCTCCTGGGGTGGGCAGGGGCCTGTGCTGGGAGCTTTTGGTCAGGCTGGGAGCCCTTGGGGGAGGGGGAGGATGGTGTTCTTAAAGAGAGGAGAGGGAGGAAGGCTCCTACCGCGTGCCTGCTATTCTCCAGAATGGGAAGGATTTGGGCAGATGGCAGAAAAGGATCAGATGATTACAACTCCACCATAAAAAGACAAATAACCCAGTTTAAAAATGGGCAAAGGATTTGAATAGACATTCTCTCAAGGAAGATCTACAATGGCCAGTAAGCCCATGAAAAGCTGCTCAACATCATTAGTCGTTAGGGAAATGCAACTCGAAACCACAATGAGATGCCGTTTCACACCCACTAGGATGGCTGTGAGCAAAAAGATGGACAACAACAAGTGCTGGCAAGGATGTGAACGAATAGGAGCCCTCGAATATTGCTGGAGGAATATAGTATAAAACAGCGCAGCTGCTTTGGAAAACGGTCTGGCAATTCTTCAGAAGTTTGGACATATGTTGCCATATGACCCCAGCAGGGTGTATACCCGAGAGAAATAAAAACATATGTCCACACAAAAACTTGTACACGAGTGTTCAGAGCAGCACAATTCAGAATAGCCAAAAGGGAGAAACGACCCAATGCTCATCAGCTGATGAATGGGTAAACAAATGTGGTCTATCCATACAACATACAACATACAACAGAACTGTCCAGTCTTAAAAAGAAACGAAGTCTGATACATGCTACAACATGGATGAACTTTCAAAAAACCTTACATGAAGTGAAAGGCAGTCACAAAAGGCCACACATTACGAGATTCCATTTATATGAAATATCCAGAATAAGCAAATCCACAGAAACAGGAAATGGATGAGAGTTTCTTCTTGGGGTGATGAAAATGTTCTGGAACTAGATAGTGGTGTGGTGATGGTTGTACAACCTTAAAACCACTGAATTGTACACTTTTAAATGGTGAATTTTATGGTATATGAATTATATCTCAGTACAAAAAAGCTTATAAAGAGAAAGAAGTGAGGCCCTCACGGAGCACTGAAAGACCGTGGGTGGTCTCCCCTGATCAGCCCAGGCTTCGTTATCCTGAGACGGTGGATGTGAACCGAGGGCACAGCTGGATTCCAAGTTGCAGACAAGAGGACCGTGGGGTGAACGCAGAGTGGAGGAAGAGGGGAGAGAAAGAAGAGGTCTGTTCCATGTCCCTCCATGGAGGGCAAGACAAGAGAGGGCTCAAGAAGGGTGATTAAGTTTTGCATGTGGTATATGACATAATCCACCTTGTCTCCCCTCCCACCCCCCAAAGTCTTCAGTAAAATCAGCATAATGCACTAATATTTTGGAGTTGGATCTGTGTTCTGGGAGATGATGAAGGGAGTGGCGAGTCTGAACTCAAGGCGGTTGTGGTATGAGAGGAGTGGCGGCCAGGGTACCCAGGGACCACAGGGTCCCTGCCCTCAAGCTGCCAGTGGTCCAGTTGGGAAGACTCAACTCAAACATACACAAAGGCAAATGACCTTAATCAAGCAACGGTTCAGACCAGCAACAGAACAGCCACCTCAGGAAGCACATGAGCCACTGTCCCGGGAATTGTCTAGACTGTGACTGTGGGAGCAGCTTAAAAGAGGAAGAAACCCTTCAGCTCACAGCAGTCAGGGAAGGCTTCACTGAGGAGGTGAGATTCCAGCAGAGCTCAAAATGAGGTGCAAGAAGAGGCTGGAAGAGCACATGGGAGCCAGGAGGGAACTTGCAGAAGCCTGGCTGTGGTGATGCAGGACAGCTCCCAGGGGCGGCCCTGGGCACATCATGCAGGAAGCCCTGAGTGTCCCATGTCCCAGAGAGGCCTGCTCCCCAGAGACGGCAGCTGGGCCCTTTTCCGCAGAGGAGTCCCTCGCCTCACTCGCATCTCTCCCCTAGGACCACACCCGCGTGGTGAGCCCCATCATTGACGTCATCAGCCTGGATAACTTTGCCTACCTCGCAGCATCTGCTGACCTTCGCGGAGGTGGGTCCTGCTCCCAGGGGAGGGGCTCTAGACCTGAAAGGAGGTAGGTGAGGGCAGGCAAAGCCCTGGCTTGGTGCTCTTCCCAGCTGTGCCAGAGGGTCTCATACCCCCCTGCCCCTGAAGAGAAAATGAGGAGGGATTTCGTGGAGCCCTGGGGTTGGGGACAAAGGGCCAGAGCTGGCAGTTGCAGGCTCCTGGCACAGTCAGTGGCAGAGCCAGGCTAGTCTCTCATCTTTCCCTCCCCCTAAACATTGACACATCCTTCCCGAATGCTGTGGCCCCAGTTCAGGGACCACAGCTACAAGTCCTGGCAGAAGGCCATGATGTAACAACAGCTGTCTTAAGAAGGGGGGATCCCTTGGCCTTGCGTGAATTCCCAGTGTGTACACCCCAGAGGTGGTTAAGACCTGTGCTGAGTGATACGGTGACAGTTAGCACATTTGGTTATTGAGCTCTTGAAATGTGGCTAGTCTGGAGAAGTGACTAGTTGGAATTGAGATGTGCTGTAAATATAAAAAACACAGCAGAGCCAGGCACATGGCTCACGCCTGTAATCCCAACACTTTTGGAGGCGGAGGCAGGAGGATTGCTTGAGGCTAGGAGTTCAAGACCAGGCTGGGCAACACAGTGAGATCCTGTCTCTACAAAAAATAATAAAAATTAGCCAGTCATGGTGGTACACACCTGTAGTCCCTGTTACTTAGAAGGTTGAAACGGGAGGATTGCTGGAGCCAAGAAGTTTGAGGCTACGGTGAGCTATGATTGCGCCACCCCACTCCAGCCTGGGTGACAGAGTGAGACCCTGTCTTTTTTTTTTTTTTTTTGAGACAGAGTCTCACTCTGTTGCCCGGGCTAGAGTGCTGTGGCTTCAGCCTAGCTCACAACAACCTCAAACTCCTGGGCTCAAGCGATCCTACTGCCTCAGCCTCCCGAGTAGCTGGGACTATAGGCACATGCCACCATGCCCGGCTAATTTTTTCTCTATATATATTTTTAGTTGTCCAGATAATTTCTTTCTATTTTTAGTAGAGACGGGGTCTCGCTCTTGCTCAGGCTGGTCTCGAACTCCCGACCTTGAGCGATCCACCCACCTCGGCCTCCCAGAGTGCTAGGATTACAGGTGTGAGCCACCGTGCCCGGCCCAAGAGACCCTATCTTTTAAACAAAAACAAAAACAAAACAGGGTTCCAGGACTTAGTGTGAAAAAATATAAAATATCTCATTAGTAATTTTATATTGATTACATGTTGAAATGATATATAATATTTTGGACATATTACCTTAAAAACATTTTATTCAAATTATTAATAATTTTATATGTTCTTTTTTCTGATGTGACTACTAGAACATTTTAAATTATGTATGTGGCTTACCTTTGTGGCTTGCATTATATTTCTTTTGGATACTGCTCTGGTCCAGACTCTAGTGCTGGGCTGTTCAATACAGTAGACAGTAGCCACATTTGGCTATTTAAATTTAAATTAATCAAAATTAAATAAAATTTAAAATTCAGTCTGTCACACTAGCCACATTTCAAGTACTCAATAGCCCCATGAGGTTAGTGGCTACCACACTGGACAATGCCGATATAGCACATTTCATCATTGCAGAGAGTTCCATTGGGCAGTGATGCTTTAGAGCAGCGGTCCCCAAACTATGGTGAGCTGCATCATTATTTCATTATATATTACAATGTAATAGAAATAAAGTGCACAATAAATGTAATGCACGTGATTCATCCTGAAACCGTCCCCCTTCTCCCTGGTGTGTGGAAAAATTGTCTTCTGTGAAAATGGTCTCTGGTGCCAAAAATGTTGGAGACCGCTTCTCTAGAAAATCTGTTGCTGAGAACTAGTATGATAGAGGATTTCCTGTTTGGGGGTCTGGACTCCCAATAAATGGATCCAGCCATTGATTAGACCTTGGGGTTCGTTGGAATTCAAAGGGAGCCAGGCATTTCCCCTTTGGGAAATCACCCCAGGGCCTTTGCACTTGCTGCTGCCCCTGCCTGGCATTCACTTCCCCTAGATATCTGCATGGATCCATCCTTCATTCATGTCTCTAATCAAATGTCACCTTATCAGAGAGCCTTTCCTGACTATTCTTGCTGAAATAGTATGGGCACTCCTCCTTTCTTTTCTTTTTTTAGCACTTTTCACCCCCAGCCAACATATTATCCATTATTTATTTATCATTGTCATCTGTCTTGGCCAGTAGATTTATAAACTTCATGAGGACAGAGTCTCATCTCATTCTGATGACAAGCTCAGGGCCTGTGTGAGCTGGGCGCTGATCAAGGGAGACCGAGGGGTGGTGGAATGAAGGGTCTGCCCTGAGCCCTGTCCTCACCCTGCTCTGTCCCGTAGGATTCGACTGGAGCCTGCATTTCAAGTGGGAGCAGATCCCCCTTGAGCAGAAGATGACGCGGACAGACCCCACCAGGCCCATAAGGTCAGGGCTGCTGTGGGCTCTGGGGAGACCCCTTCCTTGCCTGGGTCAGGGGCCTGGGAGGCTCTTGGGAGGCTGTGTCATTCACCAGGATGCCTGAGGGTACGCAGTTTAAGTGCTGACTCTGTTCTGGCCCTGGGACCCTGTCTGCCGGGACAGAGAGGACATAGGCTACAGGAACAGCTGTGGAGCGAGCTGGCCAGATATCCCACCCCTGTGTCTCTGCAAGCAGGGGATTTGGGGACAAGTGGCCTTGGGTCCTGGGGCATCTAAAGAGGCTCCTAGTTTCAGCAGCTCACGTGTCACCTCTTCCCTCTCCTTGTTCCAGGACACCTGTCATTGCTGGAGGAATCTTCGTGATTGACAAGTCCTGGTTTAACCACTTGGGAAAGTATGATGCCCAGATGGACATCTGGGGTGGAGAGAATTTTGGTGAGTCGGGAAAAAATAACAGTAGAAACAATAGCAATAATAACAACCCTGACTGAGCACTTTCTATGCATGAGGGCCTGTTCTAAGGACTTTACACGTGTTGAGTCATTAAATCCTAGCAAGGACCCTCTGCGGTGAGCCCTGTGATCTCCATTTTACTGATTTAAAAAAACTCCGAGGCACAGAGAGGTTAAGCAATTTGTCCAGAGCCACACAGTTAGTAAACAAAGAGGTTTGGGTGTTCCGGGGAGCCCGTGGCTGCGTAGCTAGACCTGACTGCGGAAGAACACACAGGCTGTAACATAGACCACAGCGCAAACCCGTGGCTGCTTCCCTCCCAGAGGTGCTGTGAGGTGTGCAGTAGCGGCTGGTGGACAAATGTAAGCAATGGGGTCCTGTGGCCTGTGTGCAAACCCTGAGCCAACCACGTTCAAGCTGTTTGGCCCTGGGCAAGTTCAAGCCTCCCAAAGCCTCGGCTTCATCACGAGGTTGCCATGAGCGCTAAATGAAATGCATGGTGCGTGGCCATAGGAGCCCTCTAGACTCAGAAAAGATGGCAAGCTGCCCCCCTGCCCTCCCTGAAGCAGCGGTGAAGGAGACAGAGTTGGGGCAAAATGTTTCAGTGTGGCGGGGGGGACCTCACGCACTGGCTTCTCGGCACTCGGGCGAGGGTCCCAGAGCACTGTGCGGTGGTCACCAGGTGGGGTCAGAGCCTGCCCTCCGGACTCCAGTAAGTGTGAGCTGGGAAGGCAGTCAGCTTTTGGAACTTCAGTTTCTTCATTTGCAAAATAGGAAGTGGAGGGCCCTGCGTCCCGGGTTGCTGGTGAGACTGAGGTTAGATAACGCGTGTATCGGCCAGGGTCCTGGCCGGGTGCAGGCGGGGCACCCACTGCGGTGTTTATTAAAGGGCCTGTTTACAGGGTGTGGGCAAGACGCAGGGAACCACAGCGACAGCGTGGTACTGAGCAGGGCTGCGACTGCTGGGAGCTGTAGCCGCCACGGCGCCCAGGTGGGGAGTGTCAGGGGGCTAAACACCCACCCTCACCCTGCGCCCCATCCTGCCCCCCACTGCTGGTGCCTCCTGCTGGCTGAACCTGTCAGCCTGAGGGAAGGGAGCCCAGCGGTGCAGCCCACGTGGGCGGCCTCCCAAACAGAGCGGGGTGGGGAAGGGTGAGAGCCATCCCGGGGGTCTCCAGGAGCCTGGGCGGGTACCTGGGCGTGTGAGACACAAAGGCCTGTTCTTGCGCTTGCTGTGGATCCAGCCCTTTACGGACCCTTTCCCACTGTTTCTTTTTCATCCCGACCAGGTTTCTTGCGCCATCAGTAAGGCAGGTGGTATCTCCCCCACTTGACAGGTGGGAAGACTGAGCTGGGTGCCTTCCGGAATTCAGTCAGGAAACTCCGCACCTAACAGGCGCCTGCAGCTCCTTCACCGGAGCCACTTATGTGTTGTGGATGTTGTCAGAGTCCGTACCTCTGGGGTGTCAGGAGAAGGGCTCCTCTTCCTCTTTCTCCCAGATCAGGAAAATAGACGAGCGGTGGGGGCTGGAAACAGGCCTGATCCGACTCAAAACCAGCTGGAGGGGGAACGGGATCCTCTCCCCTTTGTAACTTTCTCTTGGAAGCCGGTTCCAGGCAGGGTTTGGAGGAGTAAATTCTGGGAACTGGGGTGCAGTGACCCTTCTATTCTGACCCTCTTTCATGTGTGTTGGGCCTGAGCGACCTCCTTTGTGTCCTTGGTCTCGGCCTGAGGGAGCTTTGGCAGAGCTGGCTTCCTGCAAAGACTTGGAGAGCTGGGAAAGCAACTGTCTCCTGCATCCAGAGCCTTTGCTTTTTCTTTTTTAGGCTAGGGACTAACAGAGAAACGAGTGAGTGATCAAACAGCTGATTTCAAACTCTGCCTGAGGCAAAGGCTCAGGGGTTGGGGAACTTGAAAGGTTAACTGCAGAGCGGTTCTGGCGAGGGTTTTGTTTCTTAGAAGAAATCCAAAGAAACGTCTAGGCTAGCTGCAGCGCTCAGACGTTCAGCTGCTGGAACCAGTTTTGAGCCGTGAGACTCCTGTTGCTGGTGGGTTCGAGCCTTTCATTTTATTCCTTTGTTGAAGGGAGGGAGATGCCCAAACTGAGACGAGTGCCTGTGTCCCCCAAGAGATCCAAACTCAGGACCCAAGAAGACACCTTGAATGGGGCTGGCAAACATGAAAACTGTGGGGTTCACATTAGGGATCCTTTTAAAACAGAGATCATGTGTTTAAGCTCTTCTGCCTAAAACCCTGCAAGGGTTCCCATGTCACTCAGAGCGAAACCCAAACCCTCACACTGGCTACCAGGTCCTACGCTATCTGCCCTTGCCCCCAGCCACAGCCCCTTCCCCCATCCTCCCTCACTGCACTCCGGCTGCACAGCCTCCTTGAACCTGCAGCCAGCTCTTAGCCCCAGGTCTGCGCCCTTGCTGGTCCCTCTGCCTGGAATGCTCTTCCCTGGCAGCCGCGTGACTCCCTCCCTCACCTGTTTCAGGTCTTAACTCAAAGGTACCCAGTGAGAACTTTCCTGATCAGCCTAATTAAAAATGTAGCCCCACCCCCAACTCCATGAGCCCTGTTCTGCTCCCTGCTTAATTTTTCTCCATTGCACTTATCACCATCTGATATGCTACATATTTTACTCATTTTCGTGTAATCTTGTATTTTTTGCTTTTTAGTTTCCTGAGTTCCTGTCTCCCCCACTAGAGCATAAGGGAATCTAGAACAGTGTATGACATATAATAGGTGCTCAGTAAAAATATGCTGAATGAACCAAAGAATCTGATTCAAACAGTGTAGGTGGACAAAATGTGAACTTTTATGTTGTGATTCTGCAACTGAGTATTTGGGTGACCCTGGAGAGGTTATTTAACATCTTTGAGCTTCACAGTCCTTATTAAAAAGCATAAGGGTAATAATACTGACTTCACGTGGTTGCAGGGAGAATTAGATGTTGGATATAAAGAGTGTGGCACATAGTAAGTGCTCAGTAAATGGATGATGGTTACTACTGTCATTATTGCCTTTCTTGATAATAATAACAATAGCTAATAATAGTATGGATAATGTGGGCTGAGTGAGATGAAGTGACTTAATTAGCATAACAAAGTTGGTCTGGTAGAAATGGAACCAAAATGTAGATCTTCTGTCCCCCAGGCCTGTCCCCAGTTCTAAACCTCAGTTGCTGCAGAGCTCTGGCCAGAAGGGACGGATGCCTGGCAGTCTATGGGCAGACCTAGGGAAGCCCATTAATGTAGCCAACGCTGTGTGTGGCTGCAGGTATGCCAGGCATCCAGTCCTGGCCCTGAGTGCACACAGGCCAGCCAGAGGTGGGCGTCGCTGGGAGGGCTCTGACCCGCTGTGCCCAGTGAGAGCTCCACGCCTGGCTAGAGACCACAAGTGTCCGTAGGGCCAATTGTGGAGCCAAAACTCTTGAGAAAATGGTCTTTTGTTTTAGTTTGAAAAAAACAGGTGTTACGGATTTTCTGGGACAGGAAGGTGTTTTAATGTCACAGAGTCTCCAACTATAGGGTGTATATGAAAGAAAGTAGGAAATCAGAAGAGATTATGTGAGATTTAGCCAGCTGCCAAGGTGGGTCCTTACCATAAATGGCGACTGGAGAGTGGAGAACTGAGTGGTAACCTGTGATGTCCCCTTCTGGGAGGCAGGATGGCCACTTCGTGCATCTCCTGACACTGCTGGGGACCATAGTCGTCTGCAAAAGCTGGCTCAGCTCCACCAACACCATGGAAGGAAAGGGCCAGTGACAGCTATGCATGGAGACCAACTGGGCCAAGAGGGAGGTCGGGGCCAGCCACAAAGATGCCAGCTGGAGCAGCCTGTGGTTTGGTTGGCGGCTGTTTTTCTAACCTCACAAATGCCCAGAGCTGGCTGATGAGCAGATATGTTCTTCCTTAGCTCATGTCTGGCCGAGGCTTTCTAGACAGAGGCTGGAAATGCTGCTGTTGGTTCAGTTTTCCTTCTCCTTATGTTCTTGGTGTTCTTTCAAAGGTTTTTCCACTGCTCTCCCAGGCCTCAGCCACAGGAAGGTGTGTGTGTCTGCGCATGCGTATGCAAGCACATGCACATACACGCGTGGGGTGCGCAGTCAGGAACATGTGCAAGGAGTAGGAGCACCCCATTTGAACAGGCCCAGGAGCTCCGCCCCCAGCACGTGCCTCCAGCAGGACACCAAAGAGAAGGGAAGCCAGCCCCTTCCCACTCTCGCTCAGTGGGACTGGCCAAGGGCCCCCTTCCTGCTCCTGATGGCTGCCATCTCCTGCAGAGCTCTCCTTCAGGGTGTGGATGTGTGGTGGCAGTTTGGAGATCGTCCCCTGCAGCCGGGTGGGCCACGTCTTCAGGAAGCGGCACCCCTACAACTTTCCCGAGGGCAACGCCCTCACCTACATCAGGTAGGTCACGGTGACTGGAAGCAGGACACCAAGGCTCTAGACCCCATCCCTGCCAGTTACGCACCATGTGACTTTGGGTGGCCACCCCATTTCTTGGGCCTCAATTCCCCCATATGCCCCCTCCCAGGTCTTACATTCTGGGATTCCAGGTATTTTCAGGAATGGAAAGATGAAGTTGGGGGGATTGCCACCAGGTCTCTCTTGCTTTGACTCCCTTTGTCCTTGAAGGTGTTGGAAAATTGGCCAAATGACCAACCAAGTGCTGCCCTTCCCTCACTGAGCCCAAGTGTTGGCCACGGGTGCCAGTGTCCCGACCCTGACTTGGTCAAGCACCTGTCCATCCATGTCTCCAGCTACAGGGTGCACTTGGCCTCAGCCAGCCATGACCCGCTCTCCTGGTGGGGGTGAGGGGGTGTCGTGAGCATCCCCTCCTCCCAGAATGGCTCTTCACCTGGCCAGGTCCATGCTTATTTGTGCGATCTAGCTAACAGAATGGCCTAGAGTTTTGTTATGCTTCCTCCCACCCATTTTTATTGTTTTTTAATTATAAAAGTCATATATGTTCACTGTAAAAATTCAAGCAGTACCAATATAAATTATATATTATATATACACATTAATATTATATATTTACTCTTTACTTTTTTTTTTGAGACAGAGTCTCACTCTGTTGTCCAGGCTGGAGTGCAGTGGTGTGGTTATAGCTCACTGTAGCCTCTGACTCCTAGGCTCGAGCAATCCTCCTGCCTCAGCCTCCCAAGCAGCTGCGACTACAGGCGCACAGCACTACGCCTGGCTAATTTTTTTATTTTTTGTAGAGATGGGGTCTTGCTATGTTGCCAAGGCCGGTCTCAAACTCCTGGGCTCAAGCAATTCTCCCTCCTTGGCCTCCCAAGTGCTGGGATTACAGGCGTGAGCCATTGCACCCAGCTTCTTAAATTATTATACAGAAAAAAAGTGAAAGTCCTTTTCCCCCATTCTTACTTCTGTGTATCCCATTTGTCTCTCAGAAGTAACTCCGGTTAATAGATTGCCGTTTTATCAATTCAGGTGCATTTTATCAATTCAGATGCATTTTCATATATAAAGTTTATGTATAGAGAAAGACACGCACACCATGGGTTTGTGTTTGTGCTTGTATATAAATGTGTGTTTTTCGGCAGCATGCTTTTCTGTCACTGAACACTAAATTGTAGACACCCTTCAGTGGTCAATACATATGAACCGTGGCATTCTTTTTCAAGGCACCTAGTGCTCCATGATGTGGGAGTAGGTAATTATTCTCCCATTGATGGGCATTTAGGTTGTCGCCAATGGTTTGTTAGACAAGTATTCTTGTAATGTCTTTTTTGCCCACATGCAGGTATTTCAGTGGAATAGATTCCTGAAATGGGAAAGTCATAGAGTATACCGTGCATGTCCACAAAGTCGATGGATAGTGACAGACTGTCCTCCAAAGAGACTATGCTCATTTATGCACCCCAGTCAGTGCTGCCTTGCTGCTGAGAGTCTCATCGCCCTGCCCGCTCAGAACCCATCCCGATCCTGACCGTGTTGCCTCTCTGGTGACCTTACTTAGCTCTTTCCTCTCCTTCTAGGAATACCAAGCGCACTGCAGAGGTGTGGATGGACGAATACAAGCAATACTACTATGAGGCCCGGCCCTCGGCCATCGGGAAGGCCTTTGGCAGGTGGGCCCCCAGCCCCACTGTCTGCCTCCCCCCACCCACATTAGCACAGCACAACCCCAGCAGAATGTAAAGTGGAACGTACACCAGGGCACTGCTCACAGCCTCCTCAGTCACCCAGCTCCCCCGCTAATGGGCCCCTCTGGGCCCCGTGAGGGAATGCAGTGCAAAGACAAGCCGCTGGCCCGTGCGGTGCACACAGGTCAGAGGGAGATATGGCGAGAGAAGGCTCGCTTGTGAAAAAGAGTCGTCCCCCCAAGCTGCCTGCAGGAAAGGGGACATCTGTGGTCATGCTTAAGAAAGGACTGTCCGCAGAAAACATTTGGGGGTTTGTCTCCACCCCGTGTTCAAAAATCGCGATCTGTTAGCCTGTTTTCCTGTGATGGGCTGTTCCGACTATAGTCTAGTTAAGCATTTTCAAAATGCAGATGGGTTGTGAAGTCAATTTAGTGGGTCGTGACTGGCATTAAAAAAGAGAGAGAGAAATAGAACACTATAGATTAGATTAGTACAGAACAGAATAGAAAATAAGAGTTGATTGCAGTTAAGGGTTAGCATTGTTTTATGAAACTCCTATTTCAGTTGTATGTTTGTGTCATGCAGCTACCTATATATGTACAGTCATCCCTTGATGTCTACAGGGGATTGGTTCTAGGACCACAGGTACCCGGTGGGTACCAAAGCCATGGATGCTCAAATCCCTGATACAAAATGATGTAGGATTTGCATATAACCTACACACATCTTCCCGTATACTTTAGATTGTCTCTAGATTACTTGTAATACTTAATACAATGCCTACAAATTACTTCATTCGAGTAGATTCAATACAGTACTCAGTGCATGGCAAATTCAAGTTTTGCTTTTTAGAACTTTGTGAAAAATTTTTTTCTGAATATTTTTGATCCGCGATTGATTGAATCCACAGATGCAAAACCCATGGATATGGAAGGCTGACTGTATATGGGGTGTATTAGATCATAATGTAAGACAGATTTATCTCCTACCTACATTCGTGGTCAGAAAAATTTGAAAACATTATTAGTGATCATCAGTGAATCTTCTTCACTGTATTTATTTATATCTATCCCCTTTTTCAAAAAATAGTTACGTCACTAGATATTTCTTTAAACGGGGAACAAACATTTACTTAGCACCTGCCCTGTCCTAAGTACTTTGTGTCTCCTTAATTCAGTTGCTTCTGACAAAAACCTTCCCAGGTGAGTGGTCGTGTCCCCAGCTCACTGTACAAGAACCTGAGGCTTGGACAGGTGGGGACGAGGGTTAAATGCCCACAGGCTTTATGGCTGGTGTAGTTGAGGAAGGAACATCACGTGGTCCTTATTTGCCAAAACTCCGGAAAGATGTTTCCAGCTTGCTCTTCTCATTGTTGGACTTTCTTCTCAAGTGGAATGCAGGAAAGGAAAACTTCTAGTTAACTAAGGCTCTGCTCTCTGCAAAAGTAAGGACGAGTTTATGGTAACGAGGTCCTAAGGAGTGAGAAGCAGAGAGAAAAACACTGTCCCCTTTGGGCTGGGCTAATCCTGAAAGCCGAGCGCTGAGCAGGAATCCGGGGAGAGGAATGAGAAGGACCCAGGAGACCTGCGTTGAGCTTGCAGGTCAGAGACTGACATATGGCAGTGGCCAAGGCTGGCGGGCAGGCTCGAGCGGCTCCTGGTTCCTGCCCACCTGAGGAGGGGAGGAGGGCGCTGACTCCTGGGGCTGAGGCCGGGGCCTCTGCCGTCCTCCCCACACCGGCAGGCCAAAGCCCAGCCTTGCCTCCTCCTGCAGTGTGGCCACGAGGATCGAGCAGAGGAAGAAGATGAACTGCAAGTCCTTCCGCTGGTACCTGGAGAACGTCTACCCAGAGCTCATGTGAGTGCTGCCCTCACCTTGTGCATGCATCACACCTGGTGGGGGCTGGCAGCTTGGGCCCCGCACCCCCACCCACCTTGGGCCCCTCACCCCTGATAGTCTGGCTCTTTCTAGCTGCCAGGATTTATGTCCATGTGAAGGTTCTGGGGGAACTGAGAGGGCATTACCAGGATTTATAAATTAGGCACAGTAGGAACCGAGTTTTTAACAGGCTGGGTCTTAGACCTAGAAATGAACGTTACCCCCTTAGGAAAACAGCACTGCATTATGC
Organism: Propithecus coquereli; assembly: GCF_000956105.1. Classification (NCBI taxonomy): domain Eukaryota; kingdom Metazoa; phylum Chordata; class Mammalia; order Primates; family Indriidae; genus Propithecus; species Propithecus coquereli. Next base: position 9,776,865 of record NW_012150840.1, read on the forward strand.
AGCAAAGACTGCGGAAACATTCATCCCCTTTGACCCTGTTCTCTCCCTTCTGGGAGTTTATCCTAAGAAAATAAAGCAACCAAAGCAAAAAGCCGTTGACCAGTAGATACTGCAGGCTTATCTGCTGCCGTGAAAAAATGAGAAACAACTAACGATAGGGGCTGGGTTCAGTGAATCATCATGCATCAATTTAAACAAATATGCATCCATTAATATAATAGTAAAGACTGCGAAAAAACTTGGGGAAACGTTTGCTGTAGCAAATGAGGAAGCAAAATGCCAACGGTGTGTACACTAGCGTTCCAGTCGTGGGTGAACGTGGTGTGTTCCAAACAGGACTGTAATAAGCTCTGATACGCCCCTTTCAGTGTCTTGGTGACATCCACATGTTTCATTTCTCATCTCCTTCCTGTTTTTACTCAAATGTCCCCCTCTCAGGGATACTCCCCTGAACACCCAGCACCACCTACCTCCCCAGCTTATATCTGGCCATTAATTTTGTTTTCATCTCCTTGAACTTGCCTGCAAGCTCCTTGAGGGTAGAGGCTTTTATCTGTTCACTGCTTTATCTCCTGCACCTACAACAGTGCCGGCCACAAAATGGGCACTCAATAAATATTTGTGACTAAATAGATTGTATGGTCAATATGCCTCAATGATGTCTAAAATTAGCATCCTCCCTCTCTAGCTGTCACCTTGGGGAACAAGTTTTCCGCTGCTGCCAGCTTTCTCCCAAGAATGCTGCCGTGGTTTTCCAGAACCCTCCACCCCTCCTCAGAGCCTGACTATCCTTGAAAGAGGCAAATCTTTGTCCTTTGAAGGCAGATTTGAGTTTTGGAAAACAGCCACAGTTAGGTTGTAGCCAGTGAATAAACTAGGTGATTAACCCAGATAATGTAATCCTAGGTCCCAAATATAGGATAACTCGAAAGTAGCAAGACTACTACTAAAGGAGCAGTTTCCAAGAAATTCCAGAACAATTTGAGCAATAGCAGCATCCTTGGAAGAAAGTTGACAGCCTGGATAATTCCAGCTCCCTGGTCAATATCTGTGAAAGGAAGAACATTAATTTATAAAAATATAATAAATGAACAGCTCCTGGAAGCGAACACTTTTAAGGAGACAGTGCTCACTCAGAGGCATCATTTCTGAGAGGCTGAGGAGAAAAGAGCAGTCATTTCTATACATTCTGTCAGCATTCATACGGCATTTGGATGGAGCCCAGAGACTCCAGGCTTAGGGACAGCTGCTCCAGGGCTGCCACCACAGGGACAGAGCTCAGAGTTTTGTCCGTAAGCATCAGTGAGCAGGCCTTCAGTGCCAGAGGCCGTTGTCACATGTGGACAGTGCCACCTCACCTCTGCAAGCTGATCAGCTTGCATACCTCCCTAAACAACAGGGGGTGGGGAGAAGAAGAGAGTAGGAGGGTCTGGAACTAGCCCTGGGCCCGTTGCTGCATCCCCCTGAGCGCAGTTCCCAAAGAGGCCTCAGCAGGCTTCTGGTCTCTGTAGGGAGAGAACGTGTAACACATCGCTCCTGGGTGAGGCAGAGAGGGTGGAGCTACTGCCCTCCAACACCCTTGTCCCTAGCCAGGCTGCAAACTCAAATCCTTACTGTGGTCAGACAGTGATGTAAATAAGTCCAGTGGGTGGGGATGAGACAACAGGGAGTTGTGGGGACTGTGGCAAACTAGGATGCAAAAGCCCCACCCAGAGGGGGCAGCTGCTACCCACCATGGTGGATTAGTGTGCATGCTGGAATGCAAGCCCAGTGTGATCTGATCTTGCTATTTTTTCAAAAGAAGCTGGATTGAAATTTTTCTGTGTAACCTTCAAAATTTTTAATATTGTCAAATAATTAAAAGCAACAACAGGCTAGGTGCAGTGGCTTGCACCTATAATTCCAGCACTTTTGGAGGCTGAGGCAGGAGAATCACTTGAGTCCGGAAGTTTGAAACCAGCCTGGGCAACACAGCAAGACTCCATCTCTACGAAAAATAGAAAAATTAGCTGGGCATGGTGGCGCATGCCTGTAGTCCCAGCTACTCTGGAGGCCGAGGCAGGAGGATTGCTTGAACCAAGGAGGTTGAGGTTGCAGTGAGCTATGATGGCGCCACTGCACTCTAGTCAGAATGACAAAACGAGACCCTGTCTCTTAAAAAAAAAAGTGTTCTGGGGCCAGATTCAGCTGGAAGCCAGTGTGATCTGAAGGAGGTGCATGCTGCTGTCAGGGGTGTGGGAGAGAAAGTCAAAGTGGCTCCCCCAGGCTTATGAGAAAGATCAATTCCAGAACTCCATGGTTTCCAGCCAGCCCTGAGGAAGAAAGCCTTGATGTGGTCTAGATCCTGCAGATGTCCCCATCAAAGAATATTCTGATGGCCCCCCAGGCCCAGGTTCTCTCCCCAGCAGAGGTTATGGGAGGCAGATAAGATAAGGCACGTAGTTAGGCCCTAAGCCCTACTGGTTCTCATCACCCCCCTGGTGGATCCATAATCCAAGAACGTACATGACCTTCTAACCCAGGTAGTCAAGTCTGTATCAGCTGGGCCGGCAGCGTCCTTAGGGTTATTACCCACAGGGTGTCAGTGTGTTTAAGCATATTTTCCTGTGCATATAAAGTGTTTTATTAATAATATAATATTTTGAAACTTGCCTGTTTTAGTTAACAGTATGCTGTGAACATTTTTTCATGTTACCAGATATTCTTTCACGAAGTCATTTTTAATGGCCTTAGAGTTTTTCATCCATCCTATGGATGAAATCAGAATTCATTTAGCCTACGCAGTATTGTTGTATTGTTGGATAACCAGGAATTTCCAGTGTTTTCAGTTAATCCACCACTCTGAGATGAATATCTTTTAACACATCTATAATTATTTTTGTAAGATAAATTCCTAGAAGTGCATTACTAGGTGAAAGGCCTGCACATTTTTAAGGGCTTTGATACATGATACCGCACTGCCCTCTGGAAAAGTTGGGCTCATTTATGCTCTCACCAGTAGGGTATGAGAAGATTTAATCCCACAGCTATTGCCAACACTGGGCATTGTCATTAAAAAAAACATACGTATGTATGAGGGTGTGTATACAGATACGGTAAGCAAACAGTGGTGGCTGATATGCAGCTCTTTAATCATTAGTGAGATTAAACACATTTTTGCATTTGTATATTTTAAACTTGCCTCTTCAAAACCACCCCTTCCCTGTCATTTTGAGATTGGTTAGTGAGCCCACGTTTAGGACTCAGTCTCTCCCCAGGCTCTCCTCTTTCTGGACTGTTTCTGGCCTGAGCTCTCTCCCCTAGGGTTCTCCATGTCTTGGGCTTGGCCTCCAGGGCGGTCCCTGAGGCTCCCGCAGCTGCTTGGAAGGGCGCCTGGAGTCCAGGCCCAGCCTTCCCAGAGGCCGCTCCCCCTGCTGGCCAGGCCTGCCCTGCGCCCTTCCCACGGAGACCTTGGTGCTCCTGGAGCTGCTGGGTGCTGCTCTCAGGCAGAGGGTGTGGGTAAGCCTGGGGAGGGCAGAGGACACGCCTGACCACTGTCTTCTCTCGCAGGGTCCCTGTGAAGGAAGTGCTCCCTGGCATCATTAAGCAGGGGGCCAATTGCTTAGAATCCCAGGGCCAGAACACAGCTGGTGACTTCCTGCTTGGAATGGGGATCTGCAGAGGGTCTGCCAAGAACCCCCAGCCGGCCCAGGTAAGCTGCCGAGGGGTTTGGGTCAGGACTGGGAGAAGAAGAGAGCTGGGGGCACTGTCTGGGCGTGGGGGAGGGCTTTCCTCTACTCACTCTCGTCCTTCTCTGTCTACACCCGCCACAAACCCACTTTCCCAGGGCCCCTTGCACTCTGCTCCTGCCACATTCTTATGTCCTTTCCAGCCTGTCGCACAGGACCCTTCTGTGCACCACCTGCTTTCTCCTTGCAGAGGGAGAAATGCTGCCCACAGAGCACCCAGTTCTCTCCTGAGATACAGCTGCAGTCAGCTTGTATGATGGGCAGCAGGACATCCAGGACTCCTGTGTGCACACAGGTGCAACATATGAGTGCTACACCCACGCCCAGACTAGAGAGGTCACGGAGACTCCAGCCTGGACCAGCTCCCGGGCAGCCCAGGTCCATGTCCTGTTGTTCTCCCCCCTCCCCTAGCGTCCCCTAGTGCATCCTTGATTGCCCTCTGGCCAGCTCCAGCTAAGCGCCCCCACCCGAATATTTTATGATGAAAAATGTCAAACATATAGAAAAATTAAAAGAGTTGTATAGGGAATACCCATACATCTACCCTAGCTTGCTACAATTATTTGTAGAAAATTCTACAAACATATACAGTATATTTGCTTTATCACCCATCTGCCTGTCTACCCATTCATCACTGTCCTTTTTGACCTGGTCTTTCTGGTCCCCGTCCGGCAGGCATGGCTCTTCAGTGACCATCTCATCCAGCAGCAGGGGAAGTGCCTGGCTGCCACCTCCACCTTAATGTCTTCCCCTGGGTCCCCAGTCATACTGCAGATGTGCAACCCGAGAGAAGGCAAGCAGGTAAGCCTCCTCACACCTGGGCTCAGGTGGCCTGTATCCCAGGGAACATGCAGTGGGGGTGGCAAACCTTGGCAGGAGAACCCCAGGTTGAGACATATCGACTCAAATAAGCCCTCCAGAGTGAGGCTCTATGGGGGCCCAAGTCAACATGTAGGTCAAGCCTGTTGTTTTACGCAGGAGGAAATACTTCTTCAGGTAAGTATTTGTTTAATGTCCTGCCAGGCTGTGAGCTCCATGAAGGCAGGGACTGTTTGTCTTGTTAGTGCTGTATCCCTAGCCCCTGACAACCACCACAGCGAAAGCACTGACCTGGGAGCTCCTTCCTGACTCTGTGATGGGAGAACTTGGGTCGCCTCCACTGCTCCACCCTTCATCCCTGCAAAGTTGGTGGCCAGTTGCCACTAGAGAGCGTAGGTAACCTGTCTCACAGGTCAGAAGCTTAGGGCTGCAGGAAGAAGAAAGCTTGTTTGCAGAAGTAAAAGATTCACCTAGGCCAGGACTCACAAACCCAAGGGCCTGCAGGAAGCTGGTGGGGAAACCCCTGTAGGAGAAAAGTCAGGACAGACAGGAACCATGTCGAACTGGAGAGCAAGAGCCCCATCTTGAGCAGAGAGCAAATCCTCAGCCCCAGCCAGCTGAGGCCACATAAGGAACTGGGCCCAGCATCTAAATAGGAGCTGGAAATGCACATTTGTATGTGGTAACTAAGCCAAATTTTATTTATTTATTTATTTATTTATATTTTTTAGAGACAGGGTCTTGCTCTGTTACCCAGGCTAGAGTGCAGGGCAGATCATAGGTCACTGTAGCCTCAAACTCCTGGGCTCAAGCGATCCTCCCTCTTCCCAAGTGGCTGGGACTATAGGTGCATGACAGCTAATTATTTTTAAAAATTTTTTAGAGACCGGGTCTTGCTATGTTGCCCAGGCTGGTTGGTCTTGAACTTCTGGCCTCAGGCAATCCTCCACCTTAGTCCCCCAAAGTGCTGGGATTACAGGCATGAGCCACCATGCCTGGCCTCACATTTTAAATAAACACTGTGGGCCTCTGCTTTGCCTCCTCTATTCTAGACAGTAACATCCTGCCAAATGCAGAAGCAGGAGTCCCATGGAGAGGGCAGGGCTTAAAGCTTATGGGGCTGGGGGCAGCCTCTTATATAAGGGACACACAGCCTGGCTGAAGTGAGGGGATGTGTCCTAGGCATATACAGGGCTGGGTACATACATGTGAAATAAAGTGCATTATTTTTAGTCATTATTTTCTCATCTCCCTCCTTCCCCGTCTCCCTTCCTCCTAGAAATGGAGGAGAAAAGGATCTTTCATCCAGCATTCAGTCAGCGGCCTCTGCCTGGAGACGAAGCCTGCCCAGCTGGTGACCAGCAAGTGTCAGGCTGACGCCCAGGCCCAGCAGTGGCAGCTGCTGCCGCACACATGACGGTAGCCCTGGGGCCTCCTGTACCATTTGCATGAGACTTTGGGACCGGAAGTGGGTGAGGGTGGGGGAGAGCAAAGCAGGCCGTTTCCATCTCCTCACATCTCTGCCGGCATCATCAGCAAACACCCACCACGACACACGTTGCTCCACAGCTTGTTCCGGGAGGGCGCGGGGGGTACGCCCAATGCCCTCTGTGCCATCCCAGGCTCCCACCGGGAGAGGAGACGGTCAGGGTGCCGGACTGTTGCTGGGCAGAGACTGGCAGGTGCCCCTGGCCCTTTGTCCTCTCCCTTGGCGCTTCCTGGTTCCCAGACCTCCCCTTGTTGCCTTGGGAGGGCACGGACAGAAGCCCACACAGGGGTCCAGCTGGGCCTGCCTGTGGGGACAGGCATGAGTGGAGAAAGTGGGCAATGTGGATGGAGAGGCCGAAGGCTGGGAACAGAGGGAAGGGGAGGAGAAGGGCAAGTAAAGACCAGGTAGGAAGTGAGAAGCTCAGCAGCCTGTCAGAGATGCCACGCCCAGGGAATGCTGGGTGGGGCGTGGGAGGGATGGGATTCCCGGGGGCAAAGGATGGGGACTTCGCAAATGAAGACATATGGAAGAGCACAAAGCACCAAAAGAACAGGTCTCTTTGCCAGAATGTAGTTCCTGCCATGGTTCACCAGCCTGAGACTGACACTGGGCCTCCCGTCCTGACTGTGGCTGCCGACATTGTCAGCAAGAGGCCGCAGAGGGATCTTTAGTGGAAGACTTAGGGCACAGTTTATTAAGCAGACTCCGTATCTATCCGGCCCTATGTCTGGCTGAGACATCTCTCTTGGGCCTTAATGATGAGCAGGTGCCCTGTCCCCCTCCCCCACATCTGGGCCCCCCGGGAGGATGGGCAGCCCCATCCTCCTTCGTGGTTTTCAACTCTTGCTTTCACAAAGATTCCTGCCTCTGTCAATCCAGCAACATGGGTCAGGGTGGCCGGGAACAATGGGACTTCATTTCTGGAGCATAAACTTCCCCTAAGTCATTAGGGGCTCAGCCATCCAGGCTAAACCTCATCCTTATTCCCCTCCCCGTGACAGGAGGGGTTTCCTCGAAGGGTCAGCTACTGCACGAGGCTGGGAGGCTGGCTGGTGGCTCCTGTTTGTGTAGAGAACCCCCAGTTCCTTCTCAGAGCCACTGGGAACTACCACATCTACCCCACGGCTACGTCTTGGAACCGCCTCTGCTGTTCCCATGCCCCTCTCCCCCATCCCGCTGGTTCAGGCAGTGTGATTTTGGGCAAATGACTGTTGGTACCAGGATCCCTGGGGGTCTTCCCCTTGAAGCAAACCAGCCTGGGGTGGACACATTTACCCTAGAAGCCCGTAGTCTTTCACAGACCATTGATCCACATACCCATAGGGAGCTTAGGGATTCCAGAGGGTGTAGGAATTTCCAGAAATTGTCCCCCAAATATTGCATGTGTGTGCATATATGCACTTTCCTAGGGAGAGGGTTCATGGGTTTCCCCAGCTTCTTAAAGAGGCCCCTGATCCCCAAAGGGTCTGAACCTCTGCTCTGGATTGGAGCCACTGTCCACCTGACCTGCCATCCCTCAGTCTCCCTCCCTGGTGTGCCCAAACTGCCATGGCCTGCTCCCTCAACGTGGCCTGTGGGTCAGGGGCCAAATGTCTGTGGTCTGCAGAACCTGCTCTGGAGGGTTCTCCAGCAGTTTCCTCTCACCTCCTGACTCTCACCAGCGTCCTCTCAGCAGCGCTCCTGTGCCCAGGCGTGCGCCCCTCTGGACTCACTGGTGCAGGTGGGGCCCTTTGCCCCACGGCCACACTGCTCCAGTCCTCTGTTGTGATGTTTCGTCCATGCCATCTGCGGGCCTCAGATCCCCTTCACCTGGGAGGCCTGCTGCAGCTTAGGACAGAACTGGGCCAACGGTGAAGGCGTCTCCCCAGAAGATGGACTGGAAGGCCTGGGCCATGCTTGGGCATGGACCTACCGGGATGGGGAACGTGGCCTGCTCTTGTTGAATGTAAGAAGACTGCTGCTCAGAGGGCCTTTGAGAGAGGGTCTCCCCGTCATTTCCTGTGGTCACACTATGCCAGGCCCTGCGCTGGTCAGCCGTCCTTTGTGGCAACTCAGCCCTATTCTGTTTTTGCTTTTCTTCTTCTTGACCAAAGCATGTGCCACTAGCTGTCCTTGAGGATCCTGTCCTTATGAAACACACACCTGGAATAAAACCACTTCTTACATGTTCCCGAGCACCAGCGCCTTCCTTCCCGACTCCAGGCCACGCCCTTCAGTGCCACCTTCCTGCCTCGCAGGGGAGGTCAAGGCCTCTGTCCTGTAAGAGTGAAACAGCACGCTCACGTCTGGCCCTCTCCTGCACCTGACAGCTTGCTCCTCAGCCTCCATGGGCTGCCCTGGGAGCTGGCTGCCCCGGGGGAGCCGGCCGGTGGCCCTGCTGCTGGGCCAGGCCTAGGACCAGAACCCAGGAACCAGCTCGGGCCAGGCTGAGCCGATGTTCCTGTTGCTTCATCACAGGGCCCCAGTTGGGGCTTGGAAATGGAAATCAAAGGGCTTCCCGGAATGGCTATGGCCTGCCACCATGCTTGCCTTTGGCCAGCCCTCTCTCCATCCCTGGGAGCCAGCCCTGTGCCCTCAGAGCTGCCCTTCCTCTCCTCTACCACACAAGGCAGCAGTGGGGAAAATTCAGGCAGGACACTTCCTCGGTGAAAACAGCAAAATAATTCCAAAAAGAGTCTTAGCAGACTAGCCTTGCTTGATTGGGTAACAGATGCTCCATCTAATGTTTCCATGGAAACCAATGGAAAAACCCCATCATTTCTGTGATCAGAGACCCAGGTAAAAATAAACGCACATATGAACTGCCGTCAGCAGGCCAGTGCACCGCTAACTTCTCCTGGACACAGCCATTTCCACCCTCACCCCCGCCTCGTTCAGCCTGCCGATCTGGGATTCCCCAGAACTTCTGCCCCCCAGGCCTGAGGGGCCAGAGCCAAGCCCTAGCTGGCTGCAGAGCACACGATTTGGCCACAGCGTCGGGCTTGGTCTGGGCTTAGGAGGCAAGTCACTGCAGAGGACCCCGGCTGCAGTCTGTATCCCCTCATCTCTCCCCTCCCCGCTCCCCCGTCCTCCCAGGGAGCACAGCCCCCTGCCCACCACCTCCTCTGGCCCCTCCTGGCCAGGCTGGGCCCCCTTTCCACTTTCAATCTATTTTCACTCCCACCCTGAAGAGCTCTGCTGCTGGCATCTCCTGAGTCCAGCTCTCTTCTCTTGCTTGTTCTCTTCCAAACGCACCTCCCCCAGACCTATCTTCTCCCCCACCCCCTTTTTTCCTGGGAGCTGGGGCTGTCAGCCTTTAGCCAGCCCTTGGAGGACTCAGCAAAGGCCCACGGGCAGGCCACTGACAGCAGGCCTCACATAACCGGCAGCAGAGTCTGCCCAGAGCGCAGGGGTGGGGCAGGACGCGTCTGCACTGGGCCAGCCTCCCGCTTCTCCAGCAGGGAGCAGTTCTGGATCCCTGGGCCTCTGCGACTTGGCTCTTCCCCCGGCCCCTCAGGAGGGCTCTCCCCACTTGCAGTTGGGAAAAATAACCTGGACATCATCGTCCTCCGAGGGCTCTGGCACCGGAGGCCTGTGGGGAATTTTTTCCAGCACCAGATGGGGCGCAGTCCTCTCCCACCAGGGAACGAGAAAGGAAACCTGGAAAGGAGAGGCCTGAGTTCATAATGTCCACGATTCCATTCCCAACAATGTTCTCAATGTGTTTGGTATTTGTGTGTCCCCTGTGATGGTCTGAGTCAGTTTTCCTCCAGAAGGGAGGGGCACCCGGCAGCTTCTGTCATGGGAAGAGGTCTTTACTGCCAGGCACTTGGGAAAGGCCTGGAGGTGGAGAAGGGGAGAGGCTCGCTCTCTCCGCCTGGTAGCCGGGCTGAGTGGCTGAGCTGCACTGAGGCTCTAGAGCCCTCTGAGGACAGCCCTCTCCTGTTGGATTCAACCCCATGAGGCGGGGGAAGGGTGCGCTAGGGGTATGGACTCTAAAGACCCATCTCCACTCCACCATTTACTGGCCGTGTGATCATGAATCATCGTGAATGAGTTATTTCATCTCTCAGCCTCGGTCTCTTCCTGCGCGGATGGGCCACAGGTCCCGCAGCCCTGTCAGGCAGCTGCAGAGCCCCGGGTTCCTGGCCCAGGGATGACTCTGCTGTCCTGAGCCTTGGTCTCTGTGGGGGCAGAAGAGTGGGGGCTTGTTAAAATTAAATCAGGCCCCAGCAGGCAGCGGGGCCGAGGGTGGAGCAGCAGAGGGGCACTGGGGACTGTCTCCTGGCTGTGCTGCAGCCTTCGTTCTGCGGTTGTCAGGTGGGGGCTTGGGACTGACCTCTTTCATTCTGATGGATGCTGCGAAGCTCTGGAAGCAGTTAGAGCCCCTGGGGGCTGCCCTCATAGAACACGCAGGCTCTCGCCCCTGTGCATCATCACACTCACCATCAAGCCCTCAGTGGTGTGCTGGACACTCACTCACGAAGGACATGGAATGATCTTGGAGGAGTCCCGTGAACCACCAACGGTCAAAGCTGTCTAGCACCAGACACCAGCCAGCCAGGCCAACCTTCCACCCTCTCTTCCCCACCCTGCCATCCAGCCAGAATGACCTGGGTCCTGTTTTTTAAAGTTGCTTTCTGCTTTCTCTTGTTTGTGCTTTTGCTGTTCCTTCTGCCCCCACCTTGTTATCTCCGTGGGTTGAATGCTACTCGGTTTCCCAGCCAAACGCTGCTTCCGCAAGGGAACCCTTCCCGATCTCCCACCCGTCTGAGAAGACTCTCTCCAGCTTGCTTCCTCGGCATTCTGAGTGTTCCTCCCCAGCCTCAGCCATCACCCTCCTCCGAGCGCTGTGACGTGCACCTGTCCCCTCTAGTCTTGTCTTCTGTTAGACTGTGGCACCTCGCTAACAGGAACTGTGCCTACTCCAGCTTCACACCTCCCACAACCACAGCACAGAGCCTGCTTCTCAGACTCACGGTAAATGTTTGCTTGCTGAATGAATGAGTTAAAGCATCCTAGCTGGGTTCGTCTTCGTTTTGGTTTGTGTCTAATGATAAAGCATTCTTGCGTGTAGGAATTAGTACATTGCATACAAAAAGCACTGTGTGTATATTTGTTCATTTTCCCTCTCACTTCTTGGGATCTTTACAACTCCACCTTCATACTTATTAGCTGGTCTCTAAGTTCTCAACAGCAATGTGTTGGTAATGCTGAGGGCTGACACAGATTGAGCACTTTCTGGATACCCTGAATCTTGATAAAGGCTACCACGTACACCCTGATGGGGTCGGTCCTGGTATGCGCACTTTATGGGTGAGGAGTGGAGGCTCAGTCAGGAGAAACTTGCCCAAAGATAAATAGCTAGGTTTAAACTCAGTCCCCCAGGAGTATGTGTCGGTGGTTCTCAAATTGTGGTCCCACAAACCAGTGTCACAAACTCTTGGGGCCCACCCAGACCTACCGAATCAAAACCTCTGGGGGTGGGGTCAGCCATGGGGATTCTGATGCTTGCTCAAATGTGAGAGGCACTGTTCCGGTGACTGAGATGGGTTCTGATCCCCTGACTGTGGGCCATGGGTCACAACGGGGTATAGAAGGCTTAGAGAGCTGTGGGCTGCGGGCCTCGCCTCTGCTTAGCCAGCTGCCTGCTCTGGGCAGGCGGAGCTCTGGGCAGTGACAGATAACCCTCCGGGCGGAGGGTGGGTGTGTGCCAGGCTGGCCCGAGGGTTGCCGCTGAGCCAGCTGCCACATGCCAACCTTGCTTTGCATGATTTATGAATTTCTTTCCCAACACCAGCTACATATGGCTGACTTCATTCTAGAAGAGCTTCCACCCCAGAAGATCCATTAATCAAGGAATCAGTGCTGCCCCGCCCAGCCTGCAGGATGGGCGAACATTTTACCATGAGTTACATGGCAAAGTCTTTTCTATGGATCCTGCGTCCGATGACATTCACAGCCAGTCCTATCACTCCGACCAAACACTGACATCTGAACTTCTTTAATCCTCACAATAACTCTGTCAGGTAGGTATTTTCAGTATCACCCCACTTACAAACTGGGAAATTGAAGTTCAGAGAAGTTAACACACTTGCCCAAGATTACCCAACTAGCAGGATATAGAGCCAGCATTTAAAACCATGAAGTCTGATCCAGGGTCCGCGCTCTTTACTGCCTTTCGCATATTCGTTTGTATATTCGTACCAACTCTGGAACTTTTGCATTGTTATCCACAAGCTGCCCTTGAGGACACACAGGCCCCATGCAAAGCCCAACACTTGTCCCCCACATCCCACACCCTTGCATGGCTGATTCTTAGAACACTGAGAAGTAGAGAAGGCCAGGGTTGGTCCTACTATCATCATTTTACAGATGTAGAAACAGGCCAAGAGGCTGAAACTCCTAAAGTTACAGATCAGGAAACGGGGAGCACAGGACGCAGTGGATCCGAGAACACGATGTTCCATGGCACGGCGGACAGACTCCGCTGCCGATGGTCTGTCACGTGTCAGGCATCTCCTATGGGGCTTGGGAGGGCAAGACCTCCAAACGATCCAGCCCCAGAACCGGCGGCTGCTGAGCTGTGCGGCCTGCTTTCTCCTTGCACCCGGGCCAGGGCTGTTTTTCCCAAATGCCCTCCTGGCATTGAGGTTCTCTGTTCTGCATTACTTCTCCTCAGACATTAGTTTTGTGCTTGTTCAGATCTGCATGTGCCTACCTCATGGTCTTGTCCACCTGAGGTGGGGACTTGAGGGTGCTTCGTGGAGCCCCTGTGGGTTCACCCACAGTTTTCCCCGGGTGCCTGGATGTCTGCATGCTGATCAAGCAGTCAGGCGTATTTCAAATTTATTATAACCAAATGTGTCCAGCCCCGTTATTTCTTGACTGCTTTACCACATGACAGCAGGGGTGGAGAGGAGAGAGTTCCAGCCTTGCAGTGAGACAACAATCGTTCCCACTCTGGCTCAGCCACTTTTGAGCCAGGAGACCTTCAGCCGCCCACTTTCATGTCCTGAGCCTCGGTGTTCTCAGCTGAACAATGGTGTGATGTGGGGGCAGATCAAATGAGAAAAGGCCCGTGGTCCGGCCCTGTTAGGAAGTGGGCTGTGCATCACTGTCTGAGCTCCACCTCCCCCCGCCCCCCACCCCTGGTCCATGGAAAAATTGTCTTCCATGAAACTGGTCCCTGGTGCCAAAAAAGTTGGGGATCCCTGCTGTTAGGGATGGACCAGAGAGATGGACAAATGGATACAATTCATAGGCAAGAATGCCCACCCCCATCTCTAGCCACTGGGTGAGGGGCCCTCCCAGAGGTTTCCTGAGTGCCTGGACTTCCCCTTTTACCTTAGGCCAGGGTCATGTTGGAATTGCCTGTACTTTTCTGTACTCCCATTGAGTTGCAAACTGCGTGAAGACAAAGACTTGTCTACAGCACTTAGTATAGTGCCTAGCACATGGTAGGTGCTCAATAAATGTTTGTTGAATGAATGAATGAGCAGCAATGAGCACAATAAAACTGCTGTTCTCCCTCAGTTGTGAGAGTCTCTGGGGGTTGGGGTGCATGTTAGTTTGTTCTCAGCTCTCTCTTCTAATTGGGCTCTTGACTTGGTTTTCAAGAAATCAGGTGAGGTCTGACCCAGTGAAAATTCTTTTTCATCAGGTGCAGCAGACCCAGCATTTGCAAGTTAATGCCAAATCAGTGCCTGATTAAACAGACAATGAATTTGAGAACAAAGATTATACATCAGAGATGATGCAACAAATACAGATGAGGATGCATCTACCTTGTTAGAGAACTGCCTCACATACTAATGATTTCGTTAAAAGGCTAAGGCAGTGGAAACTGCAGCTTTGGAATTATTTAAGGTTTTCATTTAAACTGGCAGCAAAAAGAAACTGATGAAGGCTTCTCTGTGGTCTAACAGTAGTCTTCTTCAAGCTTTGCCCAGGGCCATGTCTCAGCTCAGAATATAGGAGTCTTTAGTTTATTTGCATACAAATTGCAAACATCTACAAAGTCTTTGCTCAACCAATTTTTAAGTAAAATGTTATTGCTTCCCTGAAGACTGTAATTCCTTGGTTTTTCTCTTCAATATTCTTCTCTCTTAGCAGACACTCCTGCACACTCCTGGAAAATGTGAGTCAATATGCGTGTCTGTTAAAATTATTAACAATAGTGTGCAGGGTCTACTCACTTGTTCCTAAACTGTTTTCAAATAGAAATGTGATAGGTGCTTTCTGGAGTTAAAGTCAGAGGAGGACCAGCTATATAATTTTCAGGGTTTAGTGCAAAATGAAAATATGGGTCACTTAATTCATAAATTATTAAGAATTTCAAAACTATGACAGCAGAGCATTAGGCCAACTGTCGGGCCCTTTTAAGTACGGGCCCTGTATGACTGCACAGCTTGCGTGCCCATGAAGCTGGCCCCAAGTTGGGTTCTGGGTGGAATTCACATCTGTTTTGTCCTGGTACCTGGCATTGGGTCTGGCACATGGTAGACATTAAAAACTATTGGCTAACTGAAACGATACAATCAATATTTATCATCTACACACCAAGCAGTGTTCTAGGCGCAAGAGACATAGCAGTAAACAATATATACAGGGCCCCTGACCCCATGGTGCATATGTTGTAGAGGGACAGAAAAACAAGTATACCAAAAGATGTACAAGATTATTCCAACATACTAACAGATGTTATGCAGAAAATAAAGTGCGACAATATGTTTGAGTTGCTAGAAAGACGGTATAGAGGGGTGAGGGCTAACCTTAGATGGGGCAAGAGTTGGCATTTGATGCTTGAGTGGTAGGAGCCAACCAGAGGATTATCTGGGGAAGAACGTTCTGGGCAGTGGGAGCAGTGCGTGGCTCAGGTGGGAGCATGCACACCCACTGGGGTCAGCTCAAGTCCTCACCCCTGCCACGATGGCCCCTGCCTACCTGTCCAACCTCATTTTGCTACTCTCCCTCTCATCCATGTGCCAGTCTTTGAATCCTTCAAAGGCACCAACCTCTCCCCCGTGTAGGTCCTCTGCCTGCCAGGCTCTTTGTCTTTCAGGTCTCAGCTTAAATGTCAAGCCCTACACGGGGGCCTCTGCTCATCCAAGCTCAAGTAGCTCAAAATATTATTTTATCTCAGGATGGGTGCAGTGGCTCACGCCTGTAATCCTAGCACTTTGGGAGGCCGAGGCTGGAGGATCGTTTGAAGTTAGGAGTTTGAGTTGCAGTGAGCTATGATGACACCACTGGACTCTAGCCTGGGTGACAGAGCAAGACCTTGTCTCAAAAAATATATATTATTCTATCTCATAAAACCCTGATGATTTCCTTCATAATGGTGACCAAATTACATTTTAGTTTTTACTAAAACTCTGTGAGGGTATCATGAATCACGGGTCATGTCTACTTCATTTGTGAACTTGGTTAATAAAAATGAAAGTTGACCTCCCTCTTTGCCCCATACTCCTTTATAGTGTAGTCAGAATTAACAGGCAGGTGCAGGTGAGAGTAATTCCTCGATAACATAGATCAATTAACCAGCTAATTGATTAACCAATTAATCACAAACATATTAAGAACCTATTATTTAGAAGGCACCAGGGATTCCAATATGAAAGATTTGGTTCACCCTTCAAAGAGCAGAAGTTATTGAAGGAAGTGGAGAATCATCCCAACAATTCCACAGTGTGACAAGAGCCGTGACAGGATGCTACCAGACTGCAGAAGACAGAGGGGTGGAGGGATCAGGTGGTCAGGGAAGGCTTCCTGAAGGCGGCGATGCCTGAGTTGAGCCTTAACTTATGATTAAGGGTTAGAGTGTGTGGCCCTTGAGGAACTAGACGTGGCCCTAAAAGGAAGAATGTGTTAAAGGCATGGAGAGACTGTGCGGTGTACTTGTGGAACTGCAAGAAGCATGGCTGGGCAGGGAGCAGGGAGAGGACTGGTGGGAGCTGAGTTTTGACAAGTAGGCATGTGCTAATCATTAAGGGCCTTGGGTGTCAAGCTAAGCATTTGGATTTTATTTTAAGAATGTGTAATGGACTGAATGTTTGTGTTCCCCCAAAACTCACATTTTGAAACCTACTCTTCAGTGGGATGTTATTAGGAGGTGGGGCCTTGGGAGGTGACTGGGTGATGCAGGTGGAGCCCTCATGAATGGGATTAGTGCCCTTATAGAAGAGACCCCAGGGAACTCTCTCACTCTTTCTCTTCCATGTGAGGATACAAGAAGGTGGCTGTCTGCAACCCAGAAGAGGGCCCTCACCAGAACCTGACCATGCTGGCACCTGATCTCGGACTTCCAGCCTGGGAAGACACTACCCAGTCTACAGTAATTTTTTTTTTTAAGACAGTCTTGCTCTGTCACCCTGGGTAGAGTGCCGTGGCATCATCATGGCTCACAGCAACCTCAAACCCCTGGGCTCAAGCAATCCTCCTGCCTCAGCCTCTGGAGTAGCTGCAACTATAGGTGCGCCACACCATGCTAATTTTTCTATTTTTAGTAGAGATGGGGGTCTCGTTCTTCCTCAGGCTGGTCTTGAACTCCTGAGCTCAAGCAGTCCTCCTGCCTCGGCCTTCCAGAGTGCTAGGATTACAGGCGCGAGCCACCATGCCCGGCCTACAGTACTTTTTTTATAACAGCCCGAATGGACTAAGACAGAGTGATAGAGAGCTTTAAGAATTCTAAGCAGGAAAGTGACACAATCAGATTTTCATTATAGAAAACTTTCTCTTCCACTGCAAAGAGGAGGACAGACTATTAAAGAGTAGTGGGGGACATCTATTCTTTTATCAGCCAAACTGCCTTCCTCCTTTTTCTGGGAAAAGGAGGCTCTTTCTCTTGTACTTTGAATAGAAGCTTCCATTTTATTACAGACTCTATTAGCTATCTATTGCTGTGTAACAAATCACCTCGACATTTAGTGGCTGAAAACAAGTAACATTTATTATCTCAATTTCTATCGGTCGGGAATCCAGGAGTGGTGTAACTGATGGCTCTGGCTCAGGGGCTCTCATGAGGTTGCATTCAGAGTGTCAAGCCAGGGCGGCAATCATCTCAAAGCTCATCCAGGACTAGAGACTCTACTTCCAAGCTCATGCGTGTGGCTTTGGCAGGTTCTGGAGATCTGCTTCCAAGCTTACTCACGTGGGCCCTCTGCACAGGGCCGCCCCCGCACATGGCAGCTGGCTGCCCCAGAGCCAACAATCTGAGAAGTACCTTCTTAAGCGTTTTAGGAAGCCACAGTCTTTCTATAACTTCATATTGGTAGGGAGATTCCATTACTTCTGCTGTATTCTATTTTTCAGGGGAGAGTCATTAAATAAGCTCAACCCTCCCTTAAAAGCTGGGTTTTGCACAAGGCATGGCTACCAGGAGGCAGGGGATCCTAGGGGGCCATTTTAGATGCTCCCTGCCACACAGATTCCACCTGTTCTTAGGTCAACTGACCCAGGCTGGACCAATCAGAACATTTCCTTGGGATTTTTGAACTTGACTAGAAGGAAAGAATCTTTCTAAAGTGGTAAAATTTGAAGACACTGTGGACAGCCTTGTTTCTCACTAAGTGGAAGAAGTTTGTGGGTGGGAAAATGAAGCTAACACTTAAGGGGAAGCAGAGACCAGAAACAATAGGCATTCCTGACTGTCCATCAGCTTCTGGCTTCACTGGACCCTAATTCTCACTTGTGCTCTGGCCATTCCTATAGTTTGGTTACATGAGTCAATAAACTAGACCCCCCCCCCCATTTATTGCCCAAGCTAATTCAAGGTGGGTTTCTGTCATTTGTAACAAGAGAATGATGACTGACTAACTGGTCCAGTATCACCCTGAGGCAGGAAGATCAGTTAGGACACTATCGCAGGCAAGAACTAACGAGGGCCTGAATAAGGCCCTGGGGCTGGGGATTAGGGCCCAACAGGAGAGCAGATAGCAACTGAAGGCAGGGACCACGTAAGACTGTCTATTCCCCATCATATGCCCAGACCTTAACATTGGGTCTGGTACATGGTAAGTGCTTAGTAAATATTTGTGGAAATGAATGATTAAATGAATGAACAAAAGCAGGAAGACAAAGATAAAAGCAAGCCTTGCTGACCAACTGGATACGGAAAATGAGAAAGAGAGAAATTAAACCTTGTACGCAGGTCTCAGGCTTGAAAGGCTAGCTGGCCAGCAACCCTACACAAGACAGGAAGAGCCGCTGCAGATGGGGTCAGCGAGGAGGGGTGAGTTCCGTTCTGAATGACTGGCACGTGTGTTCAAGGTGAGTGCTGGTCTTAGAGAACAAAGTGGTTCACCTATCTCCGTGAGGAACATCCAGGTCATTGGCTGCCTTAGCTCAGCCCACGTAACCAATAGGGTAATGCAACTACATGCACTCAAAGCCTAGTCACTCGCTAGAGAGAGACCTGCTTTTGCAAATAGGCAATGATCCCAACCACCTCAGGGACTGGTGGTCCCTGATTAGGAACGGTCTAAAGTTAGCATGACAAGACCAGCTGTTGAGTGTCAGCTTAATGAGTCCTTTCTGACTCCCACAATAGGAGTTCTCTAGGGCCCCCTGGGCGGCAGCTTACTTCCCGACCAGACTGGGAAGATTGTGGGGACAAGTGGAGAGGCTTGAAATTGGGTATTCAGAAAACACATTTGCTTTTCTCCTTTGGGGATGCCCACATTGAGGCTGGGCACAGATGGCAGCTTTTTAAAAACTGGCATTGTAAAGCTGTCGGAAGTGGGAAACACCCCCTTTTAAATCGGCATTCTGTGTCCAGTTGGAAGCAGTCTAGGGAGGTGGTTAAGTAAGGGTTGTTAAATTACACCAGAATTTAGTTGGCATCGCTGACTCCATTTACATCCCTGGTTGAGGCTCATTAGCATGTGTCAGAAATGCAGCTTCTGTGGCTCCAAACATCCCTTTCTACTCCCAGGGATGCAGAATGACAGCCTGACACAGCAGAGCCACCACGGCTTCCCTGCAAGTTCCTCCTGCCAAGGGGCCAAACGGTCCAGAGCAAAGGCTTCTTTTGTGGCCCAAATATGCGCTGTTTGAAGAATGCAGCATTCCCCCTCCTGAGCTCAGGCTGAGGAAGGATGGTGGGCAGCAAATCCAGGCCGACTGGAGCAGCGAACGTGAAGGTCTGTAAATAGTGAAGCCCTGTAGAGGCGTGAGGGACGAGCACACACTGCCAGTCCCAGACACGTTCCTACTGGCTTCAGCATATAGCTGTGCAGTAGTCAAGGCAGGATATAGCTTCATTATTGAATCTTTTATTTTTTTAAAACTTTTTTTTGCAGAAAATTTCAGGCATATAAAAGAGATTAATACCCATCACCCAATTTCAATAATTACCAATTTGTGGGTAATCTTGTATCATCTACACCCCTCCACTGGATTATTTGAAGTGAATCCTAGGTATTATGCCATTTTATCTGTAAATATTTCAGTAAAAACTCTAATAAAAAAAGGACCATAATACTGTCATCGAATGTAGGACTCTTCATAATTATTTCTTAATACCGATGGACTGCAGAGGAGCCCCCTGGTACTGCCTTCGCCTTGCCCTCCACCTCTAGAGGGAACAAGGTGTCCCATGCAAAGCAATGCCAAGGCAAAGGGTCAAGGCAAGGCGAGGTCACGCCCACACTAGGGTCATCACTGATGTGCTCAGCACCTTTAGCAATTTTAAAACATTTCTTGAAATAGCTATTAGATAAATTAAAAAAACAGCACTCATGGTTTTATGAGACCTTTTAGCACTATCAGTGCTACAAGGACAGTCTATTGAAGAATCAAGAAGTGCCTGGGCCGGGCGCGGTGGCTCACGCCTGTAATCCTAGCACTCTGGGAGGCCAAGGCGGGTGGATCGCTCAAGGTAAGGAGTTCGAGACCAGCCTGAGCAAGAGCGAGACCCCGTCTCTACTAAAAAACAGAAATAAATTAGCTGGACAACTAAAAATATATA
>NW_012150840.1:9799752-9801578 GCF_000956105.1 Propithecus coquereli
TCAATCACTGTTTACTGTGCATCTAATACTACATACCGGGCACTTTCCTATGTTACCTCACAGAAAGCAGTGTGGTTTAGGATACCTTCTAGTCAAAGTGTGGCCATCTGGAAATTTGTTAAAAATGTAGAATGTGAGTCTACCTTAGTTCAACCAAATAAAAATTTGCACTTTAGCAAGACACTCAGGTGTGTAATATACAGAAGGAGAAGTACTGGCATAATGCACATCAGAATCACCTGAGAGGCTTTTTATTTCATGTTATTTTGAAGTTCTGTTATTAAGTCCTGTCTTAGTCTGTTTTCTGCAACAATACCTGAATACCTGAGACTGGCAATTTATAAACAACAGAAGTTTATTTGGTTATGGTTCTGGAGGCTGAGAAGTTCAAGAGCATGGTGTTGACATCTGGCAAGGGCCTTCATGCCGTCCCATGATGGAAGGCAGAAGACAAGAGAGGGCAAGAGTGAGAAAGAGAGCAAGAGGGGGCCAAATGAGCTTTTATAACAAGTCCACTCATGTTAACTAAGCCACTCCTGTAACAACAACATTAATCTATTCCCTCATCATCTAATCACCTCTTATTAGGCCCCAGCTCCAACACTGTTCCATTAGAGTTTAAATTTCCAACACACGAACTTTGGGGGACACATTCAAACCATAGCAGGTACATATACATTTAGGATTGTTCTATATCTTGATGAAGTTACCCATTTATCATTACGAAGAATCCCTCTATATCCCTGGTAATATTCTTTGTTATGAAGTCTACTTGCCTTATACTAAGAATAGCCACTCCATACATTCTGCTTCACTTGAAAAAAAAAAAAGTCACTCCAGCTTCTCATGCTTAATGTTTACATGGCATATTTTTCCCATCCTTTTACTTTTAGCCTATGAATATCTTCGTATTTTAAGTCGGGGTTTCTTATAGACTACATATAGTTGTGTCTCGCTTTACTGATCCAGTCTGACAATCCCAGTCTTTTATTTGAAGTGTTTAGACCATTTACATTTAATGTAATTATTAATAAGACTAGACTTAAATCTACTATGTTGATATTTGTTGTCTATTTGCCACCTGTCCTTTATTCTGGGGGTGCTGGTACAGAGAAGGTACTCCACAACAAATGCCTGTAGGTGAAGGTGGGAGTTATTTAGCATTACCATAGCAACTCCTCTGACCTCAGCTTTCTACATTATCCTGCTATTTTATCTTCTTTTGGATTTTTTTTTTTTAACTAATTGCTCTAGGATTTAAAAATAGACATCCTTAACTTTTCAGTTTACCTTCAATGTTAAAAACATTTCAACCATGTACTTCCATTTCTCTCTACTTTCCTTTACACTATTGTTGTTACACATTTTAATTCTATGTTATAACCACCCCCCTGGTACATTTTTAAACAGTAAGTTATTTACTGCAGAAATTTTAAAATGAGAAAAATGTCTTTATATTTGCCCATATACTTGCCATTTCTGGTGTTTTTTGTGTATTTTTGCAGATCCAAATTCCTGTCTTTATTTAATCTCTTTCCTGAGGAATTTCCTTTACATTTCTTGAAGTGCACGTACGCTAGCAATCAACTATCTCAAATTTTGTCTATCTAAAGAATCTTTCATTTTGCCTTTAGTTTTCAATATTTTGCTAGATATAGAATTTTAGATGGACAGTTTTTCCTCTTAGCATTAAAAAAAAGCCATTCCATTGCTTTTTGGCTTGCAGTTTCAGATGAGAAGTCTGCTGTCATTCTTGTTTATCTGTATGTAATGTGCACTAAGATTTCCTTTTTGTCATCGCTTTATAGCAATTTAACTGTGATGTG
>NW_012150840.1:9801678-9804213 GCF_000956105.1 Propithecus coquereli
AAGTGCCTGAAGGTGAACAAGATTCCTTGTCTGAGCAGCTTGTGGCTGGACTGCCTTAGGGTCCAAGGTCTCTACTAAGGTGCAGGGGTAGCATGAATTTTTTCAGACTTCTTTTGGTAGTATTGTATTAACAACAGTATTGAATATTGCTGGGAAATCAATTTTATTACTGTATAACGTACATAAAGAAAGTACGAAAAACTCTTAAGAGCTTAATTGTGATTTTTATTTTTGTTGTTTTTGAGACAGGGTCTCACTGTGTCACCCAGGCTGGAGTGCAGTGGCATCATCATAGCTCACTGCAACCTCAAACCCCTGGGCTTAAACGACCCTCTTGCCTCAGCTTCCCAAAGTGCTAGGATTACAGGCCTGAGCCACCCTGCCCAACCCAGAGCTTAACTGTTTTTATCACTTCCTGAGCTCTATATTTATCCTGAGGATTAAGTTAAACAGTGAAAGTGAAGTGAAGTCACCTTCATGGAGAAGATGAGCAGGGTGTCCCCATGCAGAAGTGGCCTGGAGCGAGGAATCAGCGCCCAGGTAGGCAAAGGAGATTATCTATGTAGAGGGTGGCTGGGGGTGGCAGTGGTGGCCATCAAAGCCCAAGCTGGGTGAGGAAGTTGTCCATGTGGGGAAGGAGTGATCCTCTTATCCACAGGCTCTCAGGACATGTTTCATGTTGGCTACCAACACTGACTCATTGCTGGGTGGTCTGGTGAATTGCTGATAGTGAATCTTACATACAAACTACAGAATCCCAATATCTACACTGGTCAGTTGCCGGGATAAATGGGTCATCTTACAGAGATGTTCGCTGCTCACATGAAGGACACATAGGCCTCAAATGCTCAGTTGTCTCAGTAGTGATCATTAGCCTTTTACATGTAGGAAGGAGGTAATTTCTCAATCCAAGTACTAGAAAAGATCCAGACAGCCTGGCTTAACAAAGCCATGTATTGGTATTAAGGCTTTCCATCTTTAGATACCTTAAAGCCACACCAGGATGTCATTCTAATGAGCATTTGTCCTTAACAGCCTTTTAGTACCTATAATTATTTTTCTTTCTTTTTTTTTTTTTGAGACTGAGTCTCGCTCTGTTGCCCTGGGTAGAGTGTAGTGGCATCATCATAGCTCACTGCAACCTCCAACTCCTGGACTCAGGCGATCCTCCTGCCTCAGCCTCCTGAGTAGCTGGGACTACAGGTGTGTGCTATGACGTCCGGCTAATTTTTCTATTTTTTTAGTAGAGACAGGGTCTTGCTCTTAACTCAGGCTGGTCTTGAACTCCTGAGTTCAAGCAATCCTCCCACCTTAGCCTCCCACAGTGCTAGGATTATAGGCATGAGCCACTGGGCCAGGCCTCAGTACCTATACCTTTAAGTCCTTCCCTAACACTTTGAAAGAAACATGAGGCTTCCTCCTCCTCTGTCATTACAACTGCAGCTTCCCATTGGGATTTGCTTAATAACTGTGGTGTCCATTATGGTAATCCTTCCTGGAATTGCACCATAGGTAGAAGTTGGTGACCATGCTTCTAACAGGCATCTGGGCTCACTGACAGTGTCAAGGGCAAAGTGATCTCTAGAATGGCCAGGGCCATGGGAGGAAGGGCCCAGAATTGTTGGGTACTCTTCAAACTTTTATTATTAATACTATTCACCCTGGGGCAGACAGTAAAAGACTCAAGCACTCTTTTTCTCTAAGACTAGAGGGGCAATATAGTTGGCCAAGCCTGGGGGTCCTGAACAGAGTAGGTCCTCCACAGCAAATGCTTACAGGTGAAGGTGGGAGTTAGCATTACCATGACAACCCTTCCAACCACAGGCTTCCAAGGAAGAAACCATGATCTATCCCATTTCTCTTAAATTACAGTCCAGAGACTTTCAACTCAAACATCTGTTGACAAGGACATAGGGCCTGTCTCAGTGAGGTGATGTAATCAGTTCGAATTATCCTTCTCCCTACTCTCTTGAAAGGCATAAAGAAAATTACCTTTGGCACAGCAGAGGTTTTTAAGCCAACCTTTTCACAATATGTCCCAAATTGAACATCGACTTAAGCGTGTTATTACAGAAAAGAAAGGGATATGCTAGATAAGTTGACACAGGATCTCTAAATGTAGCTGAAGGTATTACTATTGTCTTCAAAGGCAAAACATCTTTGTTGGAGCAGGTTTACAAAGTATTAATATGTAGCGGAGTAGATAGGAAAGAGAATCACTGAGAAACTGTCCCCCTCTGAAGCATCTATCACTGAAACGCCCCTCAGACCATCATCTAGTTCCTTCCAACCTCTCCATCTCTCAAATCTCTTCATGATTTCAGTCTCTCAGCCCCTCCTGTCCCCTGGCCCAGTACTATCTTGCCTTAATGTCCAGTACGCAACTTGGTTAGCCTTTAGCCTTTCAATATTATGCTTGTTACCTATGATTCCTTGTCCCCTTAGCCCTCCTCCCACCCCAGCATTCCCTCCAAATCAATGTTATATTGCTCCATGTGCTAAAGTTTATGCTCTTTTCTATCCATATTGCCTAAG
>NW_012150840.1:9805786-9807516 GCF_000956105.1 Propithecus coquereli
GCTAGCAATCAACTATCTCAAATTTTGTCTATCTAAAGAATCTTTCATTTTGCCTTTAGTTTTCAATATTTTGCTAGATATAGAATTTTAGATGGACAGTTTTTCCTCTTAGCATTAAAAAAAAGCCATTCCATTGCTTTTTGGCTTGCAGTTTCAGATGAGAAGTCTGCTGTCATTCTTGTTTATCTGTATGTAATGTGCACTAAGATTTCCTTTTTGTCATCGCTTTATAGCAATTTAACTGTGATGTGTGCGGTGCGTTTTGTTTGTTGTATTTATCATATTTGAGGTTAGTTTAGTTTTGTGGTCTGAGTTTATAGTTTCCATAAAATTTGAAATATTTTGGCCATCATTTCTTCAACTTTTTGTTGTTGCTGCTCTCTCCACCTCCTCCTTCTTTTTCTTGAGACTCCAAATTATACCTATGTCAGACCACTTGCTATTATCCTACAGGTCACTAAAGCTCTGTTCTTTTCTTTTTTTTAATCTTCTTTTTGTGCTTCAGTTTTTAAGTTTCTGTTGCTCTACTTCAAGTTCACTGCTTTTTTTTCTACAGTGACTAATCTGCTGTTCATCCCACTCAGTGAATTTTTCATTTTGGATATTGTATTTTTATCTCTATAAATTCCATTTGTTTTAAAAATAACTTCTAGTTCTCTCCTAATATATTTGCATTCTCCTTTAAATATTTCTACCTATTTATAATAGCTGTTTTAATGTCCTTGTCTGGCAGTTGCATCATCTCTGTCATTTCTGGGTTAGCATCTATTGATTGAGTTTAGTCTTTGGTTATGAGTCATATTTTCCTGGTTTTTTTTTTTTTACATATCTAGTAATTTGAATGCTGGAAAACTGTGAATGTTGTTTTATTCAGTGTTTGGCTATTACCTTCCTTTGAGTGTTGGACTTTATTTTGGTATACAATGAAATTATATGCAGGTCAGTTTGACCCCTTTAAGCCCTGTTTTTAAACTCTGCTAGGGTAAGTCTGTAGTAGCCTTCTTTTAAAGGACAAGTTCAGTCTTACTACTAAAGTATAACGCTTCTGCTGTTTTCAATGAATTTCCTGGGTGATCGCACAGATTCTGCTCTGGTGGTCAGAATCCGTATGTTTCCTCATTGTGTATAAACTCTGAGAATTGTTCTTCTGACTCCCTAGTCATTCTATGCCTGCCCAGCCTGGTACTCTAAGATATCAGGGGATCCACATGCAGATTTCTGGAATTCTTTTTCTGTGTAGTTCCCACTTTTCCAGAACTTCGGTCTGCAACTCTTAACTGCTTCAGCTCCCTCAAACTCCAATCTGTTTCCTCAATTCTGTAAGGCCGATGGGCTCTGTTTGGGTTCCCCCTGCTGCCTACATTCCAAAGTACATCCAAGCAGAAGGGTAAGGCTCAACTCATTTTCCTTCAGTCAGGATTCATAGTCCTGTGCTACCTCTTGTTCAGTGTCTGAAAAATTTCCATGTCTGAGTAACTTCACTTATTTATCCAGTTTTTCAGTTGTCAAATCTGGTTTTTGTTACTCTCTTGTGGCTAGAAGTAGACATCGGGAGAGAGCTTCAAAAATTTTTATTTTCCCAGGTCTCAACCCAGACTAACTAAATCAAATTCTCTAAAGTAGGATTGTCAAATTACAGCTCATAGGCCAAATTCATGCTATAGTTTATTTCTGTACGGCTAACAAGCTAGGAATGGTTTTTGCATCTTTAAAGGATTGTAAAAAAAAAA
>NW_012150840.1:9819691-9821692 GCF_000956105.1 Propithecus coquereli
TAAGCACATATAAATACTAACCTGGAATTTTGTTTTGCATAAAACAAAGAAAAACAGTTAAGGCCCTAATGTGGAAATGGAGGCAGGAACAAGGAGAATATTAGACCAGTCATGAATCTCCCAAAAAACTGCCAATCTTATGATGTGTAAGGATATCATTGGCTATTGGTGAAGTAACAATAGCAGAATCAGGCAATGTAAGGTATTTGCTGACCAGAAGTACAAAAAAGTGTCAAAGTCACAACATGACCACATTCTCTACATTAAAAGCAAAAGCAAGCTTATCTTGTACTTCGCTGTGCTGTTTCCCTCACCCTTACAGTTTCCATACAGTAGTACGTAATTAGTTTTCAACTGCTGAAGGCTCTGAGAAGGGCACAAAGACCTCCCAGAATGAGTACTTGGTGAAAACAAAGAAGCTAACCTGGCCACTGCTGTAGACAAGCTGTATCACCGGAAAGTCTTTCACAGTGTTTGCATCATCAGCAGGTACAAACCTTGGAGGTACAATCAGGATTCACTCAAACACTGGAAAAGTGAAGTAAAAGCGTATTAGCTTCACATAAACCACAGCAAACTGTGTTCAGCACATATATAAACTTCCTCCAAATTCTTTGTGTAGCGGCCTATTGGTTTTGAAACCGATAATGTTTTGCAAGAAAATTCAATGTTAGGAGACAAGAAAATCACTCAAGGAGAAAATATAACTAAAGAACATTTATTTATTTTTCACTAAGACTTTATCTTGAGGACATAACTAAACTGTGTTACCACCCCCCACCCCATCCTGAAGAAGGGTTAGTACAGTGAATGTTATAAAGCAGATATGGACAGTTTGAAAGATTGGAACCAACATTAACTGACAAACAACTTCCATCTAAATCATCATAAAAATGTTTAATTAAAAAAAAAAGGGTAAAAGGAAAAAAGGGGGGCAAAGGGGGTTTCAGATTGAACAAGATCCTCACATTTTATCTAATATATTCAATCTTGGCTAGAGTGTAACAAAATGGAAACAGGATTACTATAATACAAAACTTTCACTACAGCACGCTGTACACACCTGTGTTCCAAGCCCACCCCCACCCCCCTGATGTTTCCAACTCAATTATTTCCCGGCCTGTTGGGCCTGCCGACGAAGGAGCACATAGATCTTCTCTTTAATCCAGTCTTTGTTATAAGGCTGGTATGTCTGGGTATCAGCTCGGTAACTGAGGAACAGAAAGGCAACAGGTAAAGTTATAGTGGTCAATTACAGTCATGTGCTTAAAGTCCCAAATTATAACTACCCAATAATGGCAAAGGTATGCACATTTCTATAAATGAACTTAATGAAAAGTTGAAAGAGCTGCTTACATAGCTGTTGAATTTTAAGCCATATGAATTTTAGATTACCTAGTACAATCTTACAGGAGAAAAAGAAACCAACACCTAGAGCTCGTTAGTTAAATGCTCTGTAGCAAGACACAGTGGCCTTGTGCCTATAATCCCAGCTATTTGGGGGGCTGAGGTGGGAGGATTGCTTAAGTCAAAGAGTTCAAGGCTGCAATGGGCTATGATCATGCTACTGCACCCTAGCCTGGAAGGGAGGAAAAACAAAACAAAACAAAACAAAAAAACCCAACTCAATACGTAAAGAGTATGACCAGAAACCATGTGTTTTTTCTCCTACATAGTTTCTATTTTTAAGGTCTCTTTAGTTATTAAAAAACAAAAATCGGTACAAACTTTAGAACTGCTAAGTTTATTTTAAATTAACTAAAAAGCTTTTAAAAACATACTACTGCAACAAAGATTTCTTGCTGATTATTTCCCCCGTAAAGTATTAAGAGAAAGAAATCTTATAACCTGTTTTATGATTTGCTTTTTAAAATAAATAATACTAAAGGCCTATGCAGAATTATCAGAGGACACAGCAAGCCCCAAAATGTCTCTAATCAGAAAAGAAGGGCAAGGAGCACAAAAACTAACACTAGCAGTAAAACTCCAATGGGACTCTGA
>NW_012150840.1:9821742-9823744 GCF_000956105.1 Propithecus coquereli
TTATCTTTGTCCTATTTTCCTGCTTTCAAAGTTTAGCCATTCTTCAAGTCCAACTTAAATGCCATCTCATACTTAAGCATCTGTAAATAATTAACAAAACTCTTGCTCTATGAACAAAATTGACCTTAGGTTAACTTTCTAGCTCTGTTCCTGAGGAAAGATAATGGTGCAATATACTATTAGACAAGATTGCTTATGGTATTGATAAAAATGAGCCCTAAGTGGTTAATTACACTCAGATTAGAAGAAACTACAAATACCTGGTTGGAAGACACGCATCGTGCTTCTCTGAATGCAATGACTCTTTTTAACTGGGGTATGTCTCTCGCAGAGACCTAGAAACTATGTCTATGGAGTTATTATGAGAGACAGCGGTTCCTGTTGTACATGAGATTCTAGGCCAGGGTAGCTCTTGCACTTGTCTCCTGCACCTGAGCTATTGTCTGTGTGTGCAGGATAATTCTTGGATGGCTGTGTGAACTGCCATGAGGACTACACCCATGGAAGAGAAACACTTCATGATGCTGGATTGGCAAGCTATTTTTTTCCTGTATGCTTTTGAGTAAACTGGTGCCAAGTGTGACCTCTTCAGGTCTTATGAATCCAAATATTTGATTAGGTCTAAAAAGGTCCCTTTGACAGGTATCAGAGATCCATTACTTAGCTGACAGCTATTCCTTTTGTGGGGCTCTCCACCCCATTTCAAGATCTTTGAGGTTAAAACCTTCTCTTTTTCATCTAGCAAAGTCTCTTGTATTGTTTTGTAATCTGGATGAATCACTTAGGCAATCTAAATCTATTTTTTCACTATTAATAGAGAAATAGTTATTTCCTATCTCGAAGGGTTGCTGTGGTAATTAAGACGCAGAAATGTTTCCTAAGCAGTAAGATGCTATGTCTAAGCAGTAATACATCATTATACTAACACATTAATTAGTATTTTTCTGCTAATAGTATCCCTATGAATATAGTAATATTGAACAGTTCATATACTAAGACTGATTTTCATTCCAACCTTCAAATAATTAGTGAGAACAATTTGATAAAGGAGGGCCATCCTGATATAAAGCTGACGTCATACTAAGAGAACTATCTTGCCCTCTTTCCTCCAACCCAGAGTCTGTCTGGTCTGCTTTTAGGACAGTACAAAATTGTTTGCTTCTTCCTTAAGTCATTCTTTTGCCAAAAGTAAAACAGTTCAACTCCACTTCTATCCCAAACAGTGGGAGTAAGACATGTAAGTTGTTTGAGCATTTAGTGAGTTGCTAGAAATATTTTAAGCCAGAGAACTGGAAGTGAAGTGATAGCTGAAATCGCCCTTTTATACTCCTGGGACCTCTTAGATCAAGTACTAAAGGACAGAAGCAGCCGTTATCAAGAAATATTTTAGAAATTCTCAGGTATATAAAAGAAGGTAGATTAGAGAACCAGAATTTTATAATTTGGGAGGTTTCGCTTTTATGTAGCAGTAAAAAATATCACTTAACAAGCAGAAATCAAACTTGTTCTACTTGTGGTTCGAGAAAGGACAATTAATCAGTACTCCAGATACCTAACGATACAGGGACAGTGGTTGTACCTGGGCCAACCACTGAGTTTCATCACATGCTTCCCCTTAACAAAAGGCTATTTTTGGCTCCTTTCTGTATAATACTGGACATAGATAATGTCCAGTGTATTTCTCTGTACCTATTCCAATTCTAGTCTTCCTTAAGCTTTAAATGTGATTCCAAATATTGCTCCCTCCTTTTTGCTCTCATCACCCATCATCTAGGACCTAGATGTTTTCTCACAATCCTTAGAAAAGTCTTATTTTCTTCTGTAAGCCCAACACCAGAAACCGTACTACATCTGAGAATCAAGGGAACCCATTCCCTCCAGATCTGCTCCAGAGTATTTTTCAAAAAACTGAAGCCTGGATTGTACTTGTTAGAGAAATAAAACAACATTAGCAGGACAAGCCAAGTGAAAAGCAGGACAATCTGATTTATTTTTGGATCTA
>NW_012150840.1:9823794-9825298 GCF_000956105.1 Propithecus coquereli
ACCGTGCCCGGCCAAGCCTAGCACTTTGGGAGGCCAAGGCAGGAGGATCACTTAAAGCCAAGAGTTTGAGACCAGCCTGGGCAACATAGCAATATCCCATCTCTACAAAAAAATAAAAAAAGATTAGCCAGGTGTGATGGTGCAATTCTGTACTCACAGCTACTCAGGAGGCTGAGGCAGCAAAATTGCTTGAGTTCAGGAGTTTGAGGCTGCAATGAGCTAGGATGATGCCACTGTACTGTAGCCTGGGCAACAGAGCAAGATCCTGTCTCAAAAAACAAAAAGAAAAACAAACCAAAAAACCCACAAAGAAATATGTGACAGGCTGAGTGGGTGTGGTAGCTCATGCCTGTAATCCTAGCACTCAGGGAGGCCAAGGCAGGAGGATTGCTTGAGCTCAGGAGTTCGAGACCAGCCTGAGCAAGA
The DNA here is from genome assembly GCF_000956105.1 of Propithecus coquereli. NCBI lineage: Eukaryota > Metazoa > Chordata > Mammalia > Primates > Indriidae > Propithecus > Propithecus coquereli. The sequence continues at coordinate 9,824,221 of NW_012150840.1, forward strand.
GCGAGACCCTGTCTCTACAAAACACAGAAAAATTAGCTGGCTGTGGTGACACACACCTACAGTCTCAGCTACTCAGGAGTCTGAGGCAGAAGGATTACTTGAGCTCAGGAGTTAGAGGCTATAGTGAGTGAGCTATGATGATGCCCTTGCACTCTACACAGGGTGACAGAGTGAGACTCTGTCTCAAAAAAAAAAAAAAGAAAGAAATGTGTGACAAAGACCATATGTGATCCACAAAGCCTGAAATAGTTACTATTGGCTCTTTATAGAAGAGTCTGGGAAACTGATTTTTTAAAAGCTTCAAAAGTGAGTGTGCTATCGACATCTCAATACCAGCCAGTAGACCAGTATTTGGAATCTATTAGTGTGGTAAAAAGAATGTGATCCAGAGATACCTGGGCTTTACTTCATGATTTTAGATAACTGCTCTTAAACTGCTTCTTCAGTTGTAAAATGAGAAAACTGATGTGCAGCAATGAAGATGAGTGATAATTTATTCAGATAAACTACCTATGTATGTGGTACAGACTATGCCACCATAAATGGTTACTTTTTAATTTATTGAATAAAAAGCATTCAATATGTAACTCTCTCCTTTCTCTCATTGTTTGAGTGATTCTGGTGAAAGTCACAAAGTGTGTTGACTAATTCCATTAAAAATGTGTTAACCTCCCCACGTTCCATCTGTTCCAAACTTTTCCTGCTATCCTCAACGTCCCTGTTACATCTATTACTCCTGTTCTCCATGATAGTGACTTATTGTGCCGATTTAATGGATTAAGACATTTTATCCATTTATTGATTTTATCCATTTAATGGATCTAACACAAACCCTTTCAATTTTCCATCTCACTTTCTCTTCTGATGTTAATCATTCCATCAGTATACCTAAACATATATTCTCTTCAACTGGCTTTGTAATCTTTCACTGTCAATTATCTAATTATAATACAGTCACCCTCTGTATCTGTCGATTCCACATCTATGTATCCCACCAACCATGGAAGAAAAATTCATATAGTTGGTCCTCCATATTTGCAGTTTTGAATTCTTGAATTCTAATATAAAACCCATGGAT
>NW_012150840.1:9837513-9840124 GCF_000956105.1 Propithecus coquereli
ACATTTATGGTCAACTGCTTTTTGACAAGAGTGCCAGAACAATTCAATGGAGAAAGAACAGTCTTAACAGTCTTTTCAACAAATGGTGCTAGGACAACTGGATAGTCACATGCAAAAGAATGAAGCAGGACCCACACTCACATTATATATAAAAATTCACTCAAAATGGACCAGAGACTTAAAAATGCGAGCCAAAACTATAAAACTTTTAGAAGAAAATACAGGCATTAATTTTTGTGACCTTAGATAAGGCAATGCCTGAGATATGACACCAAAAGCACAAGCAACAAAAGAAAAAATATATAAATTGAACTTTATCAAAATTAGGACACTTGTAAGTGAAAAGAAAAACCACAAACTGGGAGAAAACCTTTACAAAATACTTATCTGATAAAGGACTGGTATCCAAAATACACAAAGAACTCTTAAAATTCAACCCTAACAAACTCAAAAAGATGTACAGATGGCAAATAAGCATATAAAAGATGCTCATCATTATATGTCATTAGGGAACTGCAAATTAAAAAAATGAGATACCACTACATACCTACTAGAATGGCTAAAATCTAAAACACTGACAAATGCTAGATACGGAGCAACAGAAACACATTCATTGCTGGTGGGAATGCAAAATTATATAGCCATTGCTGAAGACAGTTTGGCAGTTTCTTACAAAGGTAAACATAGTCTTACCACACAACCCAGCAATCATGCTCCTAGGTATTTACCCAAATGAGCTGAAAACTCAGGTCCACACAAAAACCTGCACATGAATGTTTATAGCAGCTTTATTCATAATTGCTAAAAACAAACAAACTGACAAAAGAACAGAAGTAACTAAGATGTCCTTTAACAGGTGAATGGATAACCAAACTGTGGTACATTTGTAGGACTAAATATTATTCAGTAATAAAAAGAAATGAACTATAAAGAAAAAACATGGAAGAACCTTCAAAGCATATTGTTAGGTAAAAGAAGCCAATGTGAAAAGGCTTCATACTGTATAAGTCATACATGACATTGCAGACAAGGCAAAGCTACAGAGACCATAAAAAGATCAGCAGTTGCCAGGGGTTTGCGGGGAGGGAGGGAGCGAGGTATAGGCGGGTCACAGGGGATCTTCAGTAGTGAAATTATTCTTATGATATAGCAATGGTAACATGTCATAACCTTCAGAATGTTCAAAGAAAACAGTGTACCCTAATATAAACTGTGAACTTTAGTTAGTAATATATCAGTACTGTTTCACCAACTGCAACAAATGTATCACACTAATACAAAATGTGGTTATAGAGGAAACTGGGAGAGGGGAGGGAAGAAGGGCTATATAGCAACTCTGTACTTTCTAATCAAATTTTCCATAAACCTAAAACTGCTCTAAAAATATTGAGGGGGGTGGTTAAGAAGGAAAAGCTCTACTTTACAGAGGAATATAAAACTGCTACAAGAAAGAAAAATAGATTAAGAAAACCACCATTTGGCAACCACCATGTGAGAACTGATTTGATAATTATTTTTAACATCTTTTGTTTTAGCTTTTAATGAAAAATAAATCAGCATTTCTAATTTAAATAAAGAAAAAGGAGCTATTAAGTCATGAAAAGACACGGAGGAACCTTAAATGCACATTGCTAAGTGAAAGAAGCCAGTTTAAAAAGGCTACATAATTCCAACATTCTGTATAAAGCAAAACTATGGAGACAATAAAAAGATTAGTGGTTGCCAGGGGTTGGGGTAGGAAGGGATGATTAGGTTGAGCACAGGGGATTTTTAGGGCAGGGCAATAACATTCTTCTGTATGACATTGTAACGGTGAACACATGACACCATACATTTGGCAAAACCCATAAAACTCTACCGCAGAGAATGAACTCTAATGGAAACTATGAACTTCAGTTAATAATAATAATGTATCAGTACTGGTTCACCACTATAACAAATGTAACACACATCAATGCAAGATGTTAATGATACCAGGGGAAACTACACAGGAGCGGAGAAAGGGAGTAATACGTGCACTCTCTGTAGTTTCTGTTTAATTTGTCTATACACCTAAAAATAAAGTAGAAATAAAGTATATTAATTTTAAAAAGTTAGGCTTTACTAAAATCAGCAAAGATTTCTAAAGGGTATTGTAGAATCAAAGACCAAACAGGATAATACAGGTAAGGTAAAAATCTGTGAAGGGAGCACGTACAGAAAGTGTATTTCAATGGCAGGAAAGAATGTCAGCAGAGGAAGGGACCTGAAAAGAGATTAAGAAAAAGTACCTGTTCTTTAAAAATTAGAGCAGAAGGGTAACAGACTCAAACCTAAGATGTGAAATGATTAGATTTCTACAAGAAAATGTTGGAAAAACCCTTATAGACATTGGCTTAGGCAAAGAATTTATGAAGAAGAACCCAAAGGCAATCACAGCAACAACAAAAATAAATAAAGGGGACACAATCAAATTAAAAAGCTTCTGCACAGCCAAAGAAACTGTCACGAGAGCAAACAGACAACCCACAGAATGGGAGAAAATTTTCGCATGCTACACATCCGATAAAGCACTGATAACCAGAATCTATTTAGAACTCAGGAAAATCAGCAAGAAAAAAATCAAACAACC
>NW_012150840.1:9840989-9841840 GCF_000956105.1 Propithecus coquereli
TAAGCACCACATGTACTCACCAGCAAATTGGTTTCACTGATCAACACCTAAGTGCACATATAAGAATAACCATTTATCGGGCGTTGGGATGGTGGGAAGGGGGAGGAGGGGATGGGTATATGCATACATAATGAGTGCAATGCGCGCCATCTGGGGGATGGACACGCTTGAAGCTCCGACCTGGGGGGAGGGGTAAGGGCAACATACGTAACCTAAACATCTGTACCCCCATAATACGCTGAAAAAAAAAAAATTAGAGCAGAATTTGATAGTAGCCCAGAAGGAACAGCACAGCTACCTAGAAGCTATCTAGGGCTATTTATTACAAGTAGCTTTAATTCACATGTCTACCCATTGGTGGCTTTACATAGATTTTAAGTCCATCTCAGTTAGTTTTGAATCATGAACAAACTCGGACATGCCCAGCAGCAAAAACAAAGTTACGAAAAATATTTTATAGGAAGAAGTGAATAATGGACAATTTTCTGGAAAGTATGTAGCGTGTGTACAACTGGTTTACTTGATGTAATGATCAAACATAAGAATGAACCCAATTTGTGAGGATCCATCTATGTGCTCTCATCTAATGGTTTACTGAATAAAGAAACATTAAGGGCTAATAGCTCCCTTCAGGGTGGTGTCAGCTTATCAAATGCACAATAAATTATACTGATTGGTTCCATTTGCCTCTATTCTCTGAGCTTATTATATTTTCTAACAATAGTCTGATAGTCTGTAACCACATCTCAACAGTTTAATGTTTATTTGTTTAATAAGCAGACTATGAGGTTCAGAAGGAATCCCCAGGGTCTGCTTTAACAACTCTACAGGTCCTTGAGTTTAACCAGAAC
>NW_012150840.1:9841890-9843865 GCF_000956105.1 Propithecus coquereli
TTTAAGATGTGGCAGAATAGACTACAATATATACCAATACTAGAAAAGAATTACAGGAACAGAATTTCTCAGAACTATTGCATCTGGGTAGACAGGCTTATTTAGACTATCCCTCCTACCCCCATTTATACAACCAATATTTACTCAGCACCAATTATGTACCACATACTATTCTAGGCACCGGGGCTATAGCAGTGAATACAAACAAAGCTCCCTGTTCTTAGCATAAATTCCAGCAAGTAAATACATGCATTACTGGTGATTTCAAACCCAGCAGACAATCCTGTCAACACCTAGGCCTCTCAGTTCCATGAACTTCTACACGCCAATGATCTTATCTCCTACTATTCCTTGGCCAGATCCCTAGACCCTGTTATTACCAGCAACTTCAATCTCCCAATTTGAAGCATCTCATTCTCTAATCACTACTTCCTAATACTCCAACTTCAGCAATCCTTTGACCCGGTGGGACCTACAATTAACTGATCTATTTCTGTCTCCAGCACTCCCTTCCTTTGACACTGATTACATCTCATGGGCATTCAGTTCTTTGCTGTTCCCTCACATACACCCTCAACCTTCAGCAAAATTTTTACTATTAATAACTCTCCACCTATGCCTCACCTGTGGCCATCCAGGTCAAGAAAAAAACCTCCGTGATCACAATAACTGATTTCACTTTAAATTCATTATCAGGCACCTCAGAGAACATTTAATACATCCTGAAATCACACCTTTCTCTAATTCTTTCATCCTCCTAGCTTATTTCTTCTCCACAAACCTGCAATACACTCAATTTCAAATGGTGTCCTTGCTTCTTATTTTCCTGATAACTGAAGCAATCAAAAAATAATTTCATTTGCCTGTCCACCCTACTTTACTAACGAACTGTCCAAAATCCTATCTAAAGCCATCAATTTCTCCTCTCTACTGGATCCCATCAGACTGCAAACTTAAAATAATTTCACCCACCTTAAAAAAAAAAAAAAAAAGCCATCTCTTCTTCCAGCCATAAACCCATTTCTCTGCTCTTTCAAGCAAAATTCTTCAAAAAAAACCTGTCTGTATTGGCTGCCTATAATTTCTCTCTTCTCATTCTCTTAAACTCACTGAAATCTGTTAAGATTCTACTCTTGTCCCTCTACCAAAACTGCTTTGGAAGCCACTAAAAACTTCCACGTGCCAAATCCAGGGGTCAATTCTCAGTCCTCATTTATTTGACCTATCAGTAATATAAAACACTTCTGCATTGGCTTCTAGGGTATCAAGGCTCCCTGCCCCTCAATACTGCTCCCTCCCCCACTCACTCCTCTGCAGCCTCACAGGCTTCCTTAATGATTTCAAACTTGCCAGGCACATTCCTGCCTCAGGACTCTTCCACTCTGGCCCCTCTATCTGGTCTGCTTCGCCTATAGATATCTGCATAGCTTATTCTCTTGCCTAAGTCTGAAACCAAACATCGCCATTTCAGCGAACCACTTCCTAGCTAACCTAAGACTGCAATCCACCTTCCAGGTCCTCCTTAGCCCCCATCCCGGCTATTTCCCTCTATGGTGCTTAACTCCTCTTAATTATGCCTAGAACACACTTGGTACCCAAAATAAATAAAATATAAGTAATCTAGAGACGGATATAAGTATAGGGGAGGATGTTTTGTAAGTTGTGTGCAAATATTATGCCATTTTATATAAGTGACCTGAGCATCTGCAAATTTTAGTAAACACAGGGACCAATCACCTGAGGATACTAAGGGATGACTGTATGTATGTCAGACTATAAGCAGATCAACTATAGATATTACAAACTAACAGCATAATACCTGTAGATCTGTGGGTCTCTTACAGTTTTCTGAGCTTACTTATATCTAAATAATTACAATAAAAACTTTCATATTAACATATTTTGTTAAAGATTAGAACTGTATCACTTGAATGTTTTGAGTGAGCAAAGTAAATTGACTACAACTGAAACACAA
>NW_012150840.1:9845362-9846935 GCF_000956105.1 Propithecus coquereli
AGCAAATTTTTTTTATTTTATAAATTCACCAGAATGTTGGTAACTATTTTGTGTCTTAATTATAAAATAAAATGACTACTTCAAACCATTGGCGCTAAAGAGACTTTAAAGACTTATCATCTGATGGTTCAAATAATAACATTGTTGATCTTATCAGGTTTTTCCGTAAATCTTCCTGAAGCCACAGAGTAAAAAATTACAATAAAAGTTTGCAATGAGGAAAGAGATTATCCTAATATGCCTCTTAAGATCCTGGACTTTGGATTCAGATAGACCTAAATGCCAGCTCTGCCTTGTGTTACTTGTGAAACCTTGGGCAAATGACTCCATTGTCCAAACCTTACCTGTCAAAGAGAGAAAACAACAGTAGCTCTTCATAGAGTTGTGACAATTACATGAAATGACACATATAAAGCAATAGCACATGTAACAAGCATGTAAGTGCTAAAATACATAAATGCTAGTTATCTGGAAATAACATGTCCTATACTGTACACACAGGCCTTTTATGAACTTCCAAATTAACTTCATAAATTTCCTAATATAAAACAACATTCAATCACAGAACTATTAAACAACTGTCTTAGGGTTTCTGATTGCTACTGGTACACTATATGGTGATCACAGAATATCACTCATGAGTTATTGAATGGAATGGAAATAAAAACCAGGAAAATAAATTCATTGCTCATCTTAAAAAGGCATTGACCTAAAGCTACCATCCTAATTAATGGTGAAAGACTGGATACTTTTTGCCAAGATTAGGAAGAATACTGGACTATCTACTTTCACCTCTCTATTCAACGTGCTACTGGAGTTTCTAACCAGGATGAATAGGCAAGAAAAAGAAACAGGCGAATAGGCATTTAGATTGGAAAAGAGAAGTACAGCTATCTCTACTTGCAGATGACATGATCTTGTAGACAGAAAATCCCAAAGAAACTACCAAAAAACTAGTAGAACTAATACATGAGTGCAGCAGGGATGCAGGGTACAGGATCAATATATGAAAATCAATTGTATTTCTATACCCTAACAACAAACAATCTGAAAATGAAGCCAAGAAAACAAACTCCATTTACAACAGTACAGAAAAAGAATAAAATTCTAAAAAATAAGTTTAACAAAAGCAGAACAGGATTTGTACACTGAAAACTACTAAATGTCACTTAAAATAAAAACCTAAATAAATGCAACGACATCCCGTGTTCATGGGTTGCAAGATGGTATTAAGATGGTAATACTCCCCAAAAGGACCTACAGATTCAATGCTATCCCTATCAAAATCTGTGCTGCTTCTGGAGAAACTGACAAGGTGATCCTAAATTTGACATGGAAATACAAGAGACTTAAGACAGCCAAAATAATCTCCAAAAAGAATGAAGTCAGAGGACTCAGACTTCCTGATTTCAAAACTTACTATAAAACTACTGTAATCAAGACAGTGTAGAACTGGCATAAGGACAGGCGTATAAGGCCAGGCACGGTAGTTCATGTCTGTAATTCCAGCACTTTGGGAAGCTAAAATGGGAAGATCACTTGAGTTAGAGGTTGCAGTGAGCTACGATCACAT
>NW_012150840.1:9860255-9864903 GCF_000956105.1 Propithecus coquereli
AAAAAAAAAAAGTAAAGATCTGCAACAAGTAACAGTATATATAATTAATGTTTGAAATACTCAACAAATGTGGCCGGTCCTCAGTATCTACTTTCCCTGCTCAAAATTAACAATTCAAAAAATCTAAAGGAAAAAGCAAACCCAGTTCCTCAATGAAAAATTTTTAAAAGTGAATGTCAGGGGAAAAAAATAACTCAGTGATTTCTACTTTTTGATTAGTGTTAAACTCACCTTCCATGCACTCATTCACAGATTCATAGTCAGCGTAAGTTCTGCCTTCTGGCCTCTTGGTAGGCTGTACCAGCAAAATGGTGTGAGACTGCAGGAGGAAATCAGGATTTCAATATAAGTTTCTAACTGATAGTTGAGGAATTCATAGTATGATACAAAATCCCCATTTGTGACACAATAGTTAGTTATTAAAACATAATTAGGGGTGTCCTTCCTACAATGTTTATCCCTTTGCCCAAGTGTGGAATCTAGCTGGATTCGAGACTCCTCTGTAAAGCCTCCCTTAGCCTTGCAGTCCTTCAAGACTGCGTTCTCAAACTCCTACTGCACTTACTGCTTACCAGTACTCAGCACAAGCTACCTTGTACTATTTTTTTTTTAAATCCTTTCCTACCAAATAGATTATAAACCTGCTTAAGATTTTCTGTCTCCACTGATCACTTTCTATCTCTAGCTCTATTAAGTCCCTAATAAAAACTCAGATGGGGTGATGAAAGGAAAGAAAAAGGGAAACACTATAATCATTGCAAGCACCATATCAACCTATGTTCTTTTTCCAACCTTTGCATAAAAGCAAAGTCACAATTTGTCCAGAAGTTAGACTCTTGGCAATAAGGCATAAATTAGCAACATAAAATTAATATATATAGTTAATATTGCTCTAAAGAGTTCATTAAACTATTCACCTAGTAGATAACTTGCCTTAAAGGGCTATCCCATACCAAAATCACACAAACACTAAAATCACACAAAATGGTTAGATGATCACACCACAAGAAATGTGAATATGCCTGAAAAACAGCAGATACACTTGTCTTCCATCACACGCTCACTGGGGAGATGTTTTCACTAGTAGGTGAAGCTCAGGGTTTCTCAGCCTTAGCATTATTATACTTGGGGCTGGATGATTTTTTGTTATGGAAACTGTCCTGTGCATTGTAGGATGTTTAGCAACAGCCCTGGCTGCTACCCGTGAGATTAACATCCCCTCTCACAAGTTGTGACAATCAAAAATGTCTCTGGACATTGCCGTATATTCCTTGGGGAGCACAATGTCAACTGGCTAAAAATCACGGGCCTATTGAAATTATGCCCCCACCAATTTTTTGCCACATGTATAAGAATGACTAATTAAATGCAAGCATGATACAACTCAATGTAAACCCAATCCCAAATCAAACTATTCACATATTTTTCTTGTCTTCTGCTATGCTAGTATTTTTCAGCCAAAAAACAAAAAACAAAAATCTCATGACAGCACATCATTTGAAATGAGACTTTTTAACCATCAACAAACTGTAACTGAAATAGCCAAAGCCTAGACTTTCTGAATAAACAATGACACTATATGCAAAGCAAAGAGTTACCGTGCTTCTCCCTACCTATCAAGAACTAAGTCATTTCCACTAAACGTTTGAGAGGGTTTGAGATAAAAATAGAACTTGCTGACAACAGATAAAGGTAACTCTCACCTGTGTGTGACCTGAACACAGTCAAAGCCTTTATTAGTGATCAAAAGCCAGAGAAAGCATAATATTAATTTGTTATACAGTTTTTATAAGCCAGCCACTCAAAAAAAGCAGTTTCAATGAGTCATCTGTTGAGAAAAAAATTTTATAGAAACCACACTAGCATTTTTGCAATAGAGCTTGTCTTATATACTAGCAATACCAGTTTCTACCATATTAATTTTATTCTTATTCTAATAAAAAATTTTTTTCTTTTTTTCCCTCCCCTCCCTCCCTCTAATGAAAATTAAAGGACTAATTTATTTGAAAGGGTAACATACAGAAATGGCTACACAGTATGTTGCTTTTTATATCTAATCTTAAAATGAAACTAAGGGCAAAGTTTACTATTTTCAATACTTACTGCTGAAAGACAAGGATTAAAAACACTAAGAACACGACATGACTAAATTTTAAAAACTGCAGTCAAAACAGTTATCATTTTTAAGTGGCAGTGCTTTCCTGTTACCAATTTTTTAACGATCGTAATACCTCCCAAATCAGTTTTGGTCACTTTCCTCTTACTGGAAGACCCTGGTCAGATTGTAAGGGACTCAAACCCTGAGTTGGGCCTATTTTTTCTGGGCCTCCAGCTCCAAAGAATATAAATAAGGGTAAGAACAGGATTGAGAGCTGAGGGAAACACCAAAGAGGCACCTTGCGGGGGGGGTCTTAAAAAAAAGGGGGGAGGAAGGGTACAAAGAGGGGAAAATGGCTGAGCACAGTAAAAGAAAAAGGAATAGCTGCGAAAGCACACTAGAGGCAAATACGGCCCTTCCTGGACCACATGCTAGGTACACTAAGTTCAATCTGTCAGATTCGATACAAGGTTTGTTAGACATCCCTTGGCCATTGTTCCTACAGTAGGCTAGAGCGTTTGGAGGGAAAAAGCACCATCCCCACACCTCCCTCCATCAATCAGCAATCGGGAGAAAGCGCATCCTCAGGCCGACTGCACACCTAGCCCGAGTCAGCAGGCGGGCGCGCAATCGTAGGGCGGACCCGGGCTCCGGGGCCTAGAGTCAGGCCCGGCGTTTCCGCGGCGGGAAGGATTGACCCACGAGCTGGAGGGGCGGGAAGCAGCACGCTCGCGCCGCATGGGGGTGGGAATAGGAAGATATAAGGGGCTAAGGGCGCCCTGGAGGCTGGGAGCTCGGGTAGCCGCTGAGACCCTTTCTCACCATCGCGCCAAATTCTCTTTGCTGCAGCCTTTACCGACACCGCCGCCGCTACACGAGCTTAGCCGCAACGCCGCCAACAGCCAATCCCCGCGAGAGGAGCCGCCGGAAGTCGTCGGAAGCGCGACGCGAAAGGGCTCTTTGGACCATAGAGATGTACCCGCTTCCGGCAGCTAGAGCAGCTGCTGACTCTGTTTCAGCCATCTTGGGTAAGGGCAATAAGCTAGGGTAAGGGACATTTTCGGAGCTTTAGAAAGGATTATTTTTTTCAAGACGCTTTCTTCCGAACCTTCGTTATTGCGTATATGGCTAACGTGACGACTGGTATAGACAGTGACACCAATCATCTTTTATTAGCCCTAGTCAAAAATGGCGGCCGTATAAGTATCCCGGGCCATAGGTCGGTTGTAACCCGGAAGTGCCCTTCTAAAGGCGGGGGCGGTGAGACAATCCGGAAGTGGATGTAATGAGGAGGTGCCACTTGGCGGCCATGGCAGCTGTAGTATCTGCGACTCCGGGTCAAGGCCCGGCGGAGTGGAGTATCATGGGCAGTACGGGGTGTAGGGCAGAGACAGCTTTATATCAGCTTTGTTGCTGAGCCCGTAGGATCCATTGTTAGAGACCTGCAGGACTCCTTTCTCCATCCTAGACTCGGAGGGGAGTTTGCCGGGACTGGTGGGCTGGTCCGTGCTCTGGGGGCGTGGATCACCAGCGGAGCCGTCTCAGGTAGACAGCAGCGCGGAGAGAACTAACAGGTTCGCTTGGGTTTTCTTCCTTTTCCTACTGCCGACTGGGACGTTGTGCCACCCTCATTACGACGGTTGAAGAAATTGCTCATTCGCACATTTTCCCCATTGACTTTTCCCATCTGGGTTAACTCACGAGAATCCAGTGACTGGCATTTGAGAACCCAGGGTCTGGGACCTAAGATTACTGAAAGATTTCTCTGGTGCTAATATCAGCAAAAAGGGGCTGTTTCCAGGTACGTGGAAGAGAAGGTGCCTCGTTAACAAATCTGCTGTGGGGAGAGGCCGAAAGAGCTGGAAAGACCACTTGTTCTCTTGGAACCACCACACGTGTTTGAAGAACCGAAGCACCTTTTGAAGCCACTAGAAATTGGTAATCTGGTGGAGAGGCCAGAATGGATGATTTCATCTCCATCAGTCTGCTGTCTCTGGCTATGTTGGTGGGATGTTACGTGGCTGGAACCATTCCCTTGGCTGTTAACTTCTCAGAGGTAAGAAATGTTCAATTTTCTGTCAGCTGTCAGGATGGCTGCTAGGAAGTAGTGGTAGTTGCAAAGGGAAGCTGTTTCCCTGGTTAAACCCGGAGCTAAAAATCTCATTAAGGAAGACTATCTTTTAAAAAGATACATAACGTTTAATAGGAGAAACAAACTTCACATTCAGCAATAGAATTCTTAACCTGGGGTGGGTGGATATTCCACTGAAGATCCTGGAGTAGTCTGAAACCCCTGAAATTGCATACCAAAATTTGGGTCTCTGTGAATTTTCCTGGAGAGAGGCACCATAATATTTCTTTTGATTCACAGAAGTTTCAAGGAATCAAGGTTCTAGATTGATATCAAGAAAATAAATGGAGAATGTTATTTGTCCATATGAGTTGAAATCAATATAATTTCTCTTTGAGAAAATGAAGCATATCTTTTTGACAAAAGCTAAGGGTTTTTTTTGTTTGTTTTTTTGTGCTTTTTTTTTGGATGCCTGCACT
>NW_012150840.1:9864953-9875294 GCF_000956105.1 Propithecus coquereli
AAAATAAATGGAGAATGTTATTTGTCCATATGAGTTGAAATCAATATAATTTCTCTTTGAGAAAATGAAGCATATCTTTTTGAGAAAAGCTAAGGGTTTTTTTTTTTTTGTGCTTTTTTTTTGGATGCCTGCACTAGAATGAATGTAGGGAAAAAACTATGTTAGGTTGTTCTTAATTCACATTTTCTTTTAAAGAAGATCATTGTAATAGATATTCTGAAGTTTTCAAATCTATTTGCTTAGAAGCATATTTTGATATACTAAATTTGATTTGATTAATCAAACAGGCCTTCATCTATCCTTCTTCGCCTCCACCCCCTATTAAAGTTTGTTCAAGGAAGGATAGATGAAAGCCTGTTTGATGAAAATGCAGATAGGTTCTTTAGATAGGCATAGAGTTCACCAAGTGCACGGTACTCAAAGATTTAGGGGAGAAAACTACTCCATTCATAGGAAACAAGAATTCATGAGTTTGTCCTAGAGTTCAGCAGTAAAATAGGACCTATCTAACCTCAATACCAGTCCTGAAAGTACTTTCAAAGGGAAGGGGAGAGTAGAATGTGCTGAAGTAGAAAGGAAAAGTGTAAATAAGGTATGAAGTAGGCCTTGAAGAAACTTGAGGAAGGTGAGGCATTACAAGTGAAGAAAACAGCCTGTCGGTGGGAAAGAAAGGATCACACGATGCATTGTTAAGTTTGAGGAAAAGTAAAGCCCATAGCCAGATTGCTTGTATTGTTGCTGCTCCTTTTCCGTTTCCTTTTCTATCTGCACCCCTCAGCATCTAATGATAACATTTTTAAAAAATTACGTACATTACCTAACTTCATGTAAAAAGCTCATGTACAGATGAGGAAACTGAGACTCAGACTGTCGAACTTGGACAAGTTCATGAAATACAGTAGAATCAGAAGTGTTTTTTAAATCTAGGTTTTTCTGACTCAGACCAGTTCTCAGCCACTCTTCATTTCAACAAAGGTTCTTGGTACATGTACAAAATCTAGCCCACAAACTGACTTGTTAGATTAGCAGAATGTTTAATTTTATAATTATTAGTGCTTTTTGCAACTGCTTATTCCCTCAAGGCAGCAGTTGGGTAGAGCTGAGTAGCAGCTGTCAGTCCTCCTAGGTCTGTGGAAGCCTCCTTCGCTCATTTGAGTTACCTGCCTGCCCAGTACTTTGTGAGCCTGACATAACCATGTTTTCTTCTAACTACATTAGAATTGAATCGATGTTATTAGGGATGACATTTGTGAGATTTGGGTTAGTCTGTATATTTAAAGAATCACTGAGGTAACATTTATGAAGAACTAAAATTAATTCAAATAAGCAACCCGTAAGACTTTTTATTTGTATAACATGCTTAGAATTTTTTCCAGTTTCAGTATTTTCACAAACTGTCTTGAATGATTATTGCAATATGCAGATATATGCTATTTTCCTTTTCCCTGAAAGGAAATATTTGCATGAGTGGTGTTATTAACTGGGCCATTAATAAAGATAATTAGTGTGTCATGTCATTTGTGACTTTCTAAATTGACAGTCAAGTTGGCTTTTACAGTTGTAAGTCTTAAAATGCTATAAATCAGCATTCATAATATCTGTTTATAAGTACAGCAGGAGCAATGCATTTTGAGCTATTAGAATAAAAATGAGGATTGTTATTTACCTCAGCATGTCTCTCCTCTTTGTCATAGAGCTGGTAACAGAGAACAAGCTGTGTTTGCATCAGAGCTCTAGAGCAATGTTCCTCAAACTATCTGATAAAGGACCAGTTTTTGCTTGTAATTTTTATTTCAATCCAGACCAATACATTTGTAAAAATGAAATACTAGAAAAATGAAGTGAAAAAAGACATACAAAATACAATCCAAATGTCCTGTTATTAGACTCAACTGACATAAAATTACTCCTATAATTGTAATAATCATATTGCTATAAAAATTTCTGAAGGATTTCCCTTAGTTTGTGGACTTTTCTTGTTGCAGACTTCTGAGTTATAATGCCACATTTCTGATGTAGTAAAACAGCAAGGCTGGGTGTGGTGGCACATTCCCGTAGTCCCAGCTATTCAGGAGGCTGAGGCAGGAGGATCACCTGAGTCCTGGAGTTTGAGGCTGCATTGAGCTATGATCATGCCTCTGAATAACCACTGCACTCCAGCCTGGGCAACATAGGGAGACCAGACCTCTTTTAAAATAAAAAAGAAAGAAAGAAAGAAAGAAAAAGCATACATCCATAAGGCCGATGAAAGTAGTGCTACTCTTAGGATGCTTTTAGAGGTTTTTCCTCCTTCTCCCTCCCCCCCAACGCCAAAAGTTTGTCCTGGGGAAGATTTTAGAGTTTAGTATGATTAATAATACACTACTTTCAAAAGGGAACTGTGTGAGACAGATGGTGTAGTTCAAAATCACTGTCACTGCTTCAACAAGCTATTTAATATCCGAATCTCTTCTGTTAAATGATCTTCTAGGATTGTCATGAGGGTGAA
This sequence comes from Propithecus coquereli, assembly GCF_000956105.1. NCBI lineage: Eukaryota > Metazoa > Chordata > Mammalia > Primates > Indriidae > Propithecus > Propithecus coquereli. The sequence goes on from NW_012150840.1 coordinate 9,867,442, forward strand.
ATGAAATAATGTAAACACAGGGCTTAACACTACATCTAGAATGTAATAAGAACTTTTGAAAATGTTGAGGCGGATTCTCAGTACTGACTACAAAAACTTTTTAAGATTTTCATATTTATAACTGTGTTCTGATTTATAATTTTTAAACTTTTTATTTGGGAACAGACTTTTAATAATGGGTTAGCTTCTCCCCCTTACCCCCTTCCCAATCACTGAAACTTCTCAGCAATTAGTTTGGAATCCAAGGGTCTTGTTTCGGGGTTGATATTCCTATTCACCATGGATATTCCACTGGGAGAGGCCAGGGCTTTTCCTCTAGCCTCTCTGCTTTATAGAATTTTTCTTAGTATTTAACTTTCTTTTCTTCATTATATTTATTCTCATTTTAAGCTTTGTTTTGTTCTTCCATGTTTTAAGGTTTTGTATTGTGTGTGATTATAATAACTGACTTATTCATGATAAGTATCTCTGAGGGGTTGAGTTACCCTCAGATCAAAGGTTTATTGTGTCTGAAGAACAAATTTGTTCTGTATGCTTTTTCTTCAACAGTCGGTTCTCTTTTAAGTAGGTTTAATGATGTTGCATTTTAAAGGACTTTTGCATTGTCTGGTACTCTTTTATTCTTTTATGGTAATGCAATAGATTTTACTGTTTGGAATTTCATTTCTAAATTCTAAGATTTTGAACTTTGCAATCTCAGTAAATTTATCCATATCTGGAAAGCAATCAGTAACTTGTCTTTCCTCAGATTTGAACTCCAGAGTCTTACCTCTTAAGGATCTTTGGTTGATAAAACTAAGTTTGGATCTTAGTATCTTCGTATCTTAAAGTATCTTAGTATCTTAAAACCTATGATGGAATTATAGATACTTCAGTCCTCCTAGAATACTAATATTTGATTTCTAACTTTATTGAAATGAAATGGAAATAGGTGTTAATTGGCCTGGAAATTCTTATGGGTTTTAAGCGTCAGGGTCTTGGGGTTAACTACTAGATAATTATATCAAACTATCTATTGCAATTTTGCAAACCCTGCTGTATTTATCTGCGGTCAGTTTTCTTTCTTTCTTTCTTTCTTTCTTTTTTTTTTATTTTTGAGACAGGGTCTCACTCTGTTGCCCAGGCTGGAGTGCGGTGGTGTGATCATAGCTCACTGCAGCCTTGAACTCCTAGGCGCAAGCAATCCTCCTGACTCAGCACCCCCCCAAGTAGGTGGGACTACCTGTACTTGCTACTATGCCCAGCTAATTTTTTAAAAATTTTGTAGAGACAAGGTCTCACTATGTTGCCCAAGCTGGTCTTGAACTCCTGGGCTCAAGTGATCCTCCTTCCTCAACCTCCCAAAGTGCTGGGATTACAGACACGAGTCACTATGCCTGACCTAGGGTCAATTTTCTGTACCCCAAAATTGTACCCCAGCTCCTACACCTTGTTGTTTGTGCCTTTCATTAGTTCTTTATGCATTCAACAGAGGCAAATTGGGGGAAAAAGACAGACACTAAAAGCAAAAAACAAACCAATGAAATATGTTTTATAGAACAGTAATTTAGTATAGTGCTAAGAATATGGTTCTGAGGGCTGGGCGTGGTGGCTCAAGCCTGTAATCCTAGCATTTGGGGAGGTGGGAGGATCACTTGATGCCAGGAGTTTGAGACTAGTCTGAGCAACATAGCAAGACCCCATCTCTACATAAAATAAAAAATAATTCACTGTGTGCAGTGGCACACACCTGTAGTCCTACTTACGTGGGAGCCTGAGGCAGAAGGATTGCTTGAGCCCAGGAGTTTGAGGTTGCTGTGAGCTAGGCTGATGCCACGGCACTCGAGCTTGGGCAGCAGAGCAAGACTCTATCTCCAAAAAAAAAAGAAAGAAAGAAAGAAAAAAGAGTATAGATTCTGGAGCTGTAGTTAGATTACTTAGGTTCGGATTGTGGCTCTGCCATTCACTGGCTGTGCAAAGCTGAGCAAATTACTTGATCTTTCTATGCGTCTGTTTCCTTATCTGTGAAGTGAGGATAATAAAAGTACCTACCTCAGAGAATTGCTGTAAAGGTTAAATGATCTAATATATGTAAAGTGATTTTAATAGCATACTAAATAAATGTTGGTTATTCTAATAAGGAGATGAGTATTGGCAGCACCTCTCTTGTATAGAACTTGGCCATCCAGAAACCACATTAATCTAAAGGACCAGAAAAGTCTCTGATTATCAGCCAAATTGCCTGAAAAGCAATCATTTTACTTGCTCTATACTGTCTTTGATTCTCACTTGGCTCCTGTGTATCTTTTTGTGTAATTCCAGTAGGCTAGTGCCAGTTACCAATTTATTGTCTCTTAGCTTTAACTTGACTCTTCATTGGCTACTCTGCAAAAACACATCTGGGCCCTTTAAAAATTTTTCCTCTGCTCACTGGCACAGTGTTAAGCTTTGTCAATAGAGGGTATTGGAGAGAAATCGTAAGAGGAAGGGGTTTTCCTTCTAGGTTCTGGCATGCTTGCTCAGCAGGCTCTGAGGCGGCTTCTCAGGGATGGATTCCTGTAGGACAGGCAGCTTCCCCAGGGTCCAGTTCCTGCAGTGCACCCATTTTCCTTAGTGCAGGCTCTGCAGTGTGTGTGGCTTCTCCAGTCTCCAGCCAGGCTTACCGCATGCTCAGCTCCTCACCGACAGTTGCTTCTCAAGCCCCGGTCCCCTGCTGCACACATGGCTGCTTCAGCAGTAGGTAATTTCCACTGGCACTGCCGTTGGGCAGTTTTATCAGTTTTATCATCTTTCCAGTGAGCCACATTCCTGTAAACATCTTTCCCTGACACCCTGGAGTACAGATTTCCAGCAACTTCCACGAGCATGGCACCGTAGAAACTTCTTTACCGTTCATTAAGCCCCAGCCCTCTTCGGCAGGGTTTGGATCTTAACCTTTGTGGAGCCTCTTCTTTGAGTATTCTTATTTTGGTCCTAGGGTAGTAGCTGCTCCTTATATCTGCTATTATATTCTTTACAGTTCTCTCTTACTAGCCAATTCCTCATTACTGTAGTCCCTTGTTATAGTTACTCTTTCCCTGTTGAAATTACTTTATGGTTTCTCTTTCCTGATTGGACCTTGACTGATACAGCTATATAATGGGTAATAAAATCAAATACCTACAAGGCTGAACAGTGAGAAAAGGCTACAGTATGATAAAACAGTTCGTGTCATGGTGTATGGCAGCTGACCTTCAATGTCAGTGCTTAGGAGTCTTTAGGGAATAGTGTGAGAACTGTGGGCAACTGAAGAGCACGTGCCATTTGACAACATCAGCCATGGTGTTGCCAGATATTTCTATTTTTCCAGAGCTGGAAATCTGGATGTTTATATGAAATGTCCTGAATTTTACACTTTGGCTACTAATTCAAATATTATGACATCACTTTGTGGGCCAAACAACCCATGTTTTATTTCTGAGTTGACAGTCCAGAACCTCTGAATTGGACTGTTTGATTTCTAAGCCCTCTACATACCAGAAACAGCTAACTAGAAGGGGTGGGGGAGCAAGTAGAAGAAGTAAGTCATAGCATGATGGTGGGCAAAGGGAGGGGGGACAGAAAAACATTTTGAATTATTATACAACCTCAAAGTACTGTTGTTTAGAACCACTTCATAGAGAGGAAAACATCTATGTTCACATAAGGACATTGTGCTATCTTATTCAACCACAGTATAATTATTAACAATAATAAGCCACAGTGTCAACTTACAAAATAATAGCTACAGTGTCAACTTATGTGTCAGGTTCTATGTTGATTTTAACAGAAACCTTCAAAGGGAAGAATTGCTGTCCTGTTTGTAGATGAGGAAAATGAGCCTCAGAGTTTACTAAGCACAAAGACAATATGTATATAGCCTCTAATTAAATTAACAGAAAGTTTTTCAAGGGTCTGGCTATTAATATGTAATAGAGGCAGTTTGTTGAAAATTTAGAAAATATGATAATGTATAAAAGGAAAATTTCCTATTATCCTTCTGTTCCAGTTAGAATCACTAGCAACATTTCTGTTTCCATTCTTTCTTTTCTATTTGTTTGCATTTTTAACATCGTTGATTATGTGGTATATGTATAATTACATTCTCCCTTTTTTAAATCCAGTACTATATCATAAATATTTTCCTTTACTGTTAAAAACTTTTTCTAGCCATTTTTTTTTTTTTTTGTGAGACAAAGTCTCACTCTGTTGCCCAGGCTAGAATGCCGTGACGTTAGCCTAGCTCACAGCAACCTCAGACTCCTGGGCTCAAGCGATCCTCCTGCCTCAGCCTCCCGAGTAGCTGGGACTACAGGCATGCGCCACTTTTTTCTGTATATATTTTTAGTTGTCCAATTAATTTCTTTCTATTTTTAGTAGAGACGGGGTCTCGCTCTTGCTCAGGCTGGTCTCGAACTCTTGAGCTCAAATGATCCGCCCGCCTCGGCCTCCCAGAGTGCTAGGATTACAGGCGTGAACCACCGCGCCCAGACTTTCTAGGTATTTTTAATGTCTCTATTACATTCAGTTATTTTAGGTACTGGAATTATTATTACACATTGATTTGTTTTCATGTTTTTGCCATGATAGTGTTGAATGAATATTTTTCTGTCTGAAGCTGTGGCCATTTTTCAGATTATTTCCTCAGGAGTAGAATGATAGGATCAAAGGGAATAAATGTTCTTAGGGAAGTTCTCAATTTATATTACTCATTTTTTAAATTGCATTTTTCTAACAAATGCAGATGACGCTGTGCTCTCAAGAACATTGAATATTATTGTTGTTCATTTTAAAAATTGTACTAATTTAATATAGGAAAATGTATCTTTATTATTTTAGTTCAGTTCAGTTGGACTCCTTATGTAGTAATGGTATAATATTTATTGCCTGTGTTTTCTAGGTTCTTTCCCATTGGGTTTTTCTTTTATTTTTGTAGAACAATCTTATGCAATTTTAATTTATATTTTGTTCTTTTATGTTGAGAAAGAACTTAAAAGAAAAACAAATTAGTCTTATTTTCCAAGATTGGAGGAAATGGATTACTAATATTACCTCCTAGATGTTAAGTAACCTTTATGTCAAATGAATTAGGAAAAGGGAGGCCTATTGCCACTGGCAAAATGGCAGGTAGCATAGCATTGTCCACTGGAACTTTTATCCAAGCATCTGGGTCTTTTTTGGTTACTCTTTCAGTTTAGGTGCTTGGAAGCTCGCTGGTTTTTTTTTTGTTGTTGTTTTTTTTTTTGCATGCTATTGATCATGTTGAAAATAAATAATAACAACACTTATTCTGTGCTAAGTATGCTAATATCCTACTCCTACATAATAATAATAGTAGCAGTAGTTGCCCCTTCTTACACAGGAGGACACTGTGACACAGGAAGGTTAAAGAACTTGCCCAGGTTCACATAGCTGTTACTGAGAGCCTGGAAGCTTTGAGGCATCTGCTTTCAGCTATAAGGACTTGAAAAACAAAATTCAGATCTCAGTTTTCTTCATTACCTGTTACTAACACTCAGCACATAATGTAGTGGCTAAATTGATATTAGGAACTATCTCCTTCTTGGAGTAGGTTTGTTTGTAAGAATATGGAGAAAACCTTTGTTGCCTCAATGAGAGTACTCCATACCCTAAGATATTTTATCTCTTCAGTGCCTAGAACTTTGAAGGGATCAGTCTTAAAATAAGAGGTACACCTTTGATTTTTTTTTTTTTTAGGAAATGGTAGTTCATGCTTTGAGTACGAAAATGGGCATGGTACAAGGAGGATTGAGATAAACTATTTTCAATATCAAAGGCTTTTTAAATTATTGGCTTATATGTAGTTGAACCAATTTGTTCACTGTTTCTTTGAGCAGGAAAAGAAAGACCATTTAACTACCTTGGTGTCTGCCAAGAAAATTAAACTGACTTCAAAGCTTCTGCTGGTAGTTAATGGCAAGGGTACAAACTATAGTTTTAATTAGTATATCTGGTTAGTCCTTTGGCCCAGTCCGGCTACAACTGTAAAATTCTAAAATGAGATAACAAAACCAATAGCATGGCGCAGTTCATCCCTCTCTTAAGCAAATATTTCATTTCACTGACAGAAACTATTGCTTTGTGAACTCTCCTTTCATCTTGGACTAAACTCGGAATTTGTAGTTCTTCTTTTAAATATATCCTTTTAGTGATTTACCATAAGTCAAGGAAAGAACCTGTCAGCATTTCGTTAACTTTGATGTAAATACAATTTGAGATTGAGTTCCAAGCTGTGAAGTTGTATGAAAGAATACAGCCATACAGATAACATGGAACCACATCTCTAGTGCTTGAAATGAATCAGATTTAATATAAAATGATCTCAGGTAGTTAAGAAATTTTTTTTCAAATAAAAATTGAAAGTTCTACCTGTGAAATGATAAGAAGAAAAGAAAAAAAAAAAGATTAAAAAAAAAAAAAAAGGGCCAGGTGCAGTGGCTAACACCTGCAATCCTAGCACTCTGGGAGGCTGAGGCGGGTGGATCATTTGAGCTCAGGAGTTCGAGACCAGCCTGAGCAAGAGCGAGACCCCGTCTCTACTAAAAATAGAAAGAAATTAATCGGACAACTAAAAATATATAGAAAAAATTAGCCAGGCATGGTGGCGCATGCCTGTAGTCCCAGCTACCCAGGAGGCTGAGGCAGAAGGATCGCTTGAGCCCAGGAGTTTGAGGTTGCTGTGAGCTAGGCTGATGCCACAGCACTCTAGCCCGGGCAACAGAGTGAGACACTGTCTCAAAAAAAAAAAAGGATTGAAACTGCAACCCATCGCAGTGATGCTTATTTTTTTTTGACTACTGGTCCTTCGTTTCATCAAAAGTGTTGTCTATCACTTTGCTGAAGATTGAAACAGTGACAGAACAAGATTTTGAGTTCCTTGGAAAAAAAAAAATCATCGAAGATATTAATATTTGCATTAATGAGACAAATGAGAGCATTGCCTCACATTTACTATGATGGACTCCTATCATGGTCCTTTATTAAAAGTATTTGTATACGCCTTGAGCCAAATCATAAATTCTAAATCAAATCACTAAAAATTCTTGATATAGTTATATGGAAATACATGAGAAGTATTATGTCTGTTTCCTGGTGTAAGTATTTGAAAGAGGTTCCACTGCATTCATGTATTTGTTTATATCAGAGTCCAGTGGCAGGTACCAAGTCCCCAGTGCCTTGCATGGTGCTGGGCGTTTAATTAATCTTTCAACAAATATTAGGGAAAAACTACTATGTGCCAGATACTGTCTTACAAACTGAGAATTCAGCAATAAATTAAAAACAAAAATCTCTGTCCTGACAGACCTTACCATTTCGTGGGGAAGGGGTTACAGGGACAAACAATAAACAGTGTTTGTTCAGTGGATATGTAACTTATTTGGTGAATAATTGTGCTTTACTTAATTTCAAAATGAATTGAAAACATAGTAATTTTACCTCACACTGCCTTTCTTTCAAGGAAAATGACTAAGCTAGATGATTTATTCAGCTTTACTTTAATGATCTCTTCCCACAAACTCAAATTCTTTGTTTCTGAATTTTTTATGGTATTGTAATCTCATGCTTGTACTTAGATCAGGGTTTTCCAGGGTTTTGGATTTCATAGGCCAGTAATATTTTTAAAATTTGGGAGAATTGATACAGGATTACCTCCTTTTGATTTTGCCAAGTAAGGACACTAAAAATAAAAACTATTATCACCATCATTTCTTAAAAGAAAGGATATTTTAATGCCAAATATCAGGTAGGACATAATCTCAGAATAAAGAATAGTCCTTGGCCAGGCGCGGTGGCTCACGCCCTATTGATCATGTTGAAAATAAATAATAACAACA
>NW_012150840.1:9878240-9880492 GCF_000956105.1 Propithecus coquereli
AGATTTGCATGCAGGAACTTTATCAGAGAGTGCTCTTGGGAATAACACCTGTGAGAGAATGAGCAGATGGAGAAGGTGAGATGCAATTCAGTTGCAACAGAGGCCTCAGCTCACCCTACAGCAGGCTCTGAAGCTGGATGGCCCTTCTGAGATATCCTGTTGAGGCAGGGGGGCCAGGCTTTGGATCTCCATCCACACAGTCCCAGTGGGCTAGTTATTGGATGTGGACTGCGCTGGGAGAGGACTAGAACTTCAGGTTAGGCATTTGCCTTTGGCCCGTGGTCAGGGCCTCAGGACTCAGCTGTGAGCCATTGGTGGCAACACTTCCAGCAGCTGACTCGAAGGGGACTGAAATGGATGGTGTTACCACAGCGTTCACCACAGATGCGTGTATTTCCACTACAAATGTATGTATTGTGAATATTTTCTTTCCCTGTGTAGCTTGTTCATTTCCTTAATGGATCAGTAAATGTTTCAATTTTGATGTTGAATTTTTTCTTTTATACTTTGTGTTTTTTGTATCCTTGCTAATCCCAATATTGTAAAGATACTCTCCTACATTTTCTTCTAGAAGCTTTTAAGTTTTAGGTCTTATATTTAGGTGTATATTATATTAGGTGCAGCAAGAATTAATATTTGTGTGTGATGTGAGCTACCACCCAAATAATTCTTGAGCGCAATCAGCTCTTTCTCTTTTAGGTACATCGCCTTCATTGCTTCCCGTCTTCTGTTAATTGGCAAAGCAGGGGCATCTTTTGTTTCTCTTTCCCAGAGTAGAGCATAGTCAAAATGCTAACAGGACAGTTTTTTTCCCTAGCAATCTCTTCAGTAGTTTGAATTGTGGAGTTATGAAACCAAGTCCCTGAAAGGAAACAGTATACTCGGTCCATTCAGTTTTCTCCTGATTTTTGTGGTTTCTTAGGAGTGATACTTTACATTAATGATTTTTTTTTTTAAATAAAGGTGACTTTTATGATTTGGTTAGAGAAAATGATGAAAAGACTAATAAATTACCATGTCACTTCTACACAGAATAGAGCCAGTTTTTTTTAATCTTGTGTTCTCCTTGCTCTGACAGTTTGTCTCAGATGAATGCTGCGATTGCAATGTTTTGAGGAGTTTCGTATTAATAACTTGGAAAAGACAACCTTAGAATAGCTCAATGTTAAATAGTTAAATAGTAACACCAGTTGTTTGGTATCATTTTCCCAAAATGCCTCAAACACTTTCTTCTGTTGCCTCCTATATCTTTACAAGACATGTAGTAATATTCTTACTTTACACAAGAGAAGTTGAGGTGCTGAGTTGTTAACTGATTAGGTCATGGGGTCAGTTCTTTCTGACAAGCCAGTGAGTACTCCAACCACTGGATGTATTCAGAATACTCTCAGTTTATAAGTAGCTAATGGCCGTCCTGAACTCATGAAGGGCTGACCTGATCTGTGTGCTGGGGGTCAGGGGATTCCCTTCCAGCTATATAGCAAGTATTAGTTGGTGTTGACATTGCAGCTGTAGTTCCCTCTTTTTCAGTAGAGACACAATAAGATATAGATCCCTTTCCTTCCCCTCAAACAAGGAGGGAGTAATGTTTTAAGCATCCTTTCAGCTAAGAACCCGTTTTCCCATAGAGATAGTAGTTACAAAAGCTAGTAAGGCCCCCCTAGCCTCACAGTCAGAAATTTAGTAGTATATCACAGATATATAGCTAGTATTATTTTTGCTAACCTCATAAAGGAAACCAAAACAGAAAGATGAAGTATATGATATACCATGAAATTATTGACATTTTTTTGTAAGCAACATATATAATTATTCCCTTGCAGATTTCTTTTTTTTTTTTTCCTTAGAGACAGAATCTTTTTATGTTGCCCAGACTGGAGTGCGGTGACTATTCACAGGAGCAATTATAGCACACAACAGCCTCAGCTTCCCAAGTAGCTGGGACTGCAGGCACATGGCACCACACTCAGCCCTTTATAGTTTTTAAAATCATTTTTCATATGTCCAAGATCCCAGGAAGTCATATTAGACTACACTACTGCTTCAAGAAACTTTGAAGCCTAATCTTTTATATTTTGTATGACACGTGAAGTCTCTCAAAGAAATCTGGGTAAAAAGAAAACAGTTGGGATGAAGTTGTATTAAAACCACAGAACAGGCCGGGCGTGGTGGCTCACACCTATAATCCTAGCACTCTGGGAGGCCGAGGCGGGTGGATTGTTTGAGCTCAGGAGTTCGAAACCAGTCTGAGC
>NW_012150840.1:9881222-9882724 GCF_000956105.1 Propithecus coquereli
TGGTCATCTTTGCATAATTCTTTCTCAGGATGAATTTATAGAAATTTTTTGTTCAAAGATTTCACATTTTGAGGCTTTAAATCTAAATTGCTAAATTGTGGTCCAGATAGATTATAGCGATTCACATTCCCTCCAGTGTCAGACAAGAATGCTCATTTCTGCCTATCATGGCTAGTAGACATTTTCCCGTATCACTGCCAACCTGGTCAATTAAAAAATGGCATCTCCTTGTTTTAATTGGCATTAATTATTCATGAAGCTGACCATTTTTCATGTTTGCTGACCATTGTAGAGGTTGGTCTCACAAATGAGCAGCTCACAGGCTTGATTGCAGATACTTTAGGAACTTTTTCCCATTCATTAATCAGTCTTCTCAATGATTCCTTTTGTTTTCTTCCCAGGAGCGACTAAAGCTGGTGACTGTTTTGGGCGCTGGCCTTCTCTGTGGAACTGCACTGGCGGTCATCGTGCCTGAAGGAGTGCACGCCCTCTATGAAGATATTCTTGAGGGTGAGGAGGACAAGAGCCTTATTTGAGATATGTTATCGACTTGAGGGGTTGGCAGGAGAAACTTAGTGGTATTTTTTCCACACACAATTCATGTTCACCATAGAATTCTACCCTGAGAAGAGTTCTTAAGAGAGATCTTGACATCTTTGCCAGCGAACACATCCTTGGCAGTTTGTGAATTGGGTGCCCTAATTCATGAATACCATTTAAGATTTATTTGCCGTAATGCATGAATTCCAGTCTTTTTAACTATGACCATTCTTTTTTAATGCCCACTCAAAAGCTTCCCAAATCCCACATGATAGTGGTTGTATTTTTAGTGTTCTTTACTTTAAAAAAATATATAGATATACGTATTTGGATTCAAGGACCCTTTATAGTAAACTTTGTAGATAATTGGTGAGGACCGATGCAGTAAAGAAAAGATAACTAAAAAATTAAAGAGGCCTTTCCTGCCCCTAATAACAATAAGCGGAGAGAACAGTATAGCAGTGGGAGAGTAAATGCCTGGTGCTTAGCTTGGTTTCTCACCAGCTTGAAAGCATACTTGATTCACATTTGTGACTCAGCAAAATCAGATTAGTACATGTCATGAAACTTCACAGTTAACCCATAAAGGATTGACACCACACTGTTAAATTTGTGAGCTGAATCCTCAAATGTCATGATTCTACTGGATGTTAAGAATAGTATAAAGAAGTAGGCACCTTCTAAATTTCTTACTATATAAAATATAATAAATACTTTTTCAGATTTTGGTAGAGGAAAAGAACTGTTTTCTTTATCCAAAATAATGATGCTCTTATGCCTGGGGTTTGGTGGGCAGAATGGTGACAGATGTTATCTGTGAGGATTGTGGAAGTGTTATTGCAAACTAGGTCAGGGGCTGAGGATTGGTCAGCTTTAGCGGGGATCACTAATAAATCAGGAGCCTTAGAGGAGTGGTTTTCACTTTTTTTTGGTCACACGTCCTATAGGAGCAGAGGGATGAT
>NW_012150840.1:9882774-9884711 GCF_000956105.1 Propithecus coquereli
AGCCCGGGCAACAGAGTGAGACTCTGTCTCAAAAAAAAGAATAGTCCTTTACATTGAAGAAATAAAACTTTATGACGTACTCACTATATTGTCCTTATTTCTCTTCTTTCATCATGGACCTTTAGAAACTATCAATAGAGGACACTCATAACTAATTATGATTTGGGTTTTCCTCTTGATTTTGTGAAGGGATTTTGTTGACTCACGCTATTTAAAGAGGTTGTGTGAATATCATCTGTTTTTGGAGGTAAATTTTATATAATGGATTGTATGTATCGTGCTATGCAGTGAACATTGTCTTGGAATGATTGTACTGGGCAGCAGAGTGCAGTGTCAAATCTAGTCATACCCCTTCTGCTGACTAGCCTAGCCTTGTGGTTTTGGACAAATTACTTCTGATCTTTGGCCTTTGATTTTCTATCTATATGTTGAGGGAGGATCATTTCTTCCATTTTCATCCAGTTCTTTTTGGATTCTATGATGATAGCTTTGGTAGCTAGTATCCCTCTTTTTAAAACATGGGTCTAAAGATTAATAAAAACCTTCACTGTGGTTTTCTAAAAATTTGCAGCAAGCTCTGTTCATATTCCGTCAGCCGTGAGCATTAATTGTTCACATGTGATACTGTCTGTATGTTGTAGACAAGTGCAATTGTCCCTTGGGTATACTTGGGGATTGGTTCCAGGACACACCTAAACACACCCTCATATACTGAAATTGGTGCATACTTAAGTCCTGTGGAACCTACATATATGAAAAGTCAGCCCTTCATATGTGTGGGTTTTGCATCCCCCAAGTACTGTATTTTTGATCCATGATTGGTAGAAAAAAATGCACGTGTAAAGTGGACCCTCACAGTTCAAAATCATGTTGTTCATGGGTCACTGTACTTTCTTGACTAGGACTTTAAAGATTTATCATTTTTTTTTTGTAATGACATTAGCTGCACAGAGATCTAACTATTTTCTAGTTCACTAGGACCTTTGAGAAATTCTTTAAAAATTTGCATTGCAGAAATCTGGTCTGTGTAAATAAGTAAATGGAATTTGGGGTAGTTTCACCTTGGAAACAAGAATATCTAAAATATTAGATTATTTTGAATTACTAAAATAAAGAGGCAGCATTTTAGGAGACTCAGTTTTACTTTCATTATTGATTTAAAGTTTTTGTTTATAGTGCCCATAAATATCTAAGTTATCCTGGATTATACATATCCCTCAGTTATTTTAAATGGTACAACTTCACCTGTAACTTAATTTGTGGTATGCATGCCTCAAAAACCCACCTCTTCTCCTGTTTTTATTTTATTTTTTATTTTTATTTTTAATTTAAAGAAGTTTATTCTGAGCCGACGGTATGTGACCGACAGCCTGGAGCACATGGCCTCAAGAGATCCTGAGAAAATGTGCCTGCTCCTCCTGCTTTTAAAACTTATCTCAGTGTAGTCCTTCATGTGACCTCAGAGTAGAGTATTAAGCACTTGGTAAGTGCCTAGTGAATTGCAGATTGATGAAGGATTGGGAACACCACTGGTTTCCTCATGTAATCATTAAAATAAAATTGTGATGAATTATTTTTAAGAAATATCTGAATGATAGATGAAATTGTATAAGGAAAATTTTGGGAAATGCCTTTTAGTATTCTACATAGACCTCTGACCTTGATTTCAAAGAACTGCCATGAAGCCTTAGTAAATTGAATAGTTCTAAAATGAATCCTTTCAGAGATCCTGGCTGAGGAAATTACCAGTCAGTTAATTTTTTTATAGATTTGTAATTTTGTAGAGTGAAAGGTACAGATCTTAATATAATTTGATGAATTTTAGCCATACGTTTACAAATCTAACTCACATCCCTATCAAGATTTAGAGCATTTCTGTTATCCTAGAAATTAATGTGATGTCACTTTCCAGTTAATCTCCTCTGCATTGCTCCCAT
>NW_012150840.1:9896969-9898562 GCF_000956105.1 Propithecus coquereli
TTCTTGCCCCCAACCTAGATTCCTTAATAGAATCTCCAGGGAAGGTACCTGGGAATATCTATTTTTAGCAAGTTGTCTGTGATTCTCATTAAACAAGTTTGGGAAACACTGGAATAGAGGAAAGAAGTGTTTTGAGCACAGTTTCTTTGTTTTGTTTTTTAAAAATATCAGTTTGAGATATAATTCACATACCATGTTTCAGGTGTAGTTTTAAAGCTAAATTTAGCTACCTTTTGTCAGGTTGCATTCCTTTATTTTCAGTTTTCCTGATTTTTGGCCCAAAATAATTTCGTGGATTCATTTGAAAACAGATTACAAAGTACTTTATAAACCTTTCTAAAAATAAGCATTCTGGTCTCTTTAACCTTTCACTCATAGATTAGTTTCGAGCCCTAAGCCATCATTTAAATTTTTAAAAATATACTTTCATTTATATACTTTACATTTTCTTTTTTAATGTATATATCTGTAAGTTTTGACAAATGCATAGAGTGATGATATCACCGCTGCAATCAAAATACAGAACAATTCCATCATTCCAAAAAAATTCCTTTATGCTATCCTTGTGTAGTCAAATCTTTCCTCCACCCCAACCCCTGGCAACCACTGATCTCTTCTCTGTCTCTATAATTTTGTCTTTTCAGAATGTTATATAAATCAAATCATGTAACCTTTGCATATGGCTTCTGTCACTTAGCATAATGCATTTGAAAGTCATTATATGAGGGGTCTTCAAGTTCATGGAAAATCTGTATTATGAAAGAAACTATGAATGGATATCAAAAAGTTTTTTGCACCAAAATAAACTCATACTAACTTATTATAACATGTCTGAACAGAATCTAGTTTGAGGAGCTAAGAAGGATAAGAGCCCCTATTTACAGCAACATGAATTCTGCTAAAACTAAAGCAAGAACAAAGACCAAATTTATGGTAAAACTTTGGAAGAATGATGAGATCATTGATGCTTTGCAAAACGTTTATGGGGGCAGTGCCCTAAAGAAATCAGCAGTTTACAAATGGATAACTCATTTTAAGAAGAAGTGAGATAGGCTAGGTGCGGGTGGCTCACACCTATAATCCTAGCACTCTGGGAGGCCAAGGTGGGAGTGTTACTTGAGGTCAGGAGTTTGAGACCAGCATGAGCAAGAGTGAGACCCGTCTCTACTAAAAGTAGAAAAATTTGCCAGGTGCAGTGGCATGCGCCTGTAGTCCCAGCTACTTGGGAGGCTGAGGCAGGAGGATCGCTTGAGCCCAGGAGTTTGAGTTAGCAGTGAGTTGTGAAGCCACTGCACTCTAGCCTGAGCAATAGAGCAAGACTATGTCTCAAAAAAAAAAAAGAATGAGATGATGTTGAAGATGACACTGGCAGTGGCATACCATCCATATCAGTTTACAAGGAAAAAAATTAACCTTGTTTGTGCCCTAATTGAAGAGGACCGATGAAACAATAGTGAACACCATAGACAGAAACAGCAGAAACAATAGCCAACACCACAGACAGCTCAATTGGTTCAGTTTACGTAATTCTTACTGAAAAATTAAAGTTGAGCAAACTTTATACTTGATGCGTGCCAAAACCATTGTGCCCAG
>NW_012150840.1:9909304-9911473 GCF_000956105.1 Propithecus coquereli
TTAAAAAAATAATGTCAGGTCAAGTTATTTGATAATACTAGTTTTCTGTATCCTTGCTGATTTTCTACTTTTGTCTCTTACAAAGATAGGGATATGAAAGTCTCCAAGTATGATTATAGATTTGTCTATTTCTCTTTTCATTTCTGTCAGTTTTTGCTTTATGAATATTAAAGCTCTTTGGTTAGGTGCCTACACATTTAGGATTGCTATGCCTGCTTGGTGAATTGACCTTTTTAATCATTTTATAATATCCCACTTTGTTCCTGGTAATATTCCTTGTTCTCAAGTCTATCTTATCTGATTTTAATATAACCATCCAATTTTCTTTTGATTGGTGCTTACATGGTATATCTTTTTCCGTCCTTTTATTTTTAGCCTATCTATGTCATTGATTATATTTAAAGTAGATTTCTTTTTTCTTTTTTTCTCTTGAGACAGGGTCTTGCTCTGTTGCCCGGGCTAGAGTGCAGTGGCATCCTCATAGTCACAGCAGCCTCAAACTCCTCCTGGCTTCAAGCGTTCCTCCTGCCTCAGCATCCCAAGTAGCTGAGACTACAGGCACCACCGTGCCCAGCTGATTTTTTTTTTTTTTTTTTTTGTCCAGCTAATTTCTCTCTTTTTTTTTGTAGAGATGGGGTCTCACTATTGCTGAGGCCAGTCTAAGAGATCCTCCTGCCTCTGCCTCCCAAAGTGCTGGGACTGTAAGCGTGAGCCACCATATCCAGCCTAAACTGGATTTAGATGGCCTATAGTTGGATCAATTTTTAAAACTTCAGTTTGACAATCTACGTCTTCTAATTGTGTTTAGACCAGGGATCAGCAAACTTTTTTTGTAAAGCATCGGATAGTAAATATTTTAGGCTTTGGGAGCCATGTGATCTTAATTGGTACTACCCAACCTCTGCTATTGTAGCCAGGTTCACTGATTCTTTCCTGTGTTGATCCCATCGAGTGGATTTACTGTTTCAGACATTTTATTTTTCAGTTCTAAAATTTCCACTTGGTTCCTTTTTTTAGTTTCTGTTACTCTGCTGAGGACATTCATTCATTTGAAGTGTGTTTACCTTTACCTCTGAGAACTTAGTTATAGTAGCTGCTTTGAAGTCTTTGGATATTCTAATATCTGAGTTATCTGGGAGTTGACTTGTTTGTCTTTTCCCTTGATAATTCATCAGATTTTCCTGTTGCTTTGTAGGTCAAGTAATTTCGAATTGTATTCTGGACATTTTGAATATGATAACTTGAGACTCTAAGTCTTGTCAAATCTTTGGAGAATGTTTATTTTTTTATTTTAGCAGGCAGTTAACCAGCTTAGGTTCAAACTGCAAGTTCTGTTTTGCCTTTTTGGGGTGATGGTTCTCATTTTAGTTCAGTTTTCAAAGCCTTTGCAATGCTGCTTTGGGTATGTCCTGTCTATGCAGAGCTCATGGGTGAGCCTGGGACATGTGCCATTTACATATAAGATGAGGGGAACTCTTTCCTCAGCTCTTTCCTATCCAGTATTCTTTTCACACTCTCTTGCTCCTGGGCCCCTTTTCCTGGCCCTCTGGTCAGGAAGACAGGGTTTCTTTAAAGGTTTTGGCTGCCTGTGCTATCACTGCACAATTCCATGTGACTTGGGCTGCCCTCAGAGCAAAGTAGCAGATAACAGAATAACCAGGTTTCCTCCCTTATTCTTCAGCCCACTGAGGTCTCTTTTTCTAGTTGCTCTAGCCAGAAAGATGAGGTTTTAACTGCTTGTGTTGCTGCCATGCAGTTCTATGACTGGGGCTCCCTTCAAGGCAGGACCAGGAAAGAAAAAAGAGGGGGAAAAGAAAAAGGAAAAGTAAGTAAGTACACATTGGCCAATCACAGTGGCTCATGCCTGTAATTCCAACACTTTGAGAGGCCAAGGTGGGAGGATCACTTGAGGCCAGGAGTTCCAGACCAGCCTGGGCAATATAGCAAGACCACGTCTCTACAAAAAATATTTAAAAATTAGTCAAGCATGGTAGTGCATGCCTGTAGTCCTACCTACTCAGGAGACTGAGAGAGAAGGATCACTTGAGCCCAGGAATTTGAGGTTGCAGTGAGCTTAGATCACGCCACTGCACTCCACCTGGGTAACAGAGCACAACTTTGTCTCTAAAAATAAAAAAAAAATTAAGTCAAATATTACCACCCCTATTA
>NW_012150840.1:9911523-9914259 GCF_000956105.1 Propithecus coquereli
TGAAGTGCATCGTGCCATCATAGCTCACTGCAGCCTCAAACTCCTGGACTCAGGTGATCCTCCTGCCTCAGCCTCCCAAGTAGCTGAGACTACAGGCGAACACCACCACGCCTGGCTAATTTTTCTATGTTTTATGGAGATGGGGGTCTTGCTCTTGCTCAGGGTGGTCTCAAACTCCTGGCCTCAAGCAATCCTCCTGCTTTGGCCTCCTAGAGTGCTAGGATTATAGGCATGAGCCACTGCTTGGGGCCAGTTTTTTATTTTATCCATTCTCATAGGTGATAGTGATATATCAGTTTGGTTTAAATTTACATTTCCCTTATGACTAATGATGTGGAACATCTTTTCATGTGGCTAATTGCCATTGTTATATCTTCTTTGGTGATATCTAATCTTTTGCCCATTTTTAAAATTGGATTTTCTTATTATGGAGCTTTGAGAGTTTATTCTACATACAAGTCCTTTATCAGATGTGTGATCTGCAAATATTTTCTCCTAGTTTGTGGCTTATCTTTTCATTCTCTTAACAGTGTCTTTCACAGAGCAGTTTTTAATTCTGATGAAGTCCATTTTATAAATTCTTTCATGAATTTTGCTTTTGGTGTCATCTAAAACTCTCTTGCTGAACCATTCACAAAGATATTCTCTTTTGCTTTTCTCTAGAAGTTTTATAATTTTAGGTTTTACATTTAGTTTTATGAAGGTTCATTTTTTGGCATATAGCTGGATGTTCAATAGTTCCAACGCCATTTGTTGGAAAGAGCATCCTTTCTCTATTGAATTGTTTTTGCACCTTTGTCAAAAATCAATTGACCCTATTGGTGTTGGTCTATTTCTGGATTCTCTATTCTGTTTCATTGATCTGTATGTCTATCCTTTGCCAATACTACATTTTGTTGATGACTGTAGCTTTATAGCAAATCTTGAAATCAAGTAGTGGAGTCCTTCTAACGGTTCTTATTTTTCAAAATTGCTTGGGCTTTCCATAAACTCCTTTGCCTCTCCATAAAAATTTTAGAATCAGCTTGTCAATGTCTACAAAAAAATCATGCTGGGATTCTGATTGCTGATATTTAGTTGAATCTGTAAATTTGGGGAGAATTGACATTTTAAGAATATTGTATTTTCTAATCCATGAGCACAGTGTATCTCTCCATTCATTTAAATCTTCTTTGATTTCTTTCATCGGTGCTGTTGTAGTTTTTAACATACAGATCTGTAGATATTTATTAGATTTATACCTAAATATCTCATGTTTTTAGTGAAATTATAAATAATACCTTATAAATTTTTTTTAGATTCCCTGGGATTTTCTAAGTAACTAATCACGTCATCTGTGAATAGAGATAGCTTAATGTTTTCCTTTCCAATCTACTTTTTTTTTCCTTTCCTTATTGCACTGACTAGACCACCCACTATGAGGTTGATTGGGAATGAAAGTGGGCATTCTTGCCTTATTCTTCTCATGTAGTCTTTCACCATTAAATATGATGTTAGCTGTAGAGTTTTTTTTTTTTTTTTTAATAGATACCCCTTTTCATGTTAAGGAAGTTCCATTCTAGGTTCAATGGGAGTGTTTTTATCTTGAATGGATGTTGAATTTCATCAGAATTTTTTTCAGTCTGTTAATGCAGTGAATTAAGTGACTGGTTTTCAAAGGTTGAATTAGACTTGCATATAGCCCTCTTGTTATATATTATCCTTTTTATATATTGCTGGATTCAATTTACTAATATTTTGTTAAAGATTTTTGTGTCTCTGTTCATGAGGAATATTGGCCTGTGGTTTTCTTTTCTAACAATGTCTTTATATGGTTTTATTATTAGGTTAATGCTGGCCTCTTAAGCAGAGTTGGGAAGTGTTCCCTTCTCTTCTGTATTCTAGAAGATTGTATAGAATCAATAATATTTCTTCCTTAAATATTTGGTAGAATTTACTGGTGAGTTTATCATGTGGTCGTGGAGTTTTCTGTATTGAAAGGTTTTTAATCATAAATTCAATTTCTTTAATAGACATAGGACTGTTCAAGTTACCTATTTTTTCTTGAGTATGCTTTGAAAGTTTGTGTTTTTCAAAGAATTGATTCATTTCTTCAAAGTTGAAGAAGTTATGGGCATAAAATTGTTCTAGTAATTGTTAATATCCTTTTAATATCTATAATAAGGTCTCTTATTCCTGATATTAATAATTTGTCTTCTCTCTATTTGGTTATTGTGGCTAGAAGTTTATCAATTTTATTGATTTTTTTCCCCCAAATAACCATGTTTGACTTCATTTTTTTTTCTATTGCTTTTTCTGCTATTTCACTGATTTCTGCTCTTATCTTTAGTATTACTTTCATTTTGCTTATTTTGGACTTTATTTGCTCTTCTTTATAAAGTTTCTTTAGATAGAAGCTTATTGATTTGAAGTCTTTTTTCTTTACTAATATATGAATTTAGTGCTGTGAATTTCCCTCTAAGCACTACTGTAGTTGCATCTCACAAATTCTAATATGCTATATTTTTATCTTCATTTATTTCAAAATATTTTCTAATTTCCCTTGCAACTTCTTCTTTTATCTGTATACTATTTAACATTATGTTATTTAATTTCCAATTATTTGAGTGTTGGGGGTTTTTGCCCCTAGATTCTTTCTGTTACTGATTTCTAGTTTAATTTTATTTTGGTCAGAGAACATGCTTAGTATGATTTGAATGCTTACAAATTTGTAAATGTTTTTTTAATGATCCAGAA
>NW_012150840.1:9916850-9920224 GCF_000956105.1 Propithecus coquereli
TTTTTTAATTAAAAATTCTTTTGAGGTAACTGAACCATGATATTACCTTTCAACTAAGCTGTCTCCAGTTTTCCACACCTCTGTTCATGCTGATGAGTTTAGTTGTATCACTTCAATTCATTTTTGCTATTTTCTCTTTTCTTCCCCTCTTCCTCTTTTTCTTTATTGTAGATCAAACCAGGTTTTCTCCATGTATCAAGAAAGCAGTTTGTTTACATGTTACTACAGCCCATGGTTTTGTTCTTCTGTGAATAATTACAATAATTAATATTTTTTCAGAGCTCAATATACCATGTTAACTAAGTGCTCTAACACTTCAATAAGCATTATTAAATACTAATTAGTGTAAAAAAGAACCTATCCCATACCCTTCTATAATGGTAGCTCTAAAATCACTGGAATTAGATGATTATCAGATTTCGTGTGAGAAAACTATTTCTATAGACACAAGTTTTAAGAACTTCAGAGTTTGGGGGGGCAGGACAAAATTAAAAAAAGGAAAAAAAAAGAACTTCAGGGTTTATTGAGCATTACAGTACTTGTTTATTATGGAGCTAAAATTTGAAGCCATCATAATTCTTTGGTCCATTAGAATTCATATGTTTGGGAAGGTAGAGTATTGGGTCAAAAACCTAAACATAAATGTGACATTCATATCTGTCTGGATAATCATCAAAACTGTTGTCAGAAATGGTCCAATATAGATTATCCCACTTATTTTTCCCATTTCTCTTAGAATGCCATGTATCAGATTCTTTAGAGAGATACAATTATCTGTGCACCTTTTTCTGTCATTTTGCTCTATATTTAAATAAAAGGGGGTCCTAGCCAGAGCAGTTAGGCAAGCAAAAGAGCTAAAAGACATCTTAATTGGAAAGGAAGACGTAAGTAAAATTGTCTCTGTTTGCAGATGAGATGCTCTTATGTATAGAAAATCCCAAAGACTCCACCAAAAAAACTGTTAGAAGTATTAAATGAATACAGTAAAGTTACAGGATATAAAACAACATACAAAAATTTCTATCCATTAACAATGAACTATTTGAAAAATAAATTACTGAAACAATTTCACTTACAGTAGCATCAAAAAATAAAATAAAAGGCTTAGGCATAAATTTAACCAAGGAGGCGAAAGATCTGTATGCTGAAAACTATGAAACATGAAAGAAATTGAAAAAGACACAAATTAGATATCCTCCATAATCCCAACGCTTTGGGAGGTCAAAGGGGAAGGATTGCTTGAGCCCCTAAGTTCCAGACCAGCCTGGGCAACATACCAAGACCCTCGTCTCTACAAAAATATTAAAAAATTGGCTGGGCATGGTGGTGTGCACCTATAATCCTAGCTACTCAGGAGGCTGAAGTGGGAGGATTGCTTGAGCCCAGGAGTTTGAGCTATGATCAGGCCACTGTACTCCAGCCTGCGTGACAGAGTAAGACCCTGTTACCCTGTCCTGTGTTCACAGATTAGAAGAATTAATATTGTTAAAATATTCATACCCCCCAAAGCGATCTATAGATTCAATACAATCACTATCAAAATTCCAATGGCATTTTTCACAGAAATTAAAAATCCAAAAATTCATGTGGAATGACAAAAGACCCTGAAGCCAAAGCAATTTTGAACAAGAACAAAACTGGAGGCATCAAACTACCTGATTTAAAAATATACTACAAAGCTATAGTAATCAAAATAGTATAGTACTGTCCTAAAAACAGACATATAGAGCAATACAACAGACTAGGGAGCCCAGAAATAAATCCTCACATTTACAGTCAATTGATCTTTGACAAAGGTACCAAGAACACACAGTGGGGAAAGAACAATCTCTTCAATAAATGGTATTGGGAAAACTGATTATCTACATGTAGAAGAATCAAATTGGATCCTTGTCTTACAACAAATACAAAAATCAACTCAAAAACAGATTAAAGACTGAAATGTAGGACCTGAAACTGTAAAACTATAGAAGAAAATGTAGGGGAAAAGGTTCTTCACATTAGTCTGGATGATAATTATTTGGATATGACCATAAAATCACAGGCAACAAAAGCAAAAATAGACAAGTGGGATTTCATCAAACTAAAAAGCTTCTGTACAACAATGGAAACAATCAACAAAGAGACATCCTATGGAATGGGAGAAAATATTTGTAAACCATACATCTGGTAAGTGTTTAATATCCAAAATATATAAGGAACTCAACCAATTAAACAGCAAGAAAACAACCCAATTAAAAAATGGACAAAGGACCTGAATAGTACATTTCTCAAAAGAAGATATACAAATGGCCAACAGGTGTATGAAAAAGTGTTCAACATCACTAATCATCCAGGAAATGCAAATAAAAACCACAATGAGCTCTCAACTCACACCTGTTAGAATGGCTATCATTCCTTGTACACTGTTGGTGGGAATGTAAAACAGCTATTATGGAAAACAGTTTCTCAGAAAATTAAAAATGAACTACCATGTGATCCAGCAATCTCACTTATGCATATATATTCAAAGCAGATGGAATCAGTATCTCAGATATGTGTACTCTCATGTTCTTTGCAGCATTATTCATGATAGCCAAGATATGGAATCAATGTACATGTCTGTCAGCGGAGGAATGGATAAAGAAATTGTGACACACACACACACACACACAACACACACAAAACGGAATATTATCCAGTCTTTTCAAAGAAGGAAATCCTGTCATTTGTGACAACATGAACGAAGCTGGAAGGCATTATGCTAAGTGAGATAAACTAGGCATACAAAGGCAAATACTGCATGATCTCATTTATGTACGTGTGGAACCTAAAATGGTCAAACTCCTAGAAACAGAAAGTAGAACATTGGCTATCAGAGACTGGAGAGAGGAGGAAATGGGGAGATATAGGTCAAAGGGTACAAAGTTTCCATTGTGCAGGATGAAGAAGTCATTGGTGCAACAATGTGACTATGGTTAATTATGTTATATTGTGTGCTTGAAATTTGCTAAGAGGGTAGATCTTATGTGTTCTCACAACAGAAAAAGAGAGGAGGAATAACTATGTGACATGATATGTTAATTAGCTTGACTGTAGTGAATATATCACAATGTATATATTTTATATCAAGTTGTATACCTTAAATATATGCAACTTGATATACTTGTCAACTATACCTCAATAAATCTGGAAAAAATATATGAATTAATGAACAAATGGGGACAGGTTAAATCTGCTTTTATGTTTAATTTTTATCATTCATTAATAAAAATAGAGCTCTTTAAGACTCTTGTTAGGCTGGGCACGGTGGCTCACGCCTGTAATCCTAGCTCTCTGGGAGGCCGAGGCGGGCGGATTGTTTGAGCTCAGGAGTTCGAAACTAGCCTGAGCAA
>NW_012150840.1:9920479-9970651 GCF_000956105.1 Propithecus coquereli
AAAAAAAAAAAAAAAAAAAAAAGACTCTTGCTATACTCTGATGACTCTGGAAATGTGAATGATTGGTCGATCATAGAGTAATATGATTTCTCTCTTTTACTTCTTATTTTGTCTCCTAAATTGTCTGATCTCTGCTTTTTCTCTGCCCTCTACTCTCCCTCCTCCCAGCATTGTTTTATTGCTCAGTGTTGTATCTGATCAGACAGTCAAGCCAAATATTTAACATACAATGTTTAAAGATGAATCTCTCAAATTATTCCATTTACTATAATATATATCTGGGTCCCTGAACATTTTATGAGCACTTCCATATACCAGGTATTATGCAAAGCTCTTCACATATATTGTCTAATTTAATCATTACAACAGCCCTGAGTTGGATACTATTTTGTAGGTGAGGAAACTAAGTCACAAGTTGAATAATTTGCCGAAGATAGTCAGTAGGAGTGGGATTTGAACACAGGCAGTCTTACTCTAAAGCCTACACTCTTAATGACACTGCTACGTGGTGTTCATCATAAGAAATTTTAAATCACTGATGAAATGTTTATCTGCTAAAGAAATCTAAGTTTTCTAAGTTAATAAGAGTTTTTTTCTTTCAGAAACACAATATTTTGATCAAAGAGTCATCAACATCCCTTTAAAATGTGTTAGCCTTTTTTTTTTTTTTACTTGATGAGAGCTTATAAAATGTGTTAGCTTTATGCATTAGACTATGATCAGATTTTCTCTTTTATAAGAATAGAATACATCATAATGAAATAAGAGTTACTCTGCCCTTATTTACGGAAAGCACATGTAAGGTATAAAGAACGTTTGCCTTTGCCAGGAAAAAAAGTATGTAATAGCTATAAAGGTTACAAACTATGCATAAAAGTTAAGAAATTAAAAATAATCAGCAAAGACCAAAAATATAAAAATCAAAACTGGGATCACCTAAAAAAGAAAAAGGAAAAAAAAGCCAGATTACCTGAAGGGTTTGATTCAGTGCATATTTTTTCCTTTTTATAAGTATATATTAATCTGAAAGAGAAGCTCCAATGAATCTTATCAAAGAGTAAATTTATTCTATCACATTTAATTTAACATATGTGTCTGTGACATAAGGCAGCTACATACTATGCTGATAGAACTTACTGGAAGGATTTCTGTCTGAATATCTAGGGAAAGAATTGAGCTCATGATTTGCTGAACAACTTCTGTTAGTGGCATGAAAAGTGCATGTATGCCTGATGTGCGATATTCAGTGATAACACCATTGGTTTGTGTATGTTGTCATGTGTTATCACTCGCTTTAAGGTTTTTTGTTTTTTGGTTAACGTTAGCAAATAAAACCAATAATGCCTACCATTGTTTGTAACCCAGTAAGTATTTTATGTTTTTATATAAAGTTAAATTTTACTTAATGATAAGCATCCAGATGTTTCATCGAAAGCCTACTTATTTCAGAATCAGAAGCCTACTTATTTCAAGCAATATTTGTTACATGTTGCTGATATTTTTCTTGCTAGATTTTTCCATCAGAAAAAGTGTTAACTCCTTCAAAATGGTAACTTCAGGAAATTATATACTTATACCAATGACTGCTCAAAAAATGTTGAAACTCCTGTTTAAATTTACCTCTATGCAACATATTTTAATGAATGTCATCAGTGGCAGCAGAATTCTTCTTGAAAGTTGTTTAGGTTTGGGGAAATATAAAATGTATTTCATGCCAATCTTCTTAATAAGATAGGTGATCAATTTATTCAATGCCATTTAGATCCAAAGCAGGTGATACTGTAAAGTAATAAGAGAGCTTTTTTTTATGATTCATAAACTTGACTCTGAAGGCAGTATCAAAAGTGGAGTTCCAGAATTATTTAGATTGAAAAAGCATTATTGGGATAAGATATGGAAGGACCTTGTTATACCCATTTAAATTTTAAAATTCTAATGTAGTTATACCTCATAAAGGGAAATAATGTTGACTGCCCTTTGGAAATTGTAATTAGGTTTGACATTTAGTTTCAGAGCTATGGGTACCCCAAAAGTAATTGTCTTTAAAAATTATTATGCAACTAACTGTTCACAAATAATACTATCCACTAACACCCTTTAATAAGGTGTTAATCCCACGCTCTTACCTAAACTCTGAGCATAACCTTTCACCTAATTTTTAGCACATACTTAAGTTACCTATTAAGATATAAAACTAAAAAATTATATTTTATTTCCATTTTTAAAAATCTACTTTGGCTAGGAAATAATTAAATGCCATAAGTTTTAAAATGAAATGCCACATTTAAAGTTATGGAAGTGAAGCCATTTTTTGCCTTTGAGATAATTTGTTGAGTGTCTACTAGATTTCTGGCCTTATATTGATTGGTAGCAGTTCAGAGATCTGAGATATAATGTCTACCTTCAAAGATTCATAGCCAATGGAAAGTGAATA
Organism: Propithecus coquereli; assembly: GCF_000956105.1. Classification (NCBI taxonomy): domain Eukaryota; kingdom Metazoa; phylum Chordata; class Mammalia; order Primates; family Indriidae; genus Propithecus; species Propithecus coquereli. The sequence goes on from NW_012150840.1 coordinate 9,922,914, forward strand.
AATTAACAATCAATGACAGCAGGAGTTGGCAAACTTTTCTGATTTCAAACTACTGGCCTCAAGCGATCCTCCACCGTGGCCTCCCAAAGTGTGAGGATTACAGACGTGAGCCACCATGCCCAGCTGGCAAATTTTTCTGTAAAGGGCCAGATAGTAAATATTTTAGGCTTTGTGGGCCATATGGTTTCTGTTGCAACTATTCAACTCTACAATTGTAGTATGAAAGCAGCCACAGACAATTCATGAACAAATAGACATGGCCATGTTCCAATAACAATTTTATTTACAGAAACAAGTAACAGCTCTTCTACCCTAGTTTGCTAATCTCTGAATTCCAGTATAGGGAGATAAGACCTATGAAAGAGACCCATCAGTATCCTGTGTATAGATGAGGAGAGGAAGACACAGAGACTATCTCAAGGAGGATGGGACTTGTGAGCTGAGTCTTGAAAGAAAAGGTGTTAATCTGAGAGAAGCAACATGGAAGGCCCATGGATTCATTACTTTTGTAGAATGTAGGCAGAGTCTGAGATGGGAGCCCAGTTTGTTAAGTCAGATCCTCTCCATAGCATCTTTCTTTTTTTGGTGTTTTTTTTGTTTCGTTTTTTTAAGGTAGGGTCTCGCTCTGTTGCCCAAGGTGGAGTGCAGTGGTATCATCTTAGCTCACTACATCCTCAAACTCCTGGACTCAAGCAGACCCTCCTCCCTCAGCTGCCCAAGTAGCTGGGACTATAGGCATGCACCACTATGCCTGGATAATTATTTTTATTTTTAATTTTTGTGGAGATGGGGTCTCACTATTGCCCAGGCTCGTCTTGAATTCCTGGCCTCAAGCTATCCTCCCGCCTACACCTCCCAAAGTGCTAGGATTATAGGTGTGGGTCACTGCACCCAGCCTCTGTGGTGTCTTTCTAAATAGTATTGAAAATTGTAACTACCAAAATTCTGTGATTTACTTCACATAGGTAGCTTCCTAACATCCATAAATGTGAAGAATTAAATCATGGTTTTCCATATTAAAATGGAAGCATACCCCAAATTACCTTGTCTTTAGAGAAAAGCAAGTGTTTTACTTCATCTATTTCACATCCTAGAGACCATGCTGAACTATTTTCCCTGCCTATAAAGAAGACCTACTTGGAAAATGGTGAATTCTACCATCTCAGTGGTAGGCATCAGAGTACTGCATTTTGAGTTTATTAAATTTTTTATTGAAATATTGCATACAAAAAAGTATATGTCATAATAATAGGAAATTATACTTATTGGCAGTATATAGCTCAGTGATTTTTCACGAACTAAACACACTTAAGTTACCATGAGGCTACTTTTTAATTGTCTAACATCACTGCTTGTCTCTTAAACTTAATTATTCCTTATCTCTGAGGTTTCAGTCAATTCGTTGGCTTAAAATTCTTATTGCTAATGGTAATCTTGCTTGTGTGAGGGACAGGGTGGACACATACGACCTGCCCACCTTTTTCCCTGGACCTGTCTAGCGTTCAGCTCTCTTTGGTTAGCCACTGCAGTATAGGCTTCTAATTTCTGCCCCTTATTCCAAAACCATCCATTGCTTCCTCTGACAGTTTCTCTTTACCTACTGTAGTGCTTTTAAACTGAATGTGGCAACTCAGTGGGTCTTCAAATCAATTTAGTGAATTGGACTCATGACCAGTATTTAAAACGAGACCAAGAGAGGGACAGAGAGAAAGAGATAAAGAAACAGAATAGTTCATTGTAACCCTTGTAACGTTAAGTATTATTTTGTGAAACTTTTGCTTAAGTTTTTCATATATTTGTATGTTTACTAGATCATGACATAAAATTTCTTAGTCATGGTTTTAAAAATTTAAAAAAACATTGCCATAGGCCGGGCGCGGTGGCTCACGCCTGTAATCCTAGCACTCTGGGAGGCCAAGGCGGGTGGATCACTCAAGGTCAGGAGTTCGAGACCAGCCTGAGCAAGAGCGAAACCCCGTCTCTACTAAAAAATAGAAAGAAATGATCTAGACAACTAAAAATATATATGTATAAAAATTAGCTGGGTATGGTGGCACATGCCTGTAGTCCCAGCTACTTGGGAGGCTGAGGCAGAAGGATCGCTTGAGCCCAGGAGTTTGAGGTTGCCGTGAGCTAGGCTGAAGCCATGGCACTCTAGCCTGGGCAACAGAGCAAGACTCTGTCTCAAAAAAAAAAAAACATTGCCATAAATCTTACTTTGGCAGTTTCAAAAACTACTTAACATGAGGTTTTATTAGATGATATTCACAGACTTTGTTTAAATTAATAAAATGGAAATTTATTGGCTGGAGGAGGTCTTTTCTCTCTATCTCTTGGGAGGAGCACTCCCTCTTATTTTAAGATGCTAGTATAACTCAGAGGTATTACAAAAAAAACGTTACAGGCAGATATCCCTCATGAATCTAGATACAACAGTTCTTTACCAAATATTAGCAAATTGGGTCCAGCAATATATAAAAAAGATAATACATTTGGGCCAAACAGAGTTTATCCCAGGAATGCAAAGCCAAGGTGGAATTTATTACCTAAAAAACAATTCAATTTACTAAAGTAATCAAATAAAGTAGAAAAACCATTTGATTATTTAAGCATTTGACAAAATTAAATTCCCATTCATGAAAAAACAGTAAACTAAGAAAGAAGGAAAGAAACTTTCCTGGTCTGAGACAAGGCATATTTGAAAAACCTGCAGATAGTATTGGGAACAAAGCAAGTCTGTCTCTCCTCAACAACTTCTATTTAACCTTGTACTTGACATCCTATCCAGATTCTACTATGCAATAAGGGGAAAAAAGAGTAATAAAAGGCATAAAGATTGGAAAGAAGTAAAACTATCTGTTTGCATGTGACATGATTGTGTGTGTAAAAATGGTTAAAATTTAAAAGCCTGACAATATCAAACGTTGACAATGGTATAGAGCAACTAGAACTGTCATATGTTAAGTATGTCATATGTGGAGTATGTTAAGTGACACCACCATTTTGGAAAACTGTCAGTTTTTATAAAGTTAAACATACAACCCATCAGTTCTGCTCCTAGATATTTATCCAAGGGAAAACAAAAGATGTCCACAGAAAGACTTGCACCTGAACGTTCACAGCAGCTTTAATTATATTAGACCAAAATTAGAAATAACCTGTCAGCGGGTGAATGGATAAACAAATTGTGATATGTCCACACGATGGTACACAACTCAACAAAAAAACAGAACTACTATTACACACAAAGCATAAATAAACCTGAAAACTTTATGCTGAGGAAAAGAAACCTTACACAAAAGAGTGTATATGATATGATTCCATTTATATAATATTCTGAAACAGGAAAAAACTTGTTGGGGACAAAAAGCAGATCAGTGCTTGCCTGGGACCAGGAGTGACATATTGACTTCAGAGGAGCACAAGAGTACTTTTTTGAGATATTTTAAATGTTCCATATCTTGTTGATACTTACTAAGGTTTTTATATTTGTGGAAACTCATGTTTTATTGTATGTAAATAATACCTCAATAAAATTGATTTTTTTAAAGAAAAATTTAGACAATTAAAAAACAAGTAAATGCAACAAATCACTATTAGAAAAAATCTTGAAGTTAAAAAACTCCTTAGGAAAGGTGAAAAAATTCTGCAGATGGGTGGTGGTGATGGTTGCAGAACAATGTAAATGTACTTAATGCCACTGAACTGTACACTTAAAAATGGTTAACGTGATAAATTTTATGTTATGTATATTTTACCACCTTAAAAAAGTTAAAAAATAAAGAGCTATGAGAACAAAAAATTTTTCAGAAAGTAGAAAAATATATAGGTTTTTATTAACTTCAGATGGCATTTGCTTTGTGTCCTTGAAAAATGACTGAAAAATAAGGTAGAATCTGGCTGCGCACAGTGGCTCAAGCCTGTAATCCTAGCACTCTGGGAGGCCGAGGCAGGAGGATAGCTTGAGCTCAGGAGTTCAAGACCAGCCTGAGCAAGAGTGAGACACTGTCTCTACTAAAAACAGAAAAATTAGTCAGGTGTGGTGGCAAACACCTGTAGTCCCAGCTACTTGGGAGATTGAGGCAGGAGGATCACTTGAGCCCAGGAGTTTGAGGTTGCTGTGAGCTAGGCTGACGCTACAGCGCTCTAGCCCAGGCAACAGAGCAAGACTCTGTCTCAAAAAAAGAAAAAAAAGGAAAAAAAAAGGTAGGGTCTCAAATATTACAGCAGGCTTGTGAATTTCTTTAATTGAAGGGTAAAGTGCTTAATCTAAATATAAATGATAAATATCTAGTATGTTAGCCTCTGTTCATGAAATACAGCCAAGATAAGGATTTTAGCATTTTAAGTGTCAAATATGTGTATAAAAACTAGGAGTGTCAATTGGCCAGGTGTCATTCACTGTAATTCAGAATCTCCCAACAACCGTGATGTTTCTAGAACTGAATTTAGACCAAAGGATGTGCCTCTTAAACTGCTCAGCCCTTTTGGTGTCTTATTGGTGATTGCCTGCTGATATTTTTCAAAGCTAAAAGCTTTCTACTTAGTTTGTTCTTTATTTGTAATTTTTATATCAACCTAGGTGTAAACTAGATGAATTTGATTGTAATTATTTTCATCGTTACTGCTCTTCATTTGCTTGTTTTCATCAGAATAAAACTTAGGGTAGTTTTTGATGAGATTAGCATGAATTTCTCAGACAGAAAGGAGGATTTGGGGATGATGTCCCTTTGGGAATATGACTGCTTTCTTGCATGGTGATTTGCTTCCACTTCCCAGGTTTGAGAATAATAGGCAGTCAGAAGGTCTGCATGCCAAAAGCAGAAGACACTTGGGAATTTTTTCATCATGAACTTTAAGTTGAAGGAGTTTATGATTGGCTGGATTGCAATATAGAAAGTGGATGTCTTTACAGTAAAGTAAGTAGAGCTTAAAATACAAAAGAATGGAAGCTTCTACATGAAAACATTTTTAGGGAAGAAACATATTTTCTCTTTATGGTTTATTTTGCTCTAGGAAAACACCACCAAGCAAGTGAAACGCAGAATGTGATTGCGTCGGACAAAGCAGCGGAAATCTCAGTTGTCCACGAACACGAGCACAGCCACAACCACACACAGCTACACGCCTGCATCGGTGTTTCCCTTGTACTGGGCTTCGTATTCATGTTGCTGGTGGACCAGATTGGCAATTCCCATGTGCATTCTACTGACGGTGAGTGGCTCCAAGACTTTCTGGGCAGTGCAATAAATTTGCAGTTTAGAAAGTTACAAATGATTGAATAATTCATTATATATCAATGGCTTTATTTAGTGCTAAAAGTCTTGTCTTCCTCAGGTTTCAGTGAACATTTTATTCAATGGGGGGAGCTAGCGTGTTGTGGTATGTGACACAAGAAAGTGTTTATTGATTTATTACCTTGCTTGTCTTAAAGCTGTCACATTTGGTTGAAGTGTAGGGCAGAGATTCTTAATGTATTTTTATGCTGTGGGGCCCTTAGACATTCTAAAGCCCATGGACCTTTTATTGGAATATTGTTAAATGTATAAAACATAGTATGTAGGATTACAGAGAAAATCAATTATGTTGAAATATAGTTAGCAAAACATTGGAATCAATTTGTGATATAGAATTGTATGTCTTCTCTATCAGTACATTAAATAATGAGGTAATGCATTTAAATCCTAAGTAAGTTAGAGTCGAATTGTATTTTTTAGGACCTCAGTATGATAGCTGTTGTTGCTTAGCTTGATTAAGAACATTAATTTGTGAGGGGATCTTTAACAAGGTAACGTGTCAAGTTGAACATACAGTTGATTTGGGGTTTTTGTTTTGATGGTTACTAGTGTAGAAAACCCTGATTCACAGAGATATTTTCTCACAAATGTACTTAAACACATTTGTAGCCTGCTTTCCAAGGAAAGATTAGCTTCTCTCCAGGACAACTGGAGTTCTCCAAGACTTTTTAAATTTAACTCCAGTCATAGAGTTAAAGCATTTTTTTGTTTTAAGATTAATGAATTCATCTTTTACTAGGTCAACATCTTTGATATGGTTTATATTAAAAAGGATTCTGATACATGATACAATTTTGATGCCATGTGGTAGAAATAAATTTGAGAGTTGTAAAACCTTTCCAGGGATCTATAGATACCTCTTTTCAAATATGTCGACACAGAATTTTGCAGGTAGGAAATAGTGGAAAGCAGCATAGATATCTTGGTCACCCAGGGGAGATCCTATGACTACCACTATTTGGTGGTTGAATGACTGTTAGGTGCCGAGTTGCTTGATAGTTGCCCAGCTCCGTCACATGAGCATCTGCAGACAGGAAAGCTGTAATCATGCAGTGTGGCATCAGTTCTATAAGTCTTTAATTTAAACTAGTGATGAGTGAAAATGATAATTTCAAGATACCTGTAACTGTAAAATTGTCTGATTTATATTGACAATAAAGTATAGCTAGTACCAATATTACTTATGGTTTATTGTTTACATTCATAATTAAAGGAAATGCTAAATTTCAGATAGAAGTTAGTAAAAATAAAAATGCATTTTTTTCCAAGTAAACTCACTGACACCCCCTAAATTCTACCTGTGTTCTCCTCTGTGGACCCTAGGTTAAGAATCCTTCGTCTATAAAAGAATCTATAAAACGGGTAAAAGACTTGAACAGATAATTCACAAAAAGATACTAAAGTTGCCCTTAAACATATGAAAAGATGTTCAATTTCACTTAAAAAGAATGAAATCAGGCCGGGCGCGGTGGCCCACACCTGTAATCCTAGCACTCTGGGAGGCCGAGGCGGGTGGATCGCTCAAGGTCAGGAGTTCGAGACCAGCCTGAGCAAGAGCAAGACCCCATCTCTACTAAAAATAGAAAGAAATTATTTGGACAACTAAAAATCTACATAGAAAATATTAGCCGGGCATGGTGGCGCATGTCTATAGTCCCAGCTACTCGGGAGGCTGAGGCAGGAGGATCGCTTGAGCCCAGGAGTTTGAGGTTGCTGTGAGCTAGGCTGACGCCACAGCACTCTACTCCGGGCAACAGAGTGAGACTCTGTCTAAAAAAAAAAAAAAAAAAAAAATGAAATCAAAACTATACTGAGATAGCATTTCTCCCTGTCAGATAGGCAAAAATTCAAAAACTTGACAATACAGTTGATTGGCAAAGCTATGGTAAAATAGGTACTCATATATTGCAGGTGGGAATGCAAAATGGTACAGCACCTGTGGAGAGGAATTGGCAATATCTAGCAAAACTACATGTGCATTTACCCTTAGACCCCAAAATCTGACTTCTAGGAATCTACCCTGCTAATATACCTCCAATGTGAAAATGCATATGTACAAGATTACTCAATGCAACATTATTTACCATTGTAAAATATTGGAAAATACTTAAGTGTCCAGTCATGGAGATCGGTCAAATGAACTATGGGAATGTACAGATGATGGAGTACTGTGCAGCCATAAAAAAGAATAAAGAATCAGGTATCTGTGAACTGATAGGGAGAGATTTCCAGGAGATATTGTTAAATGGGGAAAAAAAGCAAAAATGTAAATGAGCATCTGCCATATACTATGCTCTATGTAAAAAAGAAGGGGAAATAAGAAAACGTACATGTACAGTTGACCCTTGAACAACATGGGTTTGAACCACACAGGTCCATTCATGTGGATTTTTGTCAATAAAAGTTACACTGAGTGTACCTGCCTCTCCTGCCGCCTTTTACCTCCTTCACCTCTTCCACGTCTGCCACCCCGAGATAGCAAGACCAACTCCTCTTCCTGCTCCTCAGCCTGCTCTGTGTGAAGACTGCAAGGGTGAAGACCTTTATGATGATCCACGTCCTCTTAATAGTAAATGTATTTTCTCTTCTGAACGACTTTCTTAATAACATTTTCTTTTCTCTAGCTTACTTTATTGTAAGAATATAGTACATATAACATATAAAATATGTGTTAATCAACATTACCAGTAAGACTTCTGGTCAACAGTAGGCTATTAGTAGTTAAGTTTTGGGGGAATCAAAAGTTATATGTGGATTCTCAGCTATGCAGGGGGTCAGCGTATTGTTCAGTGGTCAACTGTATCAGCTTATCTTTACAAAAAAGAAACACAGGATCAACTAGAAAACAAAAGCACTAATTACCTATACAAGGTGTGGTGGAGGGATGAGAGGGCAGAAGGGTTTTAGGAGCACATGACACTTCCCTACATGCCTTTTTGATATAGTTTTGACTTTTAGAAACATATTAATATTCTGCATATTCAGAAATAGAATGAAATCAATAAGAATGAAGGAGCTATCTGAAACAGATGAGCTGTATTTCAAATGAATAACACAATCACACTGAAGGGGATTTTAAAAAAAAATTGAATTCAAGTAAATTCTGAATACATTTGACTATATACCTTTAGTCTTCGGTGGAGTTGGGAAAGAACCATAAATAAATAACTGAAATCTTTCTTTTTTGTTTTTGCTTTCTGTAATGGTATGGGCAAAATCTTTCTGAAACTGTTTTAAATGTATTATAGGATTAGACAAATGAGTAAATATGGTGACGTTGGTGGAGGCAGGGTTCTCAGTGTGGAAGAAGGAATCCACATTGATGCTGAAGTGCAGTCTTTTCCTATAGATATACAAAAACTATGTTTTAATTTTAAAGCCTCTAATTTTTATTTAAGAACTACTTATAACTTGAGCACAAGTGTAAAGAAAGGCCAAAGCAAACTTGTCATACAGTGCTATATGACTGTTCTTCCCAATTTGGAGTGATACTGAAATATTTATTGTCTCAGAGTGACTAGAGTGTTTAGTTTCCTTTCCTTGCAGTGTTTTAATAGGAAAATAAAGCTTATTAGTAAAAAGTAACATGTTACTTTACTTGTATACTTTTTCCATTGTAAACCCTTCCTTCTGTGTGATAAGCACCTCAAGAAGATTAAATCTCCAGTAATTTATTTGACTAATGTTCGTCTGTCATGTCACTTGGCATTTTGATGTCCCCATCTTTTAACTTTATTTGCTTGTATATTTCCTATAATAGCAGGAACATCTTCATGTGATACAGATAAAATACTAAGTTTTTTTTCACCTTCCAATAGGGATTTATTAAGCAACTATTGGGTGCTCAGTGCTGTGTCACATTCTGTAAAACGTGTTAAAAAGAAAGAGAAAGAAGTCAAACGTTTAATAGTTTGTTGTTTACAGTCAATCTGGGGGTGTAAGACATTTAAGTGGAAATGGCTTCCTGCATTTGAGGTGGTAAGGTAGAAGGACCTTTGAAGTAGCATGTGGAGACTGCCTGCATAAAGCATGAGGTCTAGGCAAGGGGAGAGTTGTTTTGAGCTGGAATTCATTTTTTATTTTTGTCTTGAGGGAGGAGGTAGTTCTAGAATTAGACTTTGAACTATGTCTAGGTTTTGGCTTGATTAGTTGAGAAGTTCAATATGTGCCAAGAGTTAGGGGTGAGGAAATTTGGGGAACGGAGAATGAGAGTGTTTTATTTGAGGGTGTTTAGAAAACTGGTTTAACTGGATTGGATAGGGAGAAATAAGGTCGAACCATTGATAAAAGGCTTAAGAACCTACCTAAACCAGCAGTTCAGACTGAATTTGAGAAGCAGCAGATTCTTAATTGTTCACTGACACATCAGAAGGGTGGTGTTTTCAAAAGGCGGATCTGACATGGATGTGTGAGATGAATTAGGTTAGGGGAAAATGAGAGTAAGGGAAAACCAGTGGGAGCCTATTGCTACCTTAAGTTTGAGTTGATGAAAATTTAGATTAGGGTAGTGGCAAAAAATGGAGAAAGGCAAATGTGACAGATGTTAGAATGAAGATAAAGTTGCAAGTGGCTGGGGAAGAGGAAGAGGTAGACAATGACAATTACATTGGTCTGGAAAGAAGTGATCAGAGGCCATGGAGTACTTTCCATGGAGTGGTGGAGGGAGGCAGTGGAAGTTGCACATTTCAGGAATTTGTCTTGTTAAGGGAAAGCTGAGTCAAATGAAGAGTTCCCTCCTACACATCTCTTCAGAATGGGGAAAACTTCTAAAGATTCGAAGTAGTGAGAAAACATTATAATGAGGAAAATAATAATCTCCTTTAAGAGCTTTCAAAAAATTCTTTCACCTCCAGATCACTGTTTGAACAGTTTCTGTCTCACATTACTTAATGTTGTCTTTTTTGTTTTCACTTCAGATCCAGAAGCAGCAAGGGCTAGCAGTTCCAAAATCACCACCACGCTGGGTCTGGTCGTCCACGCTGCAGGTAGGATTGGATTGCCGTGGAACCTCTTTGTTGTCTGTCACACAAGACATCTACATTGAATGCTCTTGGACTGGCTTTTAAGGAAAGTGTTGATTAATGAAGTCCTCCAACACAAGCACAAGCCCTCGTGTACTCAGTGTCAGGGGTTTGCACGCTGAGAATGGTTTCTATATTTTTTAATGATTAAAAAAAAAAAGGCCAGGCTCAGTGGCTCATGTCTGTAATCCCAGCACTTTGGGAAGCCGAGGCAGGAGGATTGCTTGCAACTAGGAGTTTGAGACAAGCCTGAGCAAAAGCAAGACCCCATCTCTACAAAAAATAGAAAAATTAGCTGAGCGTGGTGGCAGGCACCTGTAGTCCCAGCTACTTGGGAGGCTGAGGCAGGAGGATTGCTTGAGCCCAGGAGTTTGAGGTTGCAGTGAGCTATGATGATACCACTGCACTCTAGCCTGGTCAACAGAGAGAGACCCTGTCTCAAAAAAGAAAAGAAAAAAGAATATTTTATAGCACATGAAAATTACATAATCAAATTAATAGAATTTTATTGGAACACAGCTATGCCCACATGTTTATATATTACCCACGTTTATGTATTTATTATCTGTGGCTGCTTTTGTGCAACAATGGTATAATGAGTAGTTGCAAGAGACCAATAACCCACAAAGCCTAAAAGATTTACTCTCTGGCCCTTTAAGAAAAAGTTTGCTGACCTCTGCCCTAGAATCTCATCTGGAAAAGAGCATTGGCACTTTTGTCCTGAATAATCCTGGTGCCTAGTTCATACCCAGAGTATCATTTTAAGCAGAGGAGGTGTGTAGTACAATGCAGAAGTCTCAGCATTGTTGATCAGGCACACTTTAGAATCATTAACTTAAACGTAGTCCCAGTAGTAGGGTTCTGTCAGTGACAGACAAAGGCACGTGAAAGGTGGCACGCTACTATCTGATCCATTCTAGCATAATATGCTCTTCTAACAAAATGCATCCATTCAAACAGTATTCACACATTACAAAGTAATAATCTGTGGTTGAGTCCTAGTATTTTTACTGTGTTTCTTTATCTGTAAGTTGAAGAGATGCATCCTTTGAAATTCTTTGGCATTTTGTTGTTACAAATTGATTAACTAATCAATGGATTTTTGAGATTGTACTTTTTCCAATAACAACAATAAAAATAGTTAACAAATTAAATACTCCGAGCCAGGTGCTAAGCTCTTTTCATAGGTTATCTCATTTAATCCTTATGAAAACCCTAAAAAAATACATACTTTATTGAACCAGTTTTAAAGGTGAGAAGGCTAAAGTTCAGAAAGTTTAAGTAACCATCCCAGAGTTAAATCCAGTGCTACCTGACTGTAAAGCCCTCTCACTCAATGACTACACTGTTGTTGTTGTCGTTGTTGTTGTTGTCATTTATAGTATTTGATATTTCACTTTTTCCTAATTTAGCTGATGGTGTTGCTTTGGGAGCAGCAGCTTCTACTTCACAGACTAGTGTCCAGTTAATTGTGTTTGTGGCAATAATGCTGCATAAGGTAAGCAAAGTTTTGGTGTAAGATTTGATGTTGAATACATTCATCATTAAAATCTCTCTTGGTCCTTAATGTTTTTCTAGAACAGAAAAATTTTTTTAGTTTCCTATTTGCTTTTCATTTTGGAGAATTGGATAAATCTCTTCTTAGCTACTTTTTGTCACCTTTTTCTTAAACTTTTACTTGTGAGTTTTTTTGTGGTTATATACACAAACTGTTAAATTCTCTTCAGATTTCTATATTTCATAGTAATTTTTGTTCAAAAGTATTTTTTTTTTCTCAACTGTTTCCCTTTTCTGCTATCCAGGAAACACACAAATAGAATCTTTTCTTATCTTGGAACATTAATTCCTAAAAGGCAGAGCTCAGTCTCAGTACTGCGTCTGGTTTTTTGGTATGAGAAATCATAGTCAAATGACGTGAACTTCTTGAGACAGAAGAAATCTATACTTCTAGAGTAATAATACAGGATAATTTTTAATTTCCAGGCACCAGCTGCTTTTGGGCTGGTTTCCTTCTTAATGCATGCCGGCCTAGAGCGGAATCGAATCAGAAAGCACTTGCTGGTCTTTGCACTGGCAGCACCAGTTATGTCCATGGTGACATACTTAGGACTAAGTAAGGTAAGCTGACCCATTCCTCGCTTATCTAGACAAGTGTCTAGTTCTTTTGTGATCTCTTAGAACTTGTGGTCTCTTATGGTGAATTTTTCAACTAAATTACCCTCTGAAACTAAAGATAAAATTAGGAGTAAATATCTGTACACTGTAAATATCTTAATTCCAAGTTGTCCTCTTCATAAATTTAGCATTTCCTTATTTAATTTGAAAACTTATTCCCTATAAGTTCCAAGAATATTTTCACAAATATCTGCTAGCCCTTCAATGTTTAAAATAAACTTAACCATGTATAATAATTTTATTTGGCAGATATGCAATAAGTCATACCCATCCATATTTGATGTTGAGATGGGCACATAAAGCATAAGTGACAAGCCATGTGGCAGCTTTTATTTAATAGAAGAGTAGGGGTTGAGCAGAGATTGCTGTATTTGCTAAGACTCAGATTCTTCTACTCCCAGGTCTCATATCACCAAATATTAAATATCCAGTTCCTTATCATTGTACTGAATGTAGCTTCAGACCTAAAGTGACACGTGTCATTTGTTAGCTGAGAGCCTGGGCACTCTTCCATTTCCAAGCTGGACCTTTTCATGCCTTATAGTTCTGTCAGTGCTGCGGTTCTTGGCACTGGCTCTCCCCCGTTTTACCTAAACATCAACTGGCAAGCAACTGGAGGGAAATCTTAGCACCAAAGTGATTCAGAGTTAGTTCATGGGAACTGCTTTCCCCCATGTCCTGTCTAAAGGTCATCGTGTCTTCTGAGTGCCCATTGAATTGATACTTGATATAGTAAAACCTATATTAGTAGGAATATATGAAAAATGAGATGGTTAAAGGTTAAGTTCCTATTAATCAAGGATTTGCAATCTCAGTTGCTAACAATGTTATAAAACTCCTTTCCATTCACCTGAAGAGCCTTATCTTCTGTCAGCCAATGAGCAATATGTAATTCCTTATCACTTCATTAATCAATATAAGGTTTTAGAACTTTTGGCAGGAAGGTATTGGTAATTCTGGAGGCTTGGAGTTACTTGCTGCATCTATGTCATGTTCTTTTCTTAAAATTTTCATTTATCATCTTAGTCCATAGATGCACTTTTTTAGTAGAAAGGGTTGAAATTAGTTTTATAAAGATTAGCTCACGAGATACTTCTAAGCTCTGTGAGGGCAGCGACTGCATCTTGATTACCACTGTATCTCAAGCACCTGGCCAGAGCCTGGTGCATAGGAATGCCTGTTAAATGTTTGTACATCAAATAAATTAATGTCTAAACTTTAATATCTGCATTAATGTGTTGTTGATTCCATCTCAAAAATAATACAGGCCAAACCTGTTCAACAGACACTTTGAGTTCATTTTAAAAAGCACTCGGGAGCCAGGTGCGGTGGCCTGTGCTTGTAGTCCCAGCTGCTTGGGAGGCTAAAGCAGGAGGATTGCTTGAGGCCAGTAATTTAAGACCAGTCTGGGCAACATAGTGAGACCTTGTGGTGAATATAGTTAATAATAGTGCTTGTACATTTCAAAATTGTTAAGAGAGTAAATTTCAAATGTTCTCACCACAGAAAAATAAGTATTTGAGGTGATAGGTTAATTAGCTCGATTTAATTCTACATGGTATTATTGAGTCATAACATCGTTTTGTGCCTTATAGATATATATAATTATAAATTTTCAGTTTATAATACTTTTTTAAAAGAAGAAGTTGTGTACATCACTGATATTCTTAAACCCTTATTTGGAAGCTTCCCGTAAATAACTTAAAATTGCTCTGATCTCAAGATGTCTCCCGTGTCCCAGACAGCACCAGTTATGAAATAGTGAGTGTTTTTTCATTGGGACATTTTCCTGACCCTGAATTTTACTTGACTTAATTTTTCCTCTTTCTCTCTTTTAATTCACAGAGCAGTAAAGAAGCTCTCTCAGAGGTTAATGCCACTGGAGTGGCCATGCTCTTCTCTGCCGGGACATTTCTTTATGTTGCCACAGTACATGTGCTCCCTGAGGTGGGCGGAATGGGGCACAGCCACAAGCCTGACACAAGTGGAGGGAGAGGCTTCAGCCGCCTGGAGGTGGCAGCTCTGGTTCTAGGTTGCCTCATCCCACTCCTCCTGTCAGTAGGACACCAGCATTAAACGTTCAGGTTCCAGCCTCAGTCCGTGGCGGTTTGCCATCCAGTGAGGAGAGCCAGCACATGACAGCTCCTCACTTCTCAGTCTCTTGTCTCGCCTTGCCCATCTCCACCTGTATTTCTAGAGTCTGGAGGGGGGTAAGATAGAAACCTGGAACAATGGAAAGGCTTTTAGAGTAGGCACAACACATTGCGATTAGCTATAGACATTCCGTTGTGTTGTCTTTTAAAGGGCCCTTGGCATTTTGAGTTTTGATGCTTCTCTTAACCCTATTCTCAGGGAAGATGGAATTCAGTTTTAAAGAAAAGTGGAGAACTTCATACTCACAATGAAATAGTAATTATGAAAATACAGTGTTCTGTAATTAAGCTAAATCTCTTCTCATTTTAGAGGCTCTGCCACTTTATCCATTGATTTTTAACATGGTTCTCACCGTGTTGGTGCTTTGGCATCTATGCCACATGCCTTGATAGAAGGTCATAGCACCCACTCTCTTAGATGCTAAAGGTGATTGCAGTTAATTCGGGATTAGAGTTGGGAGAATGATGGCAAGACACATTGAAAACTGACTTTATACTGGAAAGAGAGATCCATCGAAAGGGGATGTCTAGAGAGATTTAAACAGCTCCTTTTGCACATGCCTGTCTGAATA
The DNA here is from genome assembly GCF_000956105.1 of Propithecus coquereli. Taxonomy (NCBI): domain Eukaryota; kingdom Metazoa; phylum Chordata; class Mammalia; order Primates; family Indriidae; genus Propithecus; species Propithecus coquereli. Next base: position 9,938,132 of record NW_012150840.1, read on the forward strand.
CAGCCTGCAGTTCCATCAAATGGAGCAACAGAGGTGGAACTAGCTTCTAAAGAGGTGACTAGTATTTTGTAGCATTTCTTTTCAAGTTCTGCTTTGCAGAATACCTGCCTCCAGCATATTCTTATAGAGGAGCCAAGTTCTGATAGGTTCAAGCCTAGGCTTTCCTGTAAGAACAGATCACAAAAAGTATCTTTGGAAATTAAGGGATGTTAGATTTTAAGTGAATTTGGATAGTTATTGACATTTTTGTAGTAACCTTTTTAAAAGTAAGACTACCAGAATTTGTGTTGTCTTTTTTTTTTTTTTTTTAAAGCATTTCTCTTAGCAGATCAGCCTCTGGCTAAATACTTGGTCTGCTTGGGGAGTGCTGTATCTGCTCACATAACCACCAGTAGCAGTGAAGAAAGTCAAGATGGATCATAAGTGGGAAGCATTCGCCTATTGATTTAAAGCTTATTGAAATCATGTTGCTTGTCTCTTCGTCTTTTCCATGCTTTTCTCCTAACTTTTCCCTCCAGCCCCTCTTCCCTACAATTTGCTGCTTACTGCTGGTATTAATATTTGTGTGAGGTGAATTCTCATCAGGACAACCACTTGAACTGTGATGAGGAAGATAATGATGTCTTTATTCTTTATCCCCTTCAAAGAAGTTACCTTTCTGTCAAATGCAGTTTTGTCAAGCCCTTAAAATATCACCTCATGTGTGAGTTGACACAATCACTAAAATTCTGGTAAGTTAAACAGTTGAGATAGCAAAAATGTTTAACAAATGAGAGTAATTTTTCCATATTTGCCAAAATCTGTGTAAACCCTGTTTTGTCAGATAAGTGTATAATATTGTATTATTAATTTATTTTGATTTTCTGTACCATTTCAAAATACATTACATTAAGGGGGAACTAAGACTAGTTTCTTCAGGGCAGTGGATTTAGTAGTTTGTAAAAACGTTTTATATGCTGCATAGCCAGCATGACTATGAATTCTTTATTTCCTTCTTAAATTTGTCACTGGGTCAGCAGCTGTGGAAATAAAACTTATGAGCCCTCTGCTGGCTGCAGTGCAGAAAGTAACATAAATAAGGTTGTGGTTTTGTATGGTCGCTGGCAACCATTGCATACAATTTAAAACCAAGAAAAGGTACAATATGGAAAGTTTGAGTTACTTTCCTGATTATATGATAACAGCTGACTTATGAGAGACTTAGGAGTTTCATCTGGTCCTTCAAAATTATATGGTTGCCTAAATTCACTCTGGAAACTGACATTGTTAAATAGATAGCAGATTGTAGTGTCTGGTTTGGTTAGTAGTGCTTTCTATCATATTGTTATGCACAATGGTCAGAAATTTGTTCTGCTGGCCAAAGCCTCTTTCAGCAGTGCCTTGCCATCACACTTAAAAGTTTGGCTAAAATGTCTTGCTGGATAGGGCCTTGAACTCTGGCAAGGATTGAACCATTCCAACTTCCAAATTTGCCTTCCCCTCTGAACCTCACTATTAACAGGCAAACCTTTCAAGGCTCTGTCAGCTCTCAGAAGCTATGGGCTTTCCCAGATTTTAAAGCTGCTGCCTCAGGAACTACTCATTTCTCTCCTGGTCAGCAGGCAAAAATAGCCATACTAATCTCACAGGGCTCAAATGCATCGTCAGGCAGCAGGGAACCAAGCAGCGTGGCAGAGGCCTCCTTCACTGGAAGAAGAGCTTGCTCACGTGGTGGGCATTGCCCCAGGAGAGGCCATATTCATGTTCACTTTTTGGCATATTTCGTTTTGTTTTCCTCTTGTTTAAAGCTGCCTCTTTAGATGTGGATGCCTTAATGCTCTAACACATTTGAAAACTTTGGCAATACTTAAGTTGCTGCCATGATTACAAATGGAATTATTGGCTACCAAAGAGATGCAATTGATGATGAAAAGCATGGTCCTTCCTTCCACATAACCAAAGTTAATCTTAATTGCAATTTGACTCCTTTCCTTGGTAGGGGCAGACTTTCTTCAGATTCCAAGTGCTCTCTTAAATGGCAGATCAAGTTGAAAAACACTACTGATCCATTCCCCTCACTTATTCTCCAGTCAATTGCTTATCAGTTCTCATTTCATCAAAGCAGGGATGTTCCAGGTTTGATTCCATTTTCCTGTGCATGCTGTTGCCAAATTTCTTGTTTTTAGGCAAAGGTTCTGCACTGGAACATAGAGTTGGAAACAGTACTACCTACAGAGGCTGTGTGTTCTCTTTCCCCCTCCTTTCACCTTTTAATTTCCGAATTCAAAACAGCCCAGTCAGCCCTATTCTGGTATTTTGAATCATTAGGAAAAAGAAAGGGTGTGGCTGTTTTGAGTTGTCCTTTCAATGTAGAAAGGAGAAAATGTGATGGTGGGTTTTTTTACCAGCCTACTTCTAAGTGTCACTGCCTGGTTTTTCTCTTTTTTGAGAGTTAGAACTAGGAGGACACACCAGCATTGGAGTGTATTAAGCCCCTGAAACACATGGTAGCTAGGTACCGAACACGGGGATGGTATGTCAACAGCACAAACCCCCAAAGAATGCTTCTGCCTTTTGGGCCCCTGAGCCCCTGGGGAGACTGAGAATAATGACCAGATTCATCCAAAACTACTGCAGTGCTAGGTAAGAACCCTCTGTAGTTGTTCTGCAGGGGAATGAACCTTCCTTGCATTAGAAAATATGTGCTCAATACAGAATGGTCCACATCACCCAAAGAATACCGTTGGAGAGGCTATGAAATTAAAACCAGTGATGTAGCCTCTTTGTATCTAAGACGTCTAGATTCACCTCAAGAGACCTGAAAGAAATTTGTGACTTGTGGGAAAGAACTAGACAACCATTTGGGAATTACCTGGATATGCTCAGCCTGACACAGTTGCTTAACACAAGGAGATTGGCTTTGGTCTTTTTTCTGGTGGCATCTTCCAGCAAATTGAAAGTCTCATGGGATAACACTGCAGTTCCCCTGGTTCAGTAGCTGGAACAGTGGTTTTAAATGTCCATTTTCCTGGATCCTTTGTAAACATGAAATCATTCCATGGATGGCTGCCTTATAATTTTATCTCTTTCCTCTTTAATTGTGAATGGTTTAAAAAAAAATGCTGTTTTCTGATTTGTTTTATGATATTAAATTTTTATTAGTGCATACCTTTTGTGAGTGGCTCATTACTTTTTTCTGTTGGCAGTTTTTCTGTTTGTCAACCAGACTTGACCCACATTTGAACATCAGAAAAGGGAATGAAAAGCTATGAAGGGCAGTAGAAAGATGAACCTACTGTAGGCACATCCTTAAGGGAAGGGAAAGAGAAAGGAGAGAGGGGAAATTGAGGACTCAGTAGACCATCTGGCGCAACAGGCACGAAGTCATTTATAACTTTTTTGCCGTGCTGTTCTTGTTAACAAATATTATTTGTGAAGGTAGTTCTCTCAGAAGAGGCGACAGATCCCAGTCACACTGGATTTGTTTCAAAGGGCAGAGTCATTCTATGAGTATGCAGATGCTATGAACAACTGACCCTGGAAGTAGAGATTAAATGGAAATGCAACTTGTGGATTTGATAAATGTTTTCTCTTTCTGTGGACTTCAGTGCTGGAGCTCATTTTTAACTTAAATACAGATATATGCTATGTATAGCAGTGTATCAGTGAAGCGTATAGTTTTTATGTGTAGTCATTAGATTCATTAATTATTACTGGGTCCACTCTGTGCTAGTTCTCTGTGTTATCACATGTGCTACAGCTGTTTACAGAGATTGTGCCCAGAATGTTACGTTTCCTGAAAACCTCTCCTCGTGAAGAAGAAAACCAGCAAAGAGGACGTGATGTTTATGATTCCTTCCATCTTTACAGAAGCCTTCAGGTGAAGTGCCACGTCTCTCCTCTGCCTTGAGCAGTGGACTTTGAAATCTTAGGAAGTCAGCATTGTGCCCTTGCACTCTGGTGCCCTGAAATGTTCACGCAAGGAGGAAATGGCCCAGCGACCCGTTTCTCGGAACGTATCACTGTTAAGCGACACATGGCTGTGTATGTCTTCACTATCTCCCTCTTCTGCACTAGAATATAGGCTCCAGGCAGGTAGGTTCCCAGTAAATATCTGTTGTTAAATGTATTGGTCTGCCCTGAGGAGGCTCTTTTTTTCCTAATTTGCTACCCACCTCCACCAGCTGCAGCCCTGATTCAGGGCAGGACCAGCGGCTGACCCTCTGTGTAGCTCTGCCTTTGCTGCAGACGTGGTGAGGGCAGCTTGGGAGTTAGCGATGGAGCTGGGAATCAGAAAGGGCAGGGGACTGAGTGTCCAGGTGGGAAATTAACTGGGTTACTAACTCAGTGCTAAGTAAGACGCTGTAAGACTGATTTAGGGATCTGAAAACCTAGGGATCCCATTTCTGGCTCAGCTACTGATGTCTGTTGCAATGTTAATCATTGCCCAGTTTTATAATTTTCAGGTAGGAATGTGAGTGGAAGTATGTGTGCCGCTCTGGTTGACTCCAGAGCTGAGGGTTCTTGACAAATTGAGGAGCCATGAGAGGAAGGAGCCCAGTGGAGAGGGGTATGCAGAGGGAGGCTGGGGCGTTCAAGGAAGCTAGAAGGAACTGGATTGTCTGCCTGTGCCTGGGACTCTCTTGCAGGCAGAACTTGATAACCATCTTCGAGTACTTCAAGTACTGTCTCACCAAAGCCTCCATCCCCACCACAAATAAAATATTACACTCGCTCTTAGAAGACAAATTAATGTATATGTTTTAACCCACACATCACCCACAAGAGGGAGTACAGTGCTCCCCACTGCAAAGCCCTTGGCTTCCAAGAGTCCCTGTTAATGCTGTGAAGTAGCTGGCAGGTGTGAACTGAAATAAAATCCTAAGCCACCCACCGACTGAAAAAGGGCCCCATGTTGGCCAGTGGACCCCAGAGAAACCTTACAACTGAGTTCCCAGTCATGACGGGCTGGGGTGGGAGGTCAGACGCTCCCCCTTCCTCTCTAACAGCCACCAGGCTTTCTTCCTTAAGGGCTAAACAGAGACCAATCTTGTGATCGTTCCTCCTTGAGGTTTCGGTAAGACAAGACCAGCATTCCTTCCTGATGAGAGAACACTGACCGTGGAGTGGCTCCAACCAGTCTACTGAGGCTGCACAGAGTTTTCGTGTCCTCTGCTTCACCTTTTGACAACAGAGGGCAGAAACCTCCACCCTTGGATCATGCCAAGGCCACCATTTTCTGAACATAGATCCCATGAAGGGACATGACACGTGCATATTTCTCCTATAGTTTGTTAAATATGTATATGCTGCCACCCTGCTCTGCAAAAATTCCTGTTGCTATTGCCTTTCCCTCAAAGTAAATGCTCTGGGCTTCCACCTGAGGCTGTTGCTTCCCAGCCTGCAAGATGGCCAGCCTGCAGACTGCACCCTTCATGAGAAATAAAGCTCTCCTTTCCAAGTTTATGAACCTTGTCATTCTTCAGTTGACACGGCTGCAAGGTCCTCCCCGGCCACCCCCAGAAACACTTTTACATTGGCAACCTCAGGTGACAGCAATTATTGGGCAGCCAGAGGGCAGAAGCCTAGGAGGAGGCTGACCCTGCTGATGAGAGCAGAGCCAGTCTAGTCTAGTGCAAGGGAGTTCAAGTTGAGAGAAGTCTTGAGTGGGGGCCTGCCAGCAGGCTTCAGGCTGTGCTTCGCTGCAGGCAGTGGAAACCTGAGGGAGCCGGCTGGGATGCTGCTCCTCAGCACACCCAGAGACAGGGCAGCTGGCCCTCTGTGCTCACGCATGCTCTCCTTCGGCTCCCTAAGTCCTTTAGCCCACTGGCTCTGCACTGGATGTGGCGCCCTGTACCCCACCTCATCTTCCTTCCTCTCGGTTCCCCTGAGGGCAACCAAACACTGCGCGATGGAGCCTAAGACCCATCGTGGCCTTAGGAAATACAATCAAAATAGGACTATAATTCAATAAAAAGAGATATGTGTTTTAATCCTCACAAAAGCATTTGAAATGGCATCACAAAAGAAGAGTCATTTGGGCTGAATCTTGAAGCAGGATTTTGGGAATAAGAAGAAAAGTAGGCTGGGCTTGGTGGCTCACGCCTGTAATCCTAACACTCTGGGAGGCTGAGGCAGGAGGATCACTTGAGCCCAGGAGTTTGAGGTTGCAGTGAGCTATGATCATACCACTACGTTCTAGCTTGAGTGACGGAGCAAGCCCTTGTCTCAAAAAAAAAAAGAAATTCTAGACTGAGGGCACAGCAAGTGACAAGAAGATGCAACGAGCATGGTGGCTGCTCACAATCTCTAAACCTTTGTGGCTGGAGCAGAGTGGCAAGGAGAGCAACAGTAGGTGGGAACCAGACTGAAGGGAAGGGTCTTAGGAGCAAAGGTGAGGAGTTGGGGGCTGAGGTCACGGGAATGGGATCTAGCAGACAGCTTTAAATAGACTCACAGGATCAATTTTGGGCCTTGGAAAGATCACACAAGTAACTGTGGGGAACCTGGATTCTTTGGGGGATCCTGCTGTAGGTAAGGAGAGTCATTTCAAAGTACAATTGCATAGTCCTAGTGAAAGAGTTGAACACGAGCTGGGCACAGTGTCACATACCTGTAGTCCCAGCTACTGTAGTCCCAGCTACTCAGGAGGCTGAGGTGGGACTTGAGCCCATGAGTTCAAGGCCAGCCTGGGCAACTTAGTGAGACCCACATCTCTTAAATTAAGAGAGTTGAACATGAAGCAAGTTGAAAGTGGAGGAGAGGTGGGGCTGAGAGAACACTGAGGCCCAGAGAGTCCAGTGATTGTCCTTAGACACACAGCTAATGGCAGAGGCTGAACTTAAAACCTGTCTTAACACTAAAAGCAGGGGACAAGTCTGCCATCTAAAGATTGCTTTCACATGCATTCTCAACGACCTGCAGATTCTGTTCTATGACGAGAGAAACTCAGGGCCTGAAAGGTCAGTGTCCACTGGGTTGGCAAACTGAAATAGGAAACTGCAGCACCTGAACAGAGGCCAAGTGAAGACAGATCAATTCAGTGAGTATTTGTTGAGCATCTACTGCATGCCCTTGACTCTGTCCTCAAAGAGCACAGAGTCTGGAAGGGAAGCAAACACACAGAGAAAAACTCCAAGGACATGAGCTAGAATGAATGGATGGATGGGCAAAGGTTCACAGGAACCAAGAGGAGGGTGCAGTTTCTGCAGAAATTGGTGCCTTAGCCTTGTAGAATCTAGGGTGGGAGCCTGAATGATAGAATTGGGGTTGCAGGGAGGAAAGAGGTGCCATGGAAGACACTTGATGTTGTGGCAGCGCCTGAAGCCCAGATCTTTCTGCCTCCTCTCTTCTTGGTCCTTTAGGGATACTTGGGCTGGGCCCAGCCAGACTGACAGTGGTGCTGGGACAGCTCAGAGAAGCTAGAAGAGCAGTGATCCTGGGTCCTTCACTTGGCACTTTTCTGGAAACCAGTGGAAAAGGCATGGCCTGCCTGTTTGAGGGTGAGATCAGGGATGGGCGTGGGGTGCAGGGAGCTGAGGAGGTGGCACTATGGGAAGAGCCGCTTTTGTCCAGGTTGCTGGGAGGTTCTGTGGCCCATTTGTGGCCCAGTCAGGATGCGACTCCAGGGTGAGCCTTGTCACCATTTTCTGTTAGGCCATATTCTGCCCATTCCCGGCTTGAGGGGGTTATATAAGACCCTCATGTCTGGCTCACTCTAGCTGAAGTATAAGACCAAAGAGCTGGGTCCCATCAGCATTCGCACATTTCCTTACCGTGGGCTAGTCACTTAAAATGGCCATGTTAATACTTGTTTCCTGGAACAATGGCGACTATCGTATGAGCCTGCAGGGTACGGATGAAATTAACATTATGAAAATGTATGTTCATTATTAAGAATCCATCCTGAGCACAGCTGAGAAGCTGGAATTTTATAGTGCAAGAAGACTTGCTTCTTTAGTTCGACAGGAACTTTGAACCTTAGGTGAGTTGGCAATTGAGAGAAATTCCTGAAAAAAGGGGACAGACTGAAAGTAGCCTAATATTTTCCTAGACTGCACTTTAGTCCACATGATAGTGTGCTGCTATGTGAAGGGGGTGGGCTTAGGACAAACCAAGTATCTTCAGCCTGCCACTTTCCCTCATGCAACACGTATTTAGGGCCTGTCGTGTTCCAGGAAATTACTAGCTGTGTGACCAATTTTTTTGAACTTTATTTTTCTTATCTGGAAAACTAAAAATAGTATGTACCTTGTGGGTCTGTTGTAAAATTAAATGAAATGGTTCCAAGCTCATTGTTTAAAAAAAAAATGAAATGGGTCAGTTGTAAATAATGTATTTAGAACATCAGCTCTGCGTCTGAGCAGTATAGGGCACGTGGGGACCCTGAGTCCCACCCCTGATAGTCTCTCTTAGTTTCTGATAAGATTGGGCAGCTCTGACCCTCTTGGTCTGGGGCACTGGATTGGCACCCAGCTTGTTTTGTCTTCTGCCAAACTATCAGCTAGGCATTCGGCACTCCCACCAGCTGGGGCAGAGAACACAATGGAAGCAGAAAGAGCTTCTTCCAAGACTGACTTGGCATGATCTGCACTGGTTAGTTGAAGGGAAACAGAACCCTTTCAAGTATCTAGTGGTTGATCAGACTTTGTCTGTTTGCCTCAGGGTGGTCAGCCTTAACCACTGTTAGCTAAGGTCTTTTCAGATGTCCTCTGTGCAGAGGAAATGGGCAAAGACTGGTTTCTTTTTGCCATTGAAGAAACATGTGCTCCGTTTCCTCCATTGGAGAAACCGAGCCTTTCCCAGGATTTTCGGGGCTCACTCAGCCCTTCTCCTTGTGAAGGACCTCTTTCTCATGATTCCAGGTATCCTGCCTTTCTCTGGCCCTTGGCTCACAAGCTTGTGCTAGTCCTTAACACAAGCAGCCAAAGCTTCTACTGACCCGATTCAGCAGAAAATGAAGGAATTTACTAAAAGGATATTGGGAGGGCCAGAGAACCAGGCCTGAGGCAGAGCTGCCAGGAACCATACCCAAAACCATGCTGCAGAAGCGATCTGATGAGAAAGCGGCAGCTGCCACAGAGCACTTGCTGCTGCTGTTTGTGTCCTGCCAACTCAGCCAGCACGAATGCTGCTGCCGCTGCCGCCTCAGGAACGCACAGCTGACACCCAGAGCAAGTCAGATGCTTTTGCTACCATGTTCCCTTGAAAAATGCAGGGCTGTGCGTGCTTTTTCCTCATGTTTGTCACCTACAACTTAAAGTTCTGTCCCAGTGCCCATGACTGGTGAACTCCATACCACAGGCTCATAACACAAGTCCTTTAGCTTCTGTCTTAGAAAAGTAAGACTGCTAAAGTGGAAAAATTTCCAGGCATGAGAACATGTGTCAAAACTAGGCCAAAAAAAAAAAAGAGTGAAATGTCCACTTTGCACTCTAGCTCTAGCTTTTTTGTTTTTTTTAATTTTTATTTCAGCATGTTATGGGGGTACAGATGATTAGGTTACATATGATGCCCTTACCCTCCCTCCCCCCTAAGTCCGAGCTTCAAGCGTGTCCATTCCCCCGGAGGTGCGCATCGCACTCATTGTTTGTGCATATGCCCGTTCCCTCCTCCTCCCTCCCCAACATCCAATACATGTTATTCTTATATGTGCACTTAAATGTTGATCAGCTAATACCAGTTTGATGGTGAGTATATGTGGTGCTTGTTTTTCCATTCTTGGGATACCTCGCTTAGTAGAATGTGTTCCAGCGCTTTCCAGGACATCTACCCAAAAGAGCAAAAGTGGCTCTATGAAAAAGACACCTGCACTCGAATGTTTATAGCAGCACAATTCACAATTGCAAAGATGTGGAAACAACCCAAGTGTCCATCAATACATGAGTGGATTAATAAACTGTGGTATATGTATACCATGGAGTACTATTCAGCTCTAAGAAACAATGGTGATATAGCACCTCTTATAGCTCTAGCTTTCATCATCTTCCCAGTCCTGTCTCCTTCCACCTGGTGGACCGGGGGCTGGGACTCTGTGTTAAAGCTCAGCCTGAGATGTTCTGCAGAGGAACGTGAGCCATGGGAGAAGCACAAGGAATTCAGATGGACTCCTCCAGACAGGGAGCAACAATGGGAAACTGCCTGGGCTTGGAAACTCCAGAGTCAGTTAAGGGAAGGTGCCAGGTGGTAAGCAAGGAAGCCCTCCGGAAGCTCCTGCTTTTTTTTTTTTTTCTTCTCGAGACAGAGTCTTGTTCTGTCTCCTTGGGTAGAGTGCAGTGGCATCATAGCCCATTGCAACCTCAAACTCCTGGGCTCAAGCGATCCTCCTGTCTCAGTCTCCCAAGTAGCTGCGACTATAGGCATAGATCACCATGCCTAACTACTTTTTCTATTTTTCGTAGTGACGGAGTCTCACTCTTGCCTAGGCTGGTCTCCAACTCTTGAGCTCAAGTGATCCGCCTCAGCTTCCCAGAGTGCTAGGATTATAGACATGAGCCACCACGCACAGCCCCCTCCCCTTTTTTCTTTTAAGAAACAATGTCTCACTCTGTCACCTGGGCCGGAGTACAGAGGCTCAATCATAGCTCAGTATAACCTTGAATTTCTGGGCTCAAGACAGCCTCCTGTTTCAGCCTCCTGGGTAACTGGGACTACCAATGTGTGCCATCACACCTGGCTAATTTTTCAAAAAATTTTTGTAGAGATGGGGTCTAGCCATGTTGTCCAGGCTGGTCTCAAACTCATGGCCTCAATCAATCCTCCCTGCCTCAGCTTCCCAAAGTGCTGGATTACAGTAATGAGCCACCTCACCCTGCCCTGAGGCCCCTTCTTAACAGATTCATAAAATGTGAGACCTGCGAAGGCCTTGGGGAGCATCTAGTGAGGGTCACAAATCAGAATGCCTGCAGGGAGGAGCCAGGCAGGAAGACACCAGGGCAGATGATGACAGGGTCTGTGGAGAATGACCCTTTAGGCATTGAATTCAAAAATGTTAAAGCACTATGCAAATGGTAAGAATGATAACAGGGGTTGTGGGGGGAGAAATTGACTAGAAAAGGGTATGAAGGACCTTTCTGGGAGTGATTGAAATGTACTGTATCTTGCTTTGGGTGATGGTTACATGGTATATACATTCATTGAATGAATACTTCAGATCTGTGCATTTTACCCCATATTAAGAAAACCTCGGGTGGGCACGGTGGCTCATGCTTGTAATCCTAGCACTCTGGGAGGCTGAGGCGGGGGATTGCTTGAGGTCAGGAGTGCAAGACCAGCCTGAGCGAGAGTGAGACCCCATCTCTACCAAATATAGAAAGAATTAGCAGAGCGTGGTGGTGCGAGCCTGTAGTCCCAGCTACTCAGAAGGCTGAGGCAGGTTCGCTGGAGCCCAGGAGTTTGAGGTTACTGTGAGCTATGATGATGCCACTGCACTCTTGCACTCTACCCAGGGCGACAGACTGAGACCCTGTCTCAAAAAGAGAGAGATAAAGAAAAAGAAAGAAAGAAAGAGAAAGAAAGAAAGAAAAGAAAGAAAGAAAAGAAAGAAAGAAAGAAAAGAAAGAAAAAGAAAAGAAAAGAAAAAAAAACCGGAATTTTTTACTTGTGGAAATAAAGTCTCTCTGTAAAGTATGTGGCTCTCAGACTAACCATTTGCACACTTCTGTTCTAATCGGACTTCTTTATCTTACACCTGAGGAATCAGAGACCCTGACGCTGAACAGCGGTTTTCCGAAGGGCACAGGTGAATCATGCCTGCTCAGAGACGTCCTGGGGCTCCTAGCCTGGAAAGGGGTGACTGCAGCCTGGTCTAGCCAGCGGCCTTTTACTGCGCACTCTCAATTCCTTGCCTTTGGCGTGGTGCCAGCAGCTGTGCCAACCTAGCATTTCCACCCGCCGCTGGGAGGAAGGCGGTCCCCCAGGGCTGGGCAGACGTCTGCCCTGGCCTGAAAATGAGACCGTCACCCGATGCCTACCCAAAAACGAGCGGAAGTGGATGGGGCACCCAGCCCCAGGGAGCACGGACCGGGCGCGCAGATAAATCACGAACATAAAGTGCACTGATAGTTCGAGATTGGCACTGAGTGCCAAACGCCGACATAGACAGTCAAGTTCCAGGAAAGAAATTCGATCCGGACGAGGCGGCGGCGGCGCAAAGCGAATCCCACCAGAGGGGGCGGGGAGGGGCCCCCAATCTTGAAGGAGCCTCCTGTCGGGGCAGGCGCTTCGGGCATTTCCCGTAGTCTTCCGTGGCCGCCAGCCTGCCCAAGGAGGTACACGCATCTCCACTTTAAGGGTGAGGAAATCAAGGCCCCCCGCAGTTTACTGAGCGATATAAGGACCGAGTTGGAATTCCAAGCCGGGTTGTCTGACACCACCCCCTCGCTCCTTCCTCCGTTCCACCCAGAGGCGAGTAGGTATCCGCAGGAGTGACTCCAAGCCCATCGCATGGCAGACGTGTCCCCCGCTTCCATGTAGGCGCTGCTCGCGAGAGGGAACTCGCGGGAGTGTTGGGCGCGTGGGGTGGGACTGGGGAGGGGCTGTGGCCCAGGCCCGGGTCGGGCGTCCCGCCGGGACCTTCCGGACGCACTGAGCCCGGCCCTCCAGCCGACGCCCGCCCTGATTGGCGCCCGAGGCCAGCCTCCAGCCGGCTCACCTGCCACTCCCAGCCAATCGGGGCCACCAGAATTAGGGCTGTCGCTTGGGGGAGGGGGGATGCTTCGGGCCCGAGGCTGAGCCTCCCTCCCGGCCGAGGTCCCGCCGGCCAGCCGCAATCCGGAGCCCGAGCCGCCGGCTGCGCGCCCCGTGCCCGGCGCGTTTTCACGCAGCAGCTCCGAGCCGGGGCTGCTCGGCGTCTCTGCTCGCTGGGACGCGCCCCGACGGCATCCCGAGCCGCTCGTGGTCGCCGCTTCGCCACCGCCTCCCGCCACTGGCGCTCGCCCGGGGCCCCACGACCCTGCCGGCCCCGGGGGGAAAGGGGGTGTTCCGGGCCGGGGGCAGCCCAGCTGAGGCAGGATGTTCACGTCCAAGTCCAACTCTGTGTCACCTTCGCCTTCCCTGGAGCAGACTGACGCGGACGCGCTGGACATCAGCACCAAAGTGCAGCTCTACGGGGTGCTGTGGAAGCGGCCCTTCGGGAGGCCGTCGGCCAAGTGGTCCCGGCGGTGAGTGCGCCTCCCCCAGCCCCCGGCCCCAGAGGACCGTCGGGGAGGGATCCCCGGCCTAAGGACCCCTCTCACTCCCTCCAGTCACCGTCCTGCCTCTGTCTTCCCGTATGACCTTGGCCTCGCCCCGTTTCACTCTACACTGACTCCCCTGGAAGATGTGGATCTTAGCCTTGGCCGGGAGAGCTAGGATGGGACCACCGGCCCGGGTGCGTGTGAATTCCCCGTGGAATGAACCTGAGTCCCGAGTGGGGAGGTGGGGTGTGGGCGTAAGAGATCGTGGCCTTGGTGGGAGCCCAGCTGGGTCAGGTTGGGCCAGACTCTGCCTTGGAGAGAGAAACTCCACCTCTAGCCAAAGACATCCTCCTGGGACCCCACCTTCAATTCCATCCTCTTCACAGCCCCCCTCCCCACCGCGAAGAACTGGCTCAGAAGTGGGGCACCAGTGTCCCCCTTGCGCCCACCCCCAACCCTTAAACTCACACTAAGCAAGCTGGGCTGTGGCCCTTCCAAAGGCAGGGCAGGTGGGGTGGGTTGTGCTCACCCCTGGGGAAGCGATGTTGGCAACCACTCCAACTGTCCCTTGAAATAATTTTTTAAAAAGAAAATGTGGGCGGAGAGAAAAGAGATTCTGGTGCTTCGGGTGGAGGAGCTGGAAAGGAGGGATGCAGCTGGGTGGGAGAGGGGGTAGATTGGTCCTATAGAAGGACAGGTCCTTTGGAGGGGGTGGTGAGGAGAGCCAGAGCCGCCAGAGCCGGTCCTGCGGCACCAGCTCCCAGTCCCCAGACGTCGGTCCCCACTTTCCACTTACAAATGGGCCTGGGAGGTGTTGGAAGAAGAGGAAGCTCACAGCCTCGGACTTGCAGGGAGCTCCGGACTGGTTTCGGGCACCATGGGCCATCTTCTGGACAGTTTTCACTCTCAAGTCAATTTCAGTTCCAAGATTTGCTACTGCTATGGCCTAGAGAACTCAGACCCTGTCCCGGCCCTTCCCTGGAGGTGTGATCATTCCAGGAAACTAGGGGTGTCCAGATGCCCCTTCCCCATCCCACACTATGAGTCTGTCCCTGAGCAGAGGGGACCTCACGTGTTTCAGGACCACAGACCATGTGGGTGTGGTAGTGGTTGATGCTGATGTTCTATTGTGATGAATATTTAATATTTCTATAAGACTGCAGAACCAATGGAGCTGTAGACAGCATCTCACATTTCACATCGCTGGTTTCAGGTACTTTTGTTACTTCTGACAGGTTTCTCTCCGAGATTTAATGGCATATGGCCTCCTTGAATTCCTCCAAAGTTAAGCTTACCTCTGATCCCCTAAATGGATGCTTGGAGCAGCGTGGAGAGTATCTGGGGACTTCCACTGTCATCCTATCTGATCTGCAGCCTCCAAGGGCCAGGAGCAGCCTTGTCTCTGCCAGGGCACTCAAGTGGGGGTGGGAAGGGTACGTGGAGATTCAAGTACCATTAACAGAGTGTCCCCCCGCCCCCTCTCTCTTCTGCCCCAGCTGATTCAGCTGGCCAACACTTCTCCACTGGGTCTGGCTGTGGTCTCCAGTATTGCCTCTGGGTCTTGTCAACCAAGACTGCTCTTGCCTGACATTTTCACCTGCTTGCATTCCTAGTAAATGCCAGCTGCCCGTGACCCCAGGGTGTGTTCCCTCTTCCCCCTCACCACCACAGGCACATTGGGAACCTGGTCCCTGCACCCACTGTTGATTCCCGGCCAGTGTCGGGGACTAGGCCCCCAGCTAAAAGCACAGTGGGTGGAGCTAAGCAGAGCTTGGAGGGCTTGAGCATCCCCCACCCCAAGAATCCATCAGTAGTCCCCACAGACAACCCAAAAAATCCAATCTAAGTCAGACAGTGTGAATGGTCTGTAAATACAGCTTCAAGTCAAGTCCTCTGGCCCCCTTCCAAGGAGATTGTCACCCTGGTTCCCTTCTTTTAAAGCAATTCTGGAGCTGCCACTGTGCAAAGACTCCTCCTCCCCTGGGGCTCAGGAAAGAACTAACATCCACCTGCCCACTCTAGACTTCTGTCCATGTTCCCAGTTCTGGGAATACACACACACACACACACACACACGCACACACACACACACACACACACACACAGGAATTAGCCCTGGGTGGGCGACAGAGCCAGCCACAGAAGGCGGGGAAGGCATAATGCTCCGCTCATTCCCCTCTTTCTTCCCGGCAGGGCCTCCCGGGCCCCAGTTTCCCGTTTGTAAAGTGGAGTCTCTGGACTCAGGTAATTAGCAGCCACAGGAAGGCTTGGGGACAGAGCAGCTCAGTCCTGCCACTGCAGAGCCTTGCCATTAGGACGATCGATGCCCTGGCTGGGACAGCTAAGGGGAGGGGGCCTGGAGAGGCTCTGCGCTGCATTAATAACGAGTGGGCGGGATGGAACCGGCTGTGGCCGGCTGGGTTCTCTAAAACCTCTTCCGCTCAGGGTCTGTCTTAGCACATGAGCCTCCAGCCCTCGCTGCCCAAGCAGCCCTGCCTGCCTTCCTGGGGTGGGAAAGTGCCCTTGAGCTGAACGTTCAGCTTATTTTCCCAGGGGCAACAAAAGGGAAAGGGAATCAAAAGCATTAATTAGCAGAGATAAGAGAATCTGGGAGTGTGTCTAGAAGGTAAGGCTGGTGACTCTGTCCTCTTCTTGGTCTGTGAACTGTGGAGACGCAGGTGCACAGACCTGGCAAAGGCCTGGGTGGCTCCAAGACAAGGAGGAAGGCAGTGGGTGTCTTGGCCTTGGCCAGGGACAGCCAGGCTGACTGTTTCCTGGGGTTTAATGCGTTCACCAGCATTCCAGCCCCTCTCCCAAATCCCTTCTGAACACCTCCCAAGGGCAGAGCCTCTGATGGACCCAGCCAATTCCCTCCTGCAACAAGGGCATCCAAACCCTACCCGTCCTTCCTCCCCTGGGTGCAAGGTGGCCAGCGGCAGGGCCTGAGCCAGGCCTGGCAGCAGTTTACTCTTGCAGAATATTGGTGGGTCCCCGACTCAGGGAGCTAAGATTCATGGTGTCCACCAGGTGCCAGAGCAGCCATAGAGATAGTGGCCACGCGTCCCTAATCTCAGGCTACAACCTGCACCGGTGTGGAAAGATTATCTGCGCAGATGGTGGGCACCATACCAAGAAGATTTGAGGATTTGAGGAGACTTTCTTCCCACAGGGATTTGAGTCCCAGGGTTTTGTCTTTGGCTCTGAGCACCGCTTCCCAGAGGTGACACTAGTACCGAACTTTCCCAAAGGGCCTAGGGAAGAGCCTAGCATGTCGGCTCCACGGCCCCAGCTCACCCTCAGCCTTATGACACTGGGGTTTGGTCTCATTTTCTGGCTCACGCGTATTCAACACAGATGGCGGTGAGGTGTCCCACGAGCACAGCTGTAGCATTTCTGCTGTGGAGGGTGCCTGTGGGACCCCCTTTTAAAAATTATCAACCTCTGTTCTCCAAACTTCTACCACAGTGGCAGCCCGGGGGAAGAGGGGCAGAGGTTCTTCTGCTAACGTGTGTGGGAAGGTTGGGGAGGTGACAGAGCAGGGACGTTCTTTCAGCATTGACAAAGGGGCGGGGCTTGGGGGACAGTGTCTCTGCCTCCAGGAAAAAGTAGCGATCAATTTACTTTATTCTGAAGATTTCATAATGTTTTCCACTCTCTGGCTCTGCCTTCTCCGTGTTCCAGGGTGCTGTTTTCCCGAGCACAGAGGCAGGGGAAGGAGCCTAATCTGGATCTCCCCAGGTCCTTGTACCCAGGACCCCCTTCTCCTTCTCAGGTGGTGGCCTGGAGGTTACAATGAGTCCTTGGGTTAAGGAGATGGGCACAATCTCTGGATCACACGACCACAAAATGAAATGCCACTCCTTAGGTCAGGCTTCACTGGGGTCATGTGACGATCTGCCCGGCCCGGGTCTGCCACAGCTCGATGAGCCGGATTGTGCAAACCAGCCACACTTCTTTCCCACTCCCCTCCTCAAGGAGCTGCCCTCGTGGTGGTTGACGGCCTGTGTGAAAACGAGTCTCACGTGTGAGTGGGCCAGACCTCAAGCTTGCAGACAGTTCAGCTTCCTTATGTCCAGGACCTAAAAATAATACAGCGGTTTCTTCTGAGAGCCGCTGTGGGTGTGGTGGAAAGTGGATCTAGGCTTAGAGGCAGAAGCTCTGAGTTCCAGCCCTGCCAGCAACCAGCTGCATGACCCGGGCCATGGCATGTCACCTCACTGGCCAGCAGTGCCCCTTCTGCACATGGGGGTGGCGTGGGTCCAATTGTGGTTTTTCAACTGTGTTCCATGGATGATTGTTGAGGTGCCTTGAGTGTACCCCAGGGCATTGGGAACAGGGGGCAGAGCTCCAAGGCCCTCTGCCCACTTCAACCTGCACCCCTGCACTGGTGTCTGTCTTACCTACTAAGCTTGTCTTTACCATATCGTTGAAGAATTCTGCTAACATCTTCTTTGAACTCCCTTGGACTTGATGGTCTCTCCATGAACTCTAACATGTCATGACTCAGGCACTTCACAGGCAGGGTTCCTGCTGTCCCACCATCTCAGACCAGATGCCAGATGGGTAGCACAGGCCAGGCCACTCAGAAAGGACTAAAGGGGACTAAACGACACACTGGGGACTGTGTCGTTTCCACCTTCCTGCTGCCACTTCTGAAAAGGACACTTCTGATAGACTGTCCTTCCGCAGCTCCAGCCCCCACACGGCCATTCTCAGTGTCCAAGGGGCTCAGGGATGAGGGAGGCTGGCTGCTGGGCCTATTCTGGAAGTTCGTGCCTGGAGAAGAGGGGGTGGCCGGGCTGGACGTTCCCCTTCCTGGGAAACGAACCCTATGTTAACTCACACGCCTACTGGGCTCTTGCTGCCCTCTTGAGAGTGAGATAAATTTGGCCCCAAGATCAAATCACACATCCTGGGCAAGACTGAAACCTGCACCAGGGTTTCTGCTAATTCCAAGAGGCTTGAAACTCTTATTTCTTTGTTTAAGGATGAATGTTTCTTTCTTTCTTTCTTTTTTTTTTTTTGAGATAGAGTCTCACTCTGTTGTCCTGGCTAGAGTGAGTGCCGTGGCATCAGCCTAGCTCACAGCAACCTCAAACTCCTGGGTTCAAGCGATCCTCCTACCTCAGCCTCCCAAGTAGCTGGGACTACAGGCATGCGCCACCATGCCTGGCTAATTTTTTCTATATATTTTTAGTTGTTTGGATAATTACTTTCTATTTTTAGTAGAGACGGGGTCTCGCTCTTGCTCAGGCTGGTCTCGAACTCCCGAGCTCAAACGATCCGACCGTCTTGGCCTCCCAGAGTGCTAGGATTACAGGCGTGAGTCACCGCGCCTGGCTCAAGGATTAATTTGTTGTCCAGTGTAGGTGGTCCTTGTTGCAGAAGCAGAGGCAGAACTCAGTTTTTATTCCTCGGTTTCCCCCACCCTCCCCACTGCCACATGGACACACCCACCTCTTACATAAAGAATTTGAGAGTCTCGCAGCCTATCCTGCAGGGAAGGTGTGGCAAAGAGGAGGGTGAGGACGCAATTAAATCACACAAGTGTGGGACATCTTCAAATTGAGTGTAAGCTCCCTGGTCCCTCAAGCCTTCGGAGATGGCGTTGCGCACCACCCTCTCTTGACACCATAGGACCCAGGCTGTTGCACCGCCAGGATCCTCTCTCCTCTGCGCATCCCCATCACTCCTCCTCCCCTTGTCCTCCAGGATTTCCCCCACATTCAAATTTCTTTCATTCTGTTATGCAAAGCCCTTCCCAGCTCTTTCTCCCAAACTCATCTGCATCTCCAAACTTTAAGGAGCTCAGCAAAGTGGACAGAGAGTGGACGGGTCTTTCTTTAACAGGACCTGCCCAATGTGGGTCTAAGTGGCACTTTCCTTGGCTCTAGCTGGATCCTTTGTGAGGCCAGCGTCAGCCAACAAGCTCTGGTTGAGTCTTTGTTGCATTCAGATTAGAGGGTGGGGGAGCGGGTGGGAGGAGAGAAAAGTGGGGACAAAGCTTAAGAAAACCCTTCCTGGGTCTCCTAATTCATGTGGATGGCACCTGTGTCCCTGCTGTCACCCAGGCTAGAGTCCTAGCCACTGTGTCATCCCAGACTCTGCTCGCCCTGCCCTTGTCTAATTGTTCAGCAAGCCCTGCTGATTTGTACCACCCAATGACTCTGATTTGCCCCTTTGACTGGCTGTGGACCCCTCGAGGCCACCCTCTCCATGTCTAAAACCACAATTTGACAAGTGCCCTTTTTGAAACTCGCTGGCAGCTCCCCTCGTCTGCAGGCAGAAGTCCAGCCTCTTGGCTAAGGACTGCGTGCCCTGCTTCACTTTTGTCTCTGCTTCTCTCTCTGACCTTAACTCGTTCCCTACCCCCTCCTCCGCACCACCGCCCACCCACCCCTTCTGCAGTTATCTGTCAGTAATACCAGATCCATTTCAATAACCTTGAACACACTGCTCGTCGCACATGCTGTTTCTCCGGAATGCATCTCTCCCCCTTCCACTTCCTCCCAAATTCCTAAGATACTCCTATTCATTCTTCAAAACCCTGCTCAGCTGTCACCTCCTCTCAGAAAACTCCCTTGGCTGGACCCCTAAATCATTCATTCCTCCCTGGTCTGCACTCTTCCTGTGCCTTATCTAAACTTACAACGTTGGCCGCAAGATTAAATCCCACAGCCTGGGGAAGTCTAAAACCGGCACCAGCAATTTCTGCTTATTCCCAAGGGGCTCTAAACCCTTGCTTCTTTGTTTATGGATTCATGTGCTGTCCAGGGTAGGTGGTCCTTATTGCACGACCAGAGGTGGAACCCTTCGCTACAATATACAAAGTACCAGCAGCGTATCCTGGCGCTTTATAGTGTCGCAGTTGATCCTCCTGGCGCTTTCTAACGTGGCGGTGTACCCCGCTGCTGGACAATGTTCTGGTATATCCTGGTGCCTTACAATAGCTCCAGCTCCCTGGTTTCTCGGCTGTGCCTTCTGGGGCACATTACTTAACTTCTCTCTGCTCCAGTTTCCTCCCCTACCTCGTGTGAGCAGTGAATGCGTTAACACACATAATGCTGTTACTAGCACGATGCCTAGCCGGGTGCGGTGGCAAACATTAGTTTATTTTTTAAATTATTGGTTTCTACACTCTTTCTCCCACATGCAACTAGCACCTTGACGGCAGGGAGTCATCAAGCCCCAGGGGCCAGCATAGGACCCGGCTGTACCAGGGGAACGGCTGATGCCCGTGACCTCAGCTGAGCAGGGGCTTGCAGCCGCTCTGCAGAGATAAGCCCCAGGAAGCTCCGGGTCACACGTGATGAGGACAAGCAGGCGTCACAGAGCGCAGCCGTGGAGAACTCGGGCTTTGTCAGCAGAGGCGGCTGAGTTTCAAGTTTGCCACTTGCTAGTTGCTCAAGCACTCCGTGCCTCAGTTTCCTCGCCAGTGGAATAGGAAACACCAAGCTCCTCCATCTTTTAGCATTGTGGAGAGAAATTTAAATAAGATACTGTCAATAAAACACTTAGCAAAGCGAGTGCCTTGGCACCTCGTACCTGCTCCTGGAGAGAGGAGGCAGCCGGGGCTGGCCCGAGCCTCTTACCTCACACACGCTCTGGGCTTCGGCACGCCCGTGGGGCGCCAAGGAGGGCCCTGAGGGCTGGGGCTGACAGACCAAGCTTCTCCCAGGACTGATGTTGGGCCTGGAAGGAGAGGTGGGGACTTCAGACAGGGGAGGGGGAGTGCTGGCGTGTGCCATGTGTCCGGAGCACGGAGCAGCCAGCTGGGCTGGAGCCAAGAGCTCCCTCCAGGAGGAGCCGGGTGAGCGCAAAGGGGAAAGGAGGTCAGGGAGGCTGCAGCGGACGCGGAGCCCAGTGATAATAACAGTATTTATTTAACGAATATTTACAGCGATGTTCTAAGTCTTTATGTGGACAAACTCAACATCCCGACAACCCCACGAGATAGAGGTATTATTAACCTCAAGTTACACAGGGGGCACCTGAGGCCTAAACAGATTAGGTAACTTGCCCCAGGCGCACTGCTGACGCAGCAGAGCTCTAACCCTTGGCTATCCCAACCTCGAAACCTACTGCCTCTGGCACAGCTGTTTCCTGGCCAGGAGCCAGAGGGCAGCTCCTTAGGAGGTGTGATGGGGGGAGCAGGTGTAGGAACTATTGCCCGTGGGATCCAGTCCCAGCTCCACCTCTGTCCTGGGTGTGTGGCTTTGCTTACATTATTTCACCTCTAAGCCACAGTTTCCTTATCTGTAAAATGGGAATGAAAAGCCTAACATTCCAGGATTGTTCCATGGATCAAATACTCTGATCCACGTAGAGCCCTTGGCACAGGAGCCAACGCATGAGGATGGCTACAGAAATGGTGACTATCTCCAGCCCTTGGCATCGCCAGCCCAACTCCTTGGGGCCCAGAAGGAGGGGGCCCCTGGCTTGCAGTCACAGTGAGAGGACTTTGAAGGAAGGATGGGAGAAGGGGTGCTGGTCCCCCAGCTGCGGAGAAGGAGCTAAGAATCATCAGCTGGGGCATCGGGGCTGTCACCAGGGCAGGTTTACAAGCAAAGCCACCCTGGAAGTCCTAGAAGTGTGCTGGCCAGATGAGCCCTGCGTTGGGTAGAACTCATCCCTGCCGGTCAGGCAGTCACCCACTTCCCCCAGGCCCACGCCAGCTCCCCTGCCTCGGCTCCCACCTTCACTCAAGCCAAGCTGGGACAGCTGCGGCTGGGCCAGGTGTGGCATGAGGAGCGTGTGGGCCCTTGGCAATCCCTACAGCCTACAGGCTGTCCTGGACATCCAACTTCCCCTGCCTCTCTCTATGCCGTCCTTCAGAGGGCAAGAGGAGGAGGAGGGGTGTGACATTTGGCAAGTGCCTCCACCCACTGGATCCTCTCTTGCCCCCTGACAATATGTGGCAATAGCCCCTAACAGACCCCCTGCCTCCACCTCAGCAGTCTGTCCTCAACACCGCAGCCAGGATGAGCCTTTCGCAATGCAAGTCAGATCGTGTCACCTCTGCTCAGGGCCCTCCGGTGGCCGTCTCTCTCACCCAGAGAAAAGCCAGTCTCTAGCAACGAGCGATGTGACTTGCAACAAGTCGTGCCGCCTCTCTGCTTCATTTCTGTCCATGTAAAACGCAGGGAGCACTGGCCTCTTAGGGTCATTGTGAGTGTTAAATGCAGTAACAGAGGTAACTGCTTGGAATAAGTTGTGCTTTGCGGTAAGTGCTACATAAATGTTAGCATGATCGTTATTGTCATTGCCGTAGCCACAGGGCCCAGTGCAATCTGGCCCAGCCACTGCAGTCTTGCAGTTCCCTCCAGAGCTGGGCACACTTCCCACCTCAGGGCCCTTGCACCTGCGGCTTCCCTGCTGGAACACCTTCCCTCTCCACAAAGGTCACTTGTGAATTAGGTTCTCCCCGACCACCTCTTTAATGTTGTCCTTACTCTCACCTGGCACTCCCACTGCGCCCCCCTGATTTATTTTTCTCCATAGCATTGATCAGTACCTGGCACGGGACGTCTCTCTCTCACTCTCATTGATTTGCTGTCTGCTCCCCACCCCCACTACATGCAAGCAGTGTAAGCTCTGTGGGGAGGGGTTTTTGTCTCTTTTATCCACAACTGTCTCTCCAGCACCCAGAGCAGAGCCTGGCGCAGAGTGGGAGCTTAGCAATCATTTGTTGAATCCATGAAGGAATCTTCACGGCAGCCCTAAGAGACACAGATATCTATGCCCCCATTTTATAGGGGAAGAAAGAGAGGCTCAGTGAGCCTGGGAGCCGGCCCGAGGCTGCAGCTTGAGGAATGGGGGTTGTTGGACCCCAGAGCCCAGCTCTCCCCCGCCTGTGCGTGCAATGATCGTCTGCCTGCCCACCCTCCAGGCCTGGCGCAGTGCTTTGCTCTGAGACTGGGTGACTTAAACCACAGAAATGTATTTTCTCGAGGTTCTGAAGGCTGGGACTCTGAGATCAGGATGCCAGCATGGTCAGGTTCTGGTGAGGACACTTTTCCTGGAGATGGCCACCTTCTCGGTATGTCCTCAAGTGGTGGGGGAGAGAGGGAGGGAAGGAGACAGATATTCCCCTTACAAGACCACAGTCCTACTGGAGTAGGGCTCCACCCTTAAGACTTCATTTAACCTTAATCACCTCCTGAAGACCCTGTCTCTAGAAACAGTTGCATTTGGTGCAGGCTTCAACAGAGGAATTTGGAGGCGGGGCACAATTCAGTCCTTAGCAGTATTTCAGAAGCCATGGAGGGTGAGGGAGAGGGGGAGGAGGAGGTCCCAGCAGGCAGTCCTGTGCTGCTTGCCTCACCCCTCCCTGCAGTCCTGCATATTCAGACCTTCGGGATGCTTCTCTCAGCTCTGTCCTGAGTCCTCTGCAAATTGGCAGAGTGAGGAGCACAACCTCACCTGATCCTCAGAATAGCTGCATAAGGTGGGTGCTATTGCCCCCATTCTACAGGTAAAGAAACTGAGACCCAGGGAGGTGGGCTTGGTTGCCCAAGGCACCCCAGCTGGAAAACCGCAGGTCTGTCTGATGCCAAAGCCTATGCTCTTAGCTACTCTGTGAAGTTCCTTTGAAACAGGCAGGGAACAGACACAGGGGACATCTACCTTGGCCCAAGGGGCTGAAGTGGGACAGCCCCACCCTCCAGGAGCCTAGCACCCCCTCAGGACAAGTTGAGCACACAGGGTGTGGCGGTGGGTGCTAAGTGCCAAATGCATGGCCCGGTCAGCAAGTGCGGGAGGAGCTCAGACGTCAGTGTGGGTTGGGCTGGTCACTGAGGGTGAGAAGGGCCCAGCTGGATGAAGAGCGAGAGGGAGGGACAGCAGCCCGGTCTCCATTTGCAGGGCCATGCAAGCCTAGTGGGGAGCACAGACAGGCGGAAGTGCAGACGGAGCAGGGAAGCTGAGAGGCGAGCAGAATGTCACCGCAGTTCTGCAGCGGGTGGTGTTCTTGAGTTCTGTCTGCACTGGGAGCAGACAGCCCTGAGGGAAGAGTTGGCATTAGCAGGGCGTCACCTGGAGCAGGGCCTGCAGGGGTGCATTTGCTGTGTGCTGGGCAGAGAGGGTCACGCAAATGAAGAAAGTGGGTTGGCATGAGGCTCACACAAAACCGAGCTTCACTCTCCCCAGGCAGGGAGAGATGGCAGCGGTCAGCAGTCCTGGCTGCTGGGGGCTCCGGAGAGATCACATGGCTGTTGGACCTCCTGAGATTCACTGACTTCATCACGCTCGCCAGCGACCTTTCAAGCCCTCACAAGGGGGCTCTTTCAACCAGCGATGTGCTGGTAAACGTGTAACCCCAGGCTCTTGGGGAGGGGACGGGGCA
This sequence comes from Propithecus coquereli, assembly GCF_000956105.1. Classification (NCBI taxonomy): domain Eukaryota; kingdom Metazoa; phylum Chordata; class Mammalia; order Primates; family Indriidae; genus Propithecus; species Propithecus coquereli. The sequence goes on from NW_012150840.1 coordinate 9,962,630, forward strand.
GTTTTGCAGTGATTGATTTTCATGATATAAATAATACTCCCACCGTGGTCACCATCAAGCTACCAATGCCGTGTCACTGAATACAGAGCAGGGAGAGATGGACACTGTTGGCCCTGTGAGCCCACCCGAGCTGGCAGCACTGCTTTAAACTCTCCCCAGACGCACATGCCCACGCACTCAACAACTTTCAGAATCTCCGCCACATTCCGCTCACATCCCCTCAGGACAACAGTGCCATTAGCAGGGCCCTGGAGGAAGGAGCCGCCACTCTGGCTGTCTCTGAGCCTTGGGACTTTGAGGCCCAATTGCGTCTTCCCCTGGAGGGCACTTGGTGTCTTGTCACAGTCAGCTCCAATCATTAGCCCTGTGAGAGTCCCCCACGTCACAGAGAGAGACCCTCCGTTAGACCTGAGTCCCCACAGGAGGCCGGGGAGCAGTCTGAGACAAAGGGAGGGCAGGTGTCACACTGGGGGTGTTCAGGGCTGCAGACCTGGCCTCGCTGGCCCGGTACCCCAATTGCATTTGGTCGCCAGCCTTACTTGCCAAAGACCCATCTTGGCAGCTCGCACCTTCTTTCCTTCCTTCCACTCCTGAAGGAGACCCTAAGTGACTGGAGGTGATGGCTCAAGGGGCCGACGGTGCCAGGGAAGGACCCGGCCACCCTGCTGTGCTGAGGGTGGTGGTTGGAGGGGGAACGAAGGTAGCCAGACCCGGAAGTGAGTCGTGGGCCTCCCACTACAGCTGCCCTCGGGTGCGAGGGTCGGGCTGCCTGCGGGGGCTCAGCTGGCCGGCTGAGACCTCTGTGCACATGAGGAACGTGAGTTGGAGAGGATGGTCTGAGCCGAGAGTCCAGGGCCCCGGGGCACTCTTGTTGTCCCAAGAAACCTCACCTCTTCTCTCCTGGTTGCTCCTCCTTCCCCACCGCCCACTATAGGTTTTTCATCATCAAAGAGAGCTTTCTGCTTTACTACTCTGAGAGCGAAAGAAAGAGCTTTGAGACCAATAAATACTTCAATATACATCCTAAGGTGAGGCAGCTCCTCCCCAGGGCCGTGTGGGGAAGGGCCCAGCAGGGACATCAGGGAATGTGTCTTGTGAGGGATGGGGACCGTCTGCTGCCTTGCTCTGGTCTAGCAGAGAGTCCGGAGAGCAAATGCTCTTGCGGCGAAAGACCCCCTGCCTGCCTCCTGGGCTGGACGCCCACCCTCCTGTACCCTGAGCCTGTCCATCCTTTCCTCCTTGCTCTGGGAGTCAGTCTGGCCTCTGCCCAGTGGCCTCAGAGTCTGGCTTCCCACCGAGGGCTGTTGGCAGGACTTGGCTTTGTCCCGGGGCCCCTGGGTCCCTGAGTGACCTGAGATGGATGGGGTGGGGGCTGCCTGTTCTGGTTCTCCCTCAGGGTGTCATCCCTCTGGGGGGCTGCCTGGTGGAGGCCAAGGAAGAGCCCAGCATGCCCTACGCCATGAAGATCTCCCACCAGGACTTCCACGTGAGTAAGGCTCTCCCCTCAGCCTGGGCTCAGCAGGGGAAAACCAGCTCCTCAGGATCCCTAGGGCGACCCCTCTGTGGCCTGGCCCAGGAGGGCTCAGTGCCCAGGGACATAGGGAGAGGTGGGAGAGCAGAGCTGGGCCTCCATCACCCAAAAAGTGACTGCTTCTCAGCCACACTGTGGCTCCTCTTCCTGGCAGGGGAACGTCTTGCTGGCTGCCGAGTCTGAGTTCGAGCAGACCCAGTGGCTGGAGATGCTGCAGGAGTCTGGGAAGGTGTAAGTGCTCACCCCCAGGAGGGGCGGCCTGAGGCTCCAAGGGGCGGGGTACGGGCTGGGCCCACCCTGAACTCCCTGCCTCTGCTGGGATCCTGGTGGGCACAGGGACAGGGTTTTGGGAGTTGGCTAGGGTAGGTGGGAGGAGACAGGCAGGGTTATAGAGCATCTGTGAGCAGTCCCCTAAGTGAGCTTGGGAAGTGTCTAGAGCCACAAGTGGCAGATGTGGGCACCATTTGTCTCCAACTCTTGGGAGTCAACCCACTAGCCATATTTGGCACCTCCTCACACCCATCTCGCCTTCCCAGGCCCATAATTAATTCTTGCAAAGACCAGAGCTAGTGCTTCGCAAATTGGGGTCCAGCCCACAGAAATCCCCAGCCCGACACAGTCCATTTGCACATAGATTCCTGTCCTGGACCCTGCCCATTCGAGCTGCGTCGTGCTTTTCACCCAACAAACGACACTGTGCGCCCTGTGCCAGGCCTTGCACCAGGTGCAGGGCATTCTGTGGTGTAGAGATCCACCTGGGAAGCAATCTCTTCCCTGCTCCGAAAGTGCTGTTGGCCCAGCCCCCATGGCCCACTTTGCTGCCTGGGCCAGCCTCCAGCTATGTAAGTGAGCCGTGCTGGTGGCGTGCCCAGAGCCATGGGTGCCAGAGAGAACGCAAGCTGGGGTTCTGGAGGAGAAAGGACGGGCAGGTACAAAACCTGTGCATGCTCTTTCTCTTCTCCCCTTCCATTTTAACGATTTTCTGTTTCTTCCCCTTCTCTCCTCTGTCCCATCTGCCCTCCCTCCCCAGGACCTGGAAGAATGCCCAGCTGGGAGAAGCCATGATCAAAAGCCTGGAGGCCCAGGGGCTGCAGTTGGCTAAGGAAAAGCAGGAGTATTTAGGTTGGCTGGAGGGGTGCGCTGGAAGCTGAGGCTCCCTAATGGTCGCACTTGGGGGCTGGGGGCTATAGCCAGAGGCTTGGTGGAGGACCCGGGCAGGGTTGGGGGTGTCTCAGGTGGGGCTTAGCAGGCTATGAGGAGCCAGAGACCAGTTAGGCACGTGAGGGCTTTATAGTGCAGTAAGTGTTCTTTTGGCCAGCGTGGCTGAAGGCAGGAGAGCCTGGTGGTTAGGAGCCTGGGTTCTGCGTCCAGCATCGTCACTCATCTGTCGGCTCTGTGAGTCTTTGGGCGGCTCAGCCTCAATTTCCTCACCCTTAAAATGGAGATAGAAATAGTCCCTGGTTTTAGAGGTGGTAGGAGGATGGAGCTAAATGAGAAAGTGCTTGTGTCAGGCACGCAGTAAGGGCCCCGTAAGCGGAGTTGATGTTGTTATCCTACCCAGGTCCCCAGGGCCTGGACTTGCCCCTGGCCACTCCCCCAGACCACTTTAAACTTGGCCACAGGGTTCCAGGCCCCTGTGGCCTTGATTGGTTGGCAAATGCTCTGTTTGAGAGAGAAGCCTGTGAGACTGAGGGTTTGCTCCTTTGCCTGGGACCCTGTCCCCTTCTGCCTGCTTAGTCTCTTGCGGCCCAGCACTGTCCCCCTCTGACTGCTCCAGACACCTCCCCTAGGACTCTGCCCGCCCCCACCAGGCAGACTTGAGTGCAGGTGGGAGGCCCAGTGGGGACTGGCCCGGCTACAGCAGACACCCACTCGAGCTTCTGAGGACGTGGCCCTTCATGGCCCTGTGAATGCACAAACCAGGGACGATGACGGGAAAGGGGGGCGGCAGCTCAGGCCAGTGAGGCAGCTTCCGTCCCCAGGAGCTAGCGCCACCCTCTGGCTGGCAGGGTGCTGACCTCTTCTTCGGGAGATGCTGGGGTTACAGAGGCCGCCTCAGGACCTTGGATGCAGAGCGAGCCTTTGGTGAGTGTATATGTGTGTGTGTGCTTGCTTTGGCAGACAAACTGATGGAGGAGACGGAAGAGCTGTGCCTTCAGCGGGAGCAGAGAGAGGTAGGTGCACACTCCCCTCCCGCCGCGCTCCGGGCCCCTGGCAGCTGCGCCGGCTCGGGCTCCTAGCACTGGGGAGTGATGCAGGCCAGCTGGGCACTCAGGCCTTGCTGAAGAACCAGACGGAGCAGGGCAGGGAGGCCAGGTGGGATGACAGTGCTTGGGACTTGTCATAGCTTCTTGGCAAGGAGTGTCTTTCTCCTCGCCAACCCCTGGGAGGAAAGTAAAAAGGGTGAGTGATCACCTTCCAGAAAAAGCGCCATCCAGAACTGTCATAAGCTGTGTCAGCAGGTCATGAGCCACTTGTTAGTGTTCACAGGTGGCTGTAGTGGCCTCTGTTATCCACAGAGGGGCTTCTGGTACCGTAACGGTGATTGGGTTTGACGATCTCAGAAGTTCCTTCATTCTCTGAAAGTCAACAAAGCAGGCCAAGCACTGGATAAGGCAGCCTGTGAGGTAGAGGAGACTCTTGCCTCATTTGAGGGTGGTGAGCTGCTGAAGCCCACTTCACCTGGAATCTCTGTGCAGCAGGGGCCTTGCCTGATCCGAGGCGTCATTATCACACCTGAAGGGCAGGGAAGACTCTGGAGCCAGGCTGCCTGTGTTTGTGTCTGACCTTCACCACTTCTAGCTTTGTGACCTTGGCAAGTTACTTAACCTCTCTGAAAATCAATATTCTTGTCTGAAATATGGGGATAATAATAGATTAATGTAACCTATCTTTTTTTTTTTTTTTTTTTTGAGAAAGGGTCTCACTCTATCACCCTGGGTAGAGTGCAGTGGCATCACACCGTAGCTCACGATAACCTGAAACTCTTGGGCTCAAGTGACCCTCTTGCCTCAGCCTCCTAAGTAGCTGGGACTACAGGCACACACCATGATGCCTGGCTAATTTTTCTATTTTTAGTAGAGACAGGGTCTCACTCTTGCTCAGGCTGATCTTGAACTCCTGAGCTCAAGCAATCCTCTGCCAGTGCGCCCGGCCTAGACCTTATTAGTTATTAGTGATGTCATGAGAGCTAAGTGAGATGTTACATACAAAGTGCTTGGCACATAATATGTGGTTAATGAGTATCTGTGTTTGGTAGTATTGTGATCACATTATTAATACTGGCCCACCCAGCGTGTGAACCGTCTGAGGCCGGAAGCAGCAGAGTGGCTTGTCCAGAGGAGCCCACAGAGGGAGGGCCTGATTTAGTCCACTGCTCTCTGCCACTTGTCCTGTCCCAGACAGCCATAGGGCTGGAGCCATCACCTTGACTCAGCACCGGGCTGCCTCGCTCATCTCTTAGGAACTCCTCACCCTTCCCAGCCAGCCCTCCCTGGGCTCTGCATCGGGCCCTACGGGCAGGAAGCACCATGTCCCCTTTGCACTCCAGACATTCCCAGGGCCTGGCACAGCTCCTGGTCCAAGACAAGGACTTGATAAATGTTTGTGGATTGGGTCAATGAATGAACAGTTTGATTTTTGCAACTTTACATCTTGATTTTAATCCAATAGGACAATCCACCCTCATTTTTCTTCTTCTAAAATTTTATCAGTTATTCTTGCTCATTTATCCTTCCAGCTGGACTTCAGAATCATTTTGTTGATTAAAAGGGAAAAAAAAGGCTGAGGATCTGTATTTGGCTGGCGTGGATTTGAGGATCGGCATCGCGATGGTGCAGTCGTTCCACACCCCGCCGAGTCCGGGCCTCTGTGTCTCCAGGCTCTCCTCCGGATCTCGAGTTAGAGTTCTGGCATTTTCTTTATACAATTCTATACATTTCAAGTCAGGATTCCACCGCATGGTCGGCAACTTAAAGACAGGTGATTCAGGAAGCCCAGGGATGGGATGAAGTGACAGACACAGGCACTGGTGGAGAGAGAGACGGACTTATCCATCAGAGAGGCTAAATCTGGGGCAGCAGTTGGCTGGAGGAAAATTTAGATACTCTATCTAGGTCTTTAGCCAGGAAACTAGGACAGCGGAGACCCACTGCACACAGGCCTCCCTCAACGCCACGGCATGTGAAGCGGGGGGCCTGTCAGCTGTGGACTCCCCGGGTTTTTGGCATAACGTGGGTGGGACTCAGGCCCAGCTGGTACCCACAGCGAGGCTGCTCTGGGCAGGCAGGAGGGAGAGAACTGCGCTCCGGTTCTCCTTCCTTGTCAGCTGCGTGCTCGAGGTCAGGACTAGAAGTCAGACTCTATTCTTTGCCACTGAGTCGTTCTGTCAAAGCTTTTCCTCCCTTAACGTGCTCATCTGTAGGATGGGTCCACTCCGGTTCAGAGATTGTCTGGGTGTGCCCTAGGCCACTGAGAAAGGCACTGGGTACAATGGCCCAGTGACAAGATGAAGATTCTCCTGATGACTCCTATGGTCTCTCTGAGACAGCCTGGCTGAAAGGAAAACTCGGGGCCTGGAACCGGGAGACGTAGATTAGAGTCTCTGTTATGCACGATGTGGCCTTGGGCACCTCTCTGAGCTTCCATTTCTCCATCAGGGGTGTCTGATGAGGGACATGCTGGCTGCTGCCTACCTCTTGGGTTGCTGGGAGGCTTAATGCAATAGAATGCAGGCGAGTGGTTCGTGACCTGGAAAGGCCCACGTGCACGGTGTAGGGTACAGCCCTGACATCTTCCGCGTGGCAGAAAGGGCTTGGGACCCTGGGAGAATAAGCAGAGTGCAGGGCGAGCCATCCTGGCGCATTGTCCCAGAGCCAGAAGACTGTGCCCTTCCTGGGGTGCCTGGCTCTTGGCTCCCTAAGGCCCATCTCTCTAAGCCCCAGGAGGTGGGCAGCCTGCCTACCTTTCCTCTTCTGCCTGCACTGTGAGAGGTCAGCCGCATGTGGACAGGCACATGGGAAATCAGAAGTGCCCAGGGCAGGACAGGATTTCTGGTAGGCTTCCTGCCGCCTGGGGTGCTCGCAGTCAGAATACAGGATCTCTGAGTTGGAAAGAACTTCCTACTTCAAGTGAAGCTCTTTGTTGGCCTCTCTTATGGATATTGTTCCTGGTTCTGTGGTGAACAACTCACTACCTCCAGAGGTGTCCTTTGCATGCTTGCTTAGTTATTTGAAAGCTCTTCCTTTCATTGAGCTGAAATTTGCCTTCTGGGGGCTTTCTTCCACCCTCGTACTTCTGAAACTTAAGTCAGGTCCAAGAGTCAGCGGAACAACACGAAATAGCAGAGAAAGGCTTTAGTGGCAGCAGGTCTGAGCTGACAGCTCAGTCTATGAAGGGGCTGCTACCAACCCTCATACCATGTTGAGTTCAGGAACAGAAAGTTCTGCTGCTCCACGTTTATAAGTTGTAGCTTCCACTCTAGCTGGCATTTTCATGCTACACCTGGATATCGGCTTCATTTAAGAATTATACAGGTGAAATGAAAAGTGAAAAAGAAGTGAGCAAGCAGGAAGGAGCGTTCTCTCTCTCTCTTTCTTCAATTAACAAACTTTACTTTTAAAGCAGTTTTAGGTTCACAGCACAAGTACAGATGGAACAGAAAGTACAGAGGTTTCCATATATCCCCACCCCCCACTGACTCCCCAGCTGTCAATATCCTGCACCACAGTGGCGTGGCACATTGTCACAAGTGATGAACCAACACTGACACACTGTCACCCCAAAGTTCATAGCCTATATTGGGGTTCACTCTTGGTGTTGTACAGTCTATGGATCTTGAAAAATGTATCATGACATGTATCCACCGTTGTAGTGTCATGCAGAAGAGTTTCACTGCCCTGCAAATGCTGTGTCCTCTGTCAACCCATTCACCACTCCCTCCGCACTAACCCCTGGCCACCACTGATCTTTTCACAGTCTCCATAGTTTTGCCTTTTCCAGAATGTCATATAGTTGGAGTCATACAGTGTGTAGCCTTTTCAGATTGGCTTCTCTCACTTAGTGTTATGTGTCTGAGCTTCCTCCATGCCTTTTGATGGCTTGATAGCTCATTTCTTTTTAGTGCTAATGATATTCCATTCTCTGGATGTACTACAGTTTGTTTATCCATCCCTCTACTTAAGGACATCTCGGTTGCTTCCAAGTTTTGGCAATTATGAATAAAGCTGGTATGAATATTCATGTGCAGGACATACTTTTTTTTTTTTTTTTTTAGAGGCAAGGTCTTGCTCTGTCTCCCAGGCTGGAGTGTAATGGCATGATCATAGCTCACTGCAGCCTCCAACTCCTGGGCTCAAGCGATCCTCTCACCTCAGCCTCCTGAGTAGCTGGGACTACAGGCATGTGCCACCACACTCATGCTCAGCTAATTTTTTTTTTTTTTAAGAGATGGGGTCTTACTATGTTGCCCAGGCTGGTCTTCAACTTCTGGC
>NW_012150840.1:9971636-9982581 GCF_000956105.1 Propithecus coquereli
ACAATCTCTGTCTTTTACTTGGTGTGTGTGGCATCAGTGAATAGAATTATAAGAAAAAAATCCCACTGGAGTTTTTAATGGAACTGTACTCAACCTGTAAATTAATTCAGAAGACTTTTTACTGTATTAAGTCTTCCCCATCAGGAGTCTATGTCATTGCATTCTTTTCAAGAGTATAGCACCTGTAGTCCTAGCTACTCAGGAGACTGAGGTGGGAGGATTGCTTGAGCCTGCAAGTTTGAGGTTACAGTGAGCTATGATCGCACCACTGCACTCTAGCCAAGGCAACAGAGTGAGACTCTATCTCTCTAAAAAAAAAATATAAAAAAGAGCATAATTAGTCTTTTTGAGGCGTAGGAATCATGTCCTGTGAACCGTTGTGAACAGAATTGTTTGGCTTGGAGGAAAGGAGACTTGGGAACACAATAGTTCTTTCAAATACTTGAAGAGAAAGAGAGATTAGTCTTGTTCTACAGTCCCAAGGGGGAGAAGTCAGACCCACTAAAGGAAGTTATGAAGAAGGCTGATTTTGGCTCAAATGAACCTGGAAGTTGAAATGGGTTGCTCCCCACCCCAGGTGTGCTTAACAACTCGGAGTGGCCAGGTGTTGGCTGCTGTCCTTGGTTTCGCCAGTCTTCTGTTTTGCTAAGAGCTGTTCACCAGCTCTTATTTTGCTGTCTGGGACCCATAGGCTTCATAGCAGAGGAGACGGGCAGGGGAGGGTGTGGCTGAGACTGAGAAAGGCCGGGGGAATGAGGCAGCTGCTGAGGGGAGAGAAGGTTTGGGCAAAGGACACGATGCCTTAAGGGGTTTTGGAGGGAAGTTTTGCTCCATAAATGAGATATAACCCTCTCGTTGGAGCCCCACAAAGCTTTCCACAAAATCTTCCATCATTCATCAATGCTTTTGTATTTGTATCTTTCAGAGAGAGAGCAGCAGTGCTGAGCCTGGGTTGAGGGTTGAGGGTTGAAGGTTGGCAGAGGGTTGAGCCTGTAAAGAAAAGTTTTTTAGCAGGTCGTTCAGGGATGAAAGGGGCTGTCTCCTTACTGTGAGAGCCATTCTAGCAGAACTTGGACCATCTACGGGCAGGAAAAACAAGCAGGGCACTCAAGCGACTGATGAAGACCTGATTGTTTTTAAAGTTCCTTGACTCTGGAGGGCTCTGATTCATGGGCACCTGTTCCTCTGATTCTTTCACAGAGCAATGAACGCTGCCCCGCAGGTATAGTTATTTACTCAGGTAGAGGAAGCATCTCAATGTGTATGCCTGGGACCACCAAGGGAGGGAGGGGATAAGAAAAGCCAAATGATTGTTCTGCCATATTATTTTCAAGTAGGTTAGTTTCGTTTTCTGGTTCTTGGAGTCATAGTTGGGACCTGCTGGCATTGTGAGGTGCTTAAATGCTAGGTAGGGAACGAGTGGGATTTTATTTACTCTCCCCCGTTTTCAGCTACAGAAAGATATCCCTGTGTAATATTAAGTAAAGGGAAATATTTACATGTTGGAGAAAAGGACTTTCCAGGGAGGGAGAAGCTGAGGTTGTTGAGGTGGGGAGTCTTCCAGCTGGGTCTTGGGGGATCATTTTTGAAGCAGCAGAAGCCTCAAGACCTGTGAGAGCCAGGTGCCTTTGTGGTTTTTCAGGTCTAAGCTCAGGGGTGCTTGCCACTTGTAATTTCTCCAGGCCCCTAAACTGCCCTGCCATAGCAGACAGGGGCCACCAGAGAGAGGGAGTAAGTCAGGTTTGTCAAACCTGAGGCTATAGATAGGCTTCATTATCATCATTACCAATAATATCATGTGTCTACATATGATGTTACAGTGGGGTGGGGTGGCGTCTACAAGAATAAAATTTTAATTATGTCTATATTGTGTCTATATGTGGTTTATCATGTACAGACACAAGGTGCCATGGTAGAGGGGAAAGGAACATAGCATGTCACACAGTGTCTCTTAAAGATGCCTGCCTGGAAGTAATGCACTTCTGCTTACATTCCACTGGCCTTAGCCATGGCCTATCCAGCTTTAGCAGGTGCACGGTGGCCATGCAGTGTGCCTGGGAAGAGCATCAGAATACCAGTGAGCTGCCCTGGTGACAGCATTTGGTAGACCTGAGGTCAGTTTGTAGCTGGTGATCTACGCCTAAAGTGCCAATAATGATTAGAAGGGACAGAGATAGCAACTCTCTGGGTAAGAAGTTTAGGATGGAGGTCATGGGGTTTGAAAGCAGCCTCTTCCCTCTTCCTCATGTTTTATTCCTTCTCTGCATCACTTCAAAGTCAATGGCAACTTCTCCCTGGTGGAGTTTCCATTATCCTTGGGAACAAAGACCCCAGGTGAAAATGAGAGGTAATTTGGAGCTGATAGATGAGAAAGAAAGTGGATGTAGATATAATGTCCCCCCACAGTGTAAAACATGGAGGAACAAAGCAGTTGTTGTTACTGAAAGTTCAGCACTTGTCCCTGAGGCCACAGCAGAAGAATGAGGACACATGGTCTGAGGAGAAGGAAAGGGAATTTTATTAATTTGCCAGCAAAGGAAGAGAATGTCAGACTTCTGTCTTAAAGTACCATTTTCTTATCTATAAGCAGAAATACAGAGCTTTTAAAGGGAGGGTTTTCAGCTTCAGGTTATTGCTGTTTAATTATAGTTGATGGTTCTGATCCATCCATCTCCAGTAAAGACAATCTCATGACTTCCCCCCACCATACACAATTCTGTTGAGCCATCTCCTGTGGTACAAAGAACAAAGGACACTCCTCTGCCCCTCTTATCACTGGCCTCAGGCAAGAATGCAGGTTTTAATTCTCAAGAAGAGTGGGGGGGGGCATTTAAAGAGACAACTCTTAAAATATTTTACCCTTTTTCAGGCCATTCCCTCTGTTACATTGTCACAAAAATGCTTCAAGCCAAACTTCACATGAAGTGTGCCCCCCAATGCCACCTGCCACCGATCCCAGGAAATAGCACCCCTGGAGGGCACATACATGCTGGGAAAACATGTGGGCTTGCTGGCATTCCTGAAGGGACTGGGCTGGTCCCCTGGGGTCTGTTCAGGGCTTTCTGGCTCTCCTCTACCTTTGGGGCTGAGGGAAGCCAGTAGGCATGGACCATTGCCTCCTGGGTGCCTTAAGAAAAACAGAATCCTTATTCTCTGACTGTTGGGTGGGGAGTGCCTTTTTCTTGCCACTTCTAACAGACATCACTCCAGGGATCTTAAATGGAAATACACACTCACCACTTTTTTCTCTAGGCTTGAGGGCTAGCCATCCTACCTTAGGGTGGCAGTGACTGGACTTGCCCAGCAGAGTGGACATCTAGAATTGTAATCACATCTAGCCACAGGAAATAGCATTGGCATCATTTCTCAACCCTGCCTTCAGCATACTAAACGCGTTTTAAATGGGCCAAGTTCATCACAGATTTGAGGTTTGTTGAGACTCTGTGTCACTGAGTGGGGCCAGGGCCCCTAGGGACTTAATTCCAAGTCTTGTCCAGCATATGCCCCAGACTGTGCTAAATCTCAGAGGGTCCCTGGGTTAGAGGGGAGCTCCTGATCTCAGAGCCCTTTGCTGCCTGTGACTCTTCTCTTCCTTATCTGGTTCTCTTCAGGAGCTTGAGCGCCTTAACCAGGTGCTGGAGGCTGAGAAGCAGCAATTTGAGGAGGTGGTGCAGGAGCTGCGAATGGAGCAGGAGCAGATCAAGAGGTGAGCGTGGTACCCTGAGATGGGAGTGAGAAGGGGTGCTCCTATGTTAGAGCACCCTAGAACAGGTGCAGAGCCCACCTTCCTGGTCAGGCCTGGAAAGGCCTCCACACAAGAGATACTATAATACTTGACTTGGTTTGGGTGCATCTTCCCAATGCTCCAGACATTGGGTATGCCCAGAATAATCTGTAGACCACCCCTCTACAAATGAGTCATTTCTGCCCACTGGAGCATGAGGCATGGTGAGTGCAGACAGGCACCCCTCCAAGCAACAAAGCCCTCCTGTCTCCATGAAAGACTCTTACCCAGGATCAGACAGGAGCAAGCTGGCCTGGGGTGCTATTGGCCAAGACCCCTGACCTTCTGTGTCTTTTCTGCATAATTCTTCCACATCTTGGCTAATGATGCCCTTAGGGATCTTCAGTCTCATGTATTGTTTGCAAATCTAGTCCCACATTAGAATCATCTGTTTAATTAGAATCTCTTGACAGTAGGGCCCAGAGATCTATATTTTTAAAAAAGCACCCCAGGTGATTCTGATGCAGTCCATCCAGAAATTTGGAGGCTACCTCTCTGAATAGTGTTGATGGTGGTGGCCATAATTGTCATCACCATTATTATCATCATCACCACTCATCATCAGTGACAGCCCAGAAAAATTTTTCTTGCTACCACCTTATAAAAGGATGTCAATTAGACATGTATTTTGAGGAGGGAGAAACTCAAAGAATCTTCCCAATTAAATAGCCAAGCACTGGCTGGGCGTGATGGCTCACGCCTGTAATCCTAGCACTCTGGGAGGCCGAGGCAGGAGGATCGCTCAAGGTCAGGAGTTGAAGACCAGCCTGAGCAAGAGTGAGACCCTGTCTCTACTAAAAATAGAAAGAAATTAGCTGGACAACTAAAAATATATAGAAAAAATTAGCCAGGCATGGTGGCACATGCGTGCAGTCCCAGCTACTCGGGAGGCTGAAGCAGGAGGATCGCTTGAGCCCAGGAGTTTGAGGTTGCTGTGAGCTAGGCTGATGCCATGGCACTCTAGCCCGGGCAATAGAGTGAGACTCTGTCTAAAAAAAAAAAAAAAAAAAAAAAACAAGCACCTACTCAGCTTCCAGAATTGTGCCAGACACTAGAATGAAAGATAAGTTGCTTTTCTTGAGGATCTTATGATCAGGTTGGGAAAACCAGACTCACACCCAGGAAGCATTAATGCCATAATATATAAACAAGTGCTAGAAGACATAGTGCAGATTTCCTATGTTATAGGAATTAAGATATATGCATAGTCCTTATGGACTCGAATAGAGGTTAGGTTGAGCTGGGCCTTGAGAGGTGAGTAGGATTTCGAAAATTGGGCAGGAGAAGGGAAAGGAAAGACATCCTAAGCAGGATGAGGGGAAACCAGTATAAAAGCCTGAGGTATCCCAGGTTTGTTAAAAAGGCAACAAGGAGCATGTTACCCCAGAGCGGGGCCTTAGCCATATCCCATGCCAGAGTGAGTATGTGTTCTAGCAGGTGCTGTCCAAGCAAGGTGGGGTGCGGCTGGGGTCCCTTTGTTTCTCCAGTGCTTCCGTCTGCCTCTGGGGTGGCCCCAGGTTTATCCTGACAGATGCATGTGCACCTGGAGCAAGTGACAACCCCACTGGGCTGGGATCTCCTTCTTTCAGCCCCAGGCCCCTACACCTGCTGTCGGAGCCCAGCCAAGCAGAGGGACTGGCCATGCTAGAGCCCCTCTGAGCTCTGTAGCAAGGTGAAGGCCAAGCATTTCTGTGTGCAGACAAGGATGGGAGAGGCGGACACTGCCATACGCAGCCCTCTGTCCCTACAGGGAGCTGGAACTGACTGCAAGATGCCTCAAGGGTGTGGAACAAGAGAAAAAGGAACTGAGGCACCTCACGGAGTCCTTGCAGCAGACGCTGGAGGTGAGGGGCTGCTGGTGGGCTGGGGGACTGGGAGGCAGGCTGGCTGGTTGGGCCACATGATACTGGTTGCTCTGACAGTGTTTCCCCAGGGCGTTATCTGCTAGGAGCACGGGCACGATGGGGCACTGACCTAAAGGGTCTCCAGCTGATGCATGAGGCCCAAAGCGGGACGTGGTTGCTCCCAGACCCAGAAGGGCAAGTTCAAGCTTGCCTGTGCCCAGACCATGGCCTCAGGACATCCACCTTCTTCAGTGCTTCTATTTTTATACTAGATGGAGGACTGGTTAGGTGGGCAGTGAGGCCGCCCACCACTTCCTTCTTGTGGCTTGTTCACTTGGCTGCTCCTGGGCGAAATTGACCATGAAGGAAAATTAACTGCCAGGTCACCTCCATCTGATACCACAGACGCTGAGGGAGAGGGGGAGGGGCACGCGTCAAGGACAAAATACAAACTCCTTAGCGTGGCAGGCAAGTGTGAACTCCGGCCCCAGCCTCTTCTCCCTCCCGCTCCACTCTCCCTCAGCCATCCCTCTACACCCCGCAGGAAGACCCAACCCCTGCCCCAAGCCACTGAGCTCAGGCACCCCGAGGAGGCCAAGCTCTTTCAGGCTCCGTACCTTTGCCCATACGATTCCTTCTGCACAGTGCGTCCTTCCCACCTCTCCTCTGCCTGGAGAACGAACTCCTATTCATCCTTCTAAGACTCAGCTCAAATATCTCCTTGGTCAAGCTTCCCTGATTGTTGTAGGCAGGTATTTACTCTGCACTCTGGGCTCCCATGGCATTTTGTGTACCTGTGGTGGGACTTGACACTCTAGGTGTGTTTTCCAAACTGTGAGCTTCACTGGACCGTGTCTTAATGGTTTCTCCAAGCCCGGCCCCTGAAGCGGGCCTGGCACATGGTCGTGACCCATGCACGTCTGAATCCGTGAATTGCCTTGAGGGCTGCAAGGGTTTCCAGTCTCCTTTGACCGACTGGAGCCTTGTTTGTAGTGCCGTACTTGTTTATCTTTCTCTGTTTCACATCACGGAAGGGGTTCCCACTGATATTTTCAACTCCAGGATTTCTGCATAGTGCAGGATCCCAGTCTGATAAATGGGGAGAACATCTAAACCTGCTCGTGGGCTGGCTTCTGTTGCGTGTTTTTCACATAAGCCCAATACATCCCCTCTCTGGGCCATCCCCTGGAGGTCATGGTGCCCTTGGGCCTTGGGACCCAGTTCTAGAAGGTGCCATCTCTACCGCACTGGGCTCCTTTCTGACTCCCTCCATGGAGGAGTAACCTTGCCTAGTTGTGAGGAAGACCGTGGCCTTTCACCTCAGGAGAGGAATGAAGGCATTTCAGCTATCACAGAGGATTGAGAGAGGCATCGATCACTCCCTGGAACTGAAAGGCAGGTGAGGGCAGCCATGCTGGAGAACCTAAATTAGGCTCTTTCTTTTCCTTTCCTCCTGCCATGCCAGGAACTCTCCATAGAGAAGAAGAAGACCCTGGAGATGTTGGAAGAAAATGAGAACCAGCTGCAGACACTGGCCAATCAGAGTGAGCAGCCCCCTGCCAGTGGAGGTCTCCATAGCAACCTCAGGCAGATCGAGGAGAAGATGCAGCAGCTCTTGGAGGAGAAGCTTCTGGCCGAGAAGCGGTGAGCCTGAGACTCCGAGTCCATGATCAGCTTTGGGGTCTGGTAACCTTCCTCAAACTGGACGATTGGACTCTTGGGTTCTAGCTGGCACTGGCCAGATGGGTCACTCACTTCCTTTGGCCTAGGATTCCATTTCCCCACCAGGCAAAGGGGAAGACCACTTTCCCCACCCAAAGCTGGCTTGGTCATTTTCTCTTGCAATGGTATGAACCATACAGGGTCATCGGGTCCTTGTAACGGTCCTTTGTGGCAGGCTGAGCAGGTTCTCTCAGCCCTCTTCCATGTGAGGAAACCGAGCCTCAAAAGGGTGATGTGACTTTTCTGAGGTCACAGAACTAGCAAGCTCTGGAGCCAGAACTCCATTCTTCTGAGTCTAAGCCGAGGGCTCCCATCACTGAGCACAACATCCTCGCATCGCCTGGGTGCCTGCACCCAGGAAGTCTTGGGGCTCACGAAGCCTGGGGCTTGGATTCTTCAGCCAGGTCTCTAAGTGGGGCTGCCCTGCCATTGGCCACCTCTTTCGGCGAATGAGCATTGAGTAAGTGCCTCTTCTGTCCCTGTAGGATGAAGGAGAATGAGGAGCGCTCCCGGGCCCTGGAGGAGGAGCGTGAGTTCTACTCAAGCCAGTCCCAGGCGCTGCAGAACTCGCTGCTGGAGCTGACCGCAGAGAAGCAGCAGGCCGAGCGGGAGCTAAAGGTGTGGCCGGGCCCACTGGGAGCAGCTGGTGCTCAGGGCCCTTCCTGTAACCTGGAGACTTCCCTCACATCCCTGCACTTTACCGGGTAGCTGCCTGAATTATCTCTGCCCATCTAGCCAGCAGGCCAGATATGGGGATGGAGTCACCACGAGGGGAAGCAGCGAGTCTGCTGCATTGGTGACAGATGGCTGCTGGGTGCAGGGGCAAGTGCAGGCCATCTGGTTCAAGGGTGAGGCAGGGAGGCAGGATATGGCAACTTCCACCCAAGCCCATGGACCAGGGGTGACCAGGGAAGGCTTCCGGGGTAGATGGCGCCTGCTCCCAGGACCTGACTGCCCTCTCATTTCCCTCTCTGCTCACCCTCAGGCCGAGGTCAAGATCCGCATGGATCTGGAGAGGCGCCTGCGGGAGGCAGAGGGGGCCTTGCGGAGCCTGGAACAAGGGCTCAACTCCAAGGTGCGGAATAAGGAGAAGGAGGAGAGGATGCGGGCTGACGTCAGCCATCTGAAAAGTAAGTCCTGCCCACCCGCCTGGCCCCCAGCCTGGAGCTCAGCCCCAGCCCAGGGCAGGCCCTGGAGAGCCCCGAACAGGGCCTGGTGTGCATGGGGTGTCCCATAGAGATTTGGGGTTTTTTGGGTTTTTTTTTTTTTTGAGACAGAGTCTCGCTCTTTTGCCTGGGCTAGAGTGCTGTGGCGTCATCATAGCTCACTGCAACCTCAAACTCATGAGCTCAAGTGACCCTCCTGCCTTGGCCTCCCAGGGTGCTAGGGTTACAGGTGTGAGCCACCGTGCCTGGCCTTCCCATAGATATGGACGGGGCTTCTTCTCCAGACCCCCGCCTGCAGTATCTCCTTGGCACTGCTTCATTTTGGCTGTTGGATCTGGGTGGGGGTCAAGGGTGGGGAAAGCCTGGAATTTCTTTCCCTTTTCACAAGCTTAGAGTTCTGTTCTCAACAGACCTGCCCCTGAGATGGCTGCAGATTATGGTTTGAGGGGCAAAGGGTGACCCTTCAGCAGGTGGCTATGGTCTCTCAAGGGATGAGGTCCACACGTTTCCCACTCAGCCCCACCAGGATCCTGGGCAAGGGAGGGCCAGGGCTGGGGCAGGGGGGAAGGATGCAGTCGCGTGGCACCCTTCCTGGCCCTGCTGCCACAGGGTTCTTTGAGGAGTGCATCCGGAATGCTGAGCTGGAGGCCAAGATGCCGGTCATCATGAAGAACTCGGTGTACATCCACAAGGCGGCCACTCGCCGCATCAAGAGCTGCCGCTTCCACCGGCGGCGGTCTAGCACCTCCTGGAACGACAGTAAGTGTGGCTGTCTGCAGGCCCTGGGGATGTGGGGTGGTCACAGGCTGTTGGTGACAAGGCAGGAAGAGGGCAGGGCAGACAGTGAGAAAGGGTGGCCCAGCTTGGAGGCAGGACAGTGCAGCCTCAAGCCTGGCTCTGCTGTCCTTGGGAAAATGTGGGCGTTCTCAGGGCATCGGGTTCCTGGAAGCCTACGGGTAGGAAGGGCTGGGAGGAGCTCAGTGGCACAGAGGACGGGAGCAAGGTTGGGGACAGCCAAAACTTGGTGGGCCCTGTCTCCCCAGTGAAGCCGTCCCAGTCCTTCATGACCTCCCAGCTGGAAGCCAACAACATGGAGGAGCTGAAAGAGGTGGCCAAACGGCTCAGCAGGGACCAGCGCTTCCGGGAATCCGTCTACCACTTCATGGCCGCCCAGCCCGGAGCCCCCTCAGCACTTTCCCGTGGTGCAAAGTGATGGGTGCTCTTCCCTTGCCTCCCGATCTTTCCTCTGGGCCCAGGGTCGAGGGTTGGGAAGGGAAGCCCAACTCTACCTGGCTCCTCTCCTCTGGGAGGCCCCTGGGGGCCAGCCTCACCCCTAAAGGACAGGGACGCCCTCCCTCACCCCCACCCCAACCCTACCCTTGGGTCTACACCAGGTCCATGCAGGCCCAAGCTGGGTGCTGCCTGGTTGTCATGGTGAGGTGAGGACAAGGCCTGGCTGTACCTGGAGGTATTTGTTGGTTGGGGGTGGGCCGGGGAGGGGCTGTCTACCCTGTGTGGACAGGCAGGGCCTGGCCTGCTGGGCGGAGACTGTGGCCCTCTCTGGTGCCCACCACACTGCTCTGTGACTCTGCCGCCCTGCCCCTGGTCCTCATGTATAGAGGCCTTACCGCCCCACCTTGACACTCCCTTTCCCCCAGGTCCCCTGACCCTGTCTGCTTTTGACACACAGCGAGGCAGCCCTCAGCCAAGGCCCCTCACTCATACCACATGGTGGAGTAGGGAAGAAAGGGACCTAGGACAGTAGCCTCCGGGCTTACGGCACACACACGCTTGACACAGAACTGCCTTTCCTAAGGCCGGGCCCTGGCTGTGGGGCCACCCGCTAATGTCCTGCCCCCTCAGGTGGGCTCAGCCACATGTGGCCTCAGCATCCTCCGAGGGTGTTGCGATCCCACCCATGTCCCTCCTGCATATGCATCTAGGCCCTGGGCCCTGGCTGGGAGCTGGGGCCAGCAAGGTCAGGAGTGAAAGAAAGTGGCTCTGGCTCCTGCATCACCTCCTCCTGGTGGGGCAGGGAGGCAGTGTCCATGCAGCTGAGAGATCACAGATGTCTCCCTCCCAGCTTCTGTGGCCTTGCTGCCTCCTCTCCCTAAGAGACTTCGCCCAGTGAGGCAATGTGATCATGCGCCCTGCAGATGGGGGCCCGGGCTGTGATGAGGCCAGAAGCCAGTGGTCAGCTCGGGTCATTAGGGGCAAAGCTGAAACAACAATCTGCAGCTTTCACGGAAGACCGCCCCCTCCGGGGGGCAGAGGGCTGCAGCGCGTGTCCCTCACCCACAGTCTGCCCTGCCCTTCTCCTTGCAGGCCCACCGTCCAAAGCTGCCTGAGTCTGTTGGCCTTTTCAAAAAAAGGGGTGTAGGCCGGGCGCGGTGGCTCACGCCTGTAATCCTAGCTCTCTGGGAGGCCGA
>NW_012150840.1:9984001-9986964 GCF_000956105.1 Propithecus coquereli
GAGTAAGACTCTGTCTCAAAAAAAAAATGTCCACTAAATTTCCACGTGAGCTTGGCAGGGGACAGACATTCACACCACAGCAGTACTTTTCCATGCACATTCACCAATCCCTAGTTTCTTTCCTTTTGATCTCACTTTGTACTTTCCATGCCTCAGGCAGGCCTGGGTTACCTTCAGCCAACGGAACAATCCCTAACTGTTAATTTGTTAAAAGCTTACTATCCCTAGAACTGTAAATAGGAGAAGGGCAACACCTCTATATGAAGGCATGTAGGGTGGACATCGCTTAGTGGCAATATACTGATCTGATTCATTTTTCATTTTTTAAAAACAAACCTCTTATTCCTTGGCCAATTAAATGCATTTCCTGCAGCACCTCCTAAGTACGTGGTGTGGTCCCTGCAGGCCAAATGCAGAATTATAGACTCACCTTTTTGCACTGTCTCCATTGCACACTCCGCACGTTTCTCTACACGTGAGGGAGTGCTCCTGCTGCTGCTCCTCCTGTGAGTGGCTTCTTAATAATTAACTGGAAAACCTGTGTTCCCACCCTGAGGTCCTGGCTGTCCCTGTGTTTCAAGGACGATCAGCTGGATTTTCTTTTGCTTGGAGCACAGACCAAAGGGACAGAGCCGACTGTGCCAGTGGGAATAGCCTCAGGGAGACAAAGGACACCTAATTGTATGACCCGCTAGTCTCAGTATCCCTACCAGAAACAGAGCGTTTACCTGCTCTGATAAGGAGAGGTTTATGCTTTTGTTTAGTAGTCACATGAAGGAGAGTCAGAAATGAGTGAGACATGGTGGTGACCGGATTCTCCTCCTGTTTGGTTTGTGTGCTTCCCCCTGGGTAGACGTTAATGGATGAGGCAGGAGACCTGGGAAACAACTGGCTTCTGACCCACTCCCCAGCTGCCCGCCCCTGTGAAGGATGTACCCCTCTATTCATCTCTGGAGGGATGCAGTTCTCCCCCAACCCATTCCACCCCACCCAGCTCAGCATGGCCTGGGCTGTCTGGTTTGGAGCTCACAATGAATGACAGTAGTGGACAAAGACTTGCTCCCGTCCTGTCTCAGGGAGCCAGCCCAGGGGTGTGTCGCTTTGATCTAACAGGAAGGTAATTAAACCCACCGGACAAAACAGCTGCCCTGGAGCCCTCAGATGAAGTCCAGCGGCCCCGTGGAACCTTGTGCTTCTGCAGTCTGCCATGATGAAGCTTCGTAGACCCCCAGGCCTCTGCAAGATCTCCCCAAAGCCAGAAACTCTGTGGCTTTGACTCCTGGAGGAAAAGCTGCTGACTTCTCTTATCTTCCCCCACCCCTGGCAAGCAGAGGTGGAGGGGTGTCCTTTGCAAGGGTTTGGGCTAGAGGATTCAATGGCTGGTCTTGCATCTTGGAAGAGAGATCCACTCCCAGAGATCCAAAGTGACTGGGAGAAACTGGCTGTCCAGACTCCCAAGTGAGTGTGGATGGGTGTGGGTGGTGTCAACATTCCGGGTTCGGTTCTCCTGACTCTGCACATCCCACCTCCTCTTCCCTTCCCTGGACTTGGGCTTCCATTCATGGCTACCAACTCTTCTGACCCAGAAATGAGCTTCACCACGCCACCTTGCTGGATTACAGATACTCAGGGGAAGTTGAGGAAATACTCCAAGCCTAGGAATCCTGGGGGATGGGGTCTTAATCTGCTAAATCCCCTTGTGGCAAGCTCTACCTGCCACTGTCACCAAACGTTTAAATACAGTCTAGCATTCTGTGGGCCTAGCATTCTGTGTCTCTCTGGCTTTGCCTCCTGGTGAGATCTGGTAACAAGGCAGGGAAGTTGGGGTGATTCAGGGATGCTCAACATCGGGGGCTCGAGGTGACACCCAGGCAGCTGCAAAGCCATGTGCTTGGGGCCTCATGCTCTCTTTGCACTCTGCCTCTCTTCCCCTGGAGGATCTGACACCTGCCTCGGGGCTTAGAGTCCTCCTAGGAATGGACTCAACCTGCCCCTGTTATCCTGGCAAAACTACGGCTGATGGGCCCTGGAGTGTCCAAAAGAAGACCCTTCCCCCTTGCAGAGCAGTGACCCCATTGACAAGACACCAAGGAGAGGAGCTTGCCACACACTCACTATGCCAGCAGCTCTGGGGGGCTGGTGGGGAGGGCTGTGATGGCACAGGCCAGGCCTCTGCTTTGCCACTTGTTGACCCTGTGGCTTTTGAAAAGTCGCTATTTAGAATGTTTTATAATATGTATTTATACACCGTTATTAGGTAGGAGAGAAGTCTCTCCAATCTCATGAGGCTGCTCAGAGCCCTTGTAATTTTGAGTTCTCTGATCTGGGAACTTGCAGCCCTGGAATCCACTGAAAGTTGCTATCACTGTCACCAGTGCACAAGAACATACAAGGTCAGGTTCTGGCTCAGGTGGAACTCAGCGCTATGCCACCCTCAGAATTTTCTTTGAAAACAGGAAATTTTGGCTTTAATATGAGAACAGGAAAGGCAATTTATCACCCCAAGGAAAAGGTAATTGTGACTAGTCATGGTCGCTTGGAAGGCTTTCCTAGTGAAGGGAAGATGTCCATTGTCATGTTCAACCTGGCGTCTGAGGCCATCGGCCAGCACCACGTCTTTCCATCTTCATTCAACACGTTTATTGTGATTCTGTTGTGTGAGATCAAGCACCTACCATGCACTTATCCCTATTGCTTACTGTTTTTTTTTTATTTATTGTGAAATACATAAAACATAGCATTTGCCATCTTGACCATTTGCAAGTATGCAGTTCAGTCGTGTGACATATATTCCCCTTGCTGTGCAACCAATCTCCAGACCTTTTTCATCTTGCAAAACTCGAACTCTGTACCCGCTAAACACTAACTCCCCATTCCCTCCCCCTATCCCCTGGTAACCACCATCCTACTTTCTGTTTCCATGAATTTGACTACTTTGGATACATCACATAAGTGCAATTATT
>NW_012150840.1:9987014-9988033 GCF_000956105.1 Propithecus coquereli
AAAAAAAAAAAAAACAGGGGGTCTACCCGGGATCAGGGTGCCCTAGGACACTAGTGTTATTAAAGGTGCTGATTCTCTACTGCTTGGAAAACCAAGATGTTCTGAGAGCTAGACAGATGGCTACATGGCAAATCCCAGCCTGTTCTGTGAGAGGAGGAACACTGCTGCCTCGGAGAACCCGCGCACATCTGCTGCTAGGCTAGCCAAGTCCAGGCTGGCTGACCTGCTCAGGGCTGCCCGGTGAAACTTACCTCCATGGTCCCCTCCAGGGACGGGTGGACTTTGATGGCTTCATCCAGTCTTTGCAGAATCTAGCTGGAGTCAGGGGTGAGGCACTGCAGAATCAATGCATTTGAAAGGGCTGAGTCTAAATGTAAAAGCTTTAAACATATACAAATCTGCATAAACCTGGAACTTGTTTATCTAATATGTATGACTGATGAACTCTGAAATGAGGGGAAAGATTTATAAAAACCAAGATTACTGTTTTTGTTTGTTTTTAAAGAATTAAATTAATAATGGCTTGCTCTTGGAGAAAGATCTTTTGGAACTTTTCAAAAGCATTTGTTTTTCCTGGGCAAGCCATTCACCAGAAAGAAAAGTACTCGTCTTAGTCCTTTTTGTGCTGCCATAACAAAATACCTGAGACTGGGTAATTGATAAAGAACAGAAACTTACTGGTTCACACTTTTGGAGGCTGGGAAGTCCAATGTCAAGGTGCCGGCATCTCGCAAGGGCCTTCTTGCTGCTCTTGCTGCATCATCCCAGGGCTGAAGGGCAAAGAGAGGGCAAGAGAGAGGAGCCAAACTCATCCTTTAGTAACTAACCCACTCCCTCAATAATTAATCTACTCAGAGCCCTCGTGGCCCAATTACCTCTTAAATGTCCCATCTCTTAATACTGGTACAATGGGCCGGGCGCAGTGGCTCACGCCTGTAATCCTAGCACTCTAGGAGGCCAAGGTGGGCGGATCATTGGAACTCAGGAGTTCGAGACCAGCCTGAGCAAGAGTGAGACCC
>NW_012150840.1:9991988-10001472 GCF_000956105.1 Propithecus coquereli
TCACTGCACTCCAACCTGGGTGCCAGAGCAAGACCCTGTCTCAAAAGAAAAAAAAAGACAGGAAAAAATGGAATTCATAGACAGCTAGTGCAGTGGTTCACACCTATAATCCCAGCTACTCAGGAGGCTGAGGTGGGAGGATCTCTTGAGGCTGAGATGGAACCCAGGAGTTCAAAACCAGCCTGGGCAACATAGCAAGACCTTGTCTCCAAAAATAAATAAATAAATAAAATGGAACCCACAGAGGTTAAGGGATTTGCCCAAAGTCACAGAGCTTGTAAGTGGAAGTTCAGGTATGTGAGCTCAAGGCCAGTGTTCTTTCTAGCATCCCCTGGAAAAAAATGTAAGTTTTTAATGTGATTCCTCCGTTCTTTCATTCATTCATTCGATAAATATATTGAGCTCCTCTGTGTTCTAGGCTCCAAGAATGTCCACTCAGAGATGTTCTATCATGAGTTCTTAAGGAATTGACTCAGCTATTTTGGTAACTGATGGTCTTGTGAGAATTATTCTTTTCTGGAAGTCTGGCTGGTCCAATATAGCAGATTCAGAGTTTCTCATCTTAAGGATCTTGTATGCTTTCCCCCTCCCGGGAGGGAGCTTCCTGCAGGTGACTGTCTAGAGCAGGGGACCTGTACCTCTAGGTCACTAGACCTAGAAAGGTCAGAGATTTAAGGGTGGGCATGTGACCCAGGCTGGCCAGTGAGGTGAGAAGTCTGCTGGAGGACTTCTGGGACAGGTTTTCTCAGCTTAAAAAAGAGTCATAGGGAAGATAGAATCCTTTTACCTCCACTGGCTACGTTACGTCTGAATATTAGAACTAAAGCATCTAAATTGTGACCATGAAGGCAACTGGCTTGAGAACCAAGCCAGTATGCCTGAGATGGCCAAGCAGAAAGCTGGCAAGGAGCCTTGGTCCCTACTAAATTGTTAGATCACTGAATTAATCAACCCCGGAACTGCCCAATTTCAGGACTTCTTGTTATGTGAACTACTATAGCTTCCCCTACTGTTTAGGCCATTTTGACTGGGTTTTCTGTTACTTGCAAACAAGAGCAGCCTGACCAATACAGTCACTTTAGCTTTATTGCAGTTCTATGATCCTCAAACTCTGAAGGCCTTTTCCTTAGGAAGTCAAAGCATTTCTCAATCACACACTGGGGACTGGAATTCATCTATTCATTCATTTAACAAATATTTATTGAGAACCTACAACCATATTTTTAAAAATTCTGTGCCACTTTTTCTCCCATAACTTAAAATCTCTGAAATTGTGATGTATCTTAAATTCATGGCATCTTGCATTTGCTGTTGGCCACATGGAAGCCGTGATGAAGTTGTTATTCCCTGTGAAAACATCAAAACTTCCAACATCAAAACTTGCAGAATGTGTGTCAATAGCTTGGGAAAAAAAATCCGAAAACAATCACAAAGCCTGCTCTTAACCCATAAGAATCAAATGGTTGTGGAGGAGGTGGTGAATCAGACATGTCTGGCAGCTTTTGTGATATAGGAGTCAACAGTAAGCTGAATTCACAACATTGTAAAGCCAGCTTAACAGC
Organism: Propithecus coquereli; assembly: GCF_000956105.1. Taxonomy (NCBI): domain Eukaryota; kingdom Metazoa; phylum Chordata; class Mammalia; order Primates; family Indriidae; genus Propithecus; species Propithecus coquereli. The sequence goes on from NW_012150840.1 coordinate 9,993,551, forward strand.
CCAGCACATATGACACCTAGTTATTATATGGATTCGAGAAATGCTTCATCACCAACACTCTTGATGCCACAGAGAATGACAATGTGTGAAAAAAGATGGTCATTGTCAACTCTGAGTCAGACAGAGGAGTCAGATTTGGAATGAGAAGTTCTAGAAATACCTTAGCCAACTTATTTCCTGTTTTATTATGCACAAGAGTGATTTATAATAGAAATCTATGACTAACTGAATCCATAAAAGCTCTTTTCAATAAGTGTAAAATAAAAATTCTAAGAGAAAGTGTAGTTTCATAGTTTAATTGGCAGGATTTTTATTTCTTAGTGGTACATAGAATAATGGTATGTGTTATACATGACGGTGTCTTAAGTTGGATGATATATGCTATGCGCCAGGCATTGTCCTGGTACCAGGGATACAGCAGTGAACAAGAGAAACAAAGCTTTGGTTGTTTGCACAGGTTGACTGTGCAGGGTCCTTTAATGTCGTTCAGGGACCTATATGACAGCTGCCTTTCCTTTATCAGCCTGAGGCTTCCAAGATTGTCCTGGGGTCTTTGTCTCCAATCACCCATAAAGGTTTCCCCATTGTGCCTGGAAGTGACCTAGAGCACCTCTGTTTTCATTTAATTGGCTGGAACATGGCCACATCTGCCTGCAGGGGAGTCTGGGAAATGTAGTCTGACTGAATGTGCGGGACGAAGGGATGCTGACGACTATGGATGCTGATGAGCAGTCAGTGGTCTGTGCTGTATACCACAAGCAACACCGTGGAGGCGGAGGAGAGTCCCAGCAGCCTAGGGCCTCCCCAAAGAAAAGAGAACCCCAGCCTGCCTGTCCTGCTGTAGTCTCTTTTGGGATGCTGTCCTGAATATCAGACACACCATCTAATAGGAAGATGTTCATGACTCAGAATATTAGCCCCATGGGTTTAACAAACATGGTTATCCATGGGGCTAATGGGGTTAATGGAACCTGTGCTTATCATAAAACGTGAATCTCTACTCGAGATATTTTTGTGCAGAAGAGGTGTTTCAGGGGTGCCCAGAAAGCTCCATCACTTAGCATAGGTGATTCGGCCCTCTCTGCCTGCTCAGAGGGCTGGGGGTGATGGCGTTGCTTGCTCAGTACAGCACGTGCTAGTAAGTCTAGATTCAGGGCTCCAGCCTGCAGGATATAGAAGACAGCAGTGGTGCGGAGGCAATCGGAAGCAATCACCCTGTGTGTGAGATCAGGTGTCCCCAATTGCGAGCTGTGATAACATTTCTTTCTTTCTTTCTTTCTTTTTAAGATAGCTGTTGCCCAGACTGGAGTTCAATGGCATGGTCACAGCTCACTGTAACCTCAAATGCCTGGCCTCAAGCAACCTTTCTGCTTCACACTCCCAAGTAGCTGAGACTAGCTATAGGCGTGTTCCACCACGCCTGGTTAAATTTTTTAAAAAACTTTTTTCTAGAGGCAGGGTCTCTATATGATGCCCTGGGCTGGTCTCAAACTCCTGGCTTCGAGTGATCCTCCTGCCTCTGCCTCCCAAAAGGCTGGGATTATAGGTGTGAGCCACTGTGCCCAGCCTATGTTAACATTTCTGAGCATTGGGGTCCTCATTTGTAAATATACATTCCTCAAATGTAAATGTGGCTGTAATACTTGCTCTTACTACCCCACAGGTTGTTGAGAGGATTCAGAGCTGAAGCAAAGGAGACCTTTGTGAACTGTCAAGCTTTATACAAACAGTACGCTGTGTCGATGGTTAGGAGGGCTCCACAAATACTCCGCGAGTGAGGGATGGTGGCCTTGCTCATGCTCACTACGTCTGATCTGACATTTTAAAGCCCCCCGTTTGAAAACTATTCTCCCTCCTTCCAAGCCCCTTTGGGTGTGCACACACACGCACACTCACATACGCACGTGCACTCACACACACGTACGTGCGCACACACGGTGGAGCTTGTTTGTTTGGCATTCAGCATAAAGTACGTCAGAGCTGAGGAACTGAGACCTAATATTAGTGGACAATCCTCAGGAAAGGGAGGTAAGCTGGGGGCTGTGGCTACCCTCTCCTGTGTGGCAGCCGAATGCATTTTTTGCTGGCAGCAGACTGGCGGTGGCTGGGAGTGCCAGGAGGCGCCCACGTGCCAGGTGCTGTCCTGCGGCACACGGCTCTGTCTCCCTGACCTCAGGCCAGCTTTGTGGGTCGGCTCCTCTCTGTCCCTCCACCTCTCCTCAACGAACCATGGCTGTCATTCCCTGAACCCTGCTACATATTCCTGACATTAAGCCTTCTGCTGTCTCCTCTTGTTTCCCAACAGTTCCTAGAGTGAAGAGAGGTTGGAAATGAGACGCATTCTCTCCATTTTAGAGCTATGACGACAAAGGCACAGACAGGGAAGTGACTTCTTCAGATGGGGCCAAAGAGGTGGATGGGAGCTAGCCTAGAAGAATCCAGTTGGAAAGAGGACACGTCTGGTTGCGATGACAGCGCACAGTGGCGTCCGAAGCTGGGAGGGACGCTGAATCAAATTGTTAGCCATGGGAACCAGGGTCTCAGGGCCTGGAACTGTGGACTCGCTGCCGTAGAGGGGCGGCCCTCTCTGCTTGCCTTTGCTTCTTGGCGTGATGGCCTTGCTGTCTCCCACTGCAAACATCTGGGCGAAAACATGGCCACCAGCCGGGCTCCCAGAGAGGGAAGAGAGAGCTTCTTTCTTGAGGTTCCCTGTATTCATCCCAGGGAAAGAACTGGCCCTGCAGCTCAGCGCCACTTGGCTGAATCACTGTTGTGGGAGGGGAGAACAGGTTTCTATAATTGCCCAGGCAATCCACCAGGATGGAGGGGTGGAGGTGGGCGGGAAGAGTATGTGCAGAGGACAGGCGCAGAGTGTGTGTGTGTGAGATCTGCCACCTGCCGGGTGCATCCGAGGGTGAGTCATGTTGAGCAGCTACGGCGGCAGCAGGACCACATCCTTTCTGGGCTCCAGCTGCTGCTTCCTGAAGGCTGGGTCCGCAGTGGTTGTCATGGTAACAGCCTGATGGGAAGGTCTTGAGGAGGAAAAAAGACCGAGGCTGGAGTGTTTTGAATGATATTTGTCCGTCAGTGAGTCCCTCCCTTGTTAATTTCCAAAGACAGAGAAGCCCAGCTATTCGGGTCCGCACTCTGAGCAGAGGGGTCGGCAGAGGCACCCGCTGTCGTGCGGGTTTGGGTTTCCCTCCCAGAGGTTTTGGGGAGGGCTGGCCCTGGCTGTGCCTGCGCATGGCTGTTACGGGTTAACGAAGATGTGTGTTCCCGCGCTTGACATTTCTCACCGAGTGCACAGGGGGACGCACATTGCTGCGAGGTACACGAGGTTGGTGAAACCCCCTCTCCCAGCAGCTGATCCAAGTGATCTTTCGAACAGGTAAATCCCACCAGCTTGCTTCCCTGCTTAGACCCTTCAGTGGCTCCAGATTCCCGACAGAATCAAGTTTGAGTACCTGAGCTTGACAGTCCTCGTCCTCATCACCTCTCCTTCTCTGACCCTCTGCTTTGCTGTCAGCCCCCTCCACTCGCACTCTTTGCAAATCTATATTCCCGGAGAGCACCGTGCCTCCGTGCCTCTGTACACACTGGGTGCTTGGAATGTCTTCCTGCCTCACAGGAGAAGGCCGGCTCCTTCTTTAAACAAAACGTGTGACTCCTCTAGTCACGCTGGTGTGACTCTCAGATGAGGAGAGTACCACCCAAGTGGCCTTGTCCTGAGCCTCCCAGGCCACACTTTCCCCTTGGGACCTGCTCAGGCCTCCTGTCCACCCCTGACTGGTTGGACTGCTTCCCCTTTAGAAATGAGCAGCTCCAAGATAAATCAAAACCCCTCTCCTCGGGAGGCTGAGGCAGGAGGATCGCTTGAGCCCAGGAGTCTGAGGTTGCTGTGAGCTAGGCTGACACCACGGCACTCTAGCCCAGGCAAGAAAGTGAGACTCTGTCTCAAAAAAAAAAACAAAACAAAAAAACCCCTCTCGTCTTCAAGAAGGATGATTCATTCCTCTATTTGATAAAGATTTAATCAGTGCCCATAATGTGCCAGGCACCGTTCTAGGCACTTGGATACATTAGTGAACAAAGCAGACAGAAATCCCTGCCCTCAGGGAGCTTATTTTCTAGCAGGGGAGAGAGATAATCAACTGTCATTTATGTATAAGAAAAAAGTAATTATCTGATATATTAAGCAGCCCCCAGACTATGGTAAATAGAAAAGTAGAGCAAGAAAGGAAGTGTGGCAGCCCCAGAAAAGGCGGGTGGGTGGTGGCAACGGTATATACAGCGCAGGGTCAGCCTTGTGTTAGTCTGCTCGGGCTGCTGTAACAACACAGCACGGGCTGTCGGGCTGGGCGGTGTAAACAACAGAAACCTATTTCTCACAGTTCTGGAGGCTGGACGTCTGAGATCAAGGTGCTGGCAAGGCAGGTTTCATTCTGACAACTCGTCTGCTCTTAGGTGGCTGTCATCTCGCTGTGTGCTCAATGACCTCTTCTTTGTGCTTGCTCTGGTGTCTCTTCCTCTTCTCAAGGATGGGATTAAGGCCCCGCCTTTAGGACCTAACTAGATCCTAGTTACCTCCTTAAAGGCCCTATCCTCAAACACCATCACACTGGGCTTAGGGCTTCAATATAGGAATTGGTGTGGGGGGGCACACAATTCAGTCCATGACAAGCCTCATTGAGAAGGTGAGATTTGAGCACAAAATTAAAGGAGGTGAGAATTAGAATATCGGCAGGAAGAGCATTCCAGGCAACCGAATAGCTACGGCAAAGACCCCAGGGCAGGAACGTGCCTGGCATGCTGGGGGAACAGTAGAGGCCAGTGTGCTGCAGTGGGCTGAGCAAGGGGGACAACGCGGGAGGTGAGGACAGAGAAGTGATGGGACCAAGTCATGCAGGGCTTGCAGAGGGACCACATGATCAGACTTATGTTTTAAATGACCACCCAGGACTGTATTGAGACCAGCCCATGGTGGCAAGGGTAGAAATAGAAAGACCTGTCGGGACACTTCTGTGGAAATCTAGATAAGGAGTGATGGTGGCTTGGACCGGGGTGATAAGAATGGCAGCAGTGAGACAGGATCAGATTCTGTACATATTTGGAAGGCAAAGCCCACAGAATTCCTAACAAACTGGATACAGAGAGTAAGAGAAAGAGGAGTCAAACCTGACTCCCAGATTTTAGCTTGGACAACGGGAAGAATGGAGTTACCGTCAGTTGAGAGGGGGACAGTTGCAGGTGCAGGTTTAGGGAGAAGGATCAAGTCTTTCAGTTTGGGACATGTTGAGTTTGAGATGTCTGCTAGATAGCCCTGTGGATATAACAGGTGGGGACCTGGATATATAAGCCTGCTGTTTGCAGAGAGATCTGGGTTGGAGATACAAATTTGGGAATCATCGCATGCTGCTGGCATTTAAAACTATGAGACTAGATGAAGTCGTCAAGGGAGTGAGAGAAGGTCAGAGATCTAACCCAGGGCCACCCCAACAAGAAGACTGGCCGCCATAGAGACTGAGGCTGGTGTGCTCAAAGCCAGGGTGCCCCAGGGAAGACAAAAGGGAGACCGACAGCCAGAGCACTTACCATGGCTTCCCAGACACAAGTTTCCCACCCCACCCTTGTCAAACCCCTTCCCAGGTCCCATTTCCCAGCCTAAGCCCTAAGATTATTATGCTGTGGCACAGAGGTTCTCAACGCGTTCAAATCCATGGCCTTTTAAAATAAGCATAAAAATCTGAGATTAGAGCTAAAAGGTCTGAGTTTGATCATCCTCTGACTTCCAGCTCGCAGGGGCAAGGACAAACGTCTGCGAGGTTTCCATCCAGCCCACTCTGTTCTCATGCACTCAGGAGGCGCCTCTGCCCTGCGACTCCTGGTCCCCCAGGGTCCCTCGCTGGGCAGCCTCCCCCCTTGCTGGACAAGCCCTTTCCCTGGCTTGCCTGCGCCCGAGGGGCTCATCTCCTCGCCAGGGCTGGCTCCTGACTGCCTGTGCTCCACGCTAGTCCACGAGGGTGGCCTCGCCGAGGTCGGCGGGAAAACAACCTGGCGACGCTCCGCTGTCATTTTCTCGCTGGCGGCAAGGACAAAGCCCCGGGGGCCGCAGGGTAATTACGAATGGAAAAGCTCGGGGCCTCTCCCTTGCCGCACCGCGCGGCTCCGCCAGGGGGCGCCACCCAGCACTCTGTTGGCCCCGGCGCAGGTCCAGCTGTGACCCGAGATTATCTTTCCTTCTACAGCCGCCTGGATCTCCTGATGTTCAGTGAGGTGCCGCCCCTCACCCCAAATCCACGCTCAGAATCCGAAAGCAGAATTCGGAAAAAAAAAAAAAAAGAAAGCGCTCTTGAACTTTGTGGGAATTATTTCTTCTGAAACTGCCTGTCCTCACCTCCCTCCGCCCACAGGCAGGCTGGGCTGCCTTGGCACAGAGCCGCGCCCCTAATGCTTGTGGGGCTGATTCACCGTCCGCAGGACGAGGTCACCCCAAGACCATGATTCACGACAAGGTGGGAGTGGAAGGGAATGTTCTCCTGGGAGAGGGAGGGTGTCAGCATATGGACCTGGTACAGCAGACTGTGACAATACCTCCAATATTCTAACCTAATCCAAAATAAGAATAATTACGGTTATAATTATTACTATCCAGTGTTTCTGTCACTCAGACTACAGGTAGCAGAGTTTGAGGGAGTGGGCTGTTGAGAATCAGGGCCTGCGAGACTGTCTGCTGGTGAGTTCGCTGGTTGTGGGGGATGTGAGCTGTGGGGGCTGGAGTCTCCCCTGAAGAACGGAGTTGGTCCTTGGGACAGTGACCACAGTCTGGCCAACCACAGAAGGAAACGCTGCTCCCTGGGGCTGGGTGCTGGGGCAGGGAGGTGCTCAGAGACCTGGCTCACTGTAAGTCTTGTTAGGGAAGCCAACGTCCAAAGTGTGAACACCAGGTAAACTGTGATCTTGCTGCATGTTTTCTTGGCAGAACCATTCATGCAGAGCAGAAAAAGGAGAGGCAAAGGACTGTCAGGAGAGCGACTGTGCCAGTCCAAGTGAGGACTCAGGGCTCCCAACATACCCAGGGGACAAAGAGATCCTGGCCGACAGGGTGGGGGGTGATCACCACGCACTTGTGCTGGAGCACCCTGGGAGGTAGACCAGCACCCTCTGGTTTCATTCTTTTTACAAGGAAACCCCTGGTTTCTTACCATGTCCATTGAATATTTATGCCATCCCAGAAAGACGTGTGCTCTGTGCAAATGAAACGGTGCTCCTCTACTGTAAAGAATGCACGGACATTCTAGACTGGGGGGCTGGCGGACGTGGACCACTTTTCCCAGAGTAAATCAGTTTCTAAAAGGGTTTTTGGAACTTCAGAGTCAAGGACCAGGCTGAGAGCCATGGTGACCCCACCAAGGTGCAGAAGATGCCAGGAGGTCATGGGACTGTTCTTTTATTACACACACCATCTGCAGCAGTGAACTGGTACCAGATTGTCCATCATTTCGTATTGTTCCCTCAGGGTATCTCAGGGGTGCGTTTTGTTCCCAAGCAGCTTGCAGACAAAGACCTACTTCTTTCTTTCTTTTCTTTTCTTATTTTCTTTCTTTCTTTTTTTTTTTTTTTTTGAGGTGGGATCTTGCCATGTTGCCCAGGCTGGACTCAAATCCCTGAGCTCAAGCGATCCTCCTACCTCAGCCTCCGAAGTATCTGGGATGACAGGCATGTGCCGCCATGTGTGGTAGGGCCTGTATTTTGTACACAGTATGCATCTCCAGGGAGCCTGGTGCACACCCTCCAGGACACGCTGCTGTGAGGCTCCTTGCTCTTGGCGCATACTTCACCTCCAGGGCCTCAGCTCACCCCCAGCCACCCTTGAGGTAACAGGGCTGGTGCTTTTACAATTCCCATTTTAAAGATGAGAAAAC
>NW_012150840.1:10003682-10008240 GCF_000956105.1 Propithecus coquereli
TAGCATCTCCTACCTTCTCCGTAGCTTTACAGAGGGGAAGTGTAGCCTCGTGGAGACACCAGCAACTCTGGAGCTGGGTGGGCTTAGATTACTATCTTGGCATCACCATTATAGCTATGTGACCTTGGCCAAATTACCTAACCTCTCTGGCCTTCACTGTCCTTCTTCTGTAAAATGAAAACGGTAACACCCCTTATTTATAAGATCATGAGGTTTGCATGAAATAATGTAAATAAGGTACTTAATATAGTGCTTGGCAACCTCTGCCCAAATCCATTGCGCTCTCTGGTGTGTCTCTTGATCTTGCCCGTGCTATTCCATGGGCCATTCTTCCCCTCCTGTAACACATTTCTTATTGTCCACTAGTGCCCAATCTCCCTTCTTCCCTTTTATTTATTTATTTTTTGAGACAGAGTCTTGCTCTGTCACCCCAGCTAGAGTGCAGTGGCATCATCATAGCTCACAGCAACCTTAAACTTCTGGGTTCAAGCCATCCTCCTGCCTCAGCCTCCTGAGTAACTGGGACTACAGACATGCACCACCACATCCAGCTAATTTTTTTCTATTTTTGATGAGACGGGGTCTTGCTCTTGCTCAGGCTGCTCTTGAACTCCTAACCTCAAGCGATCCTCCCACCTCAGCCTCCCAGAGTGCTAGGATTACAGGCATGAGCCAGTGTGCCTGGCCTTCCCTTCCCTTTTAGCTCAACACATGGCTACTTAGCTAGACACCATATTTTCCAGCCTCCTTGCGGCCACAGTTGCCATGTGACTAAGTTCTGGCCAGTGGGATGTAAGTAAAAGTGAAGTACGTAACTTCTACGGGAGGAAATTGTTTCCCTTCCATATCCTCTTTTTTCCTGGAACCTGGGAGTGATGCTAATGAGGAAAACACCCTAGAAGATACCAAGTACGATAGAAGGAAGCCGGGCCCTGGACAACCTCATGGCTTGGGACTATCTTTCCAGCCTGGACCACCCTCCTGTCTGTGGACTATTATTCAAGAGAAAAATAAGCTTCTTCTCAGCCTTCTGCTCCCTTCTGCTTAGATGTCACTTCCCCTGGGAAGCTGTCTCTGACCCTCCAAGACCAGCTGGTGTGAGCGTCCACCCAGGTCCTCACTGGAGCACATGTCACAGTGTCCTATAACAACCGGTTTGCTTGTCTGCAAACCCCACAAGCCTGGGAGCTCCATGAGGCAGGACCTCGATCTCATCTGCCCTCGTTTTCTCAGGACCTGGAATACAGTAGGCACTTAGTAAATGCTGGATAAATCAATGGTAGTGCCACACACCTACAAACTGCCTCAGTTCTTGCCTACAGGGATCGTAAACACTTCCACATGCTTAATCGCAAGCAAAAATGAAAGAACAATTCCCATTCTTTGCTCCCGTCCCCCAAATACACCCAGCACTTTCCTCCACGTCCCGTCGGCATCCCTGCCCTGTGTGAGCTGCTTGCAAGTGCTGTCTGGGGGCTTGTTAACTGGCCAGAGCCCAGTGCTGGACACTGGCCTATGTGCATCTATTTCCATCAGTCCCCTGTCATCGGGAAAGTTCCACCCCACTGCGAGACCCAGTAGTGTTTGACTAGGTCTGCGAAGTGTAGCAGGCGTTACCTTCACTAGACTATTTTTACCTGGAAAACCTAGGCCAAAACAGAGTCTTTGGTAAGATGTCATCACTGGGAGAAGCAGCGTGAAGGGGACCTTCTACCAGTTTAGAAACTTCTAGGCTGAGTTTGAAATCATTTTAAAATAAAAAGTTTAAAAAAAAAGAGTCTTTGGGTAAAAAGGGGGGTGGGAGGGAAGGAATCCATACATCAAATGTGATTGGAAAAGGTATGCAAACTCTTTTATAGTTTGTTTTCCATTTATATACAGCTGTGGAAGTCTGTTTACAAATCTGGGCTGGGGCAGTGCTGGTGGATTTCTCTGGTCGTGTGTGGAGGGAGCTCTGCACCCTCCAAGGACCGAGGCCTTGGCAGCAGCTCTGAAAGCCAGGGCTCTGGCCCCCCGCCAGCCTTTCCTTGAAGACGCTGCCCAAGAGCACTGGCCTTGGCAGCCTCGGATGCTGCTGCTTTTCAGTAGTGCTTCCTACTCTTTTTCCAGGCCCTTCCTTGGGGTTCTTTCTGCAGACAGCGGCTCTCATTATGGCCTAAGGGTTCAGAAGAGTATACAGTCTGCCTGTGTCACCACCCATCATCCTCTGCTTTGGTGACTAAATGCACAGCATCATCCACACTCCTAAACTGACCTCCAAGTACACACAGTTATGATCTCACTGTGCAGGAGGGTTAGAAACCATGGCGCTCTCCTGAGGGCTCGATGGGGCCGGTCTCCCTCAGCTGGGGCGTGAACAGGTCTGTAGGGGTTGAGTTTGCCCCAGAAAAAGGGGCTCTATATCCTTTCGCCTAAGAAGAGTGAGACTGGTGTTTTTGAGAGGCAAAGTGCCAACTCAGGGGGAAGGGATTCAAACCCCACATTCGTCTCAGCCATGTCTTCTACTGTAACCAGGTGATTACGGTGGCTTAACTATCCTTGGTGTTAGAACCAAGATCTCTCATGTTTGTGGACACCCAACTACCTTTTATTTTATTTTATTTTTGAGACAGAGTCTCTCTCTGTCACCCCTGCTAGAGTGCTGTGGCGTCAGCCTTGCTCGCAGCAACCTCAAACTCCTGGGCTCAAGCAATCCTCCTGCCTCAGCCTCCCGAGTAGCTGGGACTACAGGTTCACACCACCACACCTGGCTAATTTTTTCTATTTTTAGTAGAGATGGGGTCTTGCTTTTGCTCCGGTTAGTCTCAAACTCCTTAGCTCAAGAGATCCTCCTGCCTTGGCCTCCCAGAGTGCTAGGATTACAGATGTGAGCCACCGCACCCAGTCCCAACCACCTTGTTAATGGCCCTGTTTGCAGCCCTGTCCTTGATGGGTCATCTCCTATTTCCTCCCTAGTGGAGCACAGGGTGAGGTGGGGCAGGAGGGAGGTCATACTCAAAGAACCCTTGCAAACAGGAGAATCCTCTGTAGCCACTAGTATCCTCTGCTCGCTCCTCCTGAGCTGACATTAGCTAATGTCCATGCAAGGTCACTGTTCCCAAGTTCATGTTCACTGTACTTAAACCTGATCAGGTGACAGAGCCCTCGAAGTCATGAATTTTTGTGGTCTTAGACTTCAAAGGTCTTAAGAAAAAATGTCATTGGGGAAAATCTAAAAGTAAGACAGTTTTACATTTTGACTTAATTTTGTCTGAATTGGGATGAGAACTGCCTTTATTCAGGTTTGGGGAGGACGGATAACTCAGGAGCTTAATTAAGGGTCAGTGATCCCATCCTAATGGACTGTTAGGGTCTGTGATCTGGGTTGAACAGGGACACCCCCAGCCTCTCTGTATCCCCTCCAGCACCTCTCTGAGGGTGAAACTAAGAGAAAGAGTTCAGCTCATGGCTGCCTTTATTTCAACAGAGCTCAACTTTTACAACCACCTACTTAAAAATAATAATGAAATTAATAACAAAAGCTATTTATTGAGCACATATCATGTTCAAGACACTGTGCTTTTTCTCATTCCCTCATTCTCTCTGGATGCTTTTTCTCATTCAGTCCTCACAACAACCTGTGCTGTAGATATTACTGTCCCCACTTTACATATAAGGAAACTGAGGCTCGGAGAAATTGTGTGACTTGCCCAAGGTGACCCAAAGGCCAGGGCTGTCTGGATTTAACACAGTTTTGCAAGAGGGCTGATTCCCAGTGGATCGGCAGAAACCAGCTACTCCCACTTTGGGAAAGCCTATGTCCTACCACCCATGTCTGATGGTTCTAGAAAAACACTCCCTAATCCTCATTCTTATGGGTAGGGGGTGATCTGAATGTGAATTAGATGAAGGAACTCATAACAAAATGGGGTGTCTGAATTTCTTCCTTTTGTCCAATGCAGGTCTGGTTTTGCAACTGTAAAAATCCTAATCACTCTCAAAGTTAAAAACTCCAAAAATTTTATCTTCTGGTAACTTGGCTACAGCCTCATTTGGCTACAGCCAGGTATAATCATTTGGCAGGGCTGGCTTCGTGGAGGTCACCTGTGCAGTCACACAGGGGCCTGTGCTTAGAAGGACCCTCCCTTGGTTTAATGTTCTACTGTTGACAACTTGACATTCTTAATAATTTTTGAACAAGAGGCAAGGTGTTTTCATTTTTCCCTGGGCACTAAAGTTATGCAGCTGATCCTGCACTTTGGGAGATAAAAATAATGCGCTATGACTGAGAATAGTTACAGCCATGAGCTACTCCAGGAGCAAAGCTGGCATGCCTGAGGTCCTCCCCTTGTCCACTCTCTCTGTGTGGACAGTAAGTGACCACACAAGGATGTTGTCCACTCCCTCGCCCTGCAGTGAGAGCTGGTGTTGGCATCAGGGCAGGAGTGCAGTGATGAACCCATCAGAAGAGCCGAAGGCACACTGTATGCCCATATGAAAACATCACACGTATTCCATAAATATGTACAACTATTATGTATCTATGATTATGAAAATTTTTTTTTTTTGAGATAGAGTC
>NW_012150840.1:10008290-10010741 GCF_000956105.1 Propithecus coquereli
GCATACTTCACCTCCAGGGCCTCAGCTCACCCCCAGCCACCCTTGAGGTAACAGGGCTGGTGCTTTTACAATTCCCATTTTAAAGATGAGAAAACAGAGGTCAGTGGGTGCTGGCCTCAAGAGAACCTTGAAATCGCACTGCCTAGCCCTGCCCACCCTCCTCTCCCGTCCCTAAGGAACAGATTGATGCAGGGAGGGTGTCACTCGAGTGACTGGGGACAGAGGTGGTGCTCTAGGCCTGCCCAGGTGCCTCCCCGGGCTTTTCCACCATGTCCTGGGACTTCCCTCCCTGCATGAGCATGAGGTGGGTGGATTGGGCCTGCTCTGCACGGATCTTGGACAGAAATTCTTGCTCACTTTTCCTTGGTGTGCTTTTCCTTGAACTTACCTTTCTTTATTACGGGTGTGTTAAGTAGGTTTGGGTTTCAGGAGAAAAGAAAAATAGGCTACTTAGGAAAGCCCCCATCCTACATTAAGGAGTCCCTTACATGGGACAGCCTGGAACAGCAGGGCAAAAAAGCTTCCGTAATGGACAGTTTGCATTTGCCTGCCCAGTGATGGGACAGGATTGGAGGATGCAAGGTCTCTGGTCTCAGATTCCATTATCCTGCTCTCACCTCATTCACCCATGTACTAGTGACCCTCTCATAGTCCCTCTGCCATGAAAGGCAGAGCTGGGACTGGAACTTTTGATCCAAGTTCATACCTCTCTCCTTCTACCTCTTCGAGTCTTGAAACAATGCTAGGTCCAAATGGGGGATGGTCCTGTAGCCTTAGGTGCTCCGGAAGGAGCTTTGCACACCGGCTCTAGGTGCCTATTTCAGTTCCTGGCTCTGTGGATGAGCTCCGCACTCCATCGTCGAAATCCTGCGGCTGTCCCAGGAGGCAGGGTGGCCCGTCACCAAGGCAGCTCCCACAACCTGGCCACAGCTCTCTCCCCAGAGCCTGTTAGCCAGAATTAGCTAAAGTCTTTGGGAGCTTCCAAGAATGCTCGAAGGAGGAAATTTATTCTATATCTTTCCTTTCTCCTCTCTCCCACCCTCCTTGTCTTCCTTCCTTTTATCTTGCCTTCCCTCCTGTCTTCCTCCCATCCGTTCACTCAGATCTAAGCAGATGCATCCTTGCGGTGTGCTAGCTGCTATTTCTCTAGGTTAAGAAGCATCAGAAACAGAATACTTCCCTTGGGTCAGGAGCCACGCTAAATTATTCATAGGCCAAATCTACTGCAAATTTTGGAGGATTTTTCTTCAAGGTTATAGCTGTGAGGCTATGGGTGAAAGGAGTAATGAAAATGCCCACATTCTTGGAGGTGAGAAATGCTGTCAGGAATCAGACAGCCCAGAGTCTCGGGCTCATGCAGCCCTGGGACGAGCATGGTGAAGAGAAATGCTCTTCACTGTCTGCTGTCCCTGAACTCTTCAACCTGTGGATTGATGGATTAAACATGAGTGGATGGCTGGGCCTCCCCAACCTCTACACCTTCGTGGAATCTGTTTCCCCCTCTGCTGGACTGTTCAGAAGGGCACCGGGGTACCTAGAGTTGTCTGATAGAGTCACTGGTTTGAGGTGGTGAGGTCCCCAGCACTGAAACCATTTGACCTGGCAATGATGAGCGACCATCAGACATGCTGTGGGGGGCTCCTGCTCTGGGGAAAGTTGGACTAGATGTCTGTGGGTGACCATTCAAGGCCATCCTGTTGGTCAATTTGAAGGTCAAGATCATCCTCACATCTATGCATCTTGCAAGGTTCCTCACAAATCTAAAGTTCAACCACTGGGCATGACTTGGTCTCAGAGTAGAATCTGAACTTGGATTCTTTTAAACTCAAAACTGGTTAGCTTTGTCAGGTGCTGCCTCTTGGATTCACCTGCTGATTGTTGCCAATTTCCTCCTGGCCTCCTAGTCTTCCTTCACTCCCTGAAGTGCCCCACTGTTGGCACCATTCTGCCGTGACTTCTGGGTCTCCCGTAGCATCTCCTACCTTCTCCGTAGCTTTACAGAGGGGAAGTGTAGCCTCGTGGAGACACCAGCAACTCTGGAGCTGGGTGGGCTTAGATTACTATCTTGGCATCACCATTACAGCTATGTGACCTTGGCCAAATTACCTAATCTCTCTGGCCTTCGCTGTCCTTCTTCTGTAAAATGAAAACGGTAACACCCCTTATTTATAAGATCATGAGGTTTGCATGAAATAATGTAAATAAGGTACTTAATATAGCGCTTGGCAACCTCTGCCCAAATCCATTGTGCTCTTTTGTGTGTCTCTTGCTCTTGCCCGTGCTATTCCATGGGCCATTCTTCCCCTCCTGTAACACATTTCTTATTGTCCACTAGTGCCCAATCTCCCTTCTTCCCTTTTATTTATTTATTTTTTGAGACAGAGTCTTGCTCTGTCACCCCAGCTAGAGTGCAGTGGCATCATCATAGCTCACAGCAACCTTAAACTTCTG
>NW_012150840.1:10020274-10043668 GCF_000956105.1 Propithecus coquereli
AGGGAGCCCTAGTACCATTTGAAAATGCCAGGAGAATCAGGGTAAGTGGCTTAAGGTTTCCTGAGTTTGGATTTGCCTGATGCTCTGAGTGGTGGCAGATGGTCTGATTTCAATGCCTCTGACATGAACATGGCCTCCTGATCTCAGGTTGGAGCTCAGAGCATTCAGTATTCCCTATTTTGAAACCAAACCATTGAACGACCAAACCCCTGAAGAGGGGTCTGCTTAAACAGGAGGGGTGAAACCTGGGGAGGGGTGCAGCCAGAAAAAGCCCCAGCTCCCCACCAGCTCTCCCTACCTGGAGATCTGGACGACCAGCCTCTCTTTTATGGTTCAGCCATAAGAAGCTCAGTTGAAGGACAAAGTCAGGAAGGAGAATCGGTACCATCTAGTTTGGCTCCTGTCTTTACCCCTTTCTCCCACTCACAGGCCCCTACCTTGCTCCTTTGGCTCATTTCTAATTTTTCTTTTTTTTTTTTTGAGATAAGGTCTCACTTTGTTGTCCGGACTAGAGTGCAGTGGCACAATCATAGCTTACAGCAGCCTCAAACTCAACTCTTGGGCTCAAACCATCCTCCTGCCTCAGCCTCCCAAGTAGCTGGGACTACAGTTGTGCACCACTACGCCCGGCTAATCTTTTTATATTTTGTAGGGATGGGGTCTTGCTGTACTTCCCAGGCTGGTCTCAAAACTACTGGGCTCAAGCGATCCTCCTATCTCAGCCTCCCAAAATGTTGGGATTACAGGCGTGAGCCACCATGCCCGGCCACTTGTTTCTAATTTTTCTTGATGACCCCCCCAACAATGAGCCGTCTCCAAGGTGCTTCTCTGTGGATGCCAGGTCTCCAGCGGCATCTCTGCTGGGCCTGACATCCTGCCTTAAGGATTAATGTCATTAAATATTAGAGAGGAAGGGAGAGTTGGGATTCTCGTTCTCATTAGGACTCTGGCCACTGCGACGTCAGCTGGGGCTGGGGGTGTTGTCGGGTGGCCGGGGACGACATCTGTGAGTCATCATCTGGACAGCCCTTTAGAGTCATAGAGAACTTGTCCCATCACAAGACACCGGCAGCCCATTTCAAAAGCTAAGTCCTTCTTTGCTGGTTTCTCATAATTTCCCCTCCTCTTGTTCAACTGAAAAAGATCTTTTAAGAAGAAAGGAAGTCCAAGCTGTCCTGGACTGTTTGGCTTCTGGGCTAAAATAAATGTTTGTAAATTATCATCCTCGGGCATCTATAGACATGTGCTCACTGCTTCCCTGGTCTACTAGGTCTCCTAACTGCTTCCCCAGAGTCCCAGGTACATTCATCCCAGACCGCCTTACTGCTAAGGCAGAATTTTGGCATTCCCGGCTGTCCTGTGCTGTCTGTATACTGTCTGCCCCTAGGGCCTCTGGCTGGCTGGCTCAGCTCTGGCAGCCTGTAAACCGCTCTGCGTTGTCATGGAGAAGGTTTTAGAAACATATTGTTGGATTTTGAGTGTATTTCTGCCACTCGGTAACAAGTGGGTTTGTAGAAAAGCCACAATGAGAGGAAAGAAAGGGCTCTTGGAGGACAGAACTGGTGCCAGGGACGGGGGAAGCTTGGACAGCGCTGTGGCGAAGGGACGGGGAGCCTGCCCCGCTGTTTGCTGTTTGGGATTCTGGGCAGGCAGCAGTGTGCTGATTGCCTGGGTTTCCGCAGGACTCCTGGAGCTCACATCAGACAGAAGGTCACAGTCTCTGCAGAAGAGCCTGCAGATTCCAGGGAAACGAACTGCTGTGCAGCCCAGTCTGTGGGAAGAGATCAAGTGGGCTCTTGGCCATTTAGACGCACTGATGTAAATTTACGCTTTGTGCAGGCAGAAAAGCCACCCTCTGCTCATGCACACCAGCAGGCTGCCCCGGAACCGTCTGTGCCAGCCCCTGATGGGACCTGGATGCCCCAGCCATCTGGGCACCCAAGTTCCAGCAGGGACTTCAGACAGCTCATTTAGGGCACCTGCCACCCCACTGTCTGCTGCTTTGTAGGTCAAAAACAGCTGAATATTGCCCAGGCGTGGTGGCTCATACCTGTAATCCTAGCACTCTGGGAGGCCGAGGCAGGAGGATCGCTCAAGGTCAGGAGTTCAAGATCAGCCTGAGCAAGAGTGAGACCCTGTGTCTACTAAAAATAGAAAGAAATTAGCTGGACAACTAAAAATATATAGAAAAAATTAGAAAATTAGCCGGGCATGGTGGCGCATGCCTGTAGTCCCAGCTACTCGGGAGGCTGAGGCAGAAGGATTGCTTGAGCCCAGGAGTTTGAGGTTGCTGTGAGTTAGGCTGACGCTACAGCACTCTAGCCCGGGCAACAGAGCAAGACTATCTCAAAAAAAAAAAAAACCAAAAAAAACCACACTTGAATATTGACAATTTCATAGTGTTCAAGCTAACCAAAAGCTTCAAGGCAATTTGGCAACTTTCATCAGGTTTAGATAAGAACATTAAAGAAGACCAACAGGAGATTTTCTCTTCCCTGATAAATACAACCTATTTTACCTTTTAAATCATTCTAAATTCTGGCACTCTGTGTACACCTCAGGCCTTCACTTTCCAAATGATATACATGCTACCAAGCATGTCCTCAGTTACAGAGCATGCTGTCTTTTCCTTGAGAAGATTTGTACACGTTTTCTGCTCCTTGAGGTTGAGACTAGATCCATCCTGGTGCCCACAGCCAGAAGAGGCATCACAAAGGTACCTTCTAATGGATTCCAAAGATTGGTTAACTCGTTTGATCATAAGCACAAGAAACTATACATTTTTATTACTCGTACATTCTTTTTACTAGAAGTTTTGGAAACTTTTGGAAAGCCCTTGCCCACCCTTATCTATATACATCTGACACCTATAGACTATGAACATAGTTTGCGTCAGGACCTAAATAGCAACTATCAGGTTAAGAGGCACCTGCCCTCTCCTTTCCTCCCTGGACCTTGCTTCAGCTGCCTTAAGATGGCTTGGGGACGGGCTTCTTATTTTCTGTGGAGGCATGGACTTATTTAGCCAGCTTCAGACTCACAGGATATATATCCCACCTGAATTTTTCTATCTGTGGCTTCATCTTAGTATTTCCCAGCCACTTTCCTTTTTTATTTCCCTCCTTTATTCCTATGATCTCACTGCAATTTTTTCTTTCTTGAACATAAAGATGCTTTTACTTATTTTAATAACCTTTCATAAACCAGCTCTTTCTCTTCCCGGAGAAGTTTTGCTCACTTCCTTCCTTCCTTTTCATTTGTTCCCACTTTTTTTGTGGCTGCAGGAGGTGGTAGCCCAGGCAGAACTCTCGACCAGACTGTGAAACC
Organism: Propithecus coquereli; assembly: GCF_000956105.1. Lineage (NCBI taxonomy): Eukaryota > Metazoa > Chordata > Mammalia > Primates > Indriidae > Propithecus > Propithecus coquereli. The sequence continues at coordinate 10,023,602 of NW_012150840.1, forward strand.
TAGGGCCAGAGCTTTTGGCCAGATCCACATCAAACAATTAAACAGCTTCAGTTTTAATATCCTTTTGTTGTGAATCTCAAACAAAATGCAGGAGAGGCTTGTCTGGTAGATGCCACATGTGTATCAGGTGAGACAAAGTCCAGCCCACTAGATTGCCCTTTGCAGGAAGGACGCAGGTGAACTGCGGACTTTCTGGTGAAAACTCCTGGCTTCACATGATAATGAAAATGAGCACCAGCGTATGAAGAAGGAGTAGCCATTTATAACTGGGAGTACTGAATACAGGGGACACCCGGAACATAAAACAGGTGGCTGACAGCCCAAAGGTGGAGACAGCAAAGGAGAGATTTTTATTAAATTGCTCTAATGGATAGCTTTTCTCCCTTGCCTTCAGCAGGAAGACATCTTCTAGAAAACCGCATACCTAGGGATAGTTGGAAGCCAAGTCCTGGACACTTGCAACCACTCCAATAAGATCAGAATGCGCAGAGGGTCTAGAGCACAATTTCTGGCCAGGCGAGGGGCCTTGTTCGTATCATTCAAATGAACAAATAGATGGATGGTACCTAATTTCCCTTCAAGCTCTAAAATATCATGATCTGCCCAGGCAGCTGCTGAAGATGGTGGAGGGGCAGGTCCTGGTGCTTGATGGCTAAAGCCATCTCCTGGGCTCCCTGGCAGCCATCGTGGCCAAGCAGGTATTGCTGGGCCAGAAGGTGGTTGTTGTGTGCTATGAGGGCATCAACATTTCTAGCAATTTCTACAGTAACAAGTTAAAGTACCTGACCTTCCTCTGCAAGGGGATGAACACCAACCCTGCTCTATGCCCCTACCATTCCCAGGCCCCCAGCAGCAGCTTTTGGCAGACTGTGCCTGCGAGGCACGCTGCCGCACAAGACCAAGGGAGGCCAGGCTGCCCTGGACCACCTCAGGTGTTTGAAGGGATCCCACTGTCCTATGACAAGAAAAAGTGGATGGTGGTTCTTGCTGCCCTCAAGGTTGTGTGCGTGAAGCCTACGAGAAAGTCTCTACCTGAGACGCCTGGTTTATGAGGTTGGTACCAGACAGTGACAGCCACCCTGAAGAAGAGGAAGGAGAAGTCCAAGATCACTACTAGAAGAATAAACAACTCATAAGGCTACAGAAAGCAGCTGTAAAGAACATGGGGAATAGGCCGGGAGCGGTGGCTCGCGCCTATAATCTTAGCACTCTGGGAGGCTGAGGTGGGAAGATTGCTTGAGGTCAGGAGTTCGAGACCGGCCTGAGCAAAAGCGAGACCGAATCTCTACTAAAAATAGAAAAATTAGCTGGGCATCTTGGTGGGTACCTGTAGTCCCAGTTACTTGGGAGGCCGAGACAGGAGGATCACTTGAGCCCAGGAGTTTGAGGTTGCTGTGAGCTAGGCTGATGCCATGGCACTCTAGCCCGGGCAACAGAGTGAGACTCTGTCTCAAAAAAAAAAAAAAAAAGAATGTGGAGAAGAAAATTGACAAATACATAGAGGTCCTCAAGATCCATGGCTCCTGGTCTGAGCCAAATAAAAACTATTTATTCCTAAAAAATTAAATAAATAAAACAAAATATCATGATATGGTGGCCTAGGAAGTTGGAGCCCAGCCTCAAATGACACAGATTTGCCAGGAGGGAAAGAGTTGCCAAGGAACAAGGAGTTAGAGGAGGCAAGGAGAACCTGCCAGTGGCAGTTTGTCACACATACAAACTGAGCTTGATTAGGACTTGCCTTCCAGAACAATGCTTATCAAACTTTAATGTGCAACAGTAATCACATGGGAACCTTGCAAAAAAAAAAAAAAAGCAGATTTAGATTCAGAAGGTCCAGGTTGGGGCCTGAGCTCTTCATTTCTAACAAACTTCCAGGTGATGCCAATTGCCACTGCCCTGTGGACCACACTCCTGGAATTGCGAGGTTCTAGAGCAGGGCTACCCAATAGAACTTTCTGGGATGATGGACATATTCTATATCTGTGCTGTCCAATTGGTGGCCACCAACCACATGTGGTTGCTGAACACTTGCCATGTGGCTAGTATGACTGAGGAGCTGAATTTTTAGTTTCATTATTAAATCTAACTAGGCACATGTGGCTAGTGACTACTGCTTTGGAAAGCACAGTTCTAGAGCAGTGGTTCTCAAACTCGCATGTACATCAGAATCACTGGAGAGCCTGTTAAATCACAGATTGAGTGTTCCACCCATGGAATGTCTGATGTTGATCCTGCCAGCTCAGAGACCGCCCTTTGAGTACCTCTGCTTTAGAACATACACCATCCAAAATGTGGTGAGCTTTAGGGGCAGCACCAGAGTCCCCTATCTTGCTTCTGGGCAATGAGTCTCAGTCCACCCTTAGTGCCACCTAGTCCAAATGAAGTCTGAGCTTTCTCCCTGCAGACTTTACACATGGGGGTAGTGGGCAATAATTCAAATGGCTGGCATTGGGATGCTCCAGGAGGGCCCCTTTGTTATAAAATATCATTACCACTGATTCCCAAGAAGCAATAGAACATACTGGTTAAAAGCATGTGCTGGGCCAGGCATGGTGGCTCACGCCTATAATCCTAACACTCTGGGAGGCTGAAGCCGGAGGATCATTTGAGCTCAGAAGTTTGAGACCAGTCTGAGCAAGAGTGAGACCCCGTCTCTACTAAAAATAGAAAGAAATTAGCTGGACAACTAAAAATATATAGAAAAAATTAGCTGGGCATGGTGGCGCATGCATGTAGTCCCAGCTACCTGGGAGGCTGAGGCAGGAGGATCGCTTGAGCCCAGGAGTTTGAGGTTGCTGTGAGCCAGGCGGATGCCATGGCACTTTAGCCCAGGCAACAGAGTGAGACTCTGTTTCAAAAAAAAGAAAACAAAAAAAGCATGTGCTGTATAGCCAGACTGAGTCTAAGCCTCTGCCCAACACTAGCTGTTTACTGTGGGCAAATTGCTTAAACTTGGTGCCTCAGTTTCTTCATTTGTCAAATGGGAATAATAATAGTACCTACCTCATGGAGATCTTGTGCTTAAAATAGTCACCTGCACAGTGTAAGTGTTTAGTATGCATTAGCTATTAGCTATCATTGCCCCTGCAATCCCAGAATTAGCAAATTGTTCCCTTCTGCTATCACTTTGCTTGCTTACTCTGCAGGTTCTCTTCAAACAAACAGATGTTCCCGGGAGCCCCGCTTTGCCTACTCTACTAAATAGGGCTCAGTAGGCCTCTGAGCTCCACTGGGGCCTCCTCCCAGGGTACCAAAGGGCAGAATAATGGTGACAAAGGAGGAGAGCTCCTGGCAGCTTGGCATACTCTTCGTCCTCACTTCCCCATGCACAGTGAGAGCCAGCACGGGCCAGCCTACCTGTTCAGCACCTCTGTGCAAGGATGTGCATCCAGAGTGGGAAATGGATGTCCACAAACTCAGTCCTGAAATCTACCTCCAGGCAGCTGTCTATAGGGCCTGGAAAGGAGATTGGGGACATTTGCTGAGGCTCCTCAGAGAAAGTCATTTGTTGAGGATGAAGAGATGCTAAGGCACATCCACCTTTCTCCTTCCTGATCCAGCATCTGCTCCTACAGTGAGCCCATCAGCACTCTCCCAGCATGGTCTCCGGGACTCTCTTCCTCATTGCCATGTTGCCATAGTAGAGATGGCCATGTGGCCCAGAATTCCTGCCAGGTACCACCACATCCTGCGGTACCACAGTCCACAGTCCCCCCAAAGCAGTTGTTCTCCCACAACTTCTTCTACTTGGTTCTGCCAAAGATGCTACCACAGAATTTGGGTATCACCAGGACAGAAGCATACCCTCTTTTGCCCAAGAAAGATATACAAATTTTAAAGCATTCTGTCATTTTAGTCATTATTTAGGAAGTCTTAAAATAAAATTCCCAAAATTATCATCAGATGTCAATTTTATTGCCAAACAAGGTAATTTGGTAAACAAATTAATACCTTCTGCCCCCAAATCCCAGTAATACTGCATATTACCAGGGACACCATTATTCCAGAGCCCCTTCCTTTGAAATGGCTGGAGGATTGCTACACAGCAAAGGACACAGGCAACCCCGAAAGGGCTACCATCCAAGCTTGGTGTCCACCAGGACCACCTGGCTTAAGCTCAACCTACCTCCATTCCTTCCTTTACCATCCTCCCAAGTTTAGAAAAAAAGTATCCACGAATTGAATACTATTTGCCAAGGACTGTGCTAACTGCTTTCCAAGCATTAACTGATATAACAACTCCCTACCAAGTAGGATCTAGTATCTCCATTTTATAGCGACAAGAGGGGCCTATGGAAGAGTATGGAATAGTTTGAATAAGCCAAGACACAAGCTTCTTTGGCAAAGTCTTTGCCTTGAACGCGTGGTAACCACATGGACTGGATTTTCAGAACTTTGTGGATGTCAGTCATTTTCTTACCCTGAGATGTTTCTGAATGTCAACATTTTGGCATCTCATTCCATTTCCCAGTCAATCTCTCACCCTGAGAGAACACATTGGGAAGGACAAGTGCAGTGGCAGCATGAGAATCCTTTGTCACCATGAAGCTCAGCAGTAGATTTGGGAAATGTGGACACCACACTTACAGGTCAGAGCATTGGGGCTGGAGGCAGGTGAAAGCAATGGACCCTCACCAAGGGGCAGCTCATTTTCCCAGAGCTTATCCTTCCCTGGAAGAACAAGATGCCTACAGGTTCCCTCCCTTTGTGAGAACGCTGCAAGAACATTGATGCCGGGATCAGTAGGGACACATGTGTGTTTGTGTTTGTGTGTGTGCATACACACGTGTGCTCAAACACAGTAGATACGGATCATCTTTCTGATAGTCCTATGAATTGAGCGAGTGTCTAACACATAAACATGCCATCAATACTAGTAGAGAGGAAGAAAGGCATGAACACTTCAGAACGGCAGCTAATTTAAAAATCACTTTAGGTTAGGTTTCTGTGCTCATGGGGGACATGACTGTATTTGATGAATTTGGAAGTAATAACACTGCAAATGATGATGTTATCAGCATTTCTCAGAAAGAAACCCTCTCATGTCCTACATCCTAACACCTGACACTAACTCTACCTGCTGTCCCAGCCCTGACCTGCTGGGAACCAAAGCAGCACCGGGGGTAGTAGTGAAGACCTGGGGGATGGTTGAGGAGATGCACGGGGCTGGGAGAGCTGCATGTAGGGAGAATGCCAGGGCTCTGCATAACAGAGCACGTGTGGGAATGGATGGGTGTTCTTGTCTGAAGACACACATCACCAAAGCATGTGCTCAGCTGTAATATTCGGGTGCTACGCCAGACACCCCAAGCCAAATGTGCCACATATAAAGCCTAAACAACATTTCTAGAACTGAGAGTTTTCTGCCACTAGGTCTCTGAAAGCCACTTTCCAGGTTGTGTCAAGAAATGCCAAGTTTCCTTATGTTCCTCTGCCAAACATTTCTCTAGGGCAAGAAGGATGGAGATGTAGTCACACCGTGGAGAAAAGGCAAGTCTACCTAGCGTAGTCTGTCTATGGGCTCAATTACCTGGAAGGCTTAAGAAGTGGGATATTCCGGTTCACTAAACCTTCTCATCAATTCAGTATTGACCAGACATCTCTTTTTGTTGGAGCTTTTAAACTGGAAATACTTCTTTAATGTTGACTTTCTTATCTCAGCAAGAACAGTTGAATGATGGAGCTGGTTCTCTGGTGAATTGGGACTCTGTGCTGCCTGAGGCTCGGTTCTTTGGGTCCATGATCATTATTTAAGCTGCCTCTCTTAAAAGCATGACAGATAATGCCCTTGAACGTGATTAATCTCCCTCTCTTTTTTACTGTAATTTAAAACTGATTAAGTGCATGACATGAATTTGACCTGATTAATCAAGGCTCCTCCAAGGGAAAGAGAGCAACAGTGATTAGATAATGGTGGACGGCTTGTCCCCAGGAAATGGAAAAGGTTTGAAGGTAGTTAAGCCCATCATGGAAACAAAGATGTCTGCTCATGACATCGCAGCACACAGGGTCCCCAGGGCCCAGTGATCAGAGAGACTATTTCCCCAGCACCAAGAGCCATGCCTGGCACATAGGAGGCTCAAAGAATTTGTTGAATGAATGGAGTCCTGCCTACCTGATCTATACACATTTCCTCTGCACCATTTGTGTGTTCATCCATCCCTCTATCGCTCTCACCATCCAGTATTTCTGTGAGATGTGAAAGCATGGGTTATAGGGGATTCGATGGTAAACAAGATATAGCTTCTTAGCTATAGAATCATCTCTGTTTCAGTGGACATTTTATAGAAGAAGAAATGGTAAGTGGTGGACTGTAAAGAATGGCTTGAACACAAACTGTATTCTCATGTATCTTCACTATGCCACACTCTTCGCCTTTGGCAAATCCTGGTTACTAGCCCCAGTGGAGACTCACAGTCTGTGTGCTTTCAAAAGGAAACCTCCATCTTCCTGTCCGGATATGGTGTAGGCATTGGTCACTGCCTGAGCAGGACACTGGACTAAGCTTCACCGATGATTTCATTTGAAATGGTTTTGTCCTGCTTGTTTCCTTGGTAGTGATTCCAACTACAGTTTCTTCCAACTCTTCCCATCCCTCCTTGCCCCACTTCACATTCTCTCTTTTCCGAACAAGGGGATATCCCAAGAGGGCAATTGGGAAGGTCTATGGCCACTTCAAGGCTGCAATTCCTGGATGGTAGGAAAACTTCCAGCATGGTGCTCTCAGGCAAATTCTGAGCATTTGTTAGAATGTCATTTAGGGACGGTTCTGCCCAGCAGAATATGCATCAGGAACCATTCTCCACCCACCATCCCTGTTCCCCTTCCAATGTTCTCTTTCTGCACTTCAGAATAAGAAACAACTCTCCTCTCTGGCATTGCTTCAAAGGAAAGAATATAAATAAAGGGTCCAACAGAGATTCTGGAAATTGCTCCTCCTCAGGAAGCAACATGGACACTTATTCTAAAATATAGACGTGGGTTTATATTCTAGTGGATGATCTGGAATTTGGAGGAACTATTCTTTACTGTCACTAGGTTTGACTTCTGTTTCTGTTTAATTCTACTTGGCTATATTGATGTCTATTTTTTTAAGAATCTAAAAGTTTTTTGCCTTTACACAGTGCTTCCACGTACAAACCTCTAATTCGGTGACATTCAGGCCTGGGCCTTTGCATCACATGTGACACTATAATACACAATGTGCTTTTCAAGACCACTCCTTTCTGCACCAGGTCATGACAGTACATCACACTCTCTAGCCATAGTACAGTCACGTGACCCTTCCTATTTCTAGCAATTGCACCTGCAGTTTCAGAGTGGTAGAGCTGGGAACACCACTTGGATTTTGACTCTTCCTCACAGTGCGTGTGTGAAAGGGAGGGCAGAAATTATGATCCCCATTCTATAGGAGGGGAAACCAAGGCACAGAGAGGTGATCTACCTAAAGTCACTCAGTAAGTCAGAAAACAAACTGGGTAAAGGTCAAGTAAGATCACCTATTTAGCTTTTAGTGCCTTATTCAAAAAATCAGATTGTCTCCTCAAACAAATGCACACACTTTGGAAGTAAGTGGTTTTAGGGTGAAAATTTCTATGATGGTTTCAAAAGCCCATTACCAACTTAGGAACCACAAGGTAAGAACCAGAATCAAATTATCCTTTTAGTTAAAGGTTCCTGACTCACAGACAACACCAATTATTACAACTCACTGACAACCTGGTTACCAACAAGAAAATTTTAGGGAAAAATTCACTCATTCAAGAAATAAACCTTGGTACACAGCTACTTTTCTGGTTTCACAACATCTTAAGCATAACACCAAAGGACTACATCCTTCTACACAATACTTCTTTTATACGTGATGGCATGTGATGGGTTGGGGTGAAGGGTTGATGAAGTGTGTGTGTGTATGTGTGTGTGTGTGTGTGCACGTGCGCGCACGTGTGTGTAAAATAACCAGCCTTTTTAGGGACAATTCTGCCCAGTAGAACATACATGAAATATATCTAATGTCGTAGTTGTCTACCCTGATTCCTTTTTTGGTTTTTTTAGTAACTTTTAACTTACTGATCCTGATTTAATGTAAAAGTGATGTTTTACTTCCCACCTTCCCTGATGAAGGCAGAGTCGATGGGTGGATATGGCAGGCATCCAATTTCAGCTTCACAAGATGGAAGCACTCTTAAGGGTTAAAATTGCCTGATGACAACTGAACTCGACCTTTTGGATCAGGGAGTGGCTTGGTATTACAAGTATTTCCCCCCAGAGGCTAAATGACCATCTGTCCTTGATGCACTGCCTCTTCCAATGCCAGGAATCCATATTCCCAGAAACAAACTAGGCTAACAGCAGTCTGCCTGCCTCCCAACTCCAGGTTAAGAAAGGCACAAAGAAGACCAACAAATAATACTGAAGCGGTGCTTTGGATCCAGGAGACCTTGCAGTACCAGGAGAGGAGTACTGATGGGAAAGGTGAGGCATGGAGAAACCAACTAAATACTTTCAATTGTAGGTGAGAGGATACCAGGAAACTTAAGGGGAGACTCTCTTTTTCCTGGGGGTGGGGGAAGGAGATATACTGCCAACAATAGCGAGCACAACTCTCAACAAGAGGTAATTCCAGCTCTCCAGCCACCACAGTGAAGCAGCCAAGGATACCCTAATTGTCCTTAGAGCAGTTGAGACGATTCCTTCACAGAGGGAATCCTACACTCCTAACTCTCTGGGGCCCACCCTTGAGACTGCATCCAAGGCTGGAGATTTAGGCAGGAATGGCCTGGGCAGGCACATAAGGTAGTGCTGCTTCTTAAGGCATGGCTGCTATCTTCGTGGAGTGGGCCCCACTCTGGGAGGTGGCATCAGGCACCGCCTCCTCTGAAACCACCCTGCAAGGAAGCTTAGTTAGGTGGAACACTGCTGCTGAAGGAACTGCCTCCTACAGGGGCTGGAGGCTTCCATTAAAGCCAAACAGCATCACCAAACCAAGCAATTTCCTGCGACACTTGGTAGAATAAGGAGCCAGGGGGGAAAAGACACAAATTGAACATTATCCACAGATGATTGTCTAACTAGAAAACCTGGGGGACTCAATTGAAAATCTATCAGAACTAAGATGAGAATTTGCTCAGGTGGCCGATTAAGAGTCAAATATACACAAATCAATAGCTTTTGGGGTCACTTGGGCGTGGCTTGACACTTTGGAAGAGCTGTGCTTTTCTGGGAGGCCTCCACGCTTTGTGCGACTTGCCATATTTTGAAAGATGGAGGTGAGCCAAGGAGTCGTCTCAGACACCAATATAAGAAAGGTGCTTCGGGCGACTGCTGCACAAGGGGTGGGGGCAACCACTTCTGCGCTCTCTCCTAGGGGACCCTCTCCCCAGTCTCAACCAGCCCCTTTCCCCCAGCTCCTCTCTATTCCGGCCCAAGAAACACATAGGGAAGTTTGGCAGCAGGAGCCACCAAGGGTGGATGTGGGCAGATTGTGCTATGTCATCTCCAAACAAGTTTTTAAAAACAAAGGGGGGCCGGCTGACAGGTCCCACATGTTCATCCTCTCATTGCCTCATTGGTCAGCAGCCTGGAGAGGGTACGGTGTTTCGCTCCAAGTGGGACTCCCACGGATAGTCCAAGTGGCCAAGGGAGGCCCCACAGGGCTGTGCGTGCCAATTTGGCTGGCAAAGAGCTGCAGTCATTTGCGGTCCAGGCTGGCGTGTAGCTGGGCCTCCCGCACCATGCGGTCGAAGGAGCGCGTGTTGGTCTCCTCACGCACCTTTTCGCGCACGTGGAAGGAGGCCCGGGCTGTGGAGCGGGCGCTCTCAAGCGCGCTGCGCCGTTCCCGCGACAGCTGCTCACTGCGCTCCAGCTTGCGCCCGATGGCCTGGAGCAGCTCTCGCCGGCGGCAATCTTCGTCCCTCTCCACCTTCTCCTTGTTGGCGCGCTGGGCCCGCTCCTTTTCCAGCCGGCTCTGGCCCACGCGCCGCGCCTTCTGCTGCACTGCCTCCTCGGCCACCTGCGCCGCGTGCTGCAGCCGTCGCTCCCCTGCCCGGGCCAGCGCCTCCAGGTGCGCCTGATGCTCCCGCTCTTTGCGCTCGGCCGCCTCCTTGGCCCGCCGACCCTGCAGCTCCTCTCGCCGGGCCCGCTCCCGCAGCTCCCGGGTGCGCTGCTCCACCAGATGCTCATAGTTCTCCTGTGCGCGGCCCAAACTGGCTTCCAGGGAGCTCCGCAGGCCCTCTCGCTCCTGCTGCTGCTGCCGGGCCCGGCCCTGCCTCAGCGCCTCGTGGCGCGCTCGTTCGGCCCGGCTCAGCTCCCGCTTCTCCCTCTGCACTTGGCCCTCCTGCCACTGCTTGGCACGCGCCGCACGCTGGGCGCGCTCCCTGCGGACCTGTTCGGCCCGCTCGCGCCCCTCCTGCAGGCCTTCCTCCCGCTGCTTCAGGTTCTGCTCCTGCTGCTGCTTGCGCAGCCGGTCCTCCCGGGCCGCGCGCTCTGCCTTCTCTCGCCGCAGCAGGCCCTGGCGCTCCGTCAGCTCCCGCCGCCGCTCCTCGCTGCGCTCGTACTGTCGCTGCCGCCGCCGCGCCACCTCGCGCTCCTCACGGCCGCGGCGACCCCGCCGCTCCTCCACCTGCGCAGCCCAGGCTCGGCGGCCCTGCTCCAGGGCGCGCTGCTTCTCGCGCTCCTCGCGCTCCCGCCGCTGCTCGGCGCGCACGCGCTGCTGCTCCCACTGGCCGTGGGCCGCGGCGCGCTGCTCCAGCAACAGGCGCTCCTCCTGGTGCCGCGCCAGCATGAGCGCCGCGATCTTCCGGTCGCGCTCCGGCACCCCGCGCAGGCCCCGCTCTGCACGCACTTGGCGTACAATGCGCTCCACGTGCTGGGCAGTCTGCGGCGAGTGGCTCAGGTCACCCAGGCTGAAGCTTCGGCCTGTGATCGGAACTAGGGCCAGGGCAGATGGGCGGCCCAGAGGGTTGAGGGCGGAGGACGCCGACCCCGCCGGACAGCTGTTCCTGGCCGAAGCCCGCGGCGGCCAGCGAAGCTCCCGCAGGCTCTCCCCGCTGTAGGACGATGACGACGCGCCGGACTCGGAGCTGAGCGCACCCTCACGCCGGCGGGACAGCGAGTCCAGTGAGTGGCTCTTCCTGCCTGTCCGAGAACCCGCTGGCGGAGGTTGGGTCCGGGCCGGGGAGGGACTGGAGGATGCCTTGCGGGCCGCACGCGGTGCGGGCGAGGCCGGGAGGCTGGCGCTGCTGCAGCTGCTGCTGCTGCCCGCGCTCGGAGCCGAAACCGCGGCGGCCGCGGGGCCTAACGGTGTGAAGAGGCGCCGCTTCTCCTCACGCACGATGCGCTCGCGCTCGGCCCGGCACTGCTGCAGCTTGGCGCGCCGCTCCGCCTCATATGCCTCGTACAGGCCAGTGGCCACCCGCATGGAGCGGCCCGGGGCCTCGCGCACCAGGTCGGCCAGGGCCCGTGGCAGCAGCTCCACCGGCTTGACGGCACAGCGGGCGCAGGCCTCTAGCGAGCGGGGACTGGTCAGCACGTAGCGGCTGCCCTCCGCCTCCGGGCAGTCGAAGTTGAAGAGGTCGAGGTGCAGCAGTGGGGACTGCTCCCGCCGCCCGCCTTCTGCTGCACATGGGACTTCAGCCTTGCGGGATACCACCGCGGAGGCCGAGGCTGAGGCCGAGGCGGCTGCGGGCTGCTGGGCGCCCTGGGCGTCAGGGGGGACGGACGCTGCGGCCCCGTCCTCTCCCGAGCCAGCGGGCTCGGCTCCCGCCTTCTCTTCTTCAGGCACCGGGTCCACCATGGCTGAGCCCCGTCCTTTGTTGGGATCTCTGCAGATGACAAGGCAGGACATCAAGGAATATATTTGAGAGCTGTTCCCCCCTCCTCATCCGTATTCACCCCCTCCCAATTTAATCCGCTTTCGGATTAGGCTCAGAAGCCTGTTGGAACGTAAATCATAAAACCGATGCCGGAAGACCCGGGCTGGGCGCTGGGCAGGGATGGGGGTGGGGCGAGCCCTCGTGCTCAGAGAGCAGCCTCAATCTCCCTGAGCCCCGGGAATGCAGGGCGGAGGCCTGTGGCGAGGCTCCTCTGGGCGCCTGGCCCGCTAGATGCATCCCCTGCATGCTGCAAGTTAAAATGAAAAGACCGAGGTGCAGGCAGCAGCCAGCGAGGGAGGCGCTGGAGGATTCCCGGGAGGATTAGCGTATTTGTTTGTACCTTAGGCGGGCTGCTGGGATGCAGCTTTGCAGGAACAAAAAAGGAAGAGGCCTGTTCATCCCAAACTGCATTGCTGAGAGGATCTCATTTGCTAAAGGGAGAAGTTTATGGTTGATTTCCCACTGCCAAAGGAGACCCGGGCGCGGGGACCACGGGTGATGGAAGGGCTGAGAGAAATCCCCAAAGGCCTTTCCGGGAGGGGTGGGCAATTCTTGCCCCAGCTTTGGGCAGGGCTTGCTAGGGGCTCTGCCCGCCTCCTTCGCCCCTACCCCCCACCCGTCCACTGGTGTTCGCGGGGGATTGAGAAGGCGCCTGGGTCCTCCCAGATGCACCCGACCTCCTCCAAGTCTGAATGTGCTAACGATACCATCCACCCCAGTCTGATTCAGATGCCCAGCCTCAGGTGCCCTCCGAGTTCCCCCACCGCATCCCCGTGGGGTGGGCTTCTGGAGCGCGGCGAGCTCGGTCGCGCCAGTGCCCGCAGCTCCCCTGTCCAAGATCGGTTCGCTTACCCCACGTCCTGGGCTCCGGCCCCGCGCCAAGGGCTTTTGTTCGCAGCTTGCTGCTGTCCCCTCCGCTGCTTCAATCTCCGCGCCGGCCGGGTCGGGTTACTGCCGGCTGCAGGCGCGAAAGGAGCTCCAGCTGCCGCCGCCGGGGTCTCTCCATGGGGTCCGCGAGCGGGGCGCACACACCCCAGACACTGCTTACATGCAGGAGGGGGAGTGCGACAAAGTCCCCCTGAAATAACGCGGCTCTGCTCCCTTCCCTCACACTGATTCTGTGAAAAGGAAGCCGGGTTCCATCGCTGCGGCATCCATCTCCACCTCTACAACCGCGAAGGTACCGCAGGTCTCACACTGGCCTCGGCGCCTCCTGGTGGACACTCCGGGGTGTTGGTTGGTTTGCTTAGAGGACGAAGGAGAAATGTTTAAAATATATATATATATATAATTATGTGTATTATACTACACACATATATAGATAGATATAGACATAAATAGATATGTCACCAAGAAACCCCAGTTTTTTCAGCACCCCAACTGGGTAGAATGAAGGAATCGCTCAGCTTGTTTTTCAAGGGAACCTCGAGGAGCAAACTTGATAGCAAATAATTGGGTAGAAATATGGTGTCTGATGCAAACTATAATTATTTTTTAAAGAAAAACTAAGAACACTCATACGGGTTTGAGGCAGGCAGAACATGTGTGACTAGTGTTTAATGCAACACGTTATGACTCTGGTTTCAGATAATAAAAATTATAACCCGTGAGTGCCATTTGGTGAGTCTATTTTGAGACATCTCCTCCCCACCTCTTTCCATTTTGAGTGGTAGTGGCCATAGGAGGCAGATGGGAGGAATACCGGAGCCTGGGGGCTTCGGGGGTGGGTGGGACATAGTATTAGAGAGCACAGGGAGCTCTGTGTTAAATAACCTTGACATCGTCAGGTAGGCTGTGACGAGAAAGTAAAGGGTTTTAATCAGGGAAATGACATGATTTGGTGTATATTTTAGGAACATAACTCTGGCTACAATGGCCAGAGGAGGGCCAAGAGGAGACAGGAAGCCCAGTTAGTTGGACACTGCAGTCACCCCAGGCAGGAAGGATTAGGACCAGAGCAGCAACAAAAGTAGGAGGAATGGGCCTGATGGGGAGCAGGTATGGATTCTGGAAACAGAGAGTTAAAGAAGCAATACTCAAAGGGTGATTGCCTGAAGCAAGGGGGGTGCCGCATATACCACAAGCAGAGTGGACCCAGGAGGGAGGATTAGCTGGAGTGGAGGGCCAGGGAAGGACGGGTTCCTTTTTAAACCACTTGAGTTTGAGATGGAGCTGCTCAGCAGGTGGCCAATGAGTTGTGTCAGAGGTCCGCACCAGAGCTAGAACTAGGGCATCATCGCCATATACACAGTTCCTAAAACCAACAGTGTGAGCAAACGAGCTCAGGGAGGGCCAGTGGAGAGATGAGAGAGGTTGGCAGGGTATTGATGGGGCTGCCAAGGGAAAAGGAGTCCATGAAGGGGACCAGTAAATACAGGCAGCAAAGTGTGGTCCATGTAAGCTAACAGTGGGGCACTTCAGGAAAATGTGCCCCTAGTGTTAAAGGGCTGCAGAAGTCCAAATTGGAGTCAAATACCCACTGAAACTGGCAGCTATCTGTCTTTGGTGATGTTGGCAAAAATGGCTCAGTATTGTACTTGGGCAGATGCCTAAGTGCAGGAAGGTGAGGTACAATGGGAGGTGAGAAAGTGAGAGTTACTGATTCTCTTGACATTTGGGTGGTAGTGTTAAGAATTGTGAGGCTGGGAATGGTGGCTCGCGCTTGTAATCCTAGCACTCTGGGAGGCCAAGGCAGGAGGACTGTTTGAGATCAAGAGTTCAAGACCAGCCTGAACAAGAGGAAGACCCAGTCTCTACTAAAAATAGAAAAATTAGCTGGGCACAGTGGCACGGGCCTGTAGTCCCAACTACTCGGGAGACTGAGGCGGGAGGATCACTTGAGTCCAAGAGTTTGAGGTTTCAGTGAGCTATGATGACACCACTGCACTCTAGCTGGGGTGACAGAGACTCTATCTCAAAACAAACAAACAAATAAACAAACAACAAAAACAAACAAACACAAAAGAATAGTGAAGGGTTTGGAATTTTACCCTACTTACATGCTGACAAGTTAACCTGCTACATAGATGCTGGCAGAAGACAGGAGCCTCCGGGGTCAGAAACAAAGGACTTCGTGTTACTCATGACCCAGCAGGCAGCATGAAGTCATATTTTTTGTTGACTCCCCTTGTTCTGTAAGTCCCATGGGCCATGGAGAGGTAGGCCCAGGTAGATACTGCACATACAGTGGGTTTGTGTCACAGCTGGGTGACCCCAAACTCAGTAAACCCTAATTTTTTAAAGGGGGCTACTAGCAAACCGGCTCAACATTTGCCCTGAGGGAGGCATTATCTTTATTATCCTAGAAAACAAATAAATCTTTCCTCTGCCATCCTTGAAAAATAGTCTAGAGCAAAAGCCTTTACAAGACATCCAGAAATGCCATAAAGAATTGCTCTCAATAGAGAAAAGGAGCAATTGATCATATGGTGAGTAAGAGGTGAGGCTGGGATTTGGACCTGGCTCTGTCTGATCCTAATGTGAATCCCATGCATTGTATTTCCACACCAAGCTGAGCATCTGGTGAGATGTGGGTTCAGATGGAGATGAGTGGGGTGGGCAACTCAATTTCGCCAAACCTCATTTTTCCCTTCTTTACATAAAATCCCATGAAATTGCCTCCCTCAAAGTAATTGTGTCAGTGAAAGAACTATGTGAGTGTTATCTTTGTCCTGTAGTTTTCACATTTGCTAAACAGGGACAATAATACCTACCTTCCAGGGTTGTAATCAGAACTGGAAAGACTATATGCAAAGTACCTAAGCCAACACATTGTCAATAAGCAGTGATCAAATAGTTACCATTTATTTTAATAAACCTTCTCTTATAGACTTGATCAGAATCAACATCTGTAGTATTTGCAAGTTCTTAAGGGGAAGCCCAACAAATGTCTACCCTTGATTAAGGAATGATTCTTCATCTGGGAAGGTCATGGAACAAGAGGGCTTGGTCAGAGGCCTTTGAAATAGGACACTGACCTAGCAAGCCACTTCAGCAGAACTGGCCTGGCAATCAATGGGATGCCATTGAACAGTCAGACATCTGTCACTTCTCATCTTTAAGTGCCTGGGACATTTCAGGAGATGGATTTCACTTCAGGTTGGAAGTCCTAGCCTGCCAAAGATCAAGGATGTTAAATCCAATTTCATTATGATACCCAGTAAAGAAAGCAACCCAGTTTGGGAGCACCACCTGCCCCTCAAGAGTGGGATAGTAGACATGATGGTGAGGAATGTGGGCTTAAGAGTCAGACAGACTGGTAATTCAAATTCCAGCTCTGCCAGGCTGTGTGATTTCAGGCAAGTTTCTTGACCCCTCTGAGCCTCTACTTCCAGTCTTTAACAGAGGAAGGCACTGGCCTGGCATGGTGGCTCACGCCTGTAATCCTAGCACTCTGGGAGGCTGAGGCGGGTGGATCGCTGAGCTCAGGAGTTCGAAACCAGCCTGGACAATAGCGAGACCCCGTCTCTGCTAAAAATAGAAAGAAATTAATCGGACAACTAAAAATATATATATATAGAAAAAATTAGCCGGGCATAGTGGCACATGCCTGTAGTCCCAGCTACTCGGGAGGCTGAGGCAGGAGGATCGCTTGAGCCCAGGAATTTGAGGTTGCTGTGAGCTAGGCTGATGCCACGGCACTCACTCTAGCCCAGGCAACAAAGCAAGACTCTGTCTCAAAAAAAAAAAGAGGAAGGCACAATATGGACTGTTATTTTGCCTTATACAGACCCTTAGAGATGATAATAATTTATTAAGTATACTGTTAGATAATTTAATACAATAGCTCACTAATCTAGACAAAACCCCCTAAAATGTAGACATTATCATCTCCACTTAAATTCCTTTTGCTCAGCCCCCCACCCCCTGCTCTGTGCACTTGTGCTTGGTCCCCTTCCTCTCAACATAATCCTGTTTGCATAACAGAGATGTTTTCACTCTGTAGTTCTACATCAGGAGTTGTTAAACTATGATCTGTGGGCCAAATCCACTGGCTGGTTTTATAAATCAGGTTTTATTGGAACACAGTCATGCTTATGTTTTTACAAATTGCCTATACTGCTTTCGTACAATAAAGGCAGGCTTGAGTAGTTTGGACAGACTGGATGACTCACAAATCATAAACTATTTGCTATCAGACTCTTTACAGAAAAAGCTTGCCAACCCCTGTTCTAATGACTGATAACAGCTTATGCCAGTCATCAATTTATTGCCTCATAGCTCCAAATTCACCCTGCAGTACTCCTCTGGAATGATGTGCTCTAAGAATTTGCTACCTGACAACGAGCCCAATATTAAAGCTTGCCAGTAGAGGGTGCTGGAGCAACATTGCAGGAGGAAGGGCTTCTCTTCTTGGTTCCTGTCTGCTGTGCTGTTTGCTGTTTCTTGCCACTTGTAGTTAGTGGTCCAGGTGTATGGGAACATCCTGTGGTACCCTGCTCCAGCTGCATGCCTAGAGCAGTCCCTTGGTAACCTCGCAGCCCTGGCGCAGGCCTGGTGACCACCATCTTGTACTTTCCTGAGGTGGACACCATGTGCTCTAGGCCTTATACCCATAGTGGTGCTCTGATTCCCTCTCACCAGCCTCAGTTCACCTGCATCCTTAAAGATTGTTTCCTGTTTGCCCAAAACTGTGGAGCAGCTCTGCCCTGGGCAAACTTCTCTGCCACCCAATGGGCTGCAACCATACCTTCTCCAAGGAGGTCTGGACCCCAGTCTTGAGGAAGGAGCTCCCCTTCCATGTTGTCCTTCCCTCGAGTACTCCCCCTCAGCCTTAGGGGACCTTTAGAGTTGTCTTTATACCTTTATGTTTACTCTCCTTTCATACCTTAATACTTCTTTATATTAAGCTTCTTTTGTTTAAATTACTGTGTGGTTTCTGTCTCCTGATTGGACCCAGACCAATATATAGCTTAACATGTAACTATTCCCAATTCTTGAAACTAAAACCTTAAGAAGAAATTTAGGACACACACTAGCAAGCAGAAGGTAATAGTTGTTAAAAATAAAGTGTTTTAGGCCAGGCGTGGTGGCTCACGCCTGTAATCCTAGCACTCTGGGAGGCTGAGGCGGGAGGACTGCTTGAGCTCAGGAGTTCAAGACCAGCCTGAGCAAGAGCAAGAACCCGTCTCTACCATAAATAGAAAGAAATTAGCCAAACAAGTAAAAATAGAAAAAAAATTAGCCAGGCACGGTGGCACGTGCCTGTAGTCCCAGCTACCTGGGAGGCTGAGGCAGGAGGATCACTTGAGCCCAGGAGTTTGAGGTTGCTGTGAGCTAGGCTGATGCCATGGCACTCTAGCCCAGGCAAGAGAGTGAGACTCTGTCTCAAAAAAAATAATAAATAAATAAAGTGTTTTATTTCATACTTTAATGAAGTAATATATGTTGATCAAAGTAGGAAATTAGAAAATACAAGAAAAAGGAAGGAAAAAAATCACCTGTAGAAAAATAATCACCCAAAGAACACCACTGTTACATCCTGGTGTGTAGGTGGCAGGCACTTGTAAGCTGCAGGAATAGATTCATGTCCATTTCTGCTCACAGCTGCTTGGGGTCGAGTACACGGGAGCCCTCCTGCTGAATGCATCAAGAGGGAAGGAGGGCTCAGCAGTGTTGCTCTGCCCACTGTATGTACATTGAAACCACCTTGTCAAAGTACCTTAAGCCATTAAGCCACTTCGGTGAATCTCCAGAGTTAAGCATCTTAAGCAGGCGATGCTCATGTTTGAGAATTGCCCTGTGGGACAGGAGAGACCAACCTGCACTAAACTGTGGATGTGTGTCGGCAGGGAAATCTAGAGGAAATTTTACAATTAATCCAATGGGGTTTGCTCTCACTTCCAGAAGAGCTGCACCTCATTCCATCCACCACCCTGTTGTATAATACTGCAGAAGTGTCCTCCTTCCTGAGTGTGACTGGGCACTGGGGGCGCTGTCCCATAGGCATGTCCTCTGTGAAATGTTTGTGTGTCTGCTTGAGGGAGTGGGCTGGTGCTCAGGAGCTAGGCCTGTTTCCAGTCTGTCTGCATCTCTCGTTGGGTCGTCTGCCTCCGGCATAAGCCACCTGCCTGCTCAGTGCCTTTAGGCCCCTTCCATTTAAAGGGGCTACTCTGAAGTTACAGCCACAGTTCCCCACAGGCCTCTCCCTCAACTCCTGACTGCCAATGCATGCACATGTGTATACACACACACACACACACACACACACACACACACACACATACACACACACTCCTTTTTTTCCTTAATGGACAATCCTAACTTCAAACATTGTGCATCATTGCCTTCCATGATGCCTTCGCCAGTCATCTCGATGTTTATATATGGAGATTTGGAGATAGGTCATATTCCATTTCTGGAAATGGTGGCCTTTTTGCATGTGTCTCTTGGGGATCAGGCTCCTTTTATTTTATTTATCTTTTTTTTTAGAGAAGGGGTCTCATTATGTTGCTCATGCTGGCCTTGAACACCCAAGCTCAAGCGATCCTCCTGCCTCAGCCTCCTGAGTAGCCGGGACTGCAGGCTTGCACCACTGCACCTAGCCATGAGGCTCCTTTTTACCCATCCAAATGTGTCAATCACACAACAACGACAAAAAGCAAATCGAAAACTTATTATCAAAAAGCACCAAGCTTGGCTGCTTAGCTAGGAAGTCTGGGAATACTGAGGGTAAGACGGGGCCCTTGCACTGTGCGCCAATTGGAGTGACAAGACCCAAACATTCAAGAAGTTGAATAATAAATGAGTTAAATCAGTTGCAAGAGTCAGCAAGCAACATAAAAGAGTGATCACAAGGCAGAATGTGATTAACGCATTACTAATGAGCTGTACAGTGTTGGGCAAGTCCTTCACCCTCACTAAGTATGATTTCCTTTCTTGATTGTATTCATGCGCTAGGGCTTCTGTAACAAAATGCCACAGACTGGGTGGCTTAAACAATGGCAATTTATTTTCTCACAGTTCTGGAGGCTGGAAGTCCAAGATGATAATGTCACAGGCTTGATTTCTTCTGAGGCCTCTCTCCTTGGCTTGCATGTGGATACCTCCTTGCTGAGTCCTCACACCATCGTCCTTCTGTCTGCGTTTTCTGTGTCCTAATCTCTTCTTATAAGGACACCAGCCACATTGGATTAGGGCCCACCCTAACAACCCCACCTTTTTTTTATTTATCTATTTTTTCTTTTGTATT
>NW_012150840.1:10043823-10061186 GCF_000956105.1 Propithecus coquereli
GGCTAATTTTTTCTATATAGATTTTTAGTTGTCCAAATAATTTCTTTCTCTTTCTAGTAGAGACAGGGTCTTGCTCTTGCTCAGGCTGGTCTCGAACTCCTGACCTTGAGCGATCCACCCGCCTCAGCCTCCCAGAGTGCTGGTGTTTGTTTGTTTTGAGACAGAGTCTTGCTCTGTTACCCAGGCTAGAGTGCTGTGACGTCAGCCTAGCTCACAGCCACCTCAAACTGCTGACCTCAAGCAATCCTCCTACCTTGGCCTCCCAGAGTGCTAGGGTTACAGGCATGAGCCACCTTGTCTGGACACGACCCCACCTTAACTTAATTACTTCTTTAAAGGCCCTATCCTTGGTCACATTCTGAGGTACTGGAGGTTAGGGCTTCAACATATGAACTATGAGGGGACAAAATTCAGCCCATAACATTGATGAAATGGAAATAATGATTCCTGGCTATCTTTAGTCATTCAAATATTAAGTGCCTCCTGTGTGCTGAGCACTAGGATTTCAGTGGTAGAGCACTATCGTCATGGAGTCTATAAAGGGGGATTCGATTATAAATCATCACACAAGTTCTAGGAAGGAGAGGGACTGCTGGGAGACCATCTAATCAGGCAAGAGATGGTTAGGGCCTGAACTAAGGCAGCTGAGGTGAGGACCGAGCGCACAGAAAAAATTTAAAGACCGGCTGGGCATAGGGGCTCACACCTGTAATCCTTGCACTTTAGGAGACCGAGGTGGAAGGATCGCTTGAGCCCAGGAATTTGAGATTGCAGTGAGCTTGAGGTTACAGTGAGCTATGATGATGCCACTGTACCCTAGCCTGGGTGACAGAGTGAGACCCTGTCTCTAAAACAAAAAACCTGTTGAACGGCCATATCCATCAGGTGTCTAACCTCATGGTTAAGAGCATAAGCTTCAGAGTGCACAAACTTGAGTTCAAATCCCAGCTTCTCCATGTCCTGGCTGTGTGATCCTGGGAGAGTTACTCAACCTCTCTGAGCTGCCATTTGTTCACTATAAAATGTGTATAGTAATATCTCCTTTAAAACGTTGTTGCTGAGAATTAAATCAGATTAAATATGTTCAGCACATAGCAGAGTGTACTCATGTATCTGGCACGTAGTAGTGCTCAATAAATGGAAGGCCATTATTATTGTTTCTAAATTTGGATGAAATGATGAGCAAATGCAAGCTTGCTTTTGGTTGGTTTCCTGTGTGTTTATAGGCCATGCCTCTGACTTAGATTTCAGTTCCTTTGCTCCATTTGGAAACATTTCCCTTTATTTATTTTATCGTTTGTTTCTGGAGATCAGAGGATTTCCCTGATGCTTAGCTCTTTGATATAACTGAATAGAAGGCACAAACATTGTGTTTACTAGAGGCAAATTTTGAGAAGTTAACTCAGTGTTCACTCCACACTCTCACCTCCAGGCGGCGCCCCTCCTCTGCTCATCGGCTTACAGTTCTGGTGTTAACCCTCTAACACAGAGCCCAAACCTTTTGACACCAGGGACCGGTTTCATGGAAGACCAGTTTTCCACGGACGGGGGTGGGTGGAGCTCAGGCGGTGATGAGAGTGATGGGTAGTGGCTGTAAATACAGATGAAGCTTTGCTCTCTCTGCAGGTTTCTAAATTTCATGGAAAACAAATCTTTCACTGGTCGGGGCTGGGGGGTGAGGTGAGGATGGGGTGAGGAGTACGAATGGGGTAGGGGGCGGAGCTCAGGAGGTAATGCTTGGCAGGGGGAGTTGGAGACCATAGCTCTAAACCAAGTCTGAAAACACCAAACCAAATCCTTAAAACCCAGAGGAGTATGGGCACCCAAAGGACAGTTTCACAAGGGGACTTGAAGAAAGTTTCTTCCCCATTCCGGCCACAGGAATTGACTTGAACCTACAATTCTCTAAGGAGGCCATGCTGTTATGTGCTTCTGTGTTTCTGCATGTGCCATTTGTGCGCAAGACATGTCCCATGCTACTTTACCTCACTAATGCCTCCTCTGACAAAACTCAGCTCAGATGGCACCTCCTCCATGAAGCCTTCCTTGATTGACTTTTTAGTCTGGGTCGGGCACCTCTCCACTCTGCTTCCATCTCACCCTATGCATAGCATTTGGATGGAACTACAACATATAGTTTTAAATGTTTTATTACGGAGAACTTCAAACAGGAAAAAATAAATTATCTAATAACTCCCCTACATCAATCTTACTGAATTGTAATTTTTGATTTTCTTATCCAATTCACCCATTGGATAATGACCTCCATGAGGAGAGGACCTGCATTTTATGACATTTTATCCCCAGCTCCCATGTCTGATGTAGATACTCAATATAGGTTTGAGAAATAAATGGAAGAATACTAGGTCCTATTCCTTTGTTCATACTCTTCTTCTTTTTTCCCCTTTTTTGGGAGGTTCTCCCCATCTATGCCTTCAGTCTTTGAGAGGCAAGCAGGGGCCAGCCATGGGCACTCCCCCAGCACTAAGGACTAAGGGTGGCTTGACGTGACACCCTCCTCCGTCAAAGCTCAGTATGTTAGAAACAGCATGGGCTTGGAACCGCACACGTGTATTCATATTTCAGCTCTTTCTTTTTTTAAAAAAGTGAACATTGCAAGTTAATTTAATATCTCTGAGCCTCATTTGCATTGTCTGGAAAAACAGGGATTATATTACTTTGCCACATGGTTGTGAGAATCAACTAAGATACCCAATTGCTGGACGCATAGTAGGTGTGCAAAAAAATGCTCATTTCCTTTCCCGTGGGTTTTATGTTGGTTCTAGGGAAATGACTTCATCCTGGGAGAGGAATGGCTATTGTTCATTATGCAGCTGGAGCAATGACCTCATGGATCTTTGGGAAACAGCAGCTTCCCCTGCCCAGGCATAGGAAATGGGATGTCAGCCTCCCTGCGTACCCAAGTACCCAAGCCCTCCGTATCCAACAAGGCCAGGGCAAAAAGAGAAGGGGCTGCAGTGCCCCTGCACTGTGCCCTCCCAGCTCTATTTGTCCATTCTTCCGTTCATTCATTCACCCAACACGCCATGTACTTGAGCGCCTACTGTGTGCAGGTGCAGGACTAGGTGCTGGGACCCCGCGGTGAGCAGACAGACTTGGCCACTGCCCTCACAGAGTTAGCAGTGGACTTTAGGTCAAGGTGAGAGACAGGCGAGTCTTGCAACAGCCCGAACTGCAACTGCGGTAAGGGTTATAAACAGAAAGTGTAGGTTTTGGGAGGGAATGATGGGGGGAGTCTAATCTGCTCTGGGAACTGGAGGGCTTCCCTGAGGAACTGATTTTGAAGCTGAGATATGAAGGACAAATGGAAGTTAGCCAGGCCAAGTGGGTGGGGAGAAGAGAACCCTTCCATCTTTCCACTCCCTACTTACCCTTTTTCCCCGTCAACCCAGAGCACTTGCCTTCACTCAAGGATGCATACAGATCAACTATCTTTAAAGAACAGATTCCAGATCCTGAGAATCTCAGGCTCGTTCTGGCCAGCGTTTTGCTGACTCTATCCTGAGCACAGTCTTCTGCCCTATGGGTCCATCTTTTTTCTCTCCTTACCTCACTGCACTCCTTAGCCTCTCTCCATCAGAGCAATCACGCAACACCCTGAGCCTGTCCTTCCTGCTGTGGCACAGCTAGAGGCCAGGGCCCCGGGACCCAGAGATTGGCAAGGGCACGCAGGTATTCTGTTGCTGGGTAATGGGACCCAGCCCAGCCAAGGGCAAAAAATGAACTTGATGTCAGGCCTGGGCAAGGTCAGCCAACAGATGGTCTGTGAGCCTCTAAAGGACAAGAAGGAATCACTAAAAATGGAGCCAGGTTGCTTTCATTTTCTTTTCTTGACTAGGCTGGCAGATCAGGGCAACGCTGGCAATAAAAGGCAAGATCCCAGATACCTTTTGTGGACGAGAAGGACGAGTATGTGCCTGGTCAGACTATAGCCATACGGTGTCATCTCCAGTGACACTGCTGTCCTGAATGCTGTGCTGTTTGAGGGTTTTATTGACAACTTGGATGTAGATAGGGTGATCAAAGATGACACTAATCTGGACAGGGAGATAATAAAAACAATTATAGTTAGCTTTTATATGCCACACACTTGCATACTTATTTCTTTATTTTTAAGAGATGGGGTCTCACTCTGTCTCCCAGGCTGGAGTGCGGTGGTACAATCATTAACTCACTACAGCATTGAACTCCTGGGCTCAAGGGATCCTCCCGCCTCAGCCTTCCCAGTTGCTGGGACTACAGGCTCATGCTATCATGCCTGGGTAATTTTTTTTTTCTGTTTTAGAGATGGAGTCTTGCTCTGTTGCCCAGGCTGATCTCGAACTTCTGACTTCAAGCGATCCTCCCGCCTCGCCCTCTCAAAGTGCTGGGATTACAGGTATGAGCCACCTGGTCTGGCTACTTTTTACTTTTTAGTTAATTCTCATGATGATGCTAAGAAGTAGGAACTATTACCGTCCTTAGTTGACAGATGAGGAAACAGAGACTTAGAGGGATTAAGCAACATGCCCAGTGTCACATAGCTAGTAAGCGGTGAGATGGGCTTGTAAAACCACCTAAAGCTGTCACCAGCCATGACAAACTCCACCTACCCATCCATCCATCCAGCCAGCAAATAGTTATTGAGCTCCTTCCAAGTGCCAGGAAGTGTCTGGGGTAAGGCATTCAAGGCCCTGTGCCCAGGGAGCTTTTCTCCTGGTGAGGAGAATGAGAATAAAGAAGTAAACAAATGAAAAAGATAATTTCACAGAAGTGCGATCACAAAGTGGAGCCACAGGACAGGGCCACTTTATACTGAATGGCCAGGGAAGATGTCTCTTTGGAGGTGATATCTGTGGCCAAAAGGAGGTGTGTTGGGAAGGATCTGGGGAAGCCCTTGGGCAGGAGCGGGTTTGGCGTCTTTGAGAAACAGCATCGACTTTAATCGGTTCTAAGTGAGCTGCGAGTCTATGCTAAGTTTCAAGAAGTTGATTGGGATAAATGTCAGGTCTTGTGCTTGGGCTCACAACAGCACCTGCCTAAGCCCAGGACACTGTGGACTGGCCTAGCCTGGGCATGAGTGGGAGAAGCTGGAGGTTCAGTTGACCTGGAAAGTTGTCACGACCCTGAGCTGCCCTGACAAAGTAGTGTCTGGGGTGGCAAAGGCGATGGGTTCTCTCCTCTCTGTGCTGGTGAGATCCCACCTGCAGATCTGTTCATGCCTTGGGTGCTCACAACAGACAAATTAGACTGTCTCACCTGGAGAACTGCCACCAGGATGGCGAGCAGGATGGGTCAGAAAAACCATCTATTCCCCGCAGAGAAGATTTGGGGAGCCACGAGAGCGACCTCTGGAAAATCTATGAGAATAAAGAAGTCAGTGGGAAGGAGTTACAAGGAATCAGACTTTCTTTCCTTCTTTGTTACTCTGATAAAATATGTGCATAAAATTTCTAAAGTAGAAAAAAGGTATTAAAAAAAGGAAAAGAAGTCACCTTGAATCCCATTATCCAGATGTAATCAACGGTAACATTTGGCATAATTTCTTCCAATATTTTTTCCAGGCTTTTAAAAAATATAGTTAAATCATAGTGTGTATATGCATGATTTTGTTGATATATATGTGCATGTATGAATGTCTAGGGAGGCAGGGAAGGGGAGTGGTGAGAGGTGGGCTCTGAAGTGCTTGGCCTGGGCTTAAATCATGGCTCTGCCCCTTATTATCTGTGTGACCCTGAGCAAGGGACTCTGCCTCTCATCCCTCATTCTCATCATCTGAAAAGTGAGGATAATATTGGTATCTACCACATAGAGTTGTTTGAGTAGTAAATGAGGTAATAATATTTATAAATACTAAACACCGTGCCTGAACAAATCTGAGTTACATGTTTGATAAATGTTAATAAATAAATACCAGCTGGCATGGTGACTCACGCCTGTAATCCCAGCACTTAGGGAGGCCAAGGTGGGAGGATCGCAGTACTTGAGGCCAGGAGTTCAAGACCAGCCTGGACAACATAGTGAGACGCTGTCTCTACAAAAAATAAAAAATGTTAACTAGACATAATGGTGCTCACCTGTAATCCCAGCTACTGAAGAAGCTGAGGTGGGAGGATCGCTTGAGACCAAGAGTTCAAAGCTGCAGGCTGATAATGCCACTGCACTCTAGCCTGGGTGACAGAGTGAGACCTGGTCTCCAAAATAAATAAATAAATAAATAAATATCATCCTTCTTTCACATTATATCATAAGCATTTCACAGTGACATAGGGAACTTTATGTAAATATCTTTCTATTGTCTGAATAAAGCCCCATTGTATATTTTTACTATAGCTTGTGTAAATATTCCCCTGATGTGAGACATTGTTTATTTCCAATGTTTCACTATTTATAAACGATGATTACCTCATGCCAATCATTTGGTCTACACTTCCATTTAGTTCATTTGGATAGAGTCACAGAAGTGAAATTACGGGGTTAAAGGATGTGGACTTTTTTTTTAAACATTTTTAAAACATTTTTTTTTCAGATAGGAAAAACACACAAATGGTAAAACATTCAGATAGTCCAGTAAGAATATCCTGCAACTCCTGTCTCCTAGTTTTTCCACTCAGTGGCACCAAAATCAGTTTCTTGTTTATGCTTTGAGAGGTAATTAGTACAAACAGCAGATATATATATGTATAACCACCATTTTTTAAAAAACAAAAAGTGATATACCATAAGCACATCTTGCACTTTTCACCTAATATATCTTACAGACATTTCCTACCGTTACATAAAGAGCCTTCTCCTTGATTTTAATACCTGCAGAGTATTTCTTGTTAAGGACAGACAATAATTCAACTGGAGATTTTAAAGATGGCTCATGCATATCAATGACTCATTTAGCAGAAGTGAGCTCTGGTTTACCTCTATACCCTATAACCTCAGCTAATTAGTGGAACCAGGATTAAAATCCAGATCAGCTCAAAGGCATGTTATCTCTGAAAAGATGTACAAAGACTAGTTAACAGTGGTTGTCCCAGGGGAGAGGACCAATTGCTGGAGAATACCCTCCGCACTGTTCCCAGAGAAGATCTGTCGGAAAATGAACCGTCTGGCTCGTGCTTGGAAGTCAGCCAGATAACTGCAGCCTCTACAGCAGATTCTTGTAAATGTGTGGGGCACCAGGCAACGCAGAGTGGAGGGACCTGTGGCTGGAAGAGAGTGGGTACGCTCTCCCTAAAGACTCTCACGCCCAAACACATTTACATACAGTGCCAGGCAAACACCAAGTTGAGGCCTCAAGATAGCAAAGAGATCGTCTGAAGAACAAATGCTTTGCATGCATGTGGCTGGCTGTCTGGGTAGGTAGGCATGGCCCCCACTGAGCCCGAGTATCTTTTCCAAGGTCTGATTCTTGCAAATCCTCTCAGGTGTGGAGTGGAGAGAAGCAGCACCTTACCACAGTGACAGTGAGAGGGGAGGCCCCCACTGAGCCTTACTGCAGGGACAGAGGGTGTCTTGGTCCCATCCAGTAATGCCAGTTTCAGAGAGAGAGGAGTGAGGCCTGTCGGGTGTGGGTACAAGAGCCAAGGAGGGATCCTGGCTTCCTGGAGGATTTGCAGAAAATGACCAATCAGAAGTGATGAACTTTCACCTAATCCTGTTCCTGAACCCAGTGAAAGAGCCAGTCCTGGCTGGGCAGTGGCTCACGCCTGTAATCCTAGCACTCTGGGAGGCCGAGGTGGGAGGATCGTTTGAGCTCAGGAATTTGAAACCAGACTGAGCAAGAGTGAGACACTCGTCTCTATAAAAAAAAAAAAAAATTTTTTTAATTAAAAAAAAAGAAAAGAAAGAGCCAATCCTATAAGGGTTAGGATGGGGTGGGGGTGGGAGTTACTGAGAATCTTGGCTCTGAGGGGCCCTGGAGAGATCTGGACATCAGGAGGGCTGGAGTCTGAGGGCTGAGCCTGAATCTGGCTGTTGGAGAGTGTGTAGTGGGGGTAGCCTGAGAGATCCCAGGATGGTTTCACAAAGTGAACACGTGGTGCTTCTACAAAGGCTACTGAGGGGCCCAGTGGGAGAGAGCCAGAGGGCTCTTGGGGGCTGGAACTGGGTAGAAGGGTGTGGAGGTCCCACTGCAAGGTCTCACTTCTGAGGCCACAGTGACCCATGGGGAACTTGGATCCCCGAGTTTGTTAAATTTTGGGGGCCTGGGGGTCATTGGACTGTTAATTATGTTTTCTCTGCATAATGGCTGTGACCTTTGTCAAATTACTTCTTGGTTTTGAGCGTCTATGTCATCATTTGTCATACAAGCCTTGTCCTCTTCTGAGGCATATTATAGAGCAGTACTTTAGAATAATCTATGAAGCCGGGGAACCCAGCAGGAATGTAGAAATAGTGTCTTTGTTAATATGATCACATAATATTGAAATGCCCCATAACTAGATGAAAAGGTGCATTCACAGACATTCCCCAACTCCAAAAGATAAAAAAGTGCATTCATAGACACCCTCCTTAACTCCAAATTCCACCACATACTGCTGGAACTGACAACTATTTCTGCCTGAGGGTTAGTATCAAAGTTGAATTTTAGATGTGTAAATCACATCTGTTGGCTCCTTGGGGCTGTACAGAGCCCTGAGGTGCTGGGTGGAAGGTCTTGAGCCTGAACAAGTGTGTGCAGGCCTTCCTTTCTTCTTGTCTTTGTACCTCCTTGCTCCATTCTCAGCCCTTCCCAGCAACACGGAGATCAAAGCTGCTCCCTAGGCCATACAAAGCCACTGCTGGAAAAGCCACATGAACGCTGCAGCTCTTTGCTGACTGGGGCTGGGAGTGGTGCCAGGCCAGAGATTTTGGAAGAGAAGCCTTGCAAATGCTGGATTAAGAGTCCGGAGCAGATGTTGGCTGTGGATTGACAGCATTCAGAGCTGGGCAGGCAGCAGGCGTGGGCTGGGATTTGGATATCTCAAAAAACCATGAACAAAGAGCTGCAGATTACACTGTAGAGAGAATGAGGAAGGGTCAGCTGTCAGGAGTTCCCAGGGGAGCCCACTCAGTCCCCCAGAATCACAGTGAATCTTTTCAAATGAGAAAGAAAGGGCACAGAACAAGTGCTCATGTGAACACCTCCTTGACACCTCACCCACAGAGTACTCAATGGATATTCCCCCCTCTTTCAGCTCTATACTCGGCCTCCCTATTTTAAAAACGGGAACAACTTAATGCCTGAAATTTGCAAGGGAGTCAGGATTTGAGAAATGGTAGAAATGCGGGCACCATATCCATTAACCATGTTTTTGCACACAAAGCCCAGCTGCTCTGCTCAGACAGAGCTGATCTTACTGCCTTTTGGGACAGGTGATTTAAAAGGGACCAGAGAGGTATGCCAACCAGAAGAGACTCTGTCCCCGGGCATGCTTGAAATTCTGCCATTGCCAGTTTGAGCACTGGGTAGCTGAATCAGGGCAAAGAAGAAGGGAGGAAAAAGGAGAGGCCAGGAGACCTGAAAAGACATAATGAAAGATACACTTGGATGACGACAGTGACCTGCTTAAGGGCAGCCTTAGCAAGAAGACACATCTCACGGTGTAGAGAAAAAAGCACTGGTTTTGGAGTCAGGCAGACCTGGGTTTGAATCCTGGCTCTGACACTTACTATTTAATAGTTGGTGACTTTCAGCTAGTCACTTAATGTTTCTGAGCTCCCATTTCCTATCACTAAAGTAGGGCTAATCATTCCTGCCTTACAGGGTTGCTACGAAAGTGAACATGTTCCTCGTGCACACATGTAATTTGTTAGAATCTGCAGCCCCAAAGTCATCACAGACAATGTGTGTCTGGGGCTGGGATGTTCTGTTAGCTGAGCAAATTCTCTTTGCTGTCATCCTTCACCTTAGCTCAAGATCCGGGCTTGTTCTTGGACGGTTACTTTGGAAACTGCGATGACATTCCCTGCAAGCTGTTGAAAGGCTGGAGGCTTGGATTTCATTGAAACCTTCAAAAGGTATTTGCATTTTGAGGCCAGTTTCCCTTTGTCATGTTTTTTCCATTCATTTTTGGCTGTTAGGAGAAGGGTTTTCATCCTTCTAGTTCCCCTGAAATTAATTTTTCTCTGAAACTATTTCTTACCACCAAAGAAGATCTGGGCAGTCCCCCAGCAATATGCAAAGCGGGTAGGGCAGGCACTTGGGAAGGGTCAAAAGAGAAGCAAGAGGAGAGAAATTCCACCAATTTGCAGGGAAGTCAGAAAAAGGAATAGATGTACTAGCAGCAAATAGAGAAAGTGCAGGGCATTAGCGGTGATGATAGGTAGAGGGCCTTGTGGCTGGTGGGTCACTCCCCAAGTTACTGTGGGAACCAGCAATCCTTGTGGACAGGCTTTTGGCCACAGCCCAGGGACTCCTATCCCCTCCAGGGCGCAGAGCAGGCAGTCCCCCATGAAGCTGTGCAGGGGATGCCTCTGCGTAAGTTCTGAAATTAACACCACATTTGTCCTCAGAGTCTTCTGGCTCCCCGTTCTATAGGCTCCTGTTGCCTCTGGAAGGCTAATGGCTTCTCCTGGTCACTGCTGTCAATAAGCCCCATCTCACAAATTGCCTATCACTACGCAGTGCAGGGCCAATTTCCTGGGCAGGCAACCTGTGTAGTTGTACCAGATTTTGTGCTCAGAAGGACCCCACCTTGGTTTAATACTCTGCTATCTCCATAGTAATTTTATCTCTGAACTTGCGTTTTATAAGTGAAATCCAATGGCTCAATGCAGCATGGATGTGAGCAGTGGAGATTAGGTGCCTGGTGACAGCACACACAGGGTGGGGCAGGCATCAGGAACACAGAACAAAGGGCCTGGTGGCCCTACAAGCCCATTCGTGCCTCAAACAGTCTGAAGTACCACTGGGCCCCAAGGTGGGCACAGCCTGAGTGCAGGCTGGTGGCAGTGACGGTGACAGCAGCAGCAGCCATGGGAAAGAGAAGGGACTATACAAGGCAGCAGCATGAGGACCCATGATGCAAGAACTGCTTATCTGTCCCCGGCTTCATAAATAACAGCTCTTAGATCTAAGCTCCAGGACAGGAATTGCTGGCCCTCAGGCAGTAAACTTTGTCAGCAAATTATTGCAAAATAAAAGCGTATATATATGGACATTGCAATACAGCATATCAGCAAATTATTAGAACTCTTTGAAGAGTTCTGAATCTTCAGTTTTGAAAAGTGCTGCAAAATTGCAAAGAAAATATTCATAGATGTAGAAAGAGAAATTAAATTGAAAAGTTGTTGTATTAAGTGGAAGAGAACATTTTCATATGAAGCCCGGGCGCAGTGGCTCACGCCTGTAATCCTAGCACTCTGGGAGGCCAAGGAGGGAGAATCTCTCAAGGTTAGGAGTTCAAGACCAGCCTGACCAGGAGCAAGACCCCATCTCTACTAAAAACAGAAAAAAATTAGCCAGGCGTGGTGGTGCACGCCTATAGTCCCAGCTACTCAGGAGGGTGAGGCAGGAGGATTGCTTGAGCCCAGGAGTTTGAGGTGGCTATGAGCTAGGCTGATAACACAGCACTCTAGCTGGGGCAACAGAGTGAGACTCTGTCTCAAAAAAAAAAAAAAAAAGCTTAGGATAAACCAATTATTAATAAGCAAGACAATTTCAAAATTAATTTTTCTTGTACTTGAAGATGTAGTGAATGAATGCATAAGTAGGTGTTTTAAATTATGCACAAAAGATGAAGCCATTTTTAGTGTCTTACATGACCTCTACAAGTTATAGGAAGTGTTGGAGGAAACATTAAAAGACCATTGTGTAAACTTACATTTAAAATTAAATTCAGAATTCCATGAAGCTGATTTGCATGAAGAATTCAATTTGTTTAGAAAAATTGTTCCATGAGAATCATCAACTCTAAATGCACTGAAATTTATATTTTGAAATAATTTAGCAGAATTTTTGGGAAAAACTTATCAGTATTTCAATATTGTCACAGCTCATTAAATACTCTTAACAGCTTCAGTAATAGTTTCATCAGCAGAAAACTTTTTCTCAGAATTAAAAATCATCAAAAATTATTTGCTGACATAGTGTCTCATGCCTGTAATCCCAGTGCTTTGGGAGGTAGAAGCAGGAGGATCCCTTGAGGCCAGGGGTTCAAGACCAGCCTGGGCAACATAGTGAGACCCTGTCTCTCCAAAAAATTAATGTGAAAAAGAATTAGTCAGGCGTGGTGGCACATGCCTGTCATCCTAGCTACCCAGGAGGCTGAGGCAGGAGGATTGCTTGAACCCAGCAGTTTGAGGCTGCAGTGAGCTATTGTGGTGCCACTGTACTCCAGTCTGGGTGACAGAGTGAAACCCTGTGTCTGGGAAAAAAAAAATATATATATATGTATGTACACACACATATATATATATAATTTATGATCTTGCATTTGCCAAGGGCAACTAATAGTGCTTTCAATTATATTGACAGAAAATAAACTTGCTAAAATTGTAAATTTTGATGAACTAATAAATTAATTTTCAGAAAAGTAAGCCAGGAAAATCTTTTGATCAATCCAGATACTATAACATTAATAAAGTATTGTTATTTATTGCATTATATAAAATATGACAGGAAAAGTATCTTTTTTGCCATTTGTGAATTTATTTTGTTATTCATGTATCACTATTACCCCTATTATGTTTTATAAGTAATAAAATTTTTTAAAGGCAAAAACTTTATATAGTCTAATACTTTTGGCAGCACTTATTTCCTGCACTTTGAACAAGGGCGCTGCATTTTTATTTTGTTCTGAGCCCTACAAATTATGTGGTCAGCCCTGTACCAGTGCGTTGACGTCTCTGTAGATTGCAGAGAAGCCCATAGACATTTGAATTTTAAAAGTTCCTCTAAACTCTTCTCAACAGAGGATTTTGGCCCTCCCGCAGGGGACATGGACAATGTCTGAAGGCAATTTTTTTGTTGTTACAACTACAGGGCTGCTATTGGCATCTAATGGGTAGAGGCCAAAGATGCTGGTAAACATCTTACAATGTACAAGACTGCCCACGAAACAAGGACTTACCCTGTCCAAAATATGAATACTGTTGCAGTTGAGAAACCCTGCTCTAGCATCTTGTTACGCAAGTGTGGGCTTTGGACAAGCAGCACAGCATCCATGGTGGATTGTTTGAAATGCAGACTTCCAGGCCCCACCTCAGACCTACTAAGTCAGAATCTGCATTTTAACAAGATCCCTAGGTGATTTGTGCACACACAAAAGTTTGAGAAGCATTTAGCCATGGGATGCAAATCCCTAATGATATGTCTCAGACATGTCGGGGGAGCCCTGTTCTGCCTCTTCAGTCACACTGAGTTATGCCAGCCCTGCAGGGACTCTATGGACCACACTGTTCCTGCCACTTTCCTCTCATTTCTTGGCCATCCCCTGAGGCCCTCCCAGGAATGTGGTAGGCAGGCCCAGGTACAAGGACACTGAGCACTGTCCTACAGCTCCTCAGCCCTGGTACTCACTCTAATTTTGAACTTGTACTCCTGCCAAGCAAGTATGCAAAGAAGGAGAGCAGGCTGGCGTCAGACCTGGGAACTTTAAAGCTCTGGCCTGTCTCCCACCTGGCCCCAGGCCTCCTGCTGCAGTGGGCCTGAGGACTCTTGCCACATGCCTCCATGTACGAGGGATTGGTCCTTGGGCATGCCACTGCTTTTACAGCATGGACCTTGGAACATGATCTTCTGTCTGGAACTCCCTCTCCCACTTTATCTGCCTCCTGCTGAGCCTTCAAGGCTCACTCATCTGCCGCTCTTGGAAGCTTTCAGGCTTCCTCAGGGTTCCATAGCTACCAGGAGACAGACCCATGATATGGCTCCAACCTCCAGGGTCAGCAAAGTCCTGGTAGGACCAAATAAATGAAGGTCAGGCAGGGGCTGCATTAAAAGCAGGGCTCCTGACCACATGGATGCAGGCCCAGTGTTTACAAAGCAGTCTGCAATGGACAAGAGAGCCCTGAACAGCAAAGACCCATCCTGTGTACCACAGACTTTTATGCCCCCAGGGGATTTTAATGTAGGAAAAAACCCTGTTATGATGATCAGAAATACAACTACAAGAAGAATGTGCTTTATTTTTCAGTACTTCACTGAGAGCTCACCATTTCAGAAAACGACAGCAACATTGTTCCAGGCAATTGCGTCACTAACACCACACACCTACATCTATCTGCACTTGTAATTGCAGTGGCAGTGGCTCTAGATGCAAGCAGCCTTTTCTTTCTTCTTTATAGTACAGTTAGGACATTCTATTAATTGATTGCTTTTTAGTAAGCTTTTTTTTTTTTTTTTTTTTTTTTGAGACAGAGTCTCACTGTGTTGGCCAGGCTAGAGTGCCGTGGCGTCATCCTCGCTCACAGCAACCTCAGACTCCTGGGCTCAGGTGATCCTCCTGCCTCAGCCTCCCGAGCAGCTGGGACTACAGGCATGTGCCACCATGCCCGGCTAATTTTTTCTATATATTTTTAGTTGTCCAATTAATTTCTTTCTATTTATAGTAGAGATGGGGTCTCGCTCTTGCTCAGGCTGGTTTCGAACTCCTGAGCTCGAACAATCTGCCCACCTCAGCCTCCCAGAGAGCTAGTATTACAGGCGTGAGCCACCGTGCCCGGCCTTTAGTAAGATTTTTATTGAATAACTACGTACTTCAAAAAAAGTTAACAAATCGTAAGGGTGCACCTCTATGAACTTTTGCAAAATGAACACATCTATATAAACAGGACTCAGATCAAGAAACAGAATATTCTCAGCACCCTGGAAGTCCGCTCATGGTGCCTCCAAGTCATAACTCCTCCTAAAGATAACTACCATCCTGGCTTCTAATACCTTAAATTAATTTTGCCTACCTTCGAACTTGATAGAGTGGAATCATACATTGCATACTTGTTTTGGGTCTGGCTTCTTTCAGCCAAAATTATATTTCTCAGATTCATTCATGTTGTTGTGTGAATCAGAAGTTTGTTCATTCTTGTCATGTGGACATATCACAACCTATTTATCCATTCTCCTGTATGTGGACAGTTGCACTGTTTCCAGTTTCTGGCTATCATGAGTAACAGTGCTATGAACATTCTTGTGTATGTCTTTTGGTGAACATATACACGTATTTATTTATTTATTGGAAATATGTGTGTGGGCAGATGATGCTATGATTTTCATTTCGTGGTAGTGGGGGAGGGGTGTCATAAAATACTTGTTACCCAAAGCGGGCACAAGTTCTGAGGTAATGGTTGAGACCCTGAAGTTTGAAGCAGGTGCTTCTTTCCATTATTTATTTGTCTGTCCACGAGGATTGTCCCTGCTGTCCTGTGCTCCGAGCTGGGAAATGCCAAGGCTGTGCTCTTTGGAGGGACAGAGTCTGAGAATCTTGCCTTAAGGCTGGAGGGCAGAGGCTTGCATTCTCACTCCCACCACTAGAGGCCAGGCATTCACAAGGGACTGGGGACCAGCGGCCCCTCCTTCCAGGCTGGCTTCCTCTCAGGTTCCTGCCCCTTCATTTTCCTTGGTAACTGGGAATCCAACTGTATTGGGAAAAAATGAAAAAAACAAAATAAAATAAAAAGAAATCTTTATGGTGCATCTTAGTGGAGGCAGATGGAACGAACACACTTTTAGGGCATTAAACATTTCTCACCTGGCTTGTGGACCCACCTTCCCTGTTAAATGGAGAGTCTCTGGGGTCTGGCTGCCTCCTGGGGGGTCCTCTAGTGCTCCCTACGCTCACTCACCAGACTGGCTCTGTTGGGAGCTCAGCTAGCTCTGGGCCACTGGGGCGATTCCCATGGATTGACTTCTGCAGACACATGTGCTGGGAGCTTTCAGTTTCCCAGTTATAAATGTTTTACATTTCAGTGGTGAATATTTAACAATTTGTTCTGGGTGGGGAGCTGATTTATCGTGTTTGCTCATTTCAGTGATGTAAATACTTCCACCATGTCTGATTTCAAGCTATCAATGTGATGTCACTGAATGTGGAGGTGGGAAGAGATGCTAAGTAGCATACTATTATATAGCATTTCCGCTACACAAATATAATAGATGTAAATAAACTTGAAAGCATAGAGTACAATGTAGTAAAATAATTAGAAAGTGGTAAGTTTTGAGTATTTATTACTTTAAAATTATAATTTATTTAATTTCACATATATAATTTAATTTTCAGTAAAGGCTGTATTTAATAACTGGCTCACAAAAATCTTGGGAATCTTACAACTGGCTCTTGGGAGACAGTACGAGCAGGCTTCAGCACACCCCTGCAGGTAACCTGCTCTGGTCTCCTTTTAAAAATCATGTTTGCTCTTTACAGTGCCAATCAGAGTTGCATTCCTTAAGAAGCAGGCAGGCCTGGCCCTGCTACTTAGTAACTGTGGCCTTGGCCTTATATTTAAACTTTCTGTATCTCAGTTTCTTCATCGCAAAATGGAGATAACAGTATTAATATCTATTTATAGGTTACTGCAAGGATTAAACAAGATCATATATATAAAACCATTGGCACAGTGCCTGGCAGACAGTACATACTTCATAAATTGGAGCTTTTTTTGTGTGTGTAGGGGGGTGTTGATTAATGTGCCTAGGGGTGAAGCTGCACCTTGGGTTCTGCCATCTGCACCTTCAAAATACTCTGAGTTATGGCCAGAGTGTCCGATGCCTGGCCAGCCAACAGGTCCTGGAGCCGAGAGCCCTGCTGAGGCACGGGGTCTGCCAGAGCTTCACAGCCCTGTGCCTGCCTCTGCAGTCTGAAAGCGGGGCACCTCCAGTCTTCCATCCACTGGCAGTTCAGAGCTAGCAGGGCCAATCATACAGCCCTCTTCTTTCACTCAGCCCTGAGGAAGAAAGTCTCAGAGGGAAAGCAGGGTCAAAGGACCTGAGAGTGGAGGAGGGGATTGTAGGCTGGCTGACTAGAAAGGCCTCAGGCCAGGGGCTGTCTCCAGTCCCCTCCCCCTTCCCTGCTGACTCTCTCCCAGAGTCACTAACCAGCCCTTGGGCAAAGGGCAGGGAGGAGTTGCAGGTCATCGGCTGGCTGGCACCCGCTGGCTGAGGGATCTGGAGTTCATCCTTCTTCCACTGGGGTTACCATCTGGGGACACAGAATGCAGATGCTCCCTTTCTACCCTGGCTTTTCCTTGTGTGAAAAATGGGGCCAACGCTTTTAACCAGCTTACCTGGTCTAGGTCAGGGACGGAAATGCTGGCAAGGACTATTCAGTGTTTCAGAAAAGCAGGAGGGGCTGGGTTGTCCTCTTACATATAGCTGCTGACTAGGCAGCCACAAGTGCCTATTTTCTTTCTTTCTTTCTTTCTTTCTTTCTTTCTTTCTTTCTTTCTTTCTTTCT
>NW_012150840.1:10061236-10073480 GCF_000956105.1 Propithecus coquereli
CCCTCCCTCTCTCTCTCTCTCTCTCTCTCTCTCTCTCTTTCCTTCTTTCTTTTGTAATTTTGTAATCACAAGAACATCAAGTAAAGGTCCATATTTTCTAGGGCTGGGATCAGGGTTGAGGTAAGCAGGGAACCATAGTTGCTGCTCTGGGTAGCCTGGGTCTGAGCTCTATAAAGACCCCTCTGACCAGTGGCCAACAAGGGATTAGGCCACCAAACCTGGCTCCCACAGGTTTCTATTAATAACAAGCACCAAGGAAGTGTGCCCTGGGTGATGGTGCAGGCTCACATATTCAGAAAACCACCTGAGCTCAGGATCTTCTTCCTCCCTCAACTCCTTCTGGCCTAGCCGCCCCCGGCCCACCCATCTGGGACTCTGACTTTCTGAGGTGGTGGCCTGAATACTTAGACTTCCTTGGCAGTCAACAGGGTTTACTTTCATGGGGCTTTGAAAGCTGCCCAAAGAACCTTGAATTGAAACATGAAACCTGTGCTAATTCCTATATGAGATCAGACAAGCCAGTTATCTCTCAATGTCTCAACTTCCTTATAGGTAAAACTGGAGATAATAATGTCTCTTCATTTTATGGGGATGTTGTGAGGATAAAATAAGCTGGTATACAAAAAAGCACTTTAAAAAAGATCAAGAGATATATAAGCACAATTTGAGACATTACTTACTATTTTTATTGGGAGTAGGAGGAGTCTCATGATTTCTTTGGGAAAGCGTGACCTTTGGAACAGACAAACAGGAATGAATTCTGGTTTTGCAACATACATAATTTGTGGTTTTGATAAGTCACAAAAATCTCTCTGAGCCTCGTGAGTAAAATGGTGTCAATGATACTTAACTTGAAGGATTGTTGCCAAAATTAGAGGTTACATGTATAAAGAAGTCCCTACCAGGTACCTGGTGCACAGTAGGTGCTCTCTATGTAGTAGCTGTCATTACTGCTATTATAGGTAATAACCATAGCAACAGAGATAACATGTGCTCATTCTGAACCTTTTCTCTCACTTTGAGAGAGTCAGACTCCTCTGTCCTGCCAGCAGGTGATAAAGGCATAGGCTCCTTGTTAGATTCCTGGGAGGGGAAGAAGGAGCGGCATGTCTCCTGATTTTTACCACAGGAGTGTGTAACTCATTCCGGTTTGCCCGGGACTGCCTTAGTCTTAGCACTGAAAGTTTCATGTGCCAGGAACTCCCTTGGTCCCAGGCAAACTGGGATGGTTGGCTACTCCACTCACTACCAGCTGGTACCAATCTAACCCCTAAGCCAGTTTCCAGTGGCTAGATTAAGAGTATTAAGATGTGTGCTAGAAATCTGGAAGGACCCAGGAATATTAGCTCAAAGAGCCATCTTAAGTCCTTTTAGACTAAGGCAGGATCTGAATATATAAGTGAAAATTTTAAAAATTAGCTCTGGCCTTAAAATTCATTATGTTAGGTATAAGAAACAAAAAAATCAATTATGAAGGCCACATATTGTATGATTCCATTTACGAAGTGTTCAGAACAGGCGAATCTATAGAAACTGAAAGTAGATTATTGGTTGCCTAGGGTGGGAGATAGGGAAGGTGGTGGGGAGGGAGGAGATGGGGAGTGACTGCTAATGGGTACAGAGTTTCTTTTGGGATCTTGAAGATGTTCTAAAATTGATTGTGGTGATGGCTACACAACTCTGTAAATATATTAAAAACCATTGAATTGTACATTTTAGATGCATAACTGTATATTTTATTTTCCATTTTTTTTAAGAGATGGGGTCTCACTATATTGCCCATGCTGGAGTACAGTGGCTATTCACAGGGATGATCATTGCACACTACAGCCTCGAACTCCTGGGCTGGAGCAATCCTCCTGTCTCAGCCTCCCAAGTCTCCGGGACTACAGGTGTGTGCCACCAAGCCTGGCTGAATTATTCTTAATCCTCATCTTGGGAAATCTTCAGTGGCATAAAAATAATGTTTCTCCTAGGCCAGGAAGTAGCATCCCCATTTCACAGGCGAGAAGAGCAAGGCCCAGAAGCAGAATGTAACAGGGGCTTTTGCTCAGCTCTGTAGAGGAGGCCAGTGGAACGTCAGGGAGGAGGGGAAGAAGGGAGAGGAAAGGCTGGTGAGCCAGCAGTTACAAAAGAGACTCATCCTTATCTTGGCAATACAAACGAGGAGGAAATGAATGCTATATTGAGGCCTACCCAAAGTGCAACAGAAGGGCAGGAGGAGAAGTTTTGGGAAGTTGTGAAGGGTAAGTGGGCAAGGCCTTCCAGGCAGAGGAAACAGCATGGGCACGGTGGTATAGGACTGAGCTATGACAGTCGTGGCTTGTTAGAGACAAGCAGGTGGATTGGGGAGGCTGGAGTGTGGGGTGTGAGGAGGGCTGGAGAGGATTTGGGCCAGATTGTGGAGAGCACTGGACACAGTCTTTGCTCATGAGTTTGATCTATTTCTGTGGACGCTGGGGGCCTGGAGAGGATTTTTAGGTAGTGATTCTCAGATCTGCATAGGGTTTCAGAAGCGATTTTTCAAGGTGAGAGGTGGCAAGTCTTGCATGAAGTCACTGAGCCTGTTAGTGGCCAGCTGGGGCTCAGCTGCGTGGGGCTCGGCTGCCTTGGCGGAAGATCTGACCTGCACCATTGGTGCCTGCTTTCTTCCCTTTCCTCTCTTTTTTTCCTCCTTTCCACTTGTCTTCTCCAATTCTTCCTCCACCCTTTTCCCTTGCTTCCTTTCCCCTTGTCCCCTTCCTGAGCCTTGGGTCTGCCTGGGGTGTTCCCACAGGTTTTGTTGAGCTCTGCTGCAGACCCAGGCAGTTCTGATATTTGCTTTTCTTGCTTTTCAGTGCAGCCCCAATAGAGGGAGGGAAATGGGCAGAAAGCTTCTCTTCCATCTTCTCCAGTGAGTCTGGGCCCAAGAAGGCAGGGAAGAGAGAAAGCAAGGCAAGGATAGGCTTATGGAAAAAGCAGCAACAAGCCCACAGCTGCTGTGGAGCCCAGAGGGGAGGGGTTCTCTTGGGGATGGGGGTGTGTGCATGGGGGAGGCGCACTCTGGCCTGTTCAGAGCTACTTCAAGGACATGCCCTGTTAATTCACAGCTCTGTTCCTGAAAGCTTGCCCAGGAGAACCAGGCCTGGTGAGAGGCCCTGAGGGGGTGAATACAAAGAGCATTTAGAAGAGGCTTGCCTGACCCAAGCTGCAGCCAAGACAGAAGTCTGTGGGTCAAACAAAACGTGGATTCTGCCACTGATTCTCAAGTAGGAGGGCCTCAACATTTATTAAGCACCTCTGAGATAGGCACAAAGGCCCTGGGGTACAAAGATAAAAAGCCACAGTCCATGCCTGCTTTCTTCCCTTTTCTTTCTTTGTCCCTCCTTTTCTCCATTTGCTACCGCCTCAGAAACACAGACCGAGAACACATCTGCTAGGGCTGCAGTGAGAGGTCACCAATAAGTGATGTAGCCATACAGTGCACAGACCACTCACATAGTGTAGCTCAGGAAGGGGAAACAAAGGAGGGTGGCGGGTTTCTAGCTCTGCTGGTCCTTGCCTTGAACTCCGGTTTTCTCAACATGGAGATCTGTCCTGTACTTTGAGAATGCTTAAGGATCACTTCGGAATGCTTATTAAAATATTATAGATTCCCTGTCAGACCCCAGCTTTAGTGAATCAGAATGGCCAGGGTGGGGCCCCAAATATGCATTTCATACCCACCCGCTCCCTGGGGCAATTTTAAGGTTAGCAGGCTGCAAACCATAGTTTGAGGAGTACTGCTTAATAGGGAGATAATAACTCGCTTTCGAGGTAGGTCAGGCGACCGATTCAAGATCTAACGAGGTAACATGCGTCAAAGAGCCTCGTAAACTTGAGAGTAATTCGATTCTTTGCAAATAATAGCAATGGAATAATCCGAATACTCCAAATAATCATAATAGTAAAGGAACTGGAGAGCGCACCGGAAACGCGGCGCACTGCGAGCGAGCCGGTGCCACCATCCCGTCCACTCCGGCGTAGTCGGCGCCACTGTCCCTTTAAGGCCGCTCTTCCACCGCGGTCTCGCCTCCCGCGGGCTCACAGCCCGGCCCGCGGCGCTTGCGTACGGAGCTTCCCGGCGGGGCGGTCGCGGCGGCGCGACGCCGGCGCTTGTTGCGTGCGCGCCCGGCTCCGCCCCTTCCCCGCCCCTTCCCCTCCGCGGGGCCTCCCCCGCCCGCTCGATACAGCTGGGCCAGTGACGCGGGCGCCGCCGCCGCCGCCGCAGCGTTCCATTCTCCGAAGCCGGCGACAGCCTCGCCGCCTCCCTCCCTCACTCCCGCCCGCTTCCTCCTCCTGCAGCGCCGGCCAGCGCGAGGCAGACAAGGGCACGCGGGGCCTCGCCTAGACCCGAAAGGGCTGCAGGCGCGCGCAGGCGGCGGAGCGGATCCGGCGGCGTGGAAGCTGCTGGCGCCCCCCTCCCGGAGGTCTCCGCCTGCTACCCGGGTGAGTTGTCACGGCGGCCGGGGGGCGACCGGGCCGGCATTGTGTCAGTTGCGCGTCCGGCGGCTGTCAGGGGCGCGGGATAAGTGCGCACTGCCCGGGAGGGACGCTGGCCGGAACCTGGGCCGGCTCCGGCTGCTCCCTGCGCTTCTCCGCGCCGGCCCGCTGTCACCCGGCCGCGAGCTGCGCCGCCAGGAGCCCCGCGCTGGCGTGGCCCGGCCCGGTAGGACTGCTGGGCGGCGGTGTCGGCTGTGCCCGGGCCGGGGGAGGACGGCTGGTTTGCGTCCGGGAACTTCGTGACCCGCAGTCCGGGGCGCGCTATCCTGCGTCGCTGCCCAGACAGCGGGGAGAGGCAGACACTTTGCGGAGTCGGTGCAGAGGAGGTAGGCAGAGGCCCTCTTTATTCCTGTTATTCTTTCAAGCCGAGTAAAGCTGCAGGTTTTGCGCTGGGGCAGGGCTGGCTTAGCAGAGGTGGATTTCCTGAGGAAGTCTTGGAGCCTTCGTGTGTGCGTGCTTGTGTGTGCACGGGAGCTTTCTGGAGCCCCCTCGCCTGGTCTGCTCTTTAATCTCAACAACTTTTCCTATTAACTGGGCTGAAACTCACCGAAATCGCTTCTTTTTAAAAAAGCGTGTACGTACATGTAGACTTTCGTTTTTACGCCTTGTTTTTAGAGCCTCCAGATATTAATGTGGGTTTGACTTTTCCCGCAGCTGAAGTGAAATAAGTTACCTGTAACCGGTTTGGGGCGGGGGCGGAGGTGGAGAGGGTGGGCGAAATGATTATGAGGACAGCAAGA
Source organism: Propithecus coquereli (assembly GCF_000956105.1). NCBI lineage: Eukaryota > Metazoa > Chordata > Mammalia > Primates > Indriidae > Propithecus > Propithecus coquereli. The sequence continues at coordinate 10,066,498 of NW_012150840.1, forward strand.
CCCAGGAGAAAAGAGGCGTCAAAATTAAATCTTTGGTTGGTTAGAGGGAAGTTCGGGTCTGGGCAGAGGCCTAATGCTGTTGTTCCCACAGAATTTTTTTCTCTGTGGCAGGCAACATGCTGGGCTTTGTTACTCTTGCTAACAGGGATTCTGTGTACTCTGTACAGAGGTGTAGTAAGATTACCCGGTTCAGTTAGACCGTAGATATTTACTCCCTTTCCAGATCTACACAGGATTGTGTCTTTCTAACCTTTGCAGTGGCTAATTCATTTCTTGCTGTTTTCATTCCTCTGGTGTAAAAAATACATATGAATGATGCATACACACACCTTTTCTGTTTTGGGAATTCCACGCCCTAATTGTCACCATCCACTGGAAGCTAGTAGAGACATGTGCTTGGCACTGAATTCTGAGTTTTCTGAGCTTTGCAGTTTTAGCCAAATGCCTATTCAACCAGAAATGAAACTGTTCACAGAATTTGGGGGGTATGTATGCACTTCAGTAAAGGAGGTATTTAATAAAGCAACAACAATAGCAATAATATGGAAGAATTCTTGAGAACTTATTGTGTACCAAGCTTTGTGCTAAGAGCTTTCTTTTTTTTTTCTTTTTTGTTTGGGAGACAGAGTCTCACTTTGTCACCCCTCCCAGAGTACAGTGGCATCATCCTAGCTCACTTCAACCTCAAACTCCTGGGTTCAAGCAATCCTCTTGCCTCAGCCTCTGGAGTAGCTGGGACTACAGGAGTGCACCACCATGCTCAGCTAATTTTTTCTGTTGTAGAGATGAGGTCTCGCTTTTGCTCAGGCTGGTCTCAAACTCCTGACCTCAAGCAATCCTCCCTCCCAAAGTGCTAAGATTACAGGTGTGAGCCACTGGGCCTGGCCACTTTCTTGATTTCATTTAATAGCAGACTTTCGAGGTATATGTTGTTACTATCTTCATTTTTCTAGTTGAGACCAAAGCCAGACAAATTAAATAACCTGCCCAGGTCACAAAAGTAGCTCATGGTGGAGCCCACATTCTGATTATATTGCTAGATTATATTGCTAGTTTCTAGTTTGTTTACCTTTTGGTAAAATTGAAACTGGAGTCTTCCTTTTTTTTTTTTTTTTTTTGAGACAATGTCTTTTTCTGTCACCCTGGCTAGAGTGCCGTGGCATCAGCTTAGCTCACAGAAACCTCAAACTCCTGGGCTCAAGCCACGCTCCTGCCTCAGCCTGTAGCTGGGACTACAGGCGAGCGCCACCATGCCTGGCTAATTTTTTCTACTTTTAGTAGAGACGGGGTCTCGCTCTTGTCAGGCTGGTCTCAAACCCCTGACCTCAAGCAATCGTCCCGCCTCTGCCTCCCAGAGTAGAGTGCTAGGATTACAGGCGTAGGCCGGGCTGAAACTGGAGTCTTTCCAGAACCTTTTCAAAGCACTACTTCAGGCTGTTTCTTAGACCATGAGCATTCCTAACTCTTTCTCCAAGGTTCACACTTACGATACGTTTGCATAACATTTGTTTATTTCATTCAGTACTCAAAAGTATTTATGTGATAATGTATATCAGGCACTGTGCTAGGTACTGGGGACACTGCAATGAATAAGACAGAATCCAGCCATGCTCTCATGGAGCTCACAGTCTTTAAGGCAGTTTATTTTGGTTTATGTTGTTAGCTTCCATTAATGGTCATTTGCTGCTTAAGGACCTTTTGCCCCATAAATTAAACAGAGGACAGTATTATTTTGAGGCCAGATGGATAGGACTTCTTGTCTACAATGATTTTTTTGGATACTTCAGTAGAAATGGCAGATGAAACAAATCTTCACCTACACCTAGACAAGGACAGGTCCCAGGATGCTCAGTGGGAGTGAACTCACTGTCAAATGGCAGAGTTTAACTTCTTGGCTGAGGCCTGCCTTCTCAAAGCCTAGACTTTGGTTAGACAGAAGAGAGAGAAAGGTGGAATGAGGTGTCACAGATGCAGGCTGGCAGATGAAGAGACCTCAGCACTTTGGTTTCCTGGCCATTCTCTGGGGTGTGGTGATTGAACTTGTGCTCTTATGTAATGATGCATCTTATGGTAGGGGATTTCCTCCTTTGCTGTTGCTGGGGTAGCAATTCCTACAGCAACCCTCCCCCTACACACATACACACACACACACACACACACACATACACATACACACATGCATGCACACACACCCCCAAAGAAAATAATTTACCTGGATTCTTGAAAGTAAGAACTTTCAAGATTGTTGTGGCTAGGCATTGTTTCACTCCCTCTATGGTTGTCCATCTTCCATAAAAACTCGCCTTTCGCTTCACATCTTGTGCTCTTTTTCCATATCCCTTAACTCTTCAGACAACCAGGTTACTACTGTTATCGTCCCTCTATAGGCCGGGAGAAACAACAACATCTTAGAAAAAAAATAGTGAGGTGCGTAATCTTCCTGATTTCAGTACCAAACAAATGAACTGGAGAGAATGATGCGGAATCACTTGCCAGCAGAGAGGGAAAGCCAGAGAGCACATGTGCTTGTCTTTCCCTTCAAGTTCCCCATTGACCAAGGGACAATTCACAAGTGGTGGTGGCACAGCCCACCTGCAGGCCTGAATGTCAGCAGATCCACCGGGCCCAGGTTGTGTAATTGCCATACGTGAAGCATTTTATTGAGCGCTTGAATTGACATGCGATCTTCTAGTAGAAGTTGACAAGCAGGATTCATTTTCCCTCTTCTATCTGCCTGGATACTGGGGAAGTCTTGTTTAGGGGGCATTCCATCAAGCAGTAGGAGAAAGATGAGAAGTAGCAAATAGAGGAAGGAGCCCTGTGTCTTGTCTTTTTTCTTTTTTTAACTTTGAGAGCAAACACTGCTTTGTTGCAGACTTGAGTGTTGAGGATTAGGACATTTGGGTTAAGAGTGGTAAGCATTGGGGCAAATGCATATGTGATGATAGAGACCTTTCCCCTGGTCTTCAAGATGCTTTCAATCTAGGGGTCACCCACATATTCCACTGTAGTGAAATTTCATTTAGTGGAATGATTTTTTTTTGAAAATTAATGTTCTTAAGTTATGTTGCCATATTGCAGGGACCTTGGAAACTAGAGCAGTGAGAAATACTCCCTGTAAAGGGGGAAGGCAATTTCCACATTGATGAGAGTGAAGGCTGCAGCTTGAGGTTGGGGCTGGAGGCTTTGTGAGGGGTGTTTGAAGCTGTGGATCTCAGAGCTAAGAAGCAGTCAGGTGAGCCTGGGGTGACTGCCCTTGAGCATCAAGATTGTTCATGCTGACCCTGGCTCAGATTCAAGGCAACAGCTTTTGTTCCCATGGATGTTCCCCAGATAAAAACTTGCCTTTTGTTTCATCTCTTGTGCTCTTTTTCCATATCCTTAGTTTTTCAGACAACTAGGTTACTACTGGTATCATAGTTACCACTCATGGTAAGTTCTTGAGTGTCTGTGTAAAAATCTTTCATCTGAAAAAGTAGAAGTTCTGGGGCAAGAGGCACCTCTTACAAGGCTTAGGTTTCAGCGGCAGAGCCTGTGAGATACCTGTGTTCTTTCTGCTGCTTGTGCTCACGTTGTCTGTGGTGGTGTCCTTTCTCTTTCTCTTTTAGTATTTTAGCCTAGAAACCAGCAGGGTTCCTCCATTTGCTCTCTCATCCTCTGGTTCTTACCTGAGTGTGGAAGTCTCCACTCTGCTGGTAGACCTCGCAGTGGTGCTGAGCTGGGTCACTTCAGCCGTGAAAGGCCAACTGTACTGTCAGGGCTGGGGGACAGTTGTGTCTCTGTGAAGGTACTGGGTACAGTGACAGCAGGAAGTGCAGCAACTGCAGTGAGAACTGAAATGGGTTTCACAGACTCTGGTGTTGCCTGTGATGTATTCTCCCTCCCTGGCTCTTACATCTCAAAAAAGGAAAGTAGCCACCCTTGAAACATCTGAAGGCTGCATGCCAAGAATTCATGCAGTACTCCTGAAACAGGATATTACTGAAGCATTTTTCTCAAGCAGAAACAGATGTAGTTCCCTGTTACTGTTGCCAGTGTTAGTAGAGCCTTAAAATTACCTGATAGCAGTGTGCCCTTAAATGTACTCTCCCCTCCCAGACACATACACAAGTGTTTTATTTTATTTTTTGGCAGAGCCTCGTTGCTTGATTTTGGGGGGAAGTTAGCCTGGGATTCCTGATGACAGTAATAGGTTCTCCGTGGGTTAGCAGACGGCAGAGGTGGTGACCGACAATTTTTTATTACTCAGAAGAGGATCTTCTATGGTGAAAAATTAAATTATTCAGGATTCTTGTCTCCTGTACTTGGAGATTGGAAACAAAACCTCAGAGAAGAGACATGAATAGGGAATCTTTCCCAGCCTCTCCTTTCTTACTACCCTTTCTTGAGAGGGAAGGTCTGATCTTTCCACATCCAATCTACTGCCAGCAGTGACTTGCCTTCACCCACAGAAATTTAAGATCAGTGTGTGGAATTGCCCTTTATGTAGGCCGTCCTTGCTGAAATTTTCTTTGGCTAGACTAGGCTTCGACTTCTGACAAAGCCAGTAAAATGAAACTGACTTCTGGGAATGGGATAAGTGCCCGTTTATCCAATTTTTCCTTTTTTGGTTGTTCTCAATTGATCTCAAACTGAGTGCACAGAAGTTTGAAAAAGGTAACTTGAAAAAGAGAACAAGGTGGTTTTTCTTATTTTCATTTTAAATTGTAGTAGTCTATGCGAACTATTTTTGAAAAGACTGAGAGGGATTTTTTTTTTTTAATTGTCCATACACTGGGACACGATTACAGAAAGCTTGGAAAATAGAGGAGAAAAAAAAATCATCATGATTCTACCACTCTAACACAACCTTACTTTCTGTATATTCTGATTTTTTCATATTTAGTTGATAATCCTGTATATTCAGTTTTATTTTTTTTTACATAGTGTTATATCATAAACACTTTACTATGATGACACATACCCTTTATAATTATTTTTAATGGCTTTATAATATTCCATCTAATAGATGAGCTGTGATTTAAATATCTTCCCTTATATATCTGGATTATTTATATATTCAAGGAGATTTTTTGGGGGGGTGACATTTTATTTTGTCATATTATATTTTAAAGAAACAGCAGCTGGGTGTGGTGGCTCACGCCTGTAATCCTAGCACTCTGGGAAGCCGAGGCGGGATCGCTCGAGGTCAGGAGTTTGAGACCAGCCTGAGCAAGAGTGAGACCCTGTCTCTACTAAAAAAAAAAAGAAAGAAATTATCTGGACAACTAAAAATATATAGAAAAAATTAGCCGGGCATGGTGGCGCATGCCTGTAGTCCCAGCTACTCGGGAGGCTGAGGCAGGAGGATGGCTTGAGCCCAGGAGTTTGAGGTTGCTATGAGCTAGGCTGATGCCATGGCACTCTAGCCCGGGCAACAGAGCAAGACTCTGTCTCCAAAAAAAAAAAAAAAAAGAAAGAAAGAAAAAAAAAAGATGCTAACAACAAAAAAGAATCCTGTGTTTAAGTTTGAACTCTGCAGTAGCATTACTTTGGTGAGAGGTGACAGTTGCAATAGTGCCTAAATTCAATGCACGTGTACTGCTGCTTTGAAAAAATAAAGAGGATTTTCAGTGTGAAAGAGTCAGTTTGAAATTGCATCTTTGTATTTTATAGAGAGAACTTTACCATGAACCCTACAGAGCCTTCCTTATCAAATATAATTTATAGTTCTCAGAAGGTTTTCTTTTTCTTGTTAAAAAATTCCATCCAGGATTCTGTGCACCTGCTCAGGGGCTTCTGCTAGGCTGGGGAGTGGAATGCTTATTGGATAGAGAGCCAGCCAGCAAGGTAGGGAGGAGGGAGAGGGGCCGTGAGTATGTAGGTGGGAGAAAGAGTGCTCTTTAGAACAGCTCCCACGGGGCTTTTTACAGGTGGACCTAGGGTTACACTTGAGGTTAAAAATACAGATCATGCCAAACACAAAAGGAGCAGATGGTGCTGCCTGGAGTGTCATTTCCTCTACAGGATCTATCACTGGGTGATTTTACATTATGCCAACCAAATTAATGAAATAATGCAACAGAATGTCTCCTTTTGCACTTGCCCTAATTCAGACTACAGGTTGAGTATTCCTAATCTGAAAATCTGAAATGCAAAATGCTCCAAAATCTGAAACTTTTTGAGCATGCCCATAATGCTGCAAGTGGAAAATTCCACATTTGACCTCACGTGACGGGTTATGGTTGTTTCGTGTACAAAACCATTACAAGTATTTTATAAAATTACCTTCAGGCTATGTGTTTAGATTTGGGTCCCATCCCCAAAATACCTTGTTAGGTATATGTAAATAGTCCAAAATCCTAAAAAATACAAAATCCAAAACACTTCTTATCCCAAGCGTTTTGGATAAGGGATACTCAACTTGTACTAGTATTTGTGATCAATAGCTGATCTTGCTTTCCCTGCTCCTAGATATTAAAAGGTCTTGAAAGTGGGTAGATGCCGGCCACATAATTGCTTAACAGCATCAAGATGGTTCTACCCAGAGAAACATGTGATATAGGGCATATACCCTTTGTCCAACAAGATAGACAAAAACCAGGAACTTGAATTATCTTCTCTGGGTTCCTGTGTCTGGAGCCAAGCCCAAGGATCAGTCTTTCCAGAAAGTTCCTTCCTGTGTGTGTATGTGTGTGTGTGTGTGTGTGTGTGTGTGTGTGTAAATGTAGCCATAACTTCCCTGCCACAATTCACTGCCAATTTTGGGATTTGGAGCAGGCCCTTTGTGTTAATGTACATTCTTTTCCCAAGTCCTAGGGTTTCAAAAGGCTGAGTGAGGTGAGACAAGCTCTTATCTGAAGATTCAAATTCTTTTTTTTTTTTTTTGAGACAGAGTCTTGCTTTTGTGGCCCGGCTAGAGTGAATGCCATGGCATCAGCCTAGCTCACAGCAACCTCAAACTCCTGGGCTCAAGCAATCCTTCTGCCTCAGCCTCCCAAGTA
>NW_012150840.1:10074115-10105870 GCF_000956105.1 Propithecus coquereli
TCTCGCTTTTGCTCAGGCTGGTCTTGAACTCCTGAGCTCAAACAATCCACCCGCCTCGGCCTCCCAGAGTGCTAGGATTATAGGCGTGAGCCACCATGCCTGGCCCCTAGTGCTTTTTCTACCTCCCTGTAATCACCTCCCTGTTTCTCCTCTTCCTCTGGGCCTGTCCCAGGAAAGGGAATTGGGAGTCCAGCAAGGGTGTGTGGTTCATGTCGTTCGGAGCAAACTCAAGTCCTTTCTGTGATTGTAGTTTTGAGTCTAATAGTGAAATTAGGGAATGAGTCTTTAAGTCCAGTTCTTCTGAGGGAGAACTATTCTTAAAAATGGGTGTATTTGTGCTTAGGCTGGGCCTGCTTAACTATTTTATTTCTATGCTGTGTACTTTTGCCATTTAAAAGCACCGCTTGACCCCAGGCCAATGAGATGTGTTCTGTGTCATATTTCCCCTTGGGCCTCCCTTGCCCAGGTGGCACAGTGGCAGGTACTGTTGGCATCCTAGATATAGTAGGATTGTCTAAAGATTGGGAATGTGCTGTCTGGGAGAGCTGATCCTCCCTCCCGCAATCCCACCCCCCAGCCCATTAGTAGACCAAAACCTTCACAGCTGTGGTTCTGACTCCTCAGGCTTGTTTTATGTGGAATCAGCCACTCACCCAAATGCAGTGTGAACACACATCTCTAACTGTATGTGTCTAACCAGCCAGGAAGGAAACAGGTCATATATGCTGGCTTTCCCCATCCCTGGAAGCCAGTGAGCAGAGTTTTGTTTTCAGTGGGTGCTGCTGTTTCAGTTGGCATGTTCAAGGCATTGCTAGAGAATTACCGAATGGTGTGTTGGCTGCTCCACACCTTTATCAATCCTTGATTTCCCATCCGCCTCCAGGTAGAATCTGTGATGGGAAGGCCATCTGCCTCCTTGTTTCAGTCTTGTGGGGATTTTGCTTGTCACACAGCAGGATAGCAAGAAAAACAGGCTCTGCATTTCGTAAGAGTTCGCTGATCTATCTTTTTTCCCCCTTTACATGTACCCTCAAGTCATAATAATTTGTGAGCTGATAATCGGGTTGGGCTATGATGTCAGCCTGGTGGGAGGCCGGTAGATGGTTGATGCAGAAACCAAAAGGAAGTAAATCTAGTTGTTTGGCAAGTAATCAGTGAAATGCCTGTTCTAGGTGCTCTGTGTACAGTAGTGAACAAAGAACAAAATGGACACAGTACTGCCTACATGGAGTTAGTGGTTTGGGGGAATACACATAAGTTATTTAATTTGAGAGCAGTATTGGAGGAATCTGTTGTGTACAGTAGATGTTCACCTTGATGCTCTGGCTTTGTCAGTGACTTCTGTGCTTCAGACCATTAGTCACCCTGGAAGGGAGAACTTGAAAAGTATCCTTGGAGAGTTCCCTCTGGCTTCCCTAGCAAGAAAGTAAATTATCTCCCTCTGCAGTGAGCTAGGTTTGGGAGTTTGGTGTGAAGATTCCTGTTTTCTGGCTTTACTTAACCAATTAGTTTTTAATCTGGAATGTTTTCAGACCCTGAAATATCGTTTTCTTTATTAAGAGAGAAAAGGAGGTGTAGTTCCAACTGTGAGAATCTGGGAGAAGGGGAATAGATAGGATCAGTGGAATGAATTCCTTAGGGAATCTTTTTTTCCTCTCCTATCTCTCCCCTAAGCCTCAATTTTAGACAGAAATGTCGATTTGCGAGCTTTCTCTTCCTGATATATGTGTGGCTTTTGTAACTTGCTGGGGGCAGTGAAAGATCTAGGCTTTCACCCTCCCCCGCAGTATGTTTTACCTTTGCGATAGCCATCTATGCTGACATTGAAAGTTCCCTGAGGTCAGTGACTGTCTCATCCACTTCTTTGTACCCGCTCCTGGATTAATGGGTTGATTAATAAGTGATTGACTAGGTGTAGAGGATTAAAATAACAAGTGTAGGAGGGCAAGGTGGCTTTGAGGCCGTGAGCCTTGATGACAAGGAATGAAAGTGATATTGTTGATGAAATTCTAAAAATGGAGACATTTGGAGGGAGGCCTGGTTTGAGTGAAAAAACAAATACAAAGAAGGTGATAAAAAGCTATTAGCATTCACCAAATTCACCCTGACTGGTGGCAGGTCAAGAAGACAGCTCAGGAACCATGGCAGTGGGAGGTGGAGGAGAGAAGGGCTATTGGAGGTGTCCAAAATGACCTAGCAAGGCCAGCCAAAAACAAACTACAGGACCCCTTGTGATGGATGAAGACTTTATTTCTAGAATTCTGTTGTTCTTTTAAAAGCCTCAGGAGGCATCATTCACTCCCTAAAACCAACTTACACATTTGCCTCTGCAGTTTGGAGAAATATATTTAGTATCCAGTGTGAATTGGGTTGCAGGCAAAGAAATAGTTAATACAGAATGACTTGTTTCTCTTTGTTCTCCAGAATTGAGCTCTTTTGTGGGCAGTTCTCTTGCTTCTAGAATTATATAATTGTGTGGGTCATCTCATTTGAAGGTCTGTGCATGCTTTTCTAAAAGCAATTCTTTGAAGGAAGGGCTGCTCTGTACAAATGCTGACATGCTTTTCTTGGGATATGTGTGAGCAACAGTAGAATGAACGGATTTCAGAGCCTTTGGTGTTAGTATAACTTTCTGTGAATAGCGAAGATACTAGTAGGGTAATGTTAAGACAACAAGGTGGAGTATTTTTCAAATAACGCATCTGAATTTATTCATTAATTGAACAAGTATTGGATGTTCTTTCCCATATAGTAATTATCTCCCCTCAGGAATTCTTTGCAGCACATAGTTTAACAATTATGCATTTTTTTGAATTGTTCTCCAGTGTTTTGGTTGGTCTTTTTTCCTCATAGATTTCAACCCCCTTGAGGATGTTTTAAGTTTCCTCTGTGTTTAGTATGCAGGCTGGACATCCATATTAATAGCAATAAAGATTTTCTCATTCTACAAAGTGCTTTTATATAAGATATCTCATATAATACTGTAAGGAAGATTTCAGGTACATTTTACACGTGAGAGAGGCCTTTGGCAAGCAGTGTGTGTTTTGCATTGACTGTACTTGTATAGTAGGGATGCTGAGTCAGCTGGGGCACAAATGCTAAATCAGACACTGGTACGATAGTTCATGCTGAGAAATGGGAAACCTTCTGGGATTGCAGACTTGTTAAATTTTAGCTTAACAGCAATATAATAGCAGTAGCCCCTTTTCTGTTCCCCCACCCCCCCGTCTCAGCACAGGAACTCTCAAGGTCAGTGTGTTTTTATATACTGATGGGACTAAAAGGTCCCACAGCCATGCGCCACATAATGACATTTCAGTCAATGATGAACTGCATATATGAGGGTGGTCCCATAAGATTATAATGGAACTAAAAAATTCCTATTGCCTAGTGACGTCATGGCCATGGTAACATCATAGCACAATGCATTAGTCACGTGTTTGCGGTGATGCTGGTGTAAACAAACCTGTGCTACCAGTCATATAAAAGTCTAGCATGTACAATTATGTATAGTACATAGTACTTAATAATATAATAAATGACCATGTTACTGGTTTATATATTTATTATGTTTTTTATTGTTCGAGTGTACTCCTGCTTATAAAAAAAATTTAACTGTAAAATGGCCTCAGGCAGGTCCTTCAGGAGGTGTTCCAGAAGAAGGCATAGTTACCCTAGGAGATGACTGCTCCATGCGTGTTATTGCCCCTGAAGACCTACCAGTGGGACAAGATATGGAGGTGGAAGACAGTGATGTTGATCATCCTGACCCTATTTAGGCCTAGGCTAATATGTGTGCTTGTGTCTTAGTGTTTAACAAAAAAGTTTAAAAAGTAAAAAAAAAAAATAGAAAAAAGCTTGTAGACTAAGGATGTAAAGAAAAAATATTTTTTTATAACTGTACAGTGTAGGTTTCAAGCTAAGTGTTACTACAAAAGAGTCACAAAATTTAAAAAATCAAAACATTTATAATGTAAAAATGTTACAGTTAACTAAGATTAATTTATTATTGAAGAAAGAAAAATTTTTAAAAATAAATTTAGTATAGCCTAAATGTATAGTGTTTATAAAGTCTACAGTAGTGTACGTTAATGTCCTAGGCCTTGACATTCACCCACCACTTCCTCATTGATTCACCCAGAGCAACTTCCTGTCCTGCAGGCTCCATTCACAGTAGGTGCCCTATGCAGGTTTACCATTTTTTATCTTTAATACCATATTTTTATTGTACTTTTTGTATGTTTAGATATACAAATACTTACCGTTGTGTTACAGGTGTCTGCAGCATTCAGTACAGTAACATACAGTATCATGCTGTACAGGTTTGTAGCCTAGGTTATACCATATAGCCGAGGTGTGTAGTAGCTGTACCATCTAGGTGTGTGTAAGTACACTCTGTGATGTTCACGTGACATTGCCTAATGACGCATTTCTCATGAAGTATCCCCATCGTTAAGTGAAGCGTGACTTAATTTGAAAGGGCAGCCCTTGTCTCACAACCAAGGAAAAAGCATTCCCATGCAGTACAAGGGGTTTTGATTTTTATTTTTTAGAGGAGGGGTGGCCAAAACCATGGTATCTAGAAATCCATGAAGTTGACAGGTTATTAGAGGGTCCATATGAGAGTAAGCCAGAGCAGAAATTCTGAATTCCTTGGGGTCTAAGGACTCTGTGATGGGGATTTTGAGCAACTCTGCATGCTCACCTTGTATCAGACATTGCTGGAATTTTCGTTCTAACTGTCCTGCGGGAGTGTTCTGACTCTAGGCAGCAATTGTGGGTCCAGGCCCCCTCTAAGATACCCCACACACTGTTGCCAAAGGGGACTGCCTTCACCTCAGAACTTTTGAGGGCTCCCAAAGGAGCTTCCTTTTGCTGCTGATGTGAGGAGCCCAGCGTGTTCTGTACGTGAGGCTCCTCTTCCCCATTGTTCTGCCCATGTTTTTGGCTGAGGATGAGCCTGTGTGGGCAGTGAGGAGGTAGAGGTGAAGGTCCTGCCTTCCCTTCGACAGCTTAGATTTGAAGAAATTCGGTGCTGATGCTCTTGGGGCAGGGGTGTGCTTGGACAGCCCTGTCTGTTTTTCTCCCATTTGGTTGGGAGAGTGGAGGAGTAAGACTGGCTCTGGGCCAGGCAGTTTCCCCTTTCCTGTGATGAATGAAAATAGACAATTGTTTTAAGAAGTAGGTACTTAACGGGAGGTAGTGGAAGGTCTTGGGCTTTGGAATCAGAGTGACCCTGCTTTCTGTCTCAGCTCTGCCACTTACCAGCTGTATGACCTTGAGCAAATTTAATCTGATCCTCATTTTTATAATTTGCAAAGTAGAAATGATATTGACACTACCTGTCTCTAGAAGGGATGGCTACCAAAATATTAATGATCACTTGGTGTGGGGAATTCTGGGTGATGAAAGGTAAAGGGAACTATAACTTCTTAAACTTGCCTTTTGTGTCATTTGAATTTTTCACTGTTGGCATGTATAATTTGAATAATGTATTAAAGTTACATTTAAAAATATCCCCTTATAGAGTTGTTGTGAAAATCAAATGAGATATTTAATATGGTAGATACAAAGCCGGGAGCCACCACGTACCTGTAATCCCAATTACTTGGGAGGCTGAGGCAGGAGGATCAAGACCAGCCTGGACAACATAGCAAGACCCTGTCTCTAAAACAAACAGTCGGTACAGTGGCTGACAACTAAAGGATATTTAAATGACAGTTTGTGGAAGAAGTATGAAATAATAGCTGACCCTTGCTTTTGTAGTGTGAGATTTTCCACCTGCTGGGTACTGTGGCTCACGCCTGCAATCCCAGCAGCTACTGAGAAGGCTGAGGCAGAAGGATCACTTGAGCCCAGGAGTTCTAGACCAGCCTGGGCAACATAGCAAGACTCTGTCTCTTAATTTAAAAAAAAAAAAAAAGGAAAAAGAAAGCCTTCATGGTCGTGTTAGGGTGTTTGGATTTGGGTGCTTTATTTATTTATTTTTTTGAGACAGAGTCTCCCTCTGTTGCCCATACTAGAGTGCTGTGGCATCAACTTAGCTCACAGCAACTTCAGACTCTTGAGTAGCTGGGACTACAGGTACCCACTACCACTCCTGGCTAATTTTTTCTATTTTTAGTAGAGATAGGGTCTCACTCTTGCTCAGGCTGGTCTCGAACTCCTGAGCTCAATGATCCTCCCACTTTGGCCTCCCAGAGTGCTAGGATTACAGGCGTGAGCCACCATGCCCAGCCTAGAGTACTTTGTTTTTTAAAAAAACGATTTTCATCTGACTGTGTGGCTCTGGGTAAGTCTCTAGCTTTGTTAAGCTCCAGCTTGTTCAACTGAAAATGGGGGTTAACAGTTGTATCTACTCCATGTGGGGGTTTTGAGGATTAAATGAGATGAGATATGTCAAGTGGCTAACCTGGTATCTGGCACTTAGTAAGTGCTCAGTAAATATTAGTTGTTATCAGCTGTTATCCTCATAACTATGCTTGAAGAGAGATGGGATTCGTACCCACTTTAATGTGACAGAAAGTGAGGCACAGAGTAGGTACGAGGTGACTTGTCTTAGGAGCAGGTGTTGGATTGGCAGCAGACACAGGGCTGACACCGGCATGGTCTCCTTCATGGTTCAGTGCTTGCCCTGTCAGAGTGGGTGGCAGCAAACCACTGAGGAGGCCTCACGGATACGTTGTCAGGAAGCATTGGCTGGGTTGCAGATGTGAAACTAGCAGAGCACCACCTGTCTGGATGGAAGTATTATCGAGGGTTGGTGTATTTGGTGGGGTTGAGTGAGTGGGAGAGGCCAGCTTAGGAACCACATCCTTGCCCCACTCTCCAGGGTAGATGGACCACATCCAGAGTAACCAAGGGGAGGGGCTTCTTTCCTCTCTCAACTCTTTTTCACATCCTCTGGTCTCGGTAAGTGGCACACTCCCTACCACTGCTACCCTCGTTGTGAGCTTAGTTCACTGAACTCTGTCAGGTCTGGAAAATTCAGGTCTGGCCTTCTCTGTGACCGTGTCTCTGCTAGTGGAGTCCACGCTGACAGCCACATTGCCTGAGTCTGCTCATTGTCTTCCTCTTCCATCCTGGAAGGCCTGCACCAGGACGGGCTCAGTTTCTCTAGGGCAGCTGTCCCCACCCTTTTTGGCACCAGGGACTGTTTTCATGGAAGACAGTTTTTCCACGGAGTTTTGGGATGATTCAAGCACATTACATTTATTGTGTACTTTGTTTCTATTATCATTACATTGTAATATATAATAATATATAATGAAATAATTATACAACTCACCATAGGTTTGGGGACCTGTGCTCTAGGGGAAAGCCTCTCTCTCCACACGTTGGTGCTGCCCATAAGGTTCTACCTGCTCCCAGAACTATCTGCCTGTTTATGGGACTGAATGGTTGAGTTGAAGCCAGTCTTGGTGGGAAATCGGTTTTGAGCTTTGCTGTGGGTTTCTGTTCTGTATATTCACAATTTGAGAGGAAAAAACTCTGAGTGATTTCTGCCCAGTACTGTTTCCAGAGAGCAAGAGATTCTCCACCCTAATCTAGTTCCGGGGCCAGAGCTGATTAAGTCCCCCAGCTTCCCACCTTGGCTTTTTACAGTATACTTCTCACCATTGCCCTTTGTGTTCTCTCCTTATCAGACTTTCCCACATTTGCCCTCTTCCCTTCCGGCTTCACAGGGGTCATGAAATACTTTCCAGCTGGTGAAAAATACAGGCCATGCAATGTGAAATGTTTTAGCAATCGGAGTTTGCATAGTGGACTGGAAGAAGGAGTGTGCATATTTGTACAGACTCTTGCAACATTTGATAGGTTTTGTGTAGTTTACATGTCTTCCAAATATACTCTTTTCCAGGTTTGCATTTAGCAGTGGCTGGCAAATCCTGTAGTTCATTTTCCTTTGGAATATCTCCTTGCCGTGGGTATTGGGTTCACACTTTATAATTCCCCATCAGGATCTGAAAATTATGAGGCGGCCTACCTTTGAGGCACCTACTTTTTCTTAATACCAACTGAGTCACTGCACCTCTTTTGAGGAGTCTGCTTTGACTCCTATTGGCTTGGCAACAGGAAGATCCTAGGAGGCTCTTACAGACCTCGGAGTCTTTAACTAATTGCAAAATAAGAATCTTCAGTGAAGAAACCCCCCTTCCACGTCCTTGGTGAAAGCCCTTCTAAAACACAAGTTATTCAGGACCTTTATCATGTTTCTCTAGTATTTATCTGGTTTTTGAAGATAGTCATGCTTAAATTAATTCTGGTTTTAGGGATGATGATTGAAAATTTTAGGGGAAGTACTTAGAACCAAGCTCTGGGTTCATTTCAGGCCTAATCACGAATTTGCAGGAGCAGCTTCAGGACACCAGAGAGAGAGGCATGGCACACTGCCTTGGAGCTGTCATCTAGCATGCCACCTTTTGGGGACCATACTGCAGGTAGTCCCTGGCCTATGTAAAGTTGTGCCTGGGCCTTATTGGAATGAACCAGATGGTATTTCTAGTAAATCTGGCAGATGTTCTTGCTGTCAGAGTTAATTAAAAATTTTTTACATGTAAATGTGGATTTATAGGATTCTTCCTTTTGGGGTTTTAGTCTCATGTGGATGTGCTGCTGCTCCTACCTTAGAGAGCCTTTATTTGTTCCTTGCTTCTGACCTGAAGTGAATCTTAACTCCATGTCTTCCCCTGCCCTCTGATTACTTTCTCTCATCAGATGGGTCATTTGTGGTGGGGAGGTACGAAGTGACCAGTCCTCTGTAGCATAATTTGAAGGTTGCCATGTGCCTGCTGCAGAGATATCGTTGGTGATCAAAGTGTTCATCATTTGAGTCATTCTTTTGGGTTAAGACATTTGTATTTAGCAGGTATGTGTCTGGAAAGAGTGACTATATCAGAGTAGCCCAGAAAATAAGAAAAATTCCTTGGGAGTGGAACAAGGTAGGACGTATTGAGTGCATGCTCTGTGCCAGGCACTGTGCTAGGTTTTTACCTAGGTGAGCTTATCTGCACTGTATAGATCAGGAAACCAAGCTCTGAAACGTTAAGTACTGTAATTTAACTGTGTTGCAGCTAGAGCCAAAGTTGGAGTGATCCCAAAGCCTGTGGTCTTTTCATGGCAGGTAAAGTGTATTTGGACTAGAAGGTTGGGGTGGGGGTTGAGGTGGTGAGGGAGCAGAGGACAAGTGCCTGGAGAGTGGAGGGCAGGGTCAGGTGTGAGCTGCAGTGAGGGGCACATGGGAGTGGATGGTCTTGGGGAAGGGTGTGGAAAGGAGAGGACGTGAGCAAAAACAAGCCACAGTGGAAAAAGGGAGATTAGGGTGTCTCTTGGAGGGGGTGTAATGTCGGATGCTGGCGACTCTTCCCTGAGGGGCCAGGGAGGGACCAGAGGGGCCTGGAGGACCTAAGATAGCCTTTGTATTTAGGTAGGTGGCAGTTGGGCCCCCACAGGAAGCCTTTTAATCCCTGGTATTTATAGACTGGCCTGTACTCTACTGAAAGGCAACTCCTATTTCAGTTAGCAAAGGCCGCATTATCTGTCTTTGAAACATCGGCTTTATGGATCCCCATTTGGCCTAGCGGGCGGGGCTGGGCAATGCCCCGTTACATTATCCTGATTCCCTGCTGCCACAGAGGTTTTTCAAGGACAGTTCTGCCATTTCCCTCTGAGTGACCTCTGGCTGACCCCTCTCCTGCAGATGCTCCTTTTCCTCTTGGGGACGAGTTGGAACCGGGACTGGGAAAGGCAGCCCTCTTGTCTCTGTTCCAGTTGGCCAGGAGTGCCCAGCAGTGATGATTCTGGTTTGTTCCCCAGCTTCTCACCATGAGGGTGTTGTTCCATTTGCAGCATGACCAACCCTACAGGTAGTCAAATTTAATGTGGATTTATTGAGCATCTGCTAGTGTGTGTTTGTTGGGGGTGGTATATGAAGATGCTGGTGGCAGGTCTCCCACCTACTGAGGGGGACTATGAGTAAACAGCTCCTGTGGTCACGCTAGTTCCTTTTCCTTATAGCAGGAAGTGTCCATCAACTTTCAGTCTTGACTAACATAAATGGTGGTTGTGGGGATTGAATGTAGTAATAATGAATTGAGACTATTTCGAGAAGTATAAAGCTTTTGATTTATGCAAAACTTTATTCATATTTACAAGATAGGCTGATAATAAAAGCTAATATGTACTCAGTGTTTTCTATGTTCCAGGTACTGTTCTAATTGCTTTATACGTGTTAGCTTTTTAAATCTTCACAGCAACTTTGAAGTAGGTTGCTTATATTGTACCCATTTTACAGTTAAAAGAGGATTAAAAAAACTTGCCTAGGATGGCACCACTGGTCAGTGGCGGAGCCAGGCAGTCTGAACTCTCGCCTACACACTGTGTGTGGCTTCCGTTAAGGTCTTGTGGAAGTCAGGGAGTAGAGGTGGTCTCACCCCAAGGGCAGGCAACAGCCAGGACTTACCCTCAGAGACCAGAAAGGAGCAGAGAAGGGTCAGACTGGTGCCGAAGAAAGCATCAGCATTTCTGCACAACTTAATTAAATTACTGAAACCGTTTCCCATCTAGGAGCCATCTTTCTTGGTTAGTAATACAATTGAAATAGATAATTTAAGCCAAGGAGGAAGGACAAAATTGGTGAGCTCCCATATACGGATGGGTGCTTGTTGACTCTGACTAAAACAGAGAGGCAAAACCTTAAAGTGACATCCTTTATTCAGTTTACAAACAAGAGCAAAGACCCAAGTAACATGCTTCATATTTGGACTCTTAAAGTACACACGTTTGAAAATAATAACTTCCCTTCTCAGCCCTTTTCCATTTAAATTTTTTTAAAGTTTTTATAAAGAATATATGAATTTGAGCATTAATATGTAGTGCATCCATATTTGGCAGTTATTTTCCAGAGAAATCAAGCTCATTTTTGGAGGCAGTACTAGCCTGGTTATTTCAAATGTAGAAGATTGGGGACAAGCATACATGCAGATTGTGGAAAAGGGAATCTCAGATGCATGTCTGTAAAGGGAGCTCTGGGAGTTAATGTCTCTGAATTCTTGTTCCATTGCACTCCATTCTGTCAACAGCTTTCTTAACATGGGGCGTCTGTGGCCTGTAACTGAAAGTGATTGTCTCATTACCAGTTTGGGGGAATTAACCGTCATCTACTGACCTGTGTTCCCAAATCTTGCAGTGGCTTCAGAAGTCTCCTAGAATGCGCCAAGGCAGTACCTCTCAGAGTATGCTCCAGAATCACCGGGCCAACCCTAGACCTTCAAAATCAGCCCCCTCTTGTCACATGTTAAACTAGCTTTCCTTTGTTCACATTCTGAAGTAGAGTGCGGAAATAAGGTCCCACCTCACCTCAAGAGGGTGTATAGCTGCAAGCAGCGTGGGAATAATCTTCAAAGCTTTTTTTTTTTTGTAATGATGACTCCTGGTCCATAATACATACAGGATAATTTTACCATTTAAAATGAATTACATTATATAACATGGAGCACGTTTGAACCTCTACCAAGGTTGCATGCTTTGGGCTCAGACTGCTTAGTTTGAAATCTTATCCTCATCACTTTCTATCTGTGTGACCTTGGACAGGTTATTTAACCTCTCTGTGCCTTGGTTTCCTTGCCTAAACGTGGAGATAATAATAGTACCTACCTTTTAAGGTTGTGAGGATCAAATCAGATATTAGATGTAAAATGCTTAGATCTCAGTGCAGTGAATAAGCACACAAATGCCAGTTAATAATACTGATACTATTATTGTTATCCCAAGGTTTCATGTTACTGGGGTGGGGTTCTGACCACTCTGTGTGGAAGGGCACAGTGTGACTGTTCTAGGGTAGCCAGAATCTGTCACAGGTGGGCTGGATGCAGTGTCTCAAGCCTGTCATCCTATCACTCTGGGAGGCAGAGGTGGGAGGATCGCTTGAGGTCAGGAATTCAAGAACAGCCTGAGCAAGAGTGAGACCCTGTCTCTACTAAAAATAGAAGAAATTAGCCGGTCAACTAAGAACAGAAAAAAATTAGTGGGGTGTGGTGGTGCGCACCTAGTAGTCCCAGCTACTCGGGAGGCTGAGGCAGAAGGATCGCTTGAGCCCAGGAGTTTGAGGTTGCTGTGAGCTAGGCCGACGAATGACACTGTAGCCTGGGCAACAGAGCGAGACTCTGTCACAAAAAAAAAAAAAATCTGTCACAGGTGGAAGGGAAATACTTGTCTAGAAATGGCAGAGAATCTACCAAGTTGTTATAACCAACAACAATTTGTTCTTCATTTGGTCTGAGCATTTTTTTTCCTTATGCTTGTTTAATGGTTAGGAAAGAGGGCTAAATTGCATTTTTTCTTTGTAAAGATGTACAGCTCAAGTTTCTTTCCCCCAGTAACTTACTTGTTTTAAAAAAGTTTTAAGAAAGTACAAGTTATACTTGTTTCTAGAAGAAAGATTCGGAAATAACAGGTTAATTGCAGCCCTTACAGAGAGCTCCACTGTTTGCCCTGCTCTTGTGCTACTTCTGTCTCTAGCTGGTCAGGGGTGCCTGTGGCTGGCAGGGTGTTGGGCTTCACAGGGAGGGGCTGTGATTTCTGGGAGCCACGCTAGTCTTCCTGGGGCTCTCAGGGTTGATACTGCTCTGTCTCCTTCCTCCTCCCTCACTAAATGCAGCTGGGGAGGCTCTGCCTAGAAGGGGAAAACTCACTGTGCAAGGAGAACACTTCTCTCGTGGCTTTTAAAATGTAATGCTTCCTTCCCCTTTTCTCTTCTTCCCAGAATAAGAGCTGCCAGTAAAACTTTAGTGCAGGACTATTGAGCTGTATTTAACATGGTGTGATGGGCTAAAGAAATTGTCAGCTCCTCCTTTCCTTATCTTTTCATCGATCCCTCTTGCCCTCCCTTGCAAAGGGGAATTACAGGAAATCACAACTAGCATAAAAAAGCCTCAGGCAGATGGGAAGGATGGAATGTGTAACCCCCATTCCCAGAAACAGGCGGGATGGCTGAACTGACTGACCTTAGCATTTGTTGTTCACTGAGCCAAAGCATTGCCTGAAGATAATGGCACCATCTGGGAATGGAAACCTGAGTCTTCATGCTCTCCTCCAAGACTCCCCCTCCTCTCCTGACTCCTCCAGTCTAGTCAGTGACCAGCCCCTGCCAGTTATTTCTAATACACGTTCCTGCCTCCACCACCCGGGGCCAGACCTTGTCATCCTGCCTGGCCTTCCAGCCTGCCTTAGTCTCTTTTGCCATCTCCCCAGAACATGGCTCTTATCTCCGGTGAGATTAGGTAAGAGAGCAAAGCCTTGTGTGTATGGGAGGTGGTACCGTATGGTGGGGTGCTCCTTGAGGGCCAAGGATTCTCCTCACATATAGGAGGCCATTAGTGAGTGCTCGTTGAAGTGGATTAGGTCAGGTTTCCTGCTCAAGAACATTTGTTGACTTCCCACTACCTACTGATCCAAGGCTGAATTTCTCTGCCTGTTTTTCATAGTTGTGCTAACTGGCCTTAAGTTAAGGTCAGTTTGAATACTGACCTTACAAAGGTCATACATACATGCATTCATTAAGTATGCATACTTAATGCTTTGTGGAATAACCAGAGTCTGCCCTGTGCCAGATACTAGGGACACCAGTAAGAACTGTCCCTTGCCCTGAAGGATTTCAGAATGGAATTTATTTTCTGTTCTTCCCTGATCCTTGGCTTCTCTTCCCCCCTCCCCCATCCAGCTTGCTTACTTCAGCATTCCTGCCCCAGAAGGAATGTTCCCTCTTTCCCTTTTAAATATTCTTTCTGTCTCCATACTTACTCAGCCCTCAGGGCTTTCAGGTCAGATCTCCCTTCTTTTTAAGGCCCTCTTTGATTATCTTGGTTCATATCAATTTCTCTTTTTTTCCTATGTTTTTCGTTATTTTGTCCATAACTCACAAACAGCTGCTGCTTATTCTTCCTTATTTTCTAATTATCATACCTCACTATTTAGCATTTTATTGCACCCATATAGAATACTGAAATCCGTATGCCTGCCTCATTGTTGTCTTGATTTTTTGCTGTCTGGGTGTGCAGCCTCCCCAACTCCACTGAAAGTGTCTGGTGGATTGGGGACCGTACCTCTGTGTGTTTTGTAAGCTGTATGTAGACTGTCAGGAAATGATGATACATGGGGTGGATGAAGGTGGACCATTGGAGGTAAAAGGTGATCTGACAGTGCTTTGGGAGTATGGTTCCCAACGGGATTCTGGGTCACCTTGTACAGAACAGGGTCTGGGGGCTGGGGACCATCATTTAGGACTCTGGGAACCCAGGCCTGAGAGGAAATGGAAAGAGCAGGAAGGGTCGGACCTGTCCCTCAAGAGTTCATCCCATCTTGAGATTCTCTTGAAACCCAGGTTCACGTGGAAAATGTGGTCATCCTAGAAGTTGACAGGGTCCTTGGGGAATGGTGGTGAGACCAGATGCTGCTGTTTGATCCAGGTTCTCTGGTGAATCACCCCAGAAGGAGGGTGTGAAAGGTGCCTGGCCACAGGGAGTGGACATCTAGGGGCAACAGTGAGCAGACTTGTCAGACCGAGGATTTATTTGTATTACTGACATTTGTATTGATTGCTCTGGGAAGTTTGGGGATTTCAATGTATTCTGCAAATACATTTTCTTTCTTTGCCTTGTCACTGATGTGGCTTATAGGCTTACCTTGCATTTTTTCTTTGAATAATAGAATCTTGCGTGAAATTAAAAGCAGTGTCCTCTGCTTCTGACTTTGGTAGAGCTTTAAACATCTTGTTAACTTGCCTCCCATCTCCCTTTCACTTCTCAGATCCACCTAGGATTGTGAAACGGGTTGGTAACATCTGTGGCCTGGGACCAGTTTCAGCCAGCTCAATTCCCTGTTACCCAGTTTAAATCTAAGGGGCACATCTAAATTTACTGGAATTCTGTAGGAAGTGTGGTT
The DNA here is from genome assembly GCF_000956105.1 of Propithecus coquereli. NCBI lineage: Eukaryota > Metazoa > Chordata > Mammalia > Primates > Indriidae > Propithecus > Propithecus coquereli. The sequence goes on from NW_012150840.1 coordinate 10,089,056, forward strand.
GCAAAGGGAAAAAGCATGTAATTGTCGCTTATATGAAAGTAAAACCAGCTTGAATTTTCTTCTCACAAACTTTCTTTGAAACACCTTTTAAGACTTTTTATTTTTGGCATATGGATTTTGGGTTGGTAGCCCTTCTACTATTATGACGGAGGGATTTAATAAGCCAGTGGGTGATTTCCCAGAACCCCGAACCTTTGAAAAATGCTGTTGCTTTTGGAAAGTAATAAATGTAGAAGCCAGGCCACCTGTCTTCAGATTTATACCCTCTTTCCATTCTATTCTCAACTAGTAAATGCTGTGGCCTCAGTTTGCCTAAAAGATAATGGCTTAAATTTGTTTAAATGTCTGTAGCAGTTTGGTAATAAACTGTGGTCCTTTGATGATTGATGATGGTGATGATGATGATGATGATAATGATGGTGGAGGACACTCAGTAGCAGGTGCACTGATTGTGTTGTGAGCCAGTTCTTTCTAAGGCTCCCAGGAAGAAAATTGCTAACTCACTTTGTATGTGAAGGCCTTAGTGTCAAGTAGAGGAGGAAGCAGCATGTGGAGAAATCATCTGCCCAAAGGTCACACTTTAGAGAAGAATTTTGGATGAAGTTGTGTGTTTTCTGTTTGGAAGAGGGTGTGTTGCTTCTTTTGAGGATGTCTTTTCAATAGTACAATGGTTCCTCTGGAACTCAAAGCAGGATTCTTTTTCCACCCTCTTCTATATTTATAGCTGCTTTTTCCCCTAGGGGAACATTCATCTGTTTTAAAAAGCAGAGAGAGAAAACAAGAAGTTCTCTCAAATGGTGAGGTTTGGAAATCAGAACTACATGTATTTGCTTTTCAGGAGGGCAAGTTCTAAAGGGTTGTTGTTTGGGTGGAAGAGAAGGAAGTCTGTCATCCCCTCTGTCCTCTCCATAAATGCATAGCACACACACAAACCCTTACCTCCACCGGGAGGTTCCTTGTGGCAGATGTGAAGGAGTTTAGGACACAGGGTTCCCATTATAACCCCTTGGTTGTACTAGACCAAACATGGCTTTTCAGCCCCTGAGTACGTCAGTTTTTCTGGCAGGCCACTTTCTTGCCCTGAATATCCATGTCTGGGGCCCTGGACTGGCATTGGCCCTCAGGCCAGGGCCAGCCTTTGGCGATTGCACTTGAGCGTACTGTCAGAGGCAGAATCTGAGGGCATTTTGGACAGGAAAGATTTCTGATCATTAGGATGTTTTCATCACACCCATACTTCAGGATCTTGGAGCTGAGGGTCACCAGGCTTTAACTATGGTGCCCTGTAGCCTCATTCGGCACGGTTTTTACCAGCAAGCTGGGTGTTGACATGCGTCTTTGTTGTGTTATGAGAAGAGGAGGAATTCTGCCTTGGCAGTTAAATTAACTGTGCCTTCTATTTAGATTCTATAGAGGGTTATACTCAAAGCTAATGAGTGCTTTCTTCCACTCTGTGCACACTCTGATCCGGAGTGGGTGGCAGGCTGAAGGCTGGAGGACCATGACAGAGCAAGTGCTATTGGAGGCAGAGATGGAGGTGACAGTGAGGGCAGCTGGGCCCTGGAGCTCCAGTGGTTTGTCCCCATGGCCGACGGCCCACCTCCTAAGGCTAAGCCAAGAGGAGGCCTTCAGCTTTCCTGAAATGACTGCTTCTCACAGCTCAGTTTGTGTGACCAGCCAGAGGAGGGGGGCTTCCTGGGGAAGAGGGTGGGAGAGTCTTAATTAAGCCTGCCTGGTTTGGCAGTACCTCACACTCGCCTCCTGTTTCTGTATTGGCTGATCATTTCCTTCAGCTCTCAGAACCACCCTTCATTTTTGCCAACACACACACACACACACACACACACACATACACAGCCTATCTCCAGTACTGTTGGGTGTGCCCTCTGCCTCCTGGGCCACTCTTGCTTTCTCTTGAGGTGTTCCTGCCACGTTGGAGTTCCTGGGACTAATGATGCTAAACTTCCTAATCTGGCAGAGGCCTGGACAAGAGCCATGGCTTGGGTGCTCTGAACAAACTTAGCCCAGTGGAGTACAGTACTGGGGCTGGCACTCTGTCCAGAAGGGCTCAGTCAGTGGTCAGATTCTGACTGGGAGATATTTGAGGGAACTTTGTTTAGTGAGAGTTGGGAGATCCGGGTTCTGGTTCAGCCATTCACAAGCCCTATGTTCCTGGGTAGGTCACGATCCTTTGATAGGCCTCAGTTTCCCCCTCTTAAAATGGGTAGATTGGACTTTACAAGCTGATCCCAAAGTTCCTGTAGGCAGTAATGTGTTAGGATTCCTTGACAAACCCAGGAGTCTGTTCCTGGTGTGGGTGACCAGAATTAACAAAGGCTGAACAGCGTGCGCTTCCTGGTTCCCTTTTGCCTCCAAGCTTTTGCCTGTGTGTTTCTCCTTGGAATGGCCCGCCTTCCCTGTTCCCACCTCTTTTTGCTTTCACCTCTTGCTAAAGCCGGGTGTCAGCTTATTAGACTGCTGCTGGCCCCCACACTGGTGTGGGTGCCCATTCTTTGTGCTGCTGAAGCACCCTGTGCTTAGTACTTACCCACTATATTACTGTCTGTTTCCATGTTCTTCCTGACCTTATCATGAGCTTCCTGAGGGCAGAGACTGTATCCCTGGTTGCTGGCACAGTGCCTGGAATGTGGTGTATACACAGTAAATGTTGAATGAATAAATGATCCCTCCTAGGCCTACATGCCCTAGTGTACTCTGAGAGCTGTTCTGGAACCCCCCTCCCCCCACCATGCTCACCACCCCCAAGGCTCTCTCTTCCCGCAAGCCGTGTGAAGATGCTATGCTGAGCTGTATTTGAAGTGTGTCTCATTGTGGCAAAGGGTGACGTTGCCACCCTTACCCCCAGGGCACTCTTGCTAGGTGTTGCTTCTACCAGGGATGGGCCTTGACTTTGCCCTTCCCCTCCCCATCTCCTGCCATGGTGTCTTCTGCCAGCTGCCTGGGGCTGGGCCATATGCTGCTTGTGACAGTGGGTGGGGTGAGAGGGGTGAGCGACCTGTGCAGGGGGGACTGTGGGGTGAGCAGCAACCTAGTCTCCTTCACTGTGCTGACTCCGTGGCAGAGTCAGCCCCCGCTGCTCCCACATCCTGTCTTCTGTCCCGGTGCTGTTATGCAGGACTTGGTTTTGTTCCAGCAGCTGCCCCCTCTGCTCTGCTAGGAGAACCCTTGCTGCATTTTTGCTTCCTCTGTGTGTGTGCTTTGCCCTTTGCCCATGCCCCCAAGAATCTTTATGTAATGTAAGACAGCAGCAGCAAAAAAAGAAAAGAATCTTTAGAAATGAAACTTTGGACCCTGTTGTTCTCCTTTCAGATGCAAGTGATGAGTCTGTTGAGGTCAGAGTTTGTACCTTTGGGTTTACCACCCGGTTTTCCATCTCTCCTCTTAGGGAATGTTTGAGCAACAGGGGTGGGCCAAATCACTCACTGGAAAGAGCTTTAATGTAGCTCGTCCTTCAAGCCTTGCCTCTTTCTGACCTTGTGTGGACATAGGAAAGAAGAAGGTAACTTACCTCCGTCACTCTTGGTGATTCTGGGCTTGGAGGTTCGGAACTGTTTTGTGTGTGTGTGTGTGTGTCTTTTAAAACTTCATTAAAAAGATTGGCCTGGGGAAGGTTTGGGGGAGGCTCATCAGGACTTTCATATTTCAAACCTGAGGGCCGGGGCAGGCTTGTCAGGCCGTGTCTACAGAGCTTTTTCCTAGGCCCCTCTTACCTGAGCTGGCTTCTCTGAGCTGCCTTTGGTCCAGTGGGGTTTCCACAATGTAAGAACCATTGTCCTTGAGAAGGTGGGTGTGCATACTCCATGCCCTTTCTCTTTGGTTCACTGTAAATACATAAGACCAAACCTATATAGAATTTTAGAGTTGGAAGAACGTCTTGTCCAACCCTTCTATTTTACCAAGGAGGAAATGGGCCCAGAAAAGTTTTGTGACACGTCCAGAATCAGAGCCAGCCCCAGAGCTGGGGTAAAAGCCAGATGCCTTAGTTCCCGAGCTCCTCTCCGAGGGACTATGAGCCTGAGTTGGAGAGCGTGAGAGGATCTAAATGTTGGTTTGCGGACATGGGGGCTGGACAAAAGGCTTTCCAGTGGTGTAGGGGAGTTGTGTACCACTTACACAACTAAGGTGGATCTACTGACGTCTAGAGCTCAACATTTATTCACTCAGGTCAGGGTTCTCAACTGCAGCAGTATTGACATTTTGGGCCAAATGATTCTTTGTTGTGGGGGGTTGTCCTGTGCCTGGCAGGATGTTGTTTGTGGAAAAACTTAGACTGTGCTTTTTCCTCTGCTGCCACACCACAACAGTCACCAACACAGAGGAAGACTTCTGTGACCAAATGTGGGGGTTTCTCCCCTACAAACAAGCATTCACTTCTGCAGCAGACACCACCTGTGTGTCCTCCAGTCCAATTCTGACATTTTCTGCCCGAAGGAGATAGCGTCAGGTCCCACAGGTTGAAGGCTCAGTCCCCAAGACTGACCCCTCCTTCCTACCAGCTGGAAGTCTAGGCCTCCGGAACTTCTGACCCACTGGCTTCAAGTTGGGGTTCCCACAACCCCCTCTTTGGGTTTGATTAATTTGCTACAGTGGCTCACAGAACTCAGGGAAACATTTACATATGTTTACTAATTTATTATAAGGGATATCACAAAGGATACAGATGAAGAGATGCATAGGGTGAGTATGGGGGAAGGGCTGTAGAGCTTCCATGCCCTCTCTGGGTGCGCCACCCTCTAGGAACATCCATGTATTCAGCTTCCAGACGCCTTCCAAACCTAGTCCTTCTGGGGTTTTTTTTTTTTGAGACAGAGTCTCACTCTGTTGCCCTGGTTAGAGTGAGTGCTGTGGCGTAAGCCTAGCTCACAGCAACCTCAAACTCCTGGGCTCAAGCAATCCTACTGCCTCAGCCTCCCAAGTAGCTGGGACTACAGGCATGTGCCACCATGCCCGGCTAATTTTTTCTATATATTTTTAGTTGTCTGATTAATTTCTTTCTATTTTTAGTAGAGACGGAGTCTCGCTCTTACTCAGGCTGGTCTCGAACTCCTGAGCTCAAACAATCCGCCCGCCTCGGCCTCCCAGAGAGCTAGGATTACAGGCGTGAGCCACTGCGCCTGCCCACAGTGTTAAGGGTTTAATGCAAGAAATAGGATAGTAATATGCCCCATTTCACTCACTGAAGGATTTCGTAATTGTATGCCAGTGTTTCTGACGTAAAGGCTGAGGATGTGTGCTTTGCAAAATTTATCTCCCTTTTCTTGCTGTCCAGCCCTCTAAAAAAAAAAAAGAAAGAAAAAAGGAGAAAGTGACTTAAAGAATCAGGATTTGGAGCCAGAGAAGCTCTTCAAGTAGAGATCATTTAGCCTAACCCTGCGTTTTCAGATAATGATAATAATAATGGTAAATAGTGATGACTATAACAGTTAACTACCATTTTTAACGACTTACTAAGTGCCAGACACTATGCGAAGTGCTTTATACACATTTCCCCATATAACACTTAAAATAGCCCTATGAGATAGGTATTATTAGTGCCATTTTATAGATAAGGGAACTGAGGTCCAGAAAATCTACATAACTGCATGGGAATTAAGAGTATGCTGCAGTAGCTGTTGTGCGGAGAGATGAAGCAGCTTGCTTGCTCAAGGTCACTTTTTCCAGTTAAAGATGAAACACAAGTAGAATCCAAGTCTCTTGCCCTTGATTGAGCTCATAGTTTGAGCACATATTTTTTGTTTTGACCTGAGGATTCATTCTCTGTGGTCATTTTTGTTTCATTTCTTGTTCTCTCCTTTTAATTTCAGTGAAATTGAATGAAATAGAGGGAAGGGTGGTTTAGGGCTGGGGTTTTGGGTGAGTTTTTAAAGTTTATTTTTAAATAGGCAGGCTTCCCAGACTGACTGGGAATGTAGCAGAAGGCCTGAGAACCAGGAAGTGACACAGACCTGTTTATACCATCCCAGTTGGGGGCCTTTGGAAAGTGCTCCACAGAGATGGTAAAAAGTAAACTTAACTGCACCAGCCAGTTCTCTTGGGTTTGCTATTTTTGACCTGGAGGAGGTGTTTCCTGCACAGCTTTAAGTACTCTGAATACCAAAATTTAGCTCCTAAACATCCCCTGAATGAAGGTGCACAGACAAAATATTTGTTTGCTGTTACCAGACAGCAGCATTCAGTGGTTCTAAGCAGACAAAATCATGAGATTATCAATCGCCTCCCTACCACCCCACCATTGTCCTTTTGGTGAATTGTTCTCCCATTGCTTCATCTTTCTTTGTAAGCAGCACTATGCATGCAAAACACTGTCCTGGTAGCTCACTTAAATGGGTGCATGAGTTCAAGGTTCAGTTCAAAGGTTTCTCTTTTACTTCTCCCCTACTCCTATCAGAAGTCTTTGTTCCTGTCTCCTCTGTGTTCTCATAGCATTTTTTAAAAAAACCTTCTTTTGGGCCCTAGTAACAATTTGACAGTGTTATGTGGATAAACATATAATTCCTCTCACGTAGATTGTGAATTCCTTGAGAGTAAGAACTGTGCCCCATTTCATCTCTGTGATCACCCAGGCCTTGCACAGAAGACAGCCAGTAAATATTTGCTGAATTGCAGTATAGTCACTGGAAACACAGAGCCCTAAGAAGTCAGATTTAGCAGATTGGCTTCCCGGACTCTATTTGCCGAGTGGGTATTGAAGCCTGTTCCACTTAGCTCTGATGGGAACCAAGCAAAGGGATGTGATGACACATGAGATATATCCCTGGGGTCTAGGAATCAGTTATAGCCACTTCTGCCAATCATCTGCCTGGCTAAAACTTCAGGATTATATACCTTTTCCCCCTCCTGTTTTATATCTCCTGCTACTTTGCAGATTTGTATTTTTCTACACAAATTATGTCTTCTGAGTTTATCTTTTTTTCCCTTTCATTGAACAGTATTTCTTGAGCACTTTGGGGCACAGAGAGAATTGGTGGTCTGCGCAGGAATTTGTTGCCTGTGGTAAATGCAGCCTGCAAAAGTTAAGTAACTGTGAATGGGCTTCGGGGAGGGGTGTGACTGGCTGTCCCTTTCGGGATCCAGGCAGTGATGGCTAGGGGCTTAGAGGAGCCTCTTTGCCTATGGGCTGAAGTTAGGAGAAGTTTTCCCAGAGCTGAGGGAACTAAGACTGGAAAACAAAGAGCATAGAGCCCTTTTCAGTAGGGAAGCAGGGAGAGGAAGGACTTCTAGGCCCCTTGGATTCCGTTTTTCTGTAAAGTGGGGCTAATACCACCTATTTAATGAGGTAATAAGTGCATATGTGTGTGTTTCCTAGGTCCCCCAGACACTAACATTATTTTAGTATGGTCACAAACAAAGTTATTTAATTTGGGGAGGAGGGTAGTGCTAACTAGGTACCTTGAAAAACATCTTTAGAATTTGATGGGAAAGCTCCTGGGAGGTTCATTTGTTTAACCTGTTGGCTATTGTTTTGTCTAGACTAACATTGTATTTTGTGCCTAGTTTCAGGATATGTTTCCAAACCAGCTGAAATGGTGCCCTCCGGGAGTCTAGCAGGGCTCAGTCACAGCCTGTCACAGCAGGAAGGGGCCTTACCCAGCACGAATTTGAGCACCCACGGTTTCAGACACTGTCCTAGTCTCTCAGGTTTATCTTATTTCCACCTCACAACAACCCAATGAGGTGGGTATCGTTTATCCAGTTTATAGACAGAAACCAAAAATAACTTGCCCTAGAGCAGCGGTCCCCAGCCTTTTTGGCACCAGGGACTGGTTTCATGGAAGACAATTTTTTCATGGACTGTGGGGAGGGGAGGATTTCAGAATGATTCAAGAGCATTACATTTATCATGCAGTCAGATCTCTCTGCTAATGATAATCTGTACTTGCAGCCGCTCCCCAGCACTAGTATCACCACCTTAACTCCACCTCAGATCATCAGGCATTAGATGCTCATAAGGAGTGCGCAACCTAGATCCCTCACACGTGCAGTTTACAGTGGGGTTCGCGCTCCTCTGAGAATCTAATGCTGCCGCTGATCTGACAGGAGGCGGAGCTCAAGCAGTGATGCAAGCGATGGGAATGGCTGCTCCCTTGCCCACCACTCCTGCTGTGCAGCTTGCTTCTTAACAGGCCACGGACTGGTACCCGTCCTTGGCCCAGGGGTTGGGGACCACAGCCCTGGAGTACCAATTAATAATATCTGCCAGAATCTTTTCACAACCCCAGGTTCCCCAAGAGATACTGAGTTGAAGTGCTTCTCATTTAACCAATGAGGAAACGGAGGCATGAGAAGTGAGTGTTTGCTCAAGGTCAGCCCATGCCCATCAGTCATTGGTGAAGCTGGGACTAGAAAAGTGGTTTCCTGCCTTCAGTTCCGGAATTTATGGCACGCAGAGTTCTAGCTCACAGGGGCTCTACCTCCTCTTCCATTTTTCTGTCCTGTCTTTGGTTCTCCTCTCTGCCCTTCTTCTCTCTTGCGTCTTTTCTCTCTTTTCCCTGGGCCCCTGTAGCTCTGCAGTGATCCTGGGTGGAGGCTGGGTTTTTTTGTTAGGTGTTTGTTATTTTTGGAAAGCACTTGAGGAACACTGCGTATGATGGGATGGCCCATACAAATGTGCTGATGGATTGATTAAGCTCTAAATGGGGAAGTGGACTGTTCTGGGTTTGCTGCAGTGCAGGGGAAGGTAGATGCTGGGCATCAGTCTCGGAAGATGTAGGGGAAAGAGCCGCCCAGGCAGAACAATGAGGATAGATTTACCATTTCTTCCAGTCAGAACTTTTGTTGACTTTCGTTTTTAGAGGAAATACTTTTGGGCCCTCCTATTCCCTAGGAGACACTCCAGGTTTCTTAGAACTGAAAGGGCAGGGGGAGTAGGAGGCATTAATATCCAGTACGCATTTAGATATCTTTTGATGCTGTAGCCTGGCCATTTCTGGGTGAGTGGGAGACCAGAGGGGAGGCATTGAAGGGAAGAGAGGTAAAGGAGGGGCTGGGTAACTTTGGCTGTGTTAGTCACTTCTCTTACCATACTCCTCTGGGGAACTCTGGACTTCAAAGTGTTGGAACTTTTTATCAGTATACCCTGAAATGCAATTAGCTGGTTAAATTCTGTTCACACTTCTGGAACTGTTCTTTGTCCTCACCCATCATGTGGCAGCATGGGGTTGGTGAAGATGGTTAATCAAAGAAATAAACTCTCTTGTTCTAGACTCTCACCACTACTGCCACCATCCCCTTTCTCGATTAGTCTGAGGCAAGAAAAGGATTTATGTTGGTTTTCTCTTCTCAGTTCCCTTTCCTAACTAATGGACAGAGGAGCCATGGTTTAGGAAATAATTTGTTCTAAAAATTACATGGAAACTGAGTCTGACTTCACCTATCCAGCACCTGGGAGCCAAGCCTGACTGAGTCAGGCCCCTCTTGCCTCTACAAAGGAGAGCACGGTAGAGTGTGGGATGACCTCGCACCTCCAGCAGGACTGTGGCATTCTCGGCAGGGGTTGTGGGCTGGGGAGAGCCCAGACCTAGAGGCTGCCTAGGGAATAGGGTGCCCTGGCTGCTTCATGGCTGGCCACACCTGCTGCTGCTGCCTCCCCAAGTCAGGAGCCATTTTTGAAGGAGACTCCAGGGTACCTTTAATTTTTAGCTGGCTCTTGGGTTAACCTGGTAGCATCTAGGGCAACAAGCAAGTAAACCATGTGAACCTTGGGCTCAGGTTGCAGGTTCTTCTTAAGACCAGAAGCCTGCATTGCCTGTCTTCTTTTCTCAGATAGCCCTCTGCTGTCTTTGGCTTTTGGCTAAGACTATAAATAGAAGCCCAGGTTCTTTCTAGTTTACTGAGCATTTCATAGTATTTTGTCCCTTTTGAGCCTTACCATAGCCTAGTGAGATAGTCAAAGCAAGTAATAGCCCTATTTTACAAATGAGGAAACAGAGGCAGAGATGAGGTAAGTGGCTTCTCTGAGGTCAGAGCCATGGCTTGAGGGCAGAGTTCTTCTTCATTGGAGGAACTTACGGAAAGGAAATGAGTGTCCACGACATCACATTCAGCAGGGTGCAGTCACCCAGTTTTTGATGTTCTGGGTTCACAGAGGTGGGAGAGGCAAGCCCCTGTCCCATGAGGCTGATATCTAGCTCACGGGGCCTCCTGCTACCACAAGCTGTTGGGGCAACAGGTTTTCCATGATTCCTCCTCACCCTGTGTTTTAGAGGGAAAAGCTGGCCACTGGAGGAACAGAAGAGAAGGGTGGAAGCCGTGAAGAATTCTGTGGCTGGGAGAGACCTTAGAACCTTAGAACCTTTTTGGATGTGGAAACAGAAGCCAGATAACCAGCTGGCTGGTGGTAGAGGCGGGGCTGGGTCTGCAGCAGGCCCTCTCTCTGTCTCACCTCTAAGTTTAGATGCCATATTCCTTGTGAGGGTGGGTGAGTGCTAGCTTTGAACATGAAGCTTGGTTCCAAGTTCCTCTTCAGTGATAATTTTTTTAAATTAAAAGTGGTCACTAACATATTAATACTAAAGGAATACTGAAGTGAAAGTTTTTGCCTCAGTATTTCTCTAGGGTAATGAATACCTAGTCTTAATTTGTTCTGAAACATTTTGCTTTTCATTTGGTATGCTAAGGTTACAATCCAAGGACAGATTTTGTTTTATGTTCAAAACATATCATTTCTTAAAATTACTAGATTTATGATGTGACCCTTTCTCCACAATAGCTGGGTTCTCCTGCTCTGGGTGATGCTCGTTTTTTTTTATTATTATTATTTTTTGGTTTTTTTTGAGACAGAGTCTTGCTCTGTTGCCCCAGGTGGAGTGCAGGGGCATCATCGTAGCTCACTGCATCCTCCAACTCCTGGGCTCAAGTGATCCTCCTGCCTTAGCTTTGCAAGTGGCTGGGGCTGCAGGTGCACACCACCACACCTGGCTAATTTTTCTTTCTTTCTTTTTTTTTTTTTTTTTTTTTGTAGAGATGGGCTCTCTCTCTCAGGCTGGTCTCGAGCTCCTGACCTTAAGCAGTCCTCCTGCTTCAGCGTCCCACAGTTGCTAGAATTACAGGTGTGAGCCACCTCACCTGGCCTTTTTCTATTCTTGGTAGAGATGGGGTCCCGCTCTGGCTCAGGCTGGTCTCCATCTCCTGACCTCAAGTGATCTTCCCACCTTGGCCTCCCGGAGTGCTAGGATTACAGGTGTAAGACACAGCGCCAGGCCTACCCTTGGGTTTTGAGGGTTAGTTTTCCTCTGTATTATTATTGAAGCAACAACCCCTGGCCTCCCCTTACATGTAAACACTCCATTAACTACCCTCCATTTCTCTTTTTTCTTTGCAAAAACTCCATTTCCATCACCTCCTCTCTACTTGATCAGGTCTTAGGCTACTTGGTAGAATTGGTCCCTTGACCTTGACTCAGCTGCTTAAGCAGTAAGGGAGGAGCCAGCTGTTTCTGTTAAAAACAAAACAAATCGGGAGCTCATATATGTACATCTTCTTCTACCCAGTTCCGCACTGGCTCCTCCCCACAGTATTCGTGAGTTTGGCAAACATTTGCTGCCTGCCTGTCAGATGCCAGGCCCCGTGCTTGCTGTTGAAGATTCCAAGTTGAGTAATTCACAGTCCCTGCCTTCAAGGAACTCTCAGCCTAGTGAGGTGAGACAAATAAACAAATAGATGTAATAACCTGTTAAAGGTACAGTCATAGCTGGGTAAGAAGGGGTCATTTCTGCTGGGGGTGGGTGTGATATGAAGTGTCAGGAAAGAATTCCTCCAGGACATGACCCTTGTGCTGTGCCCTTGAAGTGACTATTGCTGGCAGCAGGAGCAATCAGGTTCTTGAGGTTTATTTGAATGTCAGTTTGTTGAGGGAGGAGACGGGCAGTGTACAGGAAGGCCTCATTACATTAACTTTATATTTTGTCCGAATAGGTAGTGTGGACAAAGTACAGCACTAAAGGAGATTAAAAGGGAATATATGTAGTGAAAAATGTTTTTCTCCTTCCCTGTTAACCACTCAGTTCTTCTCCCTGAAGAAAATTGTAAGTTACCAATCTCTTGTGCATCATTCCAGAGGGGTTTTCGGTACATACAGGTATATGTGTGTGTGTATCCTTTAAAAATACATGCATAAGTGCAAATGATTTTCTTCATGTACTAATTTTAGAAGCCATTCCGTATTAGCACAAATTGAACTACCCTGTTCCTTTTAAACCACTGGTATTCTTCTGAGTGTACTGTAACTTATTTCACTAGTCTCCTTTTGATGAACTTTAGGTTGCTCCAATCTTTTGCCATTACAAACCATGCAGTGAATGTCCTTCATATATGTCACTGGTGATGTGATTTCAGAGGACAGAGTCCAGAAGTGGAATTGATAGGTCCGAGAATATGTGCATTTTGGGGACAGATATTATCAAGTTGCCTTCCAATGAGCTCTACTTGATGACAAAATATTGAACATACTTTATCACTTGGCCCCACAGCAGTTCTGCTCCCCCACAATCCTCTAAGATCCCTGCCACAGCGATCTTCCTGAATGAATTTGGTCTTGTAACATCCCTGTTTAGAACCCTTGCAAGCATCACATGGTTTTCAGGGTAAAATTGAAACCCCTTGGCTTAGCCCCTGCCTCCAGCCTCCTCCAGGAGTACTGTGCTCCCATAGTACTCTGATCCACTTATATTTGGTACTTCCTTTTTTTCCTTCTTCTTCCTTTTTTTTTCCCCACTAGGCACATCCTTTCAGACTCAGCTTAACATCACCTCCTCTGGGTAGTCTCTCCTGACTACCTCCACTCATGCACGAACACCTGACTACCGTATGTGGCCTCATCCATTCACTACTTAAATATTTGTTGTGCACGTGCTGTGGTGTGGCACACACAGGGATCATTCTTGGTGATCCACTGGTGTTGCCTTGAGGGGATGATGACTGCCTGGTAGGGTTACCTGGTGTGGCTCCGTATAAAACGGCAGCACCAAAGGGCCCATCTCCAACTCTAACGCTAACCAGCTGGAGGCCCTGGTCATATCCTTTAACTTCTCGGGACCTTGGTTTGCTGTCTGTCACATGAGACTGGAGCTCGATGAACTCTAAGGTCCCTGCAGCTGAGGTCTTATTAATGATTGAACAGCAACAGCAGCCAGTGTTTACTGAGGACTTGCAAAGTGTCAGGCACTTTGGCTATTCTAATCCTTGCATCTTTGCTCTACAAAGATGGTGTGGTTACTATCCCCATTGTACAGATGAGGAAACTGAGGCTAAGAGAGTTATTGTGACTAATAGAGGAAACAGATTTGAATCTAGGCATTCTGACTTTACTGTTCTTAGCCACATAAATGCATACACATTACTACACACACACACACACAAACACACACACATAGTTTTGTGTACTGTTTTGAGGCACTCACAAGTTCCACTCCCAGACCTCTTCATGAAGCACCCCTGTTCCACAGCTTTAAAGGCTCAAATTGGAGTCTAGGTAAAGCTGGGAGCAGAAGACTGCTACCGTCACAGTTATTAGAGGGAAGGGGGTGAGGACAAGTGGCTAGCTCTGTTCATGAGCCCCTGGCTAATGCTTATTGAAGACTCTCATAGTTGCTCTTCTTTCGGACTGAGACGTCCGTGTTACTGTTTTCTGTTACCCTCTTTAGGAGGGGAACACAGGCCTGAGTCAAGCTTCAGACACTGATTAAAATCAGATCTGGCTAGTATCCCTGGCAGAGTCTCAGGGGCATCCTTTATTAGGACTGTAGATGGCAGACTCCCTTATCTGTGCACATAAAGCCTTATTAATGGGGAAGAGAGTGTGTGTAGAATTAAAAAAAGGAAGTGTAATATTATTTGGAATACTTGTTATAAACTGAAATAAATGAGTTAACTGGCAGATGAAATAAAATAATTGAACTAAAATATAATAGGCCCACATCATATTTTATCATCAACCCAGCTGCTTCCCTAAAGGCATGTAGAAAATAATCCTAAAAGTGCTGACCCCAGATTTTTTTTTTTAAGATGCTGGTTCCTACTCTTCTGAAGTCTATCTGAGCTAGAGTGGGTGGTAGCACTAATTAGCAATTACAGCCCGTCCTCCACCCCCTGTCATTGTCAGGGTCAGCCAACAGAATGTGGTCACAGGTGTGTCGGGTGAGCCTTGATTAATTAGTCCATGTTTGAGATTCAAGGCTGTCGAGTCAGATCCTCAGGGGCTCATCCAGCCTCTGGCGGTTTAGCAAACAGGCTGAGCCCTCAGCTCCCACTGCTGCATTCCTTCTCTAGGCGGTGTATTTCCCCCTTTAAGACACGTGTTCTCCCTCTCTCTCTTTTTTTTTTCCTTTTGGTTAGTTGAACTTGTTCTGAGTCCAAGTGGCCAAGGCAAAGCCTGACTCAGGTGTAGCAGCTCTGTGTCAACAGCCACCTTTGCTCCTCTGTGCTGGAGCCTGCTGGGCAGTTTCCGAAAGCTCTGCTGTGCCTGACGGATGTCCAGGTGAAACATGTCCACGTGAAACAGAGCCCGTCTCCTGGCCCTGTTGAAAAATCTGGCTCCGGGATGCTGATGGTAGCTTGCTGCGGGCCTTGGCGTTTCCCCACGGAGGAGTTGAAAAGCCACTTCTGTGCTTGTCTCTCCTGGCAGCAGGGATTCAGTTGCTAGAATTCTTTCTACTTCGTATGTGATTATGGCTTTCTTACCAAAGTGACTGCTTTTAACTAACTTATGGCTAAAGTTTTCACTTTACTTGTGTCTTTGTTTTCTGTTTGTTATAGGTGAATCTATCCCTGGCTGACTTTAGGATTCATACTTCTGGATTTTAAATTTTTTCTCTTAAAACAAATTTGGACGGATAAAAGATGTGCCATGGCAGGATAGCACCAAAGAGCACCTCAGCGTTTGGCGTGGCCTCCGTGAGACATGGAGCATTCCTGCCACTGGTGATCCTTAGCACCCTGCTTGGAGATGGGCTCGCCTCCGGTAAGTCCTGACCTGCCTTCTGTGTATGGGAGGGAGAAGACTTAATGCCACTGTTTCTCTGGAAGGCTAGGATAGGGGACTCTCCTTCTGTCAGGGAGAGCAGAGCATGGAGGGCTTTTGTGCTGTGGTATCTAGAGGAGAGAGCCAATCCTTCCAGGGCCTGATAAGCCAGCCGGAAGAGGGCTGTGTGGGAACCTGCTGGTGATAACCTGTCACCCCCCTCTCTCCTGCAGTAGTCATCATCAGGCAGGACAGAGGTGCAGGTTTCAGAGCACGATATACAGGTAAGGGTGCAGGCTTGGGAATCAGACTACCTGCATTCACAGCCCATGCCTCCTACTTGCTTGCTATGTGACCCTGAGCAAGTCCCTTTACTGCTGTAAGCCTGTTTCCTCAGCTGCAGATGGGGTAATAATGGTATTTACCTCACTGGGTAGTTGTGAAGATTGAGATAATATAGTAAGCCCTTAATGATTGTTAGCTCTTTTTTGTTTGCTTCTTGTCTTTCTGTGGTTTTTCTCAGAATGAGTGCATAGTTGAGGTCTTGTAATTTAGTGAAAGTAAGACCTTGTTTGCTGACACTGTAAACATTGTGATCTTGGACAAGCCACTTATCCATTCTCCAGCTCAGTTTCTCCCTCTGTCAAATGAAGGGGTTGACCTAGATAACTGTTAAGTCACTTCTAGCTCCCTCAGTTTATGCTTTCATGATTCTGATGCTTTCTGGTTGAACATGGTGAGCTGGAGGGGCCCTAACAGGACTAGAAATACAGCACTGAGCCTTTCTGAGTTTGTACAGTCCTTGTTGCCTTCAGCAATGCTCCAAAGACCCTTCCAGGTTCTCTTTGTGTGGTCCTCCTTAGGAAGGACATGTTGGGTGTGTATGGCAGGTCTCTGGGTGGTGTGCCAGGATCTGCTTCTGGGTCTGTGAGCCGCAGTATCATCATTGAGCTCATCCGTAATGGTTTTCCTACCAGACTTCTTTAGAAATGCATGTGACAGTTTCCTTGGATAGTGCTCGCTGGAGAGAGATCTAAGAACTATGATTCTGGAAGGGGACTTTCTTGGGAGGTGTTGGGGGAGTGGTATATTGTGGCTGTAGAATTCCCATAGCTCAGTGTTATCTCTTCCATTCCCTTTCTGTCAACTCCCACCATCTACTTACCCAACATAAACAGATAATAGTGCAATCTCATATTTTTCTTTTGAATTCTTGGGATAAACAATTACTGTTTTTTTGTTCCATCATTGCTTTCCCTACCACTCACACACAGATTTCCTTTTCTTTTGTCTCTCCTTCCTCCCCCTCTGACACTTAACCCAAACCTTTCTTTAGCCTTGAGGAGCCCCTGGCACAACCCAGGGGGCCATGATGTTTGGGACCCCATGGTGTGGCCACGATGGTTATATTGAAAAGAAGGAAAAGAAGACCAATCTATGGAACTGGAGACCATTATCCTAAAAGTATCTAAGCAATGGAGAAACAAACACCACCTGTACTCTCTAATAATTGGGAGCTAATTGATGGGTACACACGGGCACAAAGAGATATAAAGGTCATTGGAAATCAAGAAGGGGGAGAAGGGGAGGAGGGAATGGGTAACAACCTACCTATCAGGTACAATGAACACTATTCGGGTGACAGGGACACTGAAAGCTCTGACTTAAGCATTATAAAAGGTGATACCCATGTAACAAAACATTTGTACCACCTTAATATTTTGAAATTAAAAAAAAGAAAAAGGGCCGGGTGTGGTGGCTCACGCCTGTAATCCTAGCACTCTGGGAGGCCGAGGCGGGTGGATCGTTTGAGCTCAGGAGTTCGAGACCAGCCTGAG
>NW_012150840.1:10106710-10113659 GCF_000956105.1 Propithecus coquereli
GTACCTGGCACATTCCTGCAACCTGCCTCTTCCAAGGCTCCTCTGGGGAAGTTACCCTGGCATGTTGCAAAGCGGTATTAGTGGCAGAAAATCTGCCTTCAGTGTCGGAAGTCTTTAGCCTCTTTAGCTTCATTAAGCCATCCTACTTACCCTCACCCTGCCTTTTGTTGGCTCCACTCCCCCCCATTCCCCACCCCATTTTCCAGCTACCCACACCTTCCCAACTTTCCATCCAAGGCCTGAAATCAATTATCAGGTTCCAGACTGGCTGGATAAAGGGATTATTATTCTCTAATGTGGAAGAATGTGTCTGTTTGTAGTGTGGGCTCAGACCAGGATGGGAAAGTTGGCTTTGTTGTTTTCTTTTCCCTCCCCCATCTGGAAAGACCCCTCCCTTCTTTGCCACCCCAACCCCCAAGTCTTTTCTGCTCCTCATAAAACACGTGTCCTGAAAGGGAATAGGATGCAGGCCCGGGAAGGGGTTGCATCGTTGCTTAGATCCAGTGTGCCAAGTTGCTGCCAATGTTTTTCCCTCTATCTGAGTAGCTTCTGGGGGAGGGAGGTGCCCTTTCCTTGGCCTGAAACCCAGAGCACACCTGTATGGCCGTGCCTGCCATGAGCAGTGTGCCAAGCAAGCTTGCCAAGAAACCAAGACTCTCAGATACCCCAAAGCCAAGGAAAGGTAGTTCAGTTCGGGAAAAGCCCTTCTTTCCCTTCCTGCCTTTCTTACCTGTTTCTGTAGCTGCTCCTGAACACCCATTCCAGAGACATTTAAAAATGGGATACTTATAAAATACACAGCCTTGTTACCCAGTGAGCTGTAGTAGACCCTGGATGTGCATGTGCGTACACGCACATTCATGACTCTGAGAATCCCAGTGGACATTGGTTCATGGGCATCCTCTGGGGCCAGTTTGTTCGCATAGTCTCTGGTCATAAATACCACAGTCATTCTCTGGTCTTGATCATAGTCACAGGTTTAGTAGAAGGGAATCATATATGAAGGGCCACTTGAATTCTAGGGTAGAATTATGTCACATTTGGGGTTAAATTTCCATACTGGTTTCTCTATATACAGCTCAGGATTTGTAGTTTTCGACAGAGGTGTGAGAGAGGCATTGGGTCTGGCTTTCCCTTGGTCATTCCTTTTAAATGGGGAGAATTATTGAAAGATTTCCTTTTTAGGAGTGGCAAAAGGAATCGTATCTTATTCTTCACACCCAGTTACACCATGCAGTGGGAAGACCAGAATTAAAAATAAAATCCATGCACATGCTACCCAATTTGCTTTTCTTGGACTGGAGAAAGATTAAGATACCAACCATGTAGCAGCCTCTCCCAGGTCTCACAACTCTTCCTTTACCTGTGATCTTAAGAAACTTGCTGTGTGACCTTAGGCGAATCACATGACCTCTTTGTGTCTCCTATAAAACAGAAACAGTGATACTTAAGAATATTAGGTTGGCGTTGTTGTGTAGACTAATACAAATGATTGGGGAGCATGTGGCATTTAAATGTGTGATGTAAGCCCCAAATAATAACAACAGAGTTGGTATGTGACCTACTGTTGAGTCATGCTGCACAGTAGACTTCATGCAGATGACATTCTTTGCTGTCATTAAAACACAGAACTGAAGTTGCAAAGTCACTGGGTTGAGGATAAGAGATTTTGGAGCAGGTGTCAAATTTGACCAGTGAGGAGAGATTGATTACTTCAGGAATGCCCTTTGCCTTCCAGAAAGCTCGTTTACATAGTTTGATGATCCCAACCTAACTGGCTTGCTGACTCATAAAAAGCTTTTGGTTTGAATTCTTTTCCTTTCATGAGGAAACTCATCATTTTACTTGTTTCAGACTTTTTTCCCCACAAAATGTTGCCATGGCATGTTAGGCCATGTTAAACTAATGACATGATCACCTAGAGCAGTTTTAAAATAGCGGTGAAAGCAGCCATCTGCATTTCTACATGACAGAGTGGGAAAGCCAGGCACTTAGTTTTCATTGAAGCTGAAAAATGTTGAGAACCAGTTTCTCTGGGAGACGACATGGCTTTGGCCCTTAGCATTGCTATGGCAGAGAGATGTTGGCAGGTGGCCCTGGCTCACATCATCTCCGAAGGGACCCAGAGTCAGAAATAATGTACACTGAGCTGAGAGGAGAGGACAAATAGGAAATGGTACGTATAGAGCATCATTTCTGTGTCAGGCTCTGTGTTATCTCATATAAAGCTCTCAGAACACCTGTACGCTAGGTGGCTATGTAACCATTTTATGAGAGAGAAACTGAAGCAGAGAGAGAGGTTAGATAACTTGCTCAGAGACAGGCGATCGTAAGTGGTGAACCCGGCTGGGATTTGTGCCCAATTGTCTGACTCTGTTGCCCATGGTCTTTGCTGGGAAACACACTACCTGTGCCCGAGTGGCAGGCTTCTCTGGGACCCATTTCTTGTGTTTCCTGATTGAAGCACTCAGATCAGCCTTCAGAGGATTACTCCGACAGGGGAAGGAAGATGCTGTCTGTGTCCTCTCCCCATGGATAAAAAGGATACAGGAGTCATCTTTGCATTACCACGGTTCCCTCTGTGGTTCTTTCTGTTCTCATCTACAGTGGCCCTTGGTTGTTTGGTTCCAGTTTAGGCACAAGGTTTGCCAAGGTGGTTCTATTCTTGGAAAGGAACAATAGGGACCATAACAAATTGTTTGCTAAATGAGGAAGTAGTTCCCAAAACATCCGCAGAGCATCTTCCTGTCAGCTGCTGATGAAAGTGATGTAATCTCTCCATGCTGTAATTACCTATGACTATAAAAAGACTTGGGAATTGTGGTGAGAGGCTGGATGGGTCATCATAGGGCTCGTTGAACCCTGGTGTCAAGAAAAGACATTGAGAAATCTTCCTCTGCAGACTAGTTATTGTGCCATGTTTAGAACCATATAGGCACGTGATACCTACCACCCTTGTATTACAACTTTCTAACAAAAGAAACCAGGAGTCCACCAAGCCGAATACCTCACTGGGTCTTGATTGGGTTAAAGCCCTCATTAAACATAAATTCCATCTACTGAGCAATGGTGCCCCACTACCCTGGCCTGATTTGCCAGGTTAGAGATTATTCTTACCTACTTGACTCTTTCTGCAAAAGGGGGTTCCAGGGTGCTAATAAAAAAACTAGGGGCTCGGCGCAGTGGCTCACGCCTGTAATCCTAGCACTCTGGGAGGCCGAGATGGGCACATCATTTGAGCTCAGGAGTTTGAGACCAGCCTGAGCAAGAGCGAGTCCCCATCTCTACTAAAAAAAATAGAAAGAAATTAGCTGAACAACTAAAAATACATAGAAAAATTAGCCGGGCATGGTGGCGCATGTCCGTAGTCCCAGCTACTCTGGAGGCTGAGGCAGTAGGATCACTTGACCCTAGGAGTTTGAGGTTGCCGTGAGCTGATGCCATGGCACTCTAGCTGGGTGAGTGAGACTTTGTCTCAAAAAAAAAAAAAAAAAGTATGGCTGCTATTATGAGGGGGCTCACCCCATTCATAAAAAAAAAATTAGGGTTAGCTCTTGGGGTCTTTAATGATTTTAGGTAGGTTTCCAGATGAACTCCTCCACCATCTCTTACCCACTGAGAGATTCCTTTCCTCCACATCACTTGGGAATGTGAGCTTACAGAGAGTGTGAGCAGCTCTCCAGGTCCAGGTGGCTTGTGCAGGTGTGGTGCGGCTGGCTGCCTGGACTGTGGCCGGATCAGGAGTAACCGTGGCCTGCGTCAGGTTTAGGTTTGGGGCCTAGAGGGGGGATAGTAGCACTCAGAGAAAATCTTTCTGTGGTGTAAAGTAAATGAGGCGTGCCCTGGCTGTTAACTTCTTCCCAGCCCTGTTCATCGACCTCACCTTAAGCCAGTTTAACCCATGAAAATCTGAATTCACTGGAAGATAAGGGGGAGATTATAACTTCTTTCAAAAAAGGATTGTCTCTAAAATTTCTCACGTGGCAGTCTCATCAGTGGAATGGGATTCAATTCTTACACACCTTAAAGTAACAGCCACAGAGATCACGAGTGTAGCTTGGTGTTATATCTAGCTGCTGTTAGGCTTCAACTCCCCACCGTATTTTTTGGAGAGGCAGTGTAGTCTGATTAAATGCATAGAGTCAGACTGTCTGGGTTTGAACACTGCCTCTATTCCTTGATACCTGTGTTACTTTCGATAATTCTCCTGACCTCACTGTATTTCCCCAGAATGGGGATGATAATAGTGCCTGCTTCATAATATTGTAGTGAGGATTAAATAAGATAGCATAGGTAAGGTGCTTGGAACATTACCTGGCACACAAAGTAGTAAGTCCCACATTAGAAGATCAGATTCTAGTACCAACTGATACCATTCTACACTTCTGGTTTTTATGATGCCACAGCTCATTGGTTCAGACAGACTCAGGGTTGGAAGGTGCTTCTTGTTTCTTTTGTATCTGTTGGATTCCATTCAATGCATACTGAATAGAGTTAGCTCCCTGAGATTCATGAGGTTTTCCTAAGTCTCTAAATACCACAAGTCCTTAAATACCTAAGTCTCAAATACCACATGTTGGTATCCCATCCATGAAGATGAGTAGAAAAGAGCAGCAGTGTCCCTTTGAGATATTGATGCTGGAGGTCAGCTCAGTGGTCTCACTGAAAACTGTTCTCTTCAGGGAGGCTGTCATGTTGGCATTTCAGAGCCGATGTTCCTCAGGGCTGCTATTTGTTAGGAACTTTTGGAGTCAGTTTTTTTGGAGAAAGGATCTCATTGTATTGCCTGGGCTAGAGTGCAGTGGCGTCATCATAGTTCACTGCAACCTCCACCTCCTGGGCTCAAGTGATCCTCCTGCCTCAGCCTCCCGAGTAGCTGGGACCAGAGGTGTGTGCAGCTATGCCTGGCTAACTTTTTTTTATAATATATTTGGTAGAGATAGGGTCTCAAACTCCTGGCCTCAAGCAGTCTTCCCCCTTAGCCTCCCAAAGTGCCGGGATTACAGGCATGAGCCACTGCACTGGGCCTGGAGTCAGTTTTGAAACTTTAAATTTGAGAATGCCAAGGGTCATTTCTTTTAAAAATATATTTTATTTCATCAGCACAGTGATATGATTGAAGGATTGCATTTAAAAGATTCCAAAACACATCTGGGTGAGAGAATACAATACTAGAATTAAAAAAAAAGAAATCTCTTATCTTTTCTCTATTTGGTAGTCCTTTTGCCTCCTCCTGCTTTTCTTAGCTATATTTGTCAACATTTCTTCTTTTAAGAGCCTTTTTCTATCTAGATTCATTGGCATTCCCAGAGATGGAGATTTTTCCCTTGTTTAACTTTTTTGACTTGTTAGCTTTGCCAGTAGCCAAATCTTTTAAAGTACAATTGTTTAATCATTCAAATTCTGGGAAGTACTGCAGGGAAGATAAACAGATTCTCTTCAGAATTTCTTCTTTGAAAAGCTTTTTTTTTCTTTTTAAATTCACAGAAGTATTTTAAGCATTTCAATGGGAGGAGGGACACAGAATGTGTTTCAGGAAGTTAAGGCCACATACAAGCAGAATTCTAAAATAATTCAGCTTTATCCTTTGTTATTCTAAGTAACAAGTGACACTTTATGAAATACAAAGGGCCGATCACTTCTTCGCATGTCAGTGGACGCATGTCACCTTGGGAATGGGCAGGACCTGTGTGTTTATTGTCACTGTCTGAGTTCTGACAGTTTGGCCTTGTGGACTCTGGCCATGGTAGGACGAACAAGAGAATGTCGTTGGGTTTGTTGCTCACTCTGGATGAGGACTGAGTGGGTGACTATCAGCCTGCCCGTGTTTCCTGGGCGCTGGTCTAGGCACAGAGAGGTTTGGGGGCAGAGAGGAAAAAAGTCTTGGATCACTCTTCTTGCCAGTTGCTCTTATTACAATCCAGAGGCTGGATTGCAGAGGACCCAGTGATGTCTTGAGCCAGTGCAGGCCCACTAAACCTCCTTGATAACCATGCATGGTTGTCAGAATTGCTAATTAGGCGCCCATGGAGTTAGCTGAGGACTTCAGTGGGCTGTGTGGTCTCTGCTTATACTCCTCACAGGGTAGACCCTCTCGGTCTCTGAGTTTTGAAATCTTCTGTACAGTGTCCCTCACTCTTAGTTCTTGCTCTTCGCTCTTGGTTCTGTGTGTGTTGCACATAAGCTTATTGAAGGCAGGGACAAAATCCGTTATATGTTGCTCTTTTGCCGTAACCAGGCCAGTGATCATCCCAGGTGGACCGAAGAAATATCCTGTGGAAGGTGCTTCATGGGTGGGGCCACCCCACCGGAGGAGTGTGCAGATCATGGCTTGTCCTCCACATGAGGAAAGCAGGACCAAGTCTAGGACCCTGTGAGCAGTAGCAGCCTGTGGGGCCTTCTGCTGCTTTATGGTTTCCCATAGCATTCTGTCCCCTCACGGTTGCAGGTGGTGGGGCTGTCCTGTGGGGAAAGAAGAGGGCTGGGCAGGCTGCCTAGAAGGAGTGCATCGTAGAGTGTGCTACCTTGCATCCTGGGCGGGAATTTGGACCCAGTATGGGTCCTCCTAGGTAATGAGGAGGGACCACTGGGGAGTGCAGATGAGGTGGGAGAATGTATGTGAAAACCATGCTAGCTCTAAACATAACCTGACATATTAGAGTGGAGCTGGGGAAGTGCAACTTGGGTAGGTTTGGCTTCATTTCCTTACCCATTGCCTTTGTAACCACAGCTTCCTTTACCTGTTTTTGAAGATCAAGTCTAAGGGACTGCTTATTCCCTTTCCCTGAACATTAGCACCTTCAAGCCTGTTCTCACTCTTTCTTCCTGTGGCTAGAATCCCACTTATTCCTTTTCCCTCCCATACTTGTCTTTATCCTTCAAGGTCCAGCTTAGAGTTGCCTCCTTTGTGGGACATCACCCATCCCCTTACCACTGGAATTGTTAGGGT
>NW_012150840.1:10113863-10120050 GCF_000956105.1 Propithecus coquereli
TTTTTAGTAGAGATGGGGTCTCGCTCTTGCTCAGGCTGGTCTCGAACTCCTGAGCTCAAACGATCCTCCCGCCTCGGCCTCCCAGAGAGCTAGGATTACAGGCGTGAGCCACCGCGCCCGGCTAGTATTTCTTGAGTGAAATTAACAAGAGCTCCTAGTCTCAGTCCTTTCTCTCTGAAGGATGTTGGAGAGGGTTTCCTAGGAGCAGGATTACAATTCCTAGAATCTCAACTATCTTTGATTTGAAGGGATTGGATAGCTTGTTAAGACTTCTAGAAATTGCAGCCTTGGGGAACTTAAACCCTTTGGTCTGCAGATGATGGTACACAACCGTATAGACTTGCTCCAAGCCCTCTTGACCCAGGGTTCCCAGGGTTGCTCTGGGACAGATTGGGTTTGGTATTTTCATGATCAACATTAATTCCTTTAACAAGTACATGTTGACATAAGGTTGGCAGGGAGGACAGCAGGAGGTGTGTAATGCCATGGAGGGCTTTCTGGGGACCAGATACTGGGCTGGATCTTGATGGACGTTAATGACATGTAGGTGGCCTGTGAGAGGAGGGCAGCAGCAGTCAGGAACTGTCCTCTGCACCAGAGGAGTGCACAGCTTATGGTTTAGCACTCTAATTTATTCCTCAAGTACTTGCTGAGCTCCTGCTGAGTGCCAAGACTGTGCCAGCTACCGAAAATAGAACAATGTCACGTGATGCATGCTGCGATCCTCACACTACAGTGGAATGCTAGTGGGCGGGGCTCCTGACCCAGTTTGGGGTGGTCACAGTAGGCTTTTCTGGGGGAAAGAAGTCTACACTGTGACCTGAACAAGCTCTGCTGGAGTATCCTAAAGATCAAAGGGTTAAAAAAAAAAAATACTAGTTAATGGATCAAGGGGTTGAGTGAGTCTAAACAGGGAAGTAAAGAGGGTTGGAGGAGGATGTTAATTTTAGGAACAAGTTGTGGGACAATATCAGAGTTGAGCAGAATGGCTCCTGTTTGCCCAGGTGACAGGAAGTGATAGGCTAGGAAAGGCTGCCCTTCTAGCCTGCCCAAGGGGAAGGTCACTCAGGACAGGCCTCTGAGTTCATGCTTCTATCCCATAATCATTGGCCCCAGCTCTGCCAACCCATGGGAGGCGTGTCTGACAAGGGCTCCCTGTTTCAGCAAATCTTACGCTCCATGCAGGGTTCCATGTGGGTCTTAGCTGGCGTCACGAATTCCATGGGGAGGCTGGAGGGTGTGGAGGTCCTTTATTGATGGGGGAAGTGAGAAGAGTGGAGGAGCAGCTGGCATCTGGGCTGTGGATATATTGCAGGATTCATCATCTTGCACCAGGCTTGGGTAATCGGGGAAGTTGGAGTGAGGACTGTCTGTGATTTGATGTATTCCGAGGTGCAGAGAACTGTTGTGACTTCCAGCAGTCACAAGAGTTCGGGTTTCTTTAGAGTGGCTTTCAGCAAAGGAACCTTTTCTTTGTACTCTTATTCTCAGTACCTTGTTGTTAGGCAGTTTAGAGTCTTTGTGGTTCAACTGGCCCTTCTCTCTGGCATTCAGAAAATCTGTCACCAATAGTGGGAGACTCTGGCTTTGCAGGAACAGTTAAGATTATGTTTAATAGGATTAAGTTAGATAATATATGTAAAAGTGCTGTGTAAACAATAAAAGTCTATCCAGTGCAAAGGATTATTACAGTGCTGTTTTTTTCAGTCAGCATCTCTTTTCTGAATTGGTCAAAGCACCTGGTTAACACTAACTATTTAATCCACTATATACCACACTTTGAGAACCACCAGTTTACACTTAGGCTGAACAAACCTTCCTGACCTCTTTTCAGAGCAGATTTTGGTAAGGTGGGGATGGACAAGTGGAGAGATCTTGAACCCACTGGGGAGAGAGGTGGTTCAGAAATAGGATGCTACAGGTGGACCATCCTAATTTTAAAACTGAGAAAAGGTTAAAAGATTAAGGGAGGTTGCTGGCAGATCCATCTCTTATCTTCTCCAGGCTGGTCTGGTTCTTGCAGACTACCCTATAGAGAAAGAAGCCAGACCTGGTGAGCCCCTTCGTTTCTTATTCTGTCCTCTTAGGCCGCAGCGAGCTCTAAAAGTCTGCATTTTTGGAAGCCTTTCCTCAGCCTGGGCTCTGTGGTGTGAAGAACAGGACCCTGGGCGGGTCCTGGGCATCCTAATGAGCAGTAACTGGAGGCACCTCACGTTGTTCAAGGGTGACGTGAGCTTGGACTGGCTCTCCAGTGCCCTTTGAGCTCTGATACTCTGCTTCTTTAATGCTCTACCTCGGCAGCTTCCTCCCCAGGGTCAGGAACTTCTTGCTTGTTACTTGTTTTTATTTTTTCTGTGTGTGAGAACTTCTGTTGATCCGAATCCCATCCAGAGACTGGCTTGCCAAAAGCGAAACTAGAGACAAGTTTGGAAATCAGAGAGAATAACTTTTCTTTTTGGAGTTTTTGGCATCTGCAGTTGTCCTGCTTCTGTAACACCTGCCTCCATGGAGGAATGGCTGCGCATCCCTGGCACGTCTGGTCCTTTTCTCCAGACATCTCACTCCACCACCAGGCTTCACGGGCTATGTGATCAGTTCTAATTCCCTGGGCGCTCAGGATTGTTGTTCGGCATTCTCACTGCCGAGCTGACACAGTGCTTGGCTTGTGGTTGGCCCGTGTACTCGTTTCTTGGGTGGATGGAGGAGGGGGTTGCATCTAAGTACCTCCTCTTTACTTCAGTTTCTCCCTTCTTGCTACAGTTGTCTTCCTTTGCCCTCCCCTTCCATCGGTCCTCCCTCTTCTTCCTCTGTACTCATTTTTACTCCCTGGCACTCTGGCAGAGCTGGCCTTGTGTGTTAAGTGTGTTAGGGTTGGGGTGCACATGAGGTGATTATAAAAGACCCTACTCAAACCATCTGTGTGAGGGGTACCTCCAGAACACCCCAGTCTTCTTCGAACCCCGGTCTTTCTTCTGCCCACTTTGTCTAGGGTAGCTGTGAATGTTTTCACTGTCCTAGGGGAGTTTGCTGCTCTTCATATCGAATCTGACCCCATTTTCAGCCTTTATTTCCCGCTGGAGCCCAACGGTGTTTGTATTGGCAAGCTAAAGGACTCCTGGCTTGGAGAGAATTAGCACAGCCTGCCTCTGAAACATTATCTGGCCCTGTCTTTCCAGCCTCTGTCTGAAGGACAAAAGGAAGATTTCCTAGCCTTGCTTAATTGTCACTTAGCCCTTCTGATCTAGCCCAGACAGCTTACCGGCAGCCCAAGCACTGACTTGCCCGAGGTCTCTGTTGAAACAGGGACAGATCGAGGTTGGTTTAATTCAGTTTAAGTAAAATCACCAGCCTTTTGATGATTGCATTAATTTCCTCCCTTCTGAACACCCTCCTGTTAGCAGTAATTGGAAACCCTCACTCCATGTTTCTCATTTCCCCTCACCACTCTGCTTTAATCTGAGACAGCTGGATACTGCACTCTGCTTTTTTCATTTACTGGAAGACTGTTTTGAAGATGATTGTAATGACTGGCTTTGACAGTATTTCCAGAAGCTGAAACTGTTGCTGTGCTTCAGTTCACACCCACCTGGGGGCCTCAGTTTTGCTCACCTGACTCCTATAAAACTCTGCTTAGTGCTTGGTGGGGAGGTGGACAAGGGTCCCCATGAGAAAGCTCTCTTGTCCCAGGCGTTATACGTGCAATCTTTTCATTACTCATTTTCATCACTCAACCTTTACAGACTGCCTGTATGTCTAACACTGTTCTAGCTACTGAGTGTGTCCCCAGCACCTCCTCCTGGCCTGGGTGGAAATGCAGAGGCCTAAGTAGGTGAGGTTCCAGCAGGGTGGTTGCTATACATAGACCTTGCAAACTGTAGTTTCTGAGGTTTTCTTTCTCTGTGGGTTTTTATGGTTGTAACTCCTGTTTTTGTGCTCTTCCTTTCTTGGCACTAAAGAAGAGTAAATAATAGGAACCACCTCTTGATGTCAGAGAAATCACAGGTAGCAGTAGCTGTAACAGTTAAGCACTATTGGCAGTTGACAAGATGTAAGGCACTTTCTTGTATATCTTGTCATATTGTTGTCTATATAATAAACCGATCACAGCCAGTCAAGGACAAAGCTGGGATTCAACCCGAGTCCTCAATGCAAATCAAATATTTTTTTTTGAGACAAGAGTCTCACTGTGTTGCCTGGGCTAGAGTGCTGTGGTGTCATCCTAGCTCACAGCAACCTCAAACTCCTGGGCTCAAGCGACCCTTCTGCCTCAGCCTCCCGAGTAGCTGGGACTACAGGCATGCGCCACCATGCCCGGCTAATTTTTTCTATATATTTTTAGTTGCCTGATTAATTTCTTTCTATTTTTAGTAGAGACGGGGTCTCGCACTTGCTCAGGCTGGTTTCAAACTCCTGAGCTCAAACGATCCACCCACCTCGGCCTCCCAGAGTGCTAGGATTACAGGTGTGAGCCACCGCGCCCGGCCCAAATCAAATATTTTTTATACTACACAGTTTGTTTGATGATTTTGTTTTCTCTTTAACAGTGACTTCTCATGCCTTTGTCTTTAGTATTAATTCAACGAATTAAGTGTTAAGAACCTGTTATGTATGTACTGGGTCCTCTGCCAGGAAGTCAGGGCCTCACAGTCTAATTGGGGGAAAAAATAAGACAGAGTATTTCTTAGTTCTCCTCCAGTGATTCAGGTACTGAATGCTGCTAAAAAGAAGAGAATTAACCTTGACATCTGTCTAGAAAGGCTCCTGGAAGAGCTGGGACTTAAATTGGGCCCCGTGGGAAGGCAGGATTCAAACTAGGGGAAAGGTGGGAAGTGGAGTTTAGGTTTGTATTTGACTGCCTCAAACTCTGGGATGCAGAAAAGGTGGTGAGGTTTGGTGCCTTCATCAGACTTAGACAACCAACATCCAGTGGGGTGATGCTTCTCCAACTTTATCGTGCTTTTAAAATCAAATTTCTATACCCTATGTTCGCAAAGACTCAATTCAGTAGATCTGGGGCACAGCCCAGCAATCTGCATTCTTTAAAAGTTTTTTAAATAATGTGAAACAGTTCCCCAGCCCCTCAGTTCTCCCTGAAAGGAAGAACCCAAGGGTGTAGATTTCATTTGTTCCTTTCCAGAGGCAGAAACTGTTCAACCAGCTGCCCCATCGTTGTGTTGCAGATGGTGAAGTGGCCCACACTTTGAGAAACACTGTAATCCAAGGGCATTCTGCTGCCCTCCCTGTTGCAGAAAGTGTTAGGAATCAAGGATCTGGGTTTTGACAATGTCCTACTCCTGAGGAATAAGAGTGTTCAGGGTGAAACCAAGGAGGAATGGGAGGAGTGGATAATAAATGATGTAGGTTAAGTTGACCCTGACAGCAGCCGGGTCTGTCTGTCTGCCAGCCTGACTTGAAGGCAGGTCAGGGTGGCCATTGAGGCCGAGCACTTTTAAAACAAAGCTCTGGGTCTACTCAGAGTTGCTCGTGTCACTTTGACTGTTAAGAGTATTTTTAAAGATCCTGCGTGGTAGCTTAGCTTTTAGATGACTGCGTTTTGGGGGCAGGAGCAGGATCAGTTAGTGGGTGGGTGGGTGGAAATAGGTCTGCCAGAAGATTTAGCGGTCTCGTTGAGTCTTATCATTTCTGTCTGTATTTTGGGACCAAATGGGACCTAAGGTGGTGTGAAGATTAGAAAACAGTTACCAGGTTACCAAATACCCAGTTAAAAAATGATATGGCTTAGTTTGGGGGCATTGTAAAAATACTGTAGGTGGAAATAGTTAACACATAATGTGTAGTGTTCCAGGTAATAGCCACTTTTAAATCTGTTACCCCATTTTCAGTTTTTATGAAAATTTTCAAATGTTAAAAAAAATGCAGAGACTAATCATACCCGGATTACTTGCCACCCAGATTAATATTAATATTTTTCATATTTGCTTCAGATCTTTTCCTCCAGAGATAACTAGTATCCTAAGTTGATGTGTATCCTTCCAACCATGTTTCTGTGTTTTTACATATTTACACATGTCCCTAAGCAATATAGAATATTGTTTTATGTGTTTTAAAATGTATATAACCTTCCATAGCTTCCTCTTTTCACTCAACATTGCTTTTGAGATTTAGCCACATTAATATGTTTGTTTTACCCACAGCATAATATTCCATTGTGGTAATATAATATTAT
>NW_012150840.1:10121205-10125972 GCF_000956105.1 Propithecus coquereli
AAAAAGATGGGCTGTTATATTTTGTTGTAGAAGTTTTGTAATGTATTTTTATGGGTGGCATCTGCCATTTCACAGGCCCTTTAGCCATTAGGAATAGATTTTAATTTTACACCTTCTCAAAAATACTTACACATCCTAAATAGAACATTTCCTCTATCTATCCTTATAATAGAATTTAGCGGGGACAGGAGAGGGGTGAGGGTGGGGGAGGGTAGCCACCTTCTTCAGACCCCACTTGGGGCACCAGTGCTTTTACTTCTGGTTGTTTCTGTGCTGGGGTAGGTGGGTGGGCAGGCAGCCAGCTGGTAAACTGCAGTGAAGGGTATAAACAGTGGCCCCTCCAAGAAAAAAATAACACTGCTGACATCCAGGGCCCCATCATCTCTCACAGTCTCTTATTGGCCTTCCTGTCTCCAATGTCTTCCTCACCTCTTTTCCCACAAATCTGTCTTCCATCCTGCTGCTGTCGGAGTAACTCTCAAAGTCTCCTACTTGGCATGATGATACTCCTGCTTAAAACAAAAGAGAACAAACTCAGGGGGCTCTATAAGACTTATGGTAAAGTCCATACTCCCTAGCAACAGAACCCTCATCTGTGCTTTCAGCTTTCTCTCTACCTGCTTCCCTGTCCAGTCCTCTGTCCTGGAATCTCACCAGGCATCACATTATTCCCCTCGTACGCCATGGCATGTGCCCCAGAGCTTTGCTTATGCTGTTCCCTTCAACTCAAATGTTGTTCCCCATTTGTCTGCTGGGGGAGATCCTTTTTGTCTCTCAGACCCCACAAAACTTAGCAAGTATAAATTCTAAGAGGATGATTCCTTTAGTCACTCCACTACCTCAGCATTTCCAATTAAAATGAACACTCAGTTAATTTCTGTTAGTCTTTATTTCGTTTGTGGCTTGGTTAGGGGAAAGCTGGTACATCTCCACCCCCTTCCCCACAAGTTCCTTCCCCATAAATTCTATTTACAGGGTTAGACCCTGTCATTTTGCAGCCTAGTTCTTTAGTAGCTGCAAAAAAGGGGATTTCTTTTTTGTGGTTAAGAACTGATGTAGACACCTTAATAACTTGTCTTCCAGCGTATCTTGCCTGTAGGGAGGGAACGCACTGAGCATAGACTGATGGAATCCCCAGTCCCTCCCCTTCCCTACCACCAACTCACTTACTGCTCATTTTGGAAAATAATAAATTAACATCTGGCTTATTTAAAAAGTGGTACATGAGTTGCATGTATGCATCAGGGCTGCTTGCAGAAAGGCCCTGCTCAGGAAAAGAATTCTGGGTGGTGTTCTGTTTTTCCCATTTAGCCACAACTAGCCTCCTGCCTCCCCTTCAGCAGCCTAGAAAAATAAAACTTTATAAACCCTGGAAATCTGTTAGACATGCAGATGAACTAAATTAGGCAGATTAACTTTTATCTTGTGAAAGAGCTTTTTAGCAGGAATCTACGTGGATATGGCGAAAGGAGGCTTCTTCTGTTTGAAGGGGAGGGCCCTGTAGGGGACTCCGGTAGGACACTGATTGCAGGAATCTTCTTCACTTTACTGTTGCATCAGAAAGACCTGACTTACTTTGGCAGCTTGCGTATGGCCCTTTCATTAGTTCTTGAGAAGGTTACTATAAAGGTGGAGAAAGTAAGACAGCAAAATGGGGGGGATGTTATTTCCTTGGCTCACCAGGGCAAAGCTCGGATTGGACCTGTTGCAGGCTGCCTTCCATCCGTGCAAGCAGGCCAGGTGGATTTGAATTCCGAAGGTCACGAGATGGGCTTATGACAAAGAAGTGGGTCTCAACACTCAAAAACACTGTGTTTTGCTGTGTTAAATAAACACTGTTAAATGTTATTGAAACATTAGGTTTTCATATGGACATGGACCTGAGAAGTTTGCTTTGTGGGTGATAATTTTCTTTCTCCTTACCTGAAGAGTACCGTTCATGTTGCTGTATTTGATTAGTAGTAGCTTTTTTTTTTTAAGAGACAGTCTATGTCACCCAGGCTGGAATGCAGTGATGATTAATAGTACTTTTAAAAGTGAAATATAAGGAATAATAGTTAGATAAGCAGAATGATATGAATTTTCTCTTTCTACCCTACTTTGTCCACGTCTTCTCTGAAACCCAGGCACTCTGGAATATGTGAGAAAACAATCCTTAAAACCAAGCCAAATGTATAAAATACAAAATTAACTCTCCCAATTTTTTTTTAAATGAGAGTATGGTCATTACAAAAGGATTTTTACCATCCACCAAAGGAGTTACTGTTCAATTGTTTTTAAATAGCAAGTGCTCTGTAATATGATTGCATTTACACTCAGTTTTTTAGGATCATGTCTGTTGTTCAAGGCATATAGGAGAGAAAGTAGTGGAGTGGACTCCCAGTGGCACCTTGGGCAGTAGCAGCAGTAGCAGATGAAGCATTTAGTTGGGCCTGGAACTCTGAAAACTATGCTGATTTCCACATCTGGCCATAAGGAGTTGCCTCCCTTTTTCCTCCACAGCCCAGTCTCTCCTGTTCCCTGCATAACAGACTTTGCCAAGGATGAAGAGCCTGGATGTCATATCCTTTCTCTCTGCCCTGGCGGGGAAGCTGTTCTGTTTGTTTTCCAAGAAGCCTTTTTTACACTTGGGAATTTTTTCTTTCCTCTTATGGGAAGTTGCTTCATTATTTCTCAAAAATATACTGTACCTCTTGTTTAAACAGGGTGCCCTTGAAGAGCTTTGGAGCCTGAAGGGGGGGTGGGGGTGTTGTGAAATCCTTTGTTCCATGCTTTGATGCGAGCTGGAATGCTGGCTGACTGCAGGCAGAAGTCTCGGAGTTCGCCAGGACTGGGTCAGGAGTG
Organism: Propithecus coquereli; assembly: GCF_000956105.1. Taxonomy (NCBI): domain Eukaryota; kingdom Metazoa; phylum Chordata; class Mammalia; order Primates; family Indriidae; genus Propithecus; species Propithecus coquereli. The sequence continues at coordinate 10,124,050 of NW_012150840.1, forward strand.
GGGTGTGGGGAGGAGAGATTCCCTGCAAAGCAAGGGCTGGGGTCTTTTTAAGCATTAGTTTGTCATGTTGTGGGACATATCAGCCCTTCCAGACACAGGCTCCATCAGATAATTTGTCCAGTGCCTTAATTTTGCCCAGGATAGTAAAGGTGAGTACTCTGCCCTTTGGAGGAGCTCATGGTACACTGGAGAGGCAGGACCAACTTACATTTAGAAACGGTGAACAAAATGGTATGTAAGTGCTGGATTGTGTAGACATGGATGCTTTAGTTCAAAGAGGAAGGAAATTTCCTGTGGAAGAGAGCACTGAGATCAGGCATTGCATTATGGATTGGGTTTGAGTCGATGGAGGAAAAAGTAGAGGATATTGAGGGAGAGGGAAAGGAAGAGGAGCTGAGAAGAGCCAGAGGGCTGGGTGAGTGAGGCCAGTGCGGCATCCTAGTGGGACTTGACGTTGGAAAAATGGAACAATGGAACAAGCCAAAGTGTGGAGAGACCTGCATATCCAGCAGAAATATTTAGATTTGTAGAAAGAAATTGGCAGCCTTTGGAAGATTCTGAAAAGAAAGCATCATAAGGAAAAATGTGTTTGGGGGAAGATTAGCTTGTGAGGGTGAATTGGAGTATCCTTCCCAGGCAGGCAGCAGGAGGGAACCCCGACTCTGTCCACAGTTTTTGGAAGGGAGGGAGGCATGCTGTTAGTGAGGAATGGCCAAGTAGAAGGCTGCTGCTTTTGTCTTGGGTGAGCGTGGCCCCACAGTGAAGCCAGCAGCCCTGTGCAGCTCCCCCTGGCAGGGCACAGCAGCTGGGACCATCAAGTTATTGCTGGCTGAGTGGGGCCAGCTCTTCGGCACCGACCTGAGTAAAGCTTTGACTAGGACCTGCTTCAAGTGGAGGCGATACCCCTGGCGGACCCAGTGGGGTCAAGCATAATGTGCAGCAGGTTTCAAGCCTCCACTGGTCATTTCGGAATGAGATTGGCCAGGGATTACTGCCCAGGTCATGGTGACAGTAGTTACCACATGCCTAATCAGTGGTAAAAGAGTGCTGTTTCCTCAAACCCTTGCCAATATTGGGCATTATTTCCTTCCTCTGTGCCCTATACCCCTTTAAAGATTTTAAATAAGAAATTTAGTTATAAGTAAAAACTTTTGATTATGAATAAGAGGATCAGTCAAAAAGTGTTCTTTTTTTTTTTTTTGAGTCAGAGTCTCACTCTGTTCCCCGGGCTAGAATGCCATGGCATCGACCTAGCTCACAGCAACCTCAAACTCCTGGGCTCAAGGGATCCTCCCGCCTCAGCCTCCCAGAGTGCTAGGATTACAGGCGTGAGCCACCGTGCCTGGCCAAAAAGTGCTCTTTTTAACAGAGAATGTATCTAGCAGTTGCTGTTCATGAAACATGGAAATTGGGAAAATATTTTCTTGAGAGAGGTTGTGTCAGTGGGAACACATAGGTATAAACGTGTTATACTTATCTCAGGGTCTATTAATTTATAGCAGAAGTGGGGAGAGTAAATTATTGCCAAGGGGAGGTACTGCCCAGTTCTGTTAACAGTCAGAATGTGAATGACAGTTTTCAGTTTCAGCTGCTGTGCCTGGGTTGGGCCTGCCACTCACTCCCAGCCACCACCACCCCCCAACTCCCAAGTACCCTGACACAGACCCACGGTGTGGCCTGTGGAAATGTCGTGTCTGTAGCCCTGAGAGTTGAGTGGTTCCTCTTTGGGGCCTGTTGCCAGGCTGGGGTGCAGGCCAGGCCAGGCCAAGGCTCCCTCCACCCAGGGGTTTGGGGCCCTTCTAGCAGAGGAGGTGCTAAGAAGGGACACTTAGCTTGGAGCCTTGAGTCTTCAACTTTCATCTCAAGTTACTGCCCTTGAAGACCAGTACTTTGTCCCCCTTTTCTTTTCTTTTCTTTTTTTTT
>NW_012150840.1:10126220-10140105 GCF_000956105.1 Propithecus coquereli
GGGGTCTCGCTCTTGCTCAGGCTGGTCTCGAACTCCTGACCTTGAGCGATCTACCCACCTCAACCTCCCAGAATGCTAGGATTACAGGTGTGAGCCACCGCACCTGGCCTGTCCCCCTTTTCTTGAAAGCCTTGAGACCCCCATACTCTGCTTAAAAGTGCTGGTAGACTGCTAAAAGCATTTTGAGTTATCACTTTGATACAGCTGAGTAACAGAGTGCCCCTAAAACAGGCTTGACTTTCAGTGGCTCTGCCCACATCTGCAGCAAGTCACAGTGGAAGTTTTCACATTTATTTTTCTCTATTCTTCTGAGATGGGATGATTCAGGGGACTCAGAAAGAGTTGGAGGAGAAAGAGCAGTCCCCAAGTTCAAAACCAGTTGCACTGCAGCTTCCGTGCCCTTTTGGAGTGGGTGGTTTTGTTTTTGCAGGGGTAGGGTTGCAAGTACAAATGGACCAGCCCTAGAGGACATTACCCACTTGCAGGAGTACAGAGTACGTGAGGCACATTGATACTGTTTTCCATAGGCCAAGTTGCTCCTGGTTGGTTGGGGAAGGAAGTATTGTGCTACTCATGTTATTCCGCTGCAAGGTCTGGCTGGAGGCATCTGTGAGACTCTTCAGGGCCCTGATTGCACATTTGACAAGTCTTTTCCATCAACAAGGCATAGAGGCTGGGGAAACCCAGGATGAGCTGTCATTCTGAGTAATAGGCTTGTGCAGGTGCTGACTAGCTTGGCTTCCCTTGGTGCAGTGTAAACCTCTGCGCTCTGGATGCAGTCCTGGTCTCTTTGTAAAATGCAGGTGTGTGTTTGTTGCTGAGTGCCAAACATCCTTGGTCCTCATTTGTATATGGGCCTACCTCGATTTTCTCTGGATTTGCCAAATGATTCTGGGCCTTTGAGGCTAGGAAGTAAGGGGACAAGGAATCTAAATTTGATAACTGGTGCAGCAACTCTGAACAGTCTTACTTTTAAATGCTTGTCTTAGGAACAACCTGTGCTCTGGTACCTTGTAAATTGACACCCCAACCGCCTTTGTGTAATGAATTTGGACTTTTGTGCAGCAGCTGAGAAAGAACTTGCGTTGTGAGGTATGGCTGCCTGCCAGCCAGCGGCACGCTCTGAGCAGCTTTGTGGGCTCCATCTGTGCGGCTGTGTGTGCTGGAGCAGCAACTTGAATTATTGGACCTTTATTTTATAAGGATTTGAAAATGGAAAAATGAAATTGTTGATGGTAGTTATAAGAAGGGTAGGCCTTCTAAAGTTGATAGAATTGAAAGATTTTGAAATTCAGTGAGTGTTCCAGAAGTGGGGAATCTTTAGTATCAGTTGGACATTCACTGTCTGTCAGTCAACAGCCCTGCTCAGTTGTAAAGGAAAAAAAAACACAGCTGAAGAATAATGTCCAAAATTCCCGGATTATATTGTCCAAGGTTGTATCTAAAGGGCAGAGTATAATTAGGCATTTTATAATCTTGTTTGGCTTTCTAAGAACATGACCTTCTTATAGTATGTAAACCTGTTGTGTGACTTTGAGGGGCCTTTTCAGGGAAGTGGAGGGACCACCTGCAACAGGTGCTGGTGTGACTAAGAATCACGCAAAAACACAGCACTCTTTGTAAGTGTAAAAGGCCCTTCCAGAACTGTGGGAGTCTGTTGTCTGCAATACATTCTGTGTTCACCTAGTCTCTTCCCCCCTGTATTGTACTCATTTTATATGCTAATTTCTGTCATCTTTATTCCATTTAGATACATTTAACCTATGATTTTAAGCTATCAGATGGGCTTTAATTTAAAAGCCTGGCCTGCTCAAACATTGCTAGCCTTCTCTAACTGATAGAGCCCCAAGTTTGGGGAGTTTAGGAAAAAACAACCAGCTCCTAGTCTGAACTTTGTCTTATTCTCTAGTCTTAGTCCCTAACTGTGGGTATAGAGTTGTTAGGTACGTGCTTTAAACAACAAAGTTTCAAAGAATAACTAACCAACATTCCACACCAGGGTGCTATTACAATAGAAAAGAGAAAAATCTCTCTAATTACAGCAGTATTACGGGCTTCTCCCATGCCTGGCTGGCCACGGCATGGAGTTGATAAGCATGCAGTGTCTTTCCTACTTGCTGTTACAACATGTTAATTAAGAGAATTCAGCTGTGGCACCAGCTGGGGATGTCTGGCTTTGTGGAAGATTGCAATTAGATGCTTTATTTTCTATTTTTTTTCCCCCTTTCAACTTTGGTGGAATGCCTTTGAGTAGGGGCTTTTAGTCTCAGCAGTATAAATACTTTAATGTGCCTAATTATGTAATCATACAGTTACACTCCTCTGTGTACACACACGTTGTTTTATGGATTTTTATTCCCTTTTCTAATACATGAAATATCTAGCCTGCTTTTTGGTTGGTGTGGAGCCAGACTCCTCCCTGCATTGGGCAGGAAGAAGAGAAGGACCAGAGGCATTTAGTGATTTTCCTGATTATGATCTTTCTTCTGTTCCTCCTCCACCCCCTTCTTGACCTTCCTATGGGCATGTCCTTTACCTCCCAAATAATTAGCATCTTAGTCAAGTCAAGGTAATTTAAATAAAGTTGGGTTTTATAATACTCTATCTTTCCATTAATTTGCAAATGTAGTCTTTCAAAGTGTGTAGTGTTGTTTTTCCTAGTCATCTGTTCTGGGCAGGCACAGGGCATGAGCCTGGACGTGGGAGCTCATGCGTGCAGGCACAAAGGGACCCTTTGATTTCTGGCATTCAGCTTGTGCATAGAAGACCTGTGACCCCAGCTGTTAGAATCAGGACCTGGGAGCAGCTGCTTTCTGGGATCCAGTCCTCCAGGGATCGGCCATCTGCTGCCATGTGAGAGAACCCTGGGAAAGAAACTGACCGCAAGACATCTTTGTCTTTGCCCTTTTCTTTGCCCCAGCCCCTCCAGTTCTTTCCTGTCCCCTCTCACCTAGGCATACTTGAGAAGCATGATGAATCTGCCCTGGAAAAAGCTCAACGTGGTTTTTCCTTGTTCTCCTGCTTTCCCCGTTCCACCTCCCCAGCACATCCAGCTCACTGGGAAATAGTTTCCAGGGGAGGCAGGCAGATTTATGTGGCTGGCTTCTTCAACAGGATTAGTACTATAGAGTAGGCTTTCATTTTGTTATGAATCACATGGCCTTGCATTTTATAGAACTGGAAGGGTCCTTAAAAATCTCACCTCATGGAGAGGAACCTAAGATTTTACATTCTTTAAGCCTTGCATTTCTTCCCTGTTCTGGCACCAGCCTGATTTTCTGAATCTTCTGCTATCTCCTACTAAACCTGGGAACATTTGCTACTTCCCATACACATACCACTTCTTCTTGCTTCTCTGCCTTTGTTTGTGCCCACGGCAGTCCTTTATCCCATCACTGCCCTTTATCCTGTGTTCACAGTCCTACTTCCCCTAAAATTGGAGCTATAATACCATTTCTTCCTTCTTCTCTGGTCTCTTCCTCATTGGATTAATCCTTCTTCAGAACGTCCAATAGCCCATATTGATTTGTAATGTCTGTCTATTATGGTCACTTATTAGACAGTGAGCTTTTTCATCTTCCCACCTGCCTTCTTCTGTTGCTTGCCACAGTGCTTTGGTCCTTAGTAAAAACTTGTTAAAAGAATGAATGGATAAATGTAATTCTTAACGTGGACTCTAGGAGATAAACAAAGTAGATATTACTATAATTTTAATCTGGTTGGGGCTTCTTATCTTTATTCCCAAAGACCCTAAGTCTTCTCAGGACAGATCATGTGAATTATTTGCTCTTGAATTTGTAGCACCAACTTGACACATAGTAGGTGTTCAGTAGATATTTGTTAAATTAATGAAGGAATTCCTGTTTGGAAAGTGAAACCCAGAGAGACTAAGAATCAACACTTGTAAATGTTTTTTTACTCTCTTCTGGGTGAAAGTTATTAAACCTGCTATTTGGAGAGCAAGAGATTAAAGGGTATTTTGTGTGTACTGAGATGTGGCATTTGGACATAGTTGTCTACCGACATACAAAGTGGGTGAGGCTGCACCAGGCAGTATCTTCTGACCAGGAATCTTGGGCCTGGTCAGAAGTGGCTTGCCAAAGGCCAAGGGTCCAAAGAGCAAGACAGGCCATGGCAAATGACAGGTGATAGATAAGATATCTATCTTATTGGGATGATAGATAAGATATCTATCTTACCGCTGATAGATAAGAGCATGGTTAAGACTATACTCTGACCTAGTATAGGCCTGAGTTGCACTAATTTGTATTTTGAGGTTGCTTTGTTTGGTGATCAAGAAACCTGGACAATATGCTAGAGCCACACTGATAAATACGTAGGCTAAAATCACAGGCGAGTCCTAGACCTTGAGGGCCAGGTACCCACCCTACATTGGACTTCACAGCCAGTTTGAATGGATTCCTGTCATTTTTAAAGATCCTTAAAAAGTGGCTTCCTCGGAGAGAAACACATGGGAAAGACTCACAGGGAAAGCACATGGGAGAAGCAGAGTGACCTTCCAGGAGCACTATGTGCTGAGCAACCCCTCGATTCACCTCCATGGCCTCATCTGATCCAGACCTTTAGAGAGACCCAGAAGTTTTGGGTGTGTGTGTGTGTGTGTGTGTTGTTTATTTATCAAGAGAAACTATTCTTCAGGCCACATATTCATATCTCTGGAACACAGGGCAGTGACAAGCTTCTATGTAAATCAACCCAAAGAAATTCTTTATATTCCAAAATCACTTTGCATTCTGAAAGATACCAGTCTTCCTCATTTCCTTAAAATCTTTCATAGAATCATAATTTCTATAGAAATCTACATATGCCTTCTTTCTTGGTTCAGCCACAGTGAACTTGTAGAAAGTTGCAACCCCCAGGGATACAACGAATGGTCCAACAATATGCAATGCAGACGCCTGGCCAGGAGGCCATACATCTGAGGTTTCATCAAAGCACTGGAAGCCATGGTAGTTACTGTCCTTGATGGGGGTGCCAACCTAGGGCCTTAGAGACCAGCACACGTGGGCCATCTCTTCAGACCTCTGGCTTTTGTGGCTTGGGTAGGATAGGAAGCTGTGGGGGCGTGGAGGAAGGCAGCAGGAAGCCGGCCCCTTCCCTCCTGCAACAGGCATGGTGACCTCCTCCAGCTTCCCAACTCTAATCTCCCCAGAAGTTGAAAATAGTGAAACAACAAAAGAAACATCTGGGGAATTTGACTCCTCACTGTCCAGAGTCAGCTGGTGAAAGTTCCCCTCTGGGGAAGGGCAAAGGATACTAAGAAGGCAGGACAAACTGCTTTTCTTGGGTGAGAGAAGGTGGTTTAAAATTTTGTAGTTCAATATTAAACGTTAAAGCAGAGAATCTCATCTCCCACAAGACAGCGGAGGAAAAATATCCAGATCGGTGGACTCTGTAACTTTCAACTCCATCTGCCTGTGCACATTGAACACAGTGTTCCTTATATTTATTGGTTCAGAGGTGATAAAGACCATATGCATAACCCTGGCGGCTTCATCCAACCCCCTTCCCCCCACCACCAACTCTTCATTGTCCCTTTCAGGTTCGTAGTCCCTGTCTCACAGTAGGGCCAGGCTTGACCACAGAATGTACAGGGCTCACGTCCTGGCATGCCTTAGACCCAGTCACATCTCTTTCTTCAGAAAAGACCCTTCAGAGCTCCACCCGTCAACTACTAGTGAGTGTTTTTCAAAGACCTGTGAGGTTTTGCTGTTGCCTCCGTGGATTTCTGCTACCATCCATAACTAGAGTCCACTGAGTGTTTCCTTTCATTCTTTGCAGTTGTCTAGGCTTCCATGAGTAGCAGTGACCTGGTGAGTACCTGCAAGAAGCAACATACGCCCGGACCCACTGTTTGGTGTTGCATGGCAGAGGCTGTTTATTTGGGGCTTTGGCAGAGATGCTGCAGTGGCCATGAATGCTCTGGGCAGCTGGCAGAAAGGTAGCTCCCTAATTTAGGTCACATTCCCATTCTGCATTTAGTGACAGTCTTCCTTTCACATATCCTCTTAGAAGACTTGTGTTCTCAGCTGAAAATGCCCACATATCTTCTCCCACTTGCAGCTTTGGTATCTGTGATCCTTAAATAGCTCCACTGTTTGTAGTGCACAGAGATTAGTGAAGGAAATTATCTGTCTTGCCTTTCCCCTCCACTTCTCTGGAAAAATGTGGCCCCACTTGAGATATGAACTGAGTCCTCTGGGCACAACTAAACTCACCAGTCCGTATTCTTCTCTAGACAGGAGTTATGGCAGCTTTTGTCCATATGTACCGCACCCGCATGTTATTCTTTGTAGGTCTTGGGGTAAACTTTTCTGGTGATGTCTGTAACCGAGGAGGTTCCTGTAATAGGGAGAAGGGCAAGCCAGAATTTGAATCTAGACTCCAATGCTTAGTAGCTATGTGACCTCAGGCCATTACTAAATTTTTCAGCCCCAGTTTCTTCATCTGAACAAATTGAGTATTATACCACCTTCCTCGTAGGGTGATAGAGTTAAATAGGATAATAACTGTAGAGTACCAGTGTAGTGCCTGGTGATACATGTTAATTCTCTCCCTCATTTCTACCCTTTTAGGCAATAGAGATCATTACATTTGTTTTAAATTTTAATTTGCTTTTCCTGGCACTGGACTTGGCATTAGGAGTTACCATTAGATGGTAGAATTGGAAGTGAAACCACAGCTTTGACCTTTGTACCCAAGAGTCCAACGCTATTTTCAGCTATGGGCCAGACTCCTAAGTTATCACCTGCCTGTGAGCTGCCTGTCTGAGGCTGGACAGTGCCTTAAGCAGCTGACTGAGCCCTTCCTCCAGGGGACCAGCCTGCCTTTTGTAGGTGGGAAATTCTGAGGGGGGAGAGTGAACACATGTGTAGCTTAAGTAGATAATGGGGGGAAAGCCGGGTGCGGTGGCTCACGCCTGTAATCCTAGCACTCTGGGAGGCTGAGGCGGGTAGATTGTTTGAGCTCAGGAGTTCAAGCCTGAGCAAGAGCGAGACCCCATCTCTACTAAAAAAAAAATAGAAATTAGCTGGACGACTAAAAATATATATAGAAAAAATTAGCCGGGCATGGTGGTGCATGCCTGTAGTCCCAGCTACTTGGGAGGCTGAGGCAGAAGGATCGCTTGAGCCCAGGAGTTTGCGGTTGCTGTAAGCTAGGCTGACACCCCGGCACTCTAGCCCAGGCAACACAGTGAGACTCTGTCTCACAAAAAAAAAAAAAAAAAAAAAAATAATGGGGGAAGTTGCTGAGACCAAGAAGTAGCAATTGCTAATGCAAGAAAAAAATAAGTATCCTCTGCTTTCTCTTAACCCTTTAACTACCATTTCAAGGGAAACATAGTAACATTTGTTAATACACATGGAATAGCCTGGTTCCCTAGCTCTCCTATCATCCCACCATCCTGGGAATGGGAGAGAGCTGTGGGCTCTGTGCTGTTCTTCACTGTCCTGGAGTGGGGTGGCATTGGGCATTGAGTGGCCAAGGCCTGGACCTGGAGCAGCAGGATGGCAGGATGAAGGAGAGTGGTCCTCCTGCCTGCCCTTCCTTTTGGCAATCATAATGGGGGAGGGGCAGCAGCCCCAGCTGGCAGCCTGTTCCCCAGGTCCCTGAGCTGAGAGAACAGGAGGAGGTGAAAGGGTAACAGGCCATATGGAGGCCATTTGGCAGCCAAGAGCAGCCTTGGCCGAGAAGGGAAGTGGGAAAGGGGGCTGGCTTATTACTGAGCAAAGCAAGGTCCCCCAAAATGCTCACCCCACCATATTTTCTGTCTGCCCCCTTTCCACATATCCAGAAATTTCTGAAACAATCCTTTTTCTTTTCTTTGCCAAAGCCTTTGCCCATTCCAAAAATCAGAGATAAGGGTTTAGTTCACTCTGAAAATAAATGTACACATCTATCAGTGCCTGATATATGCCAGACATGTTACAAGACACTTTCAAGTATGCAGTTTTATTAGTCCTCTCAAAAACCCCATGGAGCTGGGTATTGGCTACTAAGGAGTAAGGCTCAGAGGAGTAAGGGCAGTTGATAAGGCTACAGAGAGGACCCCTGGGTCAAACCCAGATTCATCCGTCTGACCCCACGTGGCTCTGGTCCTGTTAGGTAGGCAGTATATTTTCATGGTAGATACCAATTTAGAGAACATTAAATGTACCCTGGAGAAGGATTCTCTTTGCTGTTGTTACCTGTCAAGGACTCATTTCAAATCAGAGACCATTGTGGCCCATTGCAGTTAAAAACAAGATAGTATCTTGAAATGTCACATCAGGTTTTTACTAAGCATCTACTGTCTGCAACATTCCTTGCCAAGTGCTAGGGACAAAAAAATGAGAACAAGTCCCTGCCCTATAGCTTGGGTGGGTGGGCTGGGGGTTGGTGGGGAAATGGGGGAAGGACTGACCTGTGAGAAAGTAATCACAGAAGATGACAATATGGTGAGAGTTTACAGGTGGAGTGATGAAGATGTTATGGGAACACAGAGGAGGAATAATAAAACTCTTCTCTAATTGAACACCCAGTGTGTGACAGACCCAGTACCAGGTACCTGTGAGGTAGATACCTTTGTATCTCCATGTTACAAACAGGGAAACTGAGGAATAGGAAGATCTACCCAAGACCACACAATGGGTAGAGCAGCACGCAGCCCAGGGGGTCTCATTCTAGGTCCAGGCTGGTAAGCTCTACCCTGTGCTGCTCTTTGATTCTCTCTGGCAATTTCTGGGAAGGTTTCCGGAACCTTGGAACCTTAGAGATGGGTGGGGTTCCAGCTGACTGCGAGTGCTTTCAGGTCAGGGTTGCCAGGCCAAGGAGAGAAGCAGTGCTTCTTACTGAATGACCAAGGACTTTGGTGGCTGCTTCCAGGTGACAGTTTTCATGTTTAGGGGCAGGTACAATAAAGAAAGTGCTCCTCCCTCTTGTTGACTCAGAGGCCCCTGGCTGGCATTCCCCTTCTCCTATGAGGTGGAGGGAGTAAGGGGCCCAGGCCTAAAACAAAATGGACAGGCTCTGAGGCCAGGCCCCGCCTGTCAATTGCTGATCTTCTAGAGCAGGGGGCTCATGCTGGGCCTGTCTTAGGAAGATGGCAGTGGGGGCCGAGGGGAGCCATAGGGGCAGCCTAAGCTATGGGTGGTTTCTCCCTGTGTTCCCCATCCCAGCTCTTGCGCCACACTCTGAGAAAGGCTTGAGCTACCGCAGGCAGGCCCTCCCCCACTGAGTGGGAAGTTCTCATGAGAAAGGGATCCTGGCTGGACAATGGGCTTCCTGTCTGAGTGCTGGGAAGGTTTGTCTCACAGGAGAGGAAAGTTGCAAGTGGCATGAGAAATCGTCTCGCTTCCCTCTCACTGCAGCCTGTTTCAGACTTTTGACTATTTGAGTGGGGGGTCAGGAAGGCAGAAGGCTGGGCAGAGCCATGGACAGAGCATCCCTGGGTTATCTCCTAAGTAACTGAACTCCTACCTGTTTTCCTGCTCCTACCACAAGCCTGAGGCAGGAATCTGCCCCAGTGCAGGAGCTTCTGCATGGACAGCCGTTCATTGCCCATGCTCAATGGAAAACCACAATGGCTGCAGGACTTCTATGAAGAAACCTCGGAGAGGTGGTGAGGCCTGCCAACTTTAGACAGATCTGCAAATGGCAGAAGGTGGTCTGGTTCAGTGTCTTTTCTTTTTTTTGAGACAGAGTCTCACTCTCTTGCCCAGGTTAGAGTGCTGTGGTGTCAGCCTAGCTCACAGCAACCTCAAACTCCTGGGCTCCAGCTATCCTCCTGCCTCAGCCTCCCGGGTAGCTGGGACTACAGGCACGTGCTACCGTGCCTGCTTAATTTTTTCTACTTTTAGTTGTTTGGCTAATTTCTATTTATAGTAGAGACGGGGTCTCGCTCTTGCTCAGGCTGGTCTCGAACTCCTGAGCTCAAGCGATCCTCCCTCCTCAGCCTCCCAGAATGCTAGGATTACAGGCATGAGCCACCGCACCCAGCCTGGTTCAGTGTCTTTATGTATCGAAACTGAGGCCCAAAGAGACCAGTGCCCACAGGCAGGGAGTACCCAGATTGTCGTTGTCACTGGACTCTCTTCTCTGTGGCTCCCTTGGCAGGTTATGGATGTGGGAGGAGAAGCCTGGCTCTGAGACCCTCTGATACTGCCCAGTGCTGTGGAGTGGGAAGCCAGCCTTCCTGGCTTCAAATCCTGACTGCGCCACTTAGCTGCTGGGTGACCTTTAGCAAGTATCTTAACCTCTCACTCAATTTGCTCATCCGTATGATGTAATAGTACATTTATAGAGGGTTTTGTGAAGCTTAAATGAAGTTACCTTTTGACCATAATCAGATGTGATCATTTTTTCTTCGTCTTTGTATTTATCTAGAATGATCTAATTCCAACTTGCCTGGGAGGCTTTTTTGAGGAGAATCACTTCCTCTTTGAACAAGACTGTTTACACTAGGGTATGACTTTTCCTTTCACATACTGAATGTACAAAGTAGCTAGATGTCTCCAAAGCTCCAGGCTGAGCAAATCAAATGGGGGGACGAGCTGCAAAACAGTACTTGGCACACTTTCCTGATGTCCTGCACTCCTCAGCAGGCTGGACTTTACTCAGTGGCCAAGCCTGCAGCTTAGGAGCCAAGGTGCCTGCTGAATCTCGCTTTGCCGTTTGCAAATTTTTGGCTTGGAGCGGATCACTCAACTAGCTAAACCTCATTGTCTTTATCTGCAAAATGGAGAAAATATAGTACCTGCTTCATGTAAGGAGAATTCAGAAGAGTGCTTGGCACAGGTAATATGCTGTTTGCAATAATTACTGTTTTACTTGTCTTATATCTAAAACTGTGCATTGGAACCTTTGTTCTCTGCATTCACCTTGCTTTTTCTCTGGCTCTCTTTACTCCTACAAACCATTGAGGGCTAGAAATAGAAATTGGACCTTCATATATAAGAAAGGGTTTTGAGAACAAGCACATAAATAGTGCTTTTCTAAATAACTTTAAGGGACTCTGAGTGCTAAATGCTGTCTTCTTTGCACATCTTCTCTTTAACCTCACATTCTTGCCCCATGGCGTGATTCTAAACCTGTTCTACTGCCTTCGAATCCCCAGATCTGTCTTCTGATTCCTGGCCAGGGACTCCTTCACTGAGATTCTGCTGTCCACTCTGGGAGCCACTAGTGGCTAGCCCTATACAGTGACTGAGAACTTCAAATGTGGTTAGTCTGACTTGAGATGTGCTGAAGGTGTACATACTTACTATGAGAAAAAGAATATAAAATATTCCATTAGTAAATTTTTATATTGATTACATGTTAAGCTGCAAACAATAATGTATTTTGCTTATATTGTGTTAAATATATTAAAATTAATTTCACCTGTTTCCCTTTACCTTTCTAATGTGGCTGCTAGGAAATCTAAAATTACATCTGTGATCACATTATATTTCTATTGGACAGCGTTGTGCTAAGTTTGTGATTTCTGTCCACTCCTTCCTCCCTTCCTCAGTTTTTGCTCCTGTTTCTCTTCTTTGCCCCAGGCTCTCACCCTCCCCTGGTGCCAGATGAATAGGGTCGTCTCTGGCCAGAAGGACACCCCAGGATATTAGAAAAGCTCACATTTGAGCAGCTTGTGTCATATTTCACATTTACTGTGTTGATTTATGTTAGAGTTGGCCATGCGCAATATCTGTGTCTTCTCGATTGTAAGCTTTTTGAGGGCACGGTTCTGCCACATTTACCTTTATGACCTTCCTAGAGGTACTGTGTGGAGAGGGCCCACTCTAAGTGTTTGATGGAATTACAACCAAATAGGGACATTTGTAGTACTACCCAGCTGTGTTTTTGATGATTGCAGATGCCGAGTTAGTGCCTTGGGTTTGGGGGAACCTCTTTCTTCTCCCTCGAATTCCCAGGAAATCTCTCTGGTCATCCTTTCTTTCAACGCCTTCATTAAGGAAGTGCCCCCTTGTGTCCTAAATGCTATCGCATCAGTATTTTAGTCTAAAACTACATTATTTCAAACCTGTGAGTGAACACTGACATCCTTGAAATCCTCAGTTACTGTGTTGGGGAATGCAGTGTTTTCTTGACAACTGTCTGCCAGCCAGAAACCTCTTTTGTTGAGTCTTTTAAAAATGTACTGGATGTTCAAATGTCTGCTTCTCTTATTCTGATCCCTTGGAGGCTCCAGGCGTGCTTGCCTGCCTGATCTTCATGCTTTGTTTTGAAGGGGCTCAAGTATGTGTTCATTTTGTTAAACTGAATGCTTTGACCCCCAGGGCCTTTCCCGGAGCTTGCTTTGCTTTGCTCTTATGGAATGTTATAAAAGTTTGTTTTGTTTTAATTTACCTCCTCCTCCTGAAAGGCAGGTCCCCCAAACAACAAAAGCAAAACACCTGCAGAAGGGCTGATGTGGGTTTCTGCTGAGGGTGTCAGCTGAGGTCACTGAGGTGGAAGTATCATCTGCATCCTCACTCACCAGCTGGTCGGGGGGGCTTCACCGGGTGCCCACTGGGGGCCTAAGGGGCTGTGGCAGAGAATGGAAAGCAGAGAGGAAGCTAAGGAGAAGTAACAGATTTTTTTTTTTCCTGTAAAATTGTCTGGCCTTCTCTCTCTCTTTTAAAAATTACGTAGCACTGCCAAATCATACGAGTTTATTGTCTTCTTGGGGTTAAGAATGGAGCCTGAAATTCCCTCTGCGGACCTGGAGCTGTCAGAGAGTGAGCCTGATGCGCAGATTAAGATAGCCTCTTGCTCAGGATGGCAGCTTCCAGAAGCCCCTGGGCGATTTATTTGCTGCATGGGTTTTGCTTTTCCTTGATGTTCTTCCCAGGAATCACCAAGAGGGTCCCCTTCAACATCTGCCCTTGGCCAGGACTCTCCCACTCTGCTCTTGGGCATGGGGGCCACATTTTTTTCATGCATTCTCAGTGTCTTAAAAATGACTTTGCTTTTTTTTACCCTTTCTTCTAAGGCCTCCTCATTTCCTTCCTTAAACCTGAAACAGCATCTCATGATGTTTAACCTGATGTACTCTATCTTATTACTTTCATGTGACCTTCATAGATAAACAGAAAAAGAACTTTTATACTGAGTTTATCTTATTATACTGAGACTGCTGTAGCGTTGACATAATCCTAAGGGGTCTTTCCTCGTCTGTCACGTCAAATTCAGCTCCTGTTGGAATGCTGACCTTCTCAAGAACCTTCAGTGGCTCCCCCTTTCCTTCGAATGGTAATACAAATATCTCCTGTTGCAGTCAAGTCCCTCTGCAAGATGGTTTCATCCTTCTTCACATTTTTAAATTTTTTGGACGACTTTTTAAAATTATTCAACCCAGCAAAACTGGGCTACTTGATGTTCTCTGGGCTTAACCTACATTTTCCCACTGCAATGCATTTGCTTCAGACTACCACCCCCCTTCCTGGTGAAGGGAAGCCCATCAGAAATGCCACTTCCTCCGAGAGTTCTTCCTAGTCTCCCCCTCACAAGATGTGATCTCTTCTGCTTTGAGCTTCCTCTCTTGTGGCATGAATCACATTCTTTGACATGTATTAAAACAAATCTGTGTATAGAATATTTTTACAAGAATACTGAAAAAACTGTTGCAATGCCTTTGGAGAGAAGAGCTAAGTGATGAGGGGACAGGAGAGGGGCTTACTTTTCACTGTATAACTTTCCTTTTGAATTTGTATACCATGTATATATATTTCCCATGAGTTTTTTTTTATTTAAAACAAACTATAAAACGTTATAAGAAAATATTAGAGTATGTTTATGTTGACAATCTCAGAGTAGAGAAAGTATCCTTTAAACAAAGTCAAAACCCAGAAGCCATAAAGAAAACAAGTTTTAAAAATATGTGTGCACCTGGCCGGGC
>NW_012150840.1:10141410-10145300 GCF_000956105.1 Propithecus coquereli
AGAGTGCTAGGATTACAGGCGTGAGCCACCGTGTCCGGCCTGTTTTGCTTTGTTAATAGCTTTTTAAAAATGGAGTCTTCCCACTCCCCCACCCGCCAAGCTATCAACAGCTTGACAGCAGAGAGCCATCATCTCTTTTTGACTTGGTACCCACCCCCCAGCCTGGCTGGCAGTCAGCGTGCTTAGTTGCCATGTGTAGATTGGAGGAAGGCAGCATCCGTGAGAGAGGCCGCGAGGGCACGTCTGCATGGTAGTGCGGGCGGGCGGTGTTGTGAATGGGAGCGCACCCCACCTGGGATAGCCAGGCACTGCAGCATGACTCCCAGTCACTCCAGGCCTGTTAGAGGAAGTGAGAAAAAGAAAGTGATCGTTCTTATTCTCATACAGATGTCCTTGTGATATTCTGGGTGGGGGCAGGGTATGTGTCAGCAAAATCAAGTTTCCTTTGAAAAACATTTGGTTCTTCTTGCATTCATGGGTGTCTGGCCATCCTGCCAGCATATTGTCTTCTCCCCCAGCCCAGCCTTCCAAACAGGGATTCCTTAGCACCCCAACTGCACCCCTCCTATTTTGGCTGGGAATACCCAGCAGTCCAATGCATGGGGGCTTCAATTCCGCAGTGTCTGTCCAGAGTGGAGTCAGAGGCTCTCCTCCTCCTCCTGAGGGCTCCCCTGACTTAGCATTACCACAGCTCACCAGGGATCCCACCACACCGCTTGCCGCCTCCTAACTGAACGGGTTGGAAAGGAGAGAAGGGGAGGTAACCTCGATACACACATACCCCTTAAAGGCCACACAGCTCATGGGGTAGGAGCAGTGTCTGCTGGTGGGAAGAACGCAGGTTTAGAGTCAGAAGGCTTGACTCTGATCCCAGGCCTGCCATCTACCCCGCCTTAAGCTTGGCTAAAAGTCATTTAACCTTTGTGGGCCTCAGTGTCCTCATCTTCAAAGAGGAGAAATGATAACTACTCATAGAGTTGTCAGGACAAGTAAGTAAGATAGGAGGTGAAGGTGCTTTTAAAATTAGCCTTACCTAAATGAAAACATGGGATTTACTCTGGGACAGAGACAAGTGATGCCAGTGACTGCTGTAGTCGGAGAGTGGAAGATGCACAGGGGGCTTGGGAAGCCTCCAAAGAAATCCATCAGAAATCCCCTCGGAGGCCAAGAGTGCACACTTTTATTGTACTGTGGAGCCCTTTCTGACATTGATGTTGGAAACAGGCCAACATTTTCCCCTCACAGGTTTAACAGTATTTTACCTCCTTTTACTCTGATTCATTGTGTGTGTTAGTAGGTTTTATTAAAACCATATTGTGTCTAGATCTCTGTAGGTTCAAGACTTTTTAAGAGTCTGCTGTTCAGTTATGGATGCAGTTTTCTTAAGTCACAGTGGGGAGGGAGAGGGGAAATGTTGCAAAGCAGCCAGACTTCCCCTATTGCTCTGTACTTCCCTCTCTGCCAGGGGCACCCTGAATTTCCAGGGTTTGGTCAGCCACCTTCCCAAGGGAATGACTCTTTGCTCCTCGTGTGTTTCCTTTGAAGGCGGTTAGCACTGCCTCACGGAAAGGAGACTCCTGCTGGAAAACCTCACCGCTGTACCACTGCTCTCTCTCTCTCTGTCTTTGCAGTGTGCCCCCTGCCACCGCAGCCAGAGAATGGTGGCTACATCTGCCACCCCCGGCCCTGCAGAGACCCCCTGACAGCGGGCAGTGTCATCGAATACCTGTGTGCTGAAGGCTACATGTTGAAGGGCGATTACAAATACCTGACGTGTAAGAATGGCGAGTGGAAACCGGCCATGGAGATTAGCTGCCATCTCAATGAGGGTCAGTCTGGCGGATGAGAAGGGAATGCTGCTGGGGTTCTGCTCTCTCTTGACTCCTGGGAAGCGGTGCATGCTTCCTCCGGAGCACCCTTGGCTGCAGCGCAGCATAGCCCCATTTGATGCCCTGCATCCTCCCTTCCTTTGGGATTTCATATCTCTGTGGAAGACATTTGGGGCTGCTGGTGCATGTCCCATTGCATTTCACTGAGCCACTGAGGGGCTCAGTAGCTTTACTGAGGCATCTGCCCTGCTATGTAAAGCCCCTTTGATGTTCAGGATCTCTTGTTTGCCTGGCCAAATGCTGGTAACCTTTGACCGTGTTCTGCTAACACAATGAGCACAATGCTAACACCTTCTCTGGTGTCTCTTTCATTTTATTTTTCCTTGAATGGAAATGGACTGTTTTGTTATGGAGCTTTAGTCCAGCTGCACACAAGACCTCTCACCCCTCCTGCCTCCTCCTGTCTTGCATAACAGGAAAATCCAGCTGCCTGAAGGAAAGTGTGTGTCATATGGCCATCTTTGTGCTTCACACTCAGGCTTCGAGACCAGAACATGTTTAACCTGTGACACGCCAGAGAAGGGTGGGAACCAACATGAGATTTACAAATAAAGCTGTGGGACCTTAGAACAGGGATTTAGTCCACCCCAGTTCTGATAAATTATCCTGTCACATGGGGAAAAACATGAGTGGGACTTAAGATGGTGGACCAAAGTGCCCCTTTAAATGATTGCTGTTTACCAGCCTGCTATTGAGGATAGGCTCGAAGTGGTTTATTAAGGTAAACTCTCGAGGGTTAAGTGAGTATAGATATCAGATGGACCTCAAAGTCTAGGAGTAAAGGGAATTTTTTATTCAGGAAACAGGATAGGGCAATGGTCCCTCTCCAGGAGCACCATGTATATGTAGGTTATTCTACACCGTCACTCCTGAATGACCCTGACCACAGGGGTATCTGTGTATTGCATCACTCAGGGCGTTTGAAAGGATCAGCTGTGGGGCCCATGTTTGGTGTGTCTGGGTACAAACCCTTCTAATGATGGCTTGTTTTTTTAGAGAAAGATACCCACACATCACTTGGGGTCTCCACGCTGTCTATAGTGGCTTCCACTGCCAGCTCCGTAGCATTCATTCTCCTCCTCGTGGTGCTGTTTGTGTTACTGCAGCCAAAGCTGAAGTCTTTCCATCATAGCAGGTGAGCCCAACAGCAGTGCTCCTGTGCGGCCGGCCTCTGACTGGCAGAGGGTTGCTGGTGATCTGCCGGCCTCTGCTGGTCTGTGTGTGCCCAGGGAACGGGGAGGGCCCTGCCATGTGTTAAATTCCTGGATGTGCCTGGCCCTGTGCTTGTGGCTTTGCATACATTATCTTAATTCTCATAAGAACATTGCAGATGAGGAAACTGAGGCTCAGAGAGGTTAAGTAATTCACTTAAGGTCATATTGCTAAATGATAGCAGAGCTGAGATTAGAACTTAAATCTGTTCAACTCTAAAGCCATGTCATTTCCCTTACACTAGTGGTTCTCAAAGTGTGGTTCCAGCAGCATCAGCATCATGGAACTTGTTAGGAATGTGTATTTTCAGGCCCTATCCCAGACCAGCTGAATGAGAAGCTCAGGGGGCTGAGGCCCAGTGAGGGGGTTTAACAGGCCCTCCAGGTGATTCTGATGCATGCTTGCTTGTGAGCCACTGCCCTGTACTCGTGGTTCCCAGTCCTGGCCACACATAGTAGAGGCACCTTGGGGAGTTAAAAACAAATACCAACACCTGGGCCTCCATCCCCCACACAGTGGATCCTTGGCATTCTATTTTCATACAGAGCTTCTCAGGTGGTTCTGATGTGCAGCTAGGCTTGAGAACCACTGCCCTATACTGATGAAAAATAGAGAAAGTGGGTTTTCTTGCCTGCTTTTTCACTTTCCTTTTTCCAATATAGTGCATTAGCCACAAATGATCCTGAAGTGGGGAGGGGTGAATAGGAGGGTCCCCAGTGGTGCTAGCCCCGAGTGGATTCCCAGTGATGGGCTTCTCTCCTGGGCTGTCACGGCTTTTGCAGTTGCCTG
>NW_012150840.1:10145350-10146074 GCF_000956105.1 Propithecus coquereli
TCATATCCCTACTTGGCTACAAGTACCTGAAGTACTTATCTTTTTATCCTTTTTCAGGGCATAGCACAATGACCCCTTACACAGTAATCAATAAATATTAGTTGAGTTGAAATTAAATTGAATTGCAAGTCACTTCTTTGTCAGCCTCACTTTTTTTGACTTATGAAATGAGTGCTAGGTGACCTTCAGGGTCCCCCTCCAAGATTCTGTGGAGACGTGGGCTTTATGGGCAGAAATGACCAGCAAAGTAGGAGTGGCTGTAGAGTCAGCAGCTCTCCCCTGAGACTGTCTTTCCCAGCACGCTGGACTCATGTGGGTCCTGCCTGCTTTCAGGAGCTGCCCTGGGGTGCTCAGCATTAATTATGCCGAGGAAATGAACCAATTAGACACAGTCCAAGAACAGCCAGGGAGCAGGGGAGATCTGTGGCAGGCTTGTTGCCCTGAACAAAAGAGGGAAAATGTGAAGGGTGAAGCAGTTTGC
The DNA here is from genome assembly GCF_000956105.1 of Propithecus coquereli. NCBI lineage: Eukaryota > Metazoa > Chordata > Mammalia > Primates > Indriidae > Propithecus > Propithecus coquereli. The sequence goes on from NW_012150840.1 coordinate 10,145,832, forward strand.
TGAGGTTTCTCTGGGAATCCAGCCGGCCAGCTTTCTGAATCACTTGGCCCAAGTTTAGAGAGAGTGCCAGGAGTATTTGTGTCTGTCTCCCTCCTGTTCAAGACCCTGCTGGGGATGGGGAGAGTCAAGAAGGTGTGTCCTTACAGGGGACTGAGGGGGCTTATTTTGGTTTCTCCTAGTTTCAGGAAAGCTGCCAGACTTCTCTGGATCCCATGGCACCTACCTAGCTTTGTTTTGCTTTTT
>NW_012150840.1:10150322-10170569 GCF_000956105.1 Propithecus coquereli
CCTCTTGAGGAGCACATCTTTTATATTCATTCACAGCCCCTCATCAGTCACTCGCATAACTCACAGGCATAAAGGGCCAAACTGAACTGCATTCAATAAAATGCTCCAGGCTTGGAATTGACAGATAAAGGACCAGGCTAAATTTAATTTCTGTATACTATGTCATTTTTTTCTTTCTTCTTCCTTTTGCTTTGTTTTTGGGAAGGGGTAGGAGCTATTTTTAAAGGTTGTTAATTAATAGAATAAAGAGAATTTGAAGGAGATTGTTTACTTGATGTAATCAGCTATTTCTCTGTAAAGTCAAAATGATCTATTTTGATATTTTAGATGAAATATGGAATATTTCCCCATATTCCATATTGGGGATTTTCCCCCCAGTAGTTAACTATTATAGTAGGTTTGTTAAAAATAACTGGCTGATTTTGCCTAACTTGAGTGAAGAGAGATTTAGATCCCACTTAAATTACTACTTTTTAAACAAAAAAATCTATTTTGAATAGCAAAAGTTAAGGACATGCCAAGTGTACACACTGCTTTCTATGCCACCTTGCCATCAAAGTTTTCCTTCCTTCCAAAAATCTCTGGGCACTTTTAAGCGGTCACTTTTCTCCTCATGGTGAGTACATTATTTGAATTAGGTAGCACAGATTTTTATCTCCAAGTTCAGGTAAGGAAATTGAGATCTACTAACAACAATCTAGCAACACTATAAATGGTTGAGCAACAGACCATGTGCATTTCCTCCTGTGATGAGCTGAATGGACACAACCTCACCTGTGTGATGTTCTTGGCAGAAATCAGTCTGAATCCAGTCCTGAGGAAAACAATTAGACAAATCCAGATTGCGAGACATTCCATGAGACAGCTATCCTGGACTGTTCAAAAAAAAATGCCAAGATCATGAAAGAAAAACTATAGTAGACAGCTGCAAATTAAAGGAGGTGAAAGAGGCGGAACAACTGAATGCAATGCCTAATCCTTAATTGGGTCCTGGTTGAAAACAAAGATGATTACAGCTGAAATGAATATATTTTTGGATCGTTAGGAAAATTTGTTTTATACCAGTGTTAAATTCCTGGGATGTGATAATGTTGTAGTTATGTCTGAGAAGAGGTTCTTAGGTGGTGCATGCTAAATAACTCCTTCACCTTGTCTATGTTTATAGCAAGAGGTATCTGCGTGAATAAATCTCACACATAATAATGCTGAGTAAAAGAAGCCAGAGATGCACAAACATATATATTCACAAATGTATTGTGTATCCCATTCATATAAAATTTAAAAATATGCAAAACTACAATGTTGAAGGATTCATGTTTAGGTAGTAAAACTATTAAAGTAAAAAGTGAAGGAGTGATTTCCATGAAAATAAGGATTGCGGTTCCTTTTTGTGGGGAGGAAATGAGAGCGATTAGGACATTACAAAGAGGTCTAGGGTGTGAATAGTGTTCTATTTCTTGACCTAGGTATGAGTTTTATACCAGTCTTACCTTCAGAATAAGTCAGTGAACTGTATGTAGATTTTTCTGTGTGTTCTTTTCTGTATTTGTGTTATAATTCACATATAATTATTTTAAAGTTTGCAAAGTTTAAAAAAGAAAGTCAAGCAATGTGGCTGAGTTAGAAATATGCAATTCGTCTGATTCCTGGTCCAGTATCCCATTTTAAGACCCTATTGCTTCCCCCACTCTTTTTTTTTTTTTTTTTTTTTTGAGACAGAGTCTCACTCTACTACCCTGAGTAGAGTGCCGTGGCATCAGCCTAGCTCACAGCAACCTCAAACTCCTGGGCTCAAGCGATCCTCCTGCCTCAGCCTCCCGAGTAGCTGGGACTACAGGCATGCGCCACCATGCCCGGCTAATTTTTTCTATTTTTCTATATATTTTTAGTTGTCCAGATAATTTTTCTATTTTTTGCAGGAGACGGGGTCTCGCTCTTGCTCAGGCTGGTCTTGAACTCCTGAGCTCAAACGATCCTCCCGCCTTGGCCTCCCAGAGTGCTAGGATTACAGGCGTGAGCCACCGTGCCCGGCCCCCGCACTCTTTTTTTTTAAACAGCTTTATGGAGATATAATTCATATACCATACAATGTACCCATTTAATGTGTACAGTGAAATGGTTCTTCGTATAGTCACAGATATGTGCCACCATCATTCTCTCCCTTTCTTATCTTAGCTGTGCTGAATGCATGGCTTTATTTCCAGATCTCTGGGCTCCTAGTTTTTGCACAGGACCAGAGGGCCACCGTGCCTGTGTACCCAGAGATTAAGAACACTGTCTCTGGAAGGAGATGGAACTGGAGTCAAATCATAGCTCCATCCCCTACTGTGTGACTGTGGGTAAATTACTTAACTTCCCTAAGCCTCATCTGCACTTTTGGTGAATCCCTACCTGAAAGGACTCAGGTGAGGATCCAGTGTGATAAAGTGTTTAAAATACTTAGTGCTGTGCCTGACACATAGTAAGTACTCAAAAATGGTGGCTGGTTTTGGTATTATTACGGTATTTATTTGTCTGTATGTTTATTATAATTCTTCCTTTGTCTTTTCCTCCTCCAATCCAGGCGTGACCAGGGAGTGTCTGGGGACCAGGTCTCCATCATGGTGGATGGAGTCCAGGTTGCACTACCATCTTACGAGGAGGCTGTGTATGGCAGTTCCGGTCACTGTGTGCCGCCCGCTGACCCCAGAGTGCAGATCGTGCTGTCAGAAGGGTCTGGGCCCAGTGGGAGGAGTGTGCCGAGGGAGCAGCAGCCACAGGACCAGGGAGCCTGCTCCTCTGCAGCTGGAGAGGATGAGGCCCCAGGCCAGTCTGGACTATGTGAAGCCTGGGGCTCTCGGGGCTCGGAGACTGTGATGGTGCATCAGGCAGCCACTTCTTCCTGGGTGGCCGGCTCAGGGAACAGCCGACTGGCACACAAAGACACTGCAGATTCAGAGAATAGTGACATACAAAGCCTTTTATCCCTCACTTCAGAGGAGTACACAGATGGTAGGTGGTCTGAGCTGAACTTGAATTGTTAGCTGCATGCGGTCCTTGCTGGGAGGGAGGAAGTACTGAGCCTCTCTAATAATTGGTGTATTTTCAGCAAAGAAAGATAATACCTGGGGTATTAGCCTACAAAATGGGATTTTACCCTCTGAGTACCAGGTAGGGCTTTGGGGTCTCTATAGAGAGACTTTTCACTATTGTCTATGAATTCTTATGGTTTGGAGTCTCTCATGGTCACAGGGCTGTACTAAATCAAAAGGTAGACAGCTGGTTGAAGGTGGGGTTGGGGTCTGTCCTCTTGTTATAATTTTTATGTTCCTGAAAGGTCAGGAGTAACAAAGAGGCATGGGGTTGTATTACAGAGAAACAAGAGCCTTTCTCTCTCCCAGGCAGACAGCTGCTTCGTTCTAAACAGAAGTATGCCAGGTACTGTGCTAGTTTTCTTGCACTGTCTCAGTTAAACCTCACAATAGTCCTGAGATGTAGGTATTCATTACTATCCCCATTTTATAGGTGAGGGAACTGGGGCTCAGAGAAGGTATGTAACTTGGCCCACTGGTAAACTGCTGAGCTGGGATTTGAAGCCAGATGAGTCTGGCTCCAAAACCTGCTTCCTTCCACGTGATTCCAGCATATTTGTGGCAAACAAGCCATAGAATGAAATTACTGCCTTCTGGTGTTTCTGCCTTTCCTGGAGCCCAATTTATCCTTGGGCTTGAGTCTGTCACTTTAAAAAATATCTTTAAGTGACATCCCAGTGTAGTTGAGGATGCAAACTAAACCTAGATGTGCCTTTCGGTAGTGAGGACTTCTGTACTCATAAAGGTTCCCTAAAAGAGCCTTGGAGGAAACTGTATGCTTCCTGGGTATCCTGGGCATGGTAAATGCCTGAGGTTTAGAATGTCTGAAAGCAAACAGACTGTGTTTGTGGTGCTTCCTGGTTATCAACAGCTTGCTGCCTTTTTTCTTGGTTGGCTAGCGAGCTTGAATGTGGAAGCCAGTGACCCGTGGACAGTCAGCCACACACATTGTGAGACATGTCTAAGTGCACGTTGCACCCCTTATCCTCCCAAGGAGCGGAGATGGGGCCCTGTTCTTCCTTCTCTTCCTCGATGCCTCGCTTTGTTCCATGTACTGAACAAGCATTTTTGAGAGCCCATCTTGTGCCTGGATTAGGTTTTAGGGTTGATACAGAGAAATATGAAACATGCTCCCTGCCTTTGTGGAGTGTCAGTCATTTGGGAAGATAGTGGGACCTGTACTTGAGAAATAATGGTACCAAGAATTATGGGATCTTTGTCAGAATGAATGAGGGGTTTGGAAAAGAAAACACAGGTCAGTGAGTTTGCTGCAGGCCACGCCTGAGCTGTTTGGGACTGATAATACCATAGGAAGTCGGGAGTTTGAGGTCCATTGACATATGAGGAAACTGAAACCCAGAGAGGGGAAGTGATTTATCGGAGGCCACACAACTGGTAGACGGCTTTAGGAGGTGGTGAGACTTAAGCAGGGCCTTGTAGCCTCAGAGCGTGGGCTTAGCAGGGCTAAGGCAGAAGAGGGTTCATGGTGGTGGTTTGAAAATCAAACTGAACATCCAGATTTTATCACATAGGCAGTGGGAGAGATAGCCAAAAAGGCCTAAAAAAGAGGCAGGGAATTTTTGCCTGCCTAGATATATATGAGGGGGCATTTTATTTCTTTAAATTAGGGGCTCTGTGGGGGGGAGCCCCTGCAGGGGTATCAGGAGCAATATGAAGAGACCCACATGGGGTAACCACTGTACTTTCCTTCCCTGTCTTCCTGCAGATATTCCACTGTTGAAAGAAGCATGAGAGCTGCAGCCGGCCTCTCCTCTCTGTGAGGGTCCTCTGCCCTTCTCCCTCTCCCTGTGGGTTTGAGCACCCTGTACTCTCCAGCCAGCCTGCCCGGGTACCTGAGCTGCCACCTGTGTATCTGTGTATCTCTGAGGGCCCGCAGGCCCACCTCATTGGAAACTCAAGGAAGAGTCTCGCCATCTGCCTGCTGGACAGCTGGAGGAGCTGGCTCTTTGCCTGGCCCAGCCTTCCCATCTGTCGGGGACATATTTGAATGTGCTGGATCGAGCCCTCCCTTTTCCTAAGCCTCTGGGTCCCCTCCAGCCAGCTCTTTGGCGGCAACCCCATGGCTTGCATGGGCTGATGCTGCCATGTTTACTTGTGCCTTCCCCACCCTGCCCAGTTTTCCCTGTTGTGTTGCTGTCCACAGCCTTCGTGGCTACACTGCTGCCCCCTGCCACACAGGGGCCCGGCCTGGGTCTGGCCTGTTTCCTTTGAGGGCTGTCACCGCTGCCATTTGCAGGAGCAGATCCAAGAGTGAGAGCTCTTGAGTCAGGATGGGCTCTAATTGGGGTGAGAGTGTGGGTCCTTGGGCTTGCCCCGGGGTGACACCAGTGGCACGTTTCCTGGGCTGAGGATAGAGGATTTGGAAAATTACGCCAAAGCTGCCCCAGCACCTGGCCGCCTGGCTCAGAGGTGCAGGCTCCTGGCCCTGTTGAGCTGAGAGTCTCCAAGATGCGTGCAGAAGACCCTGCGGGAGGGAAGGCAGGTGGCTGATGATGATTGTCTTCCTAATATGCAAGTTCTCACTTCCTGCTTCCAGCATTGGCCTTCCTGGCCTTGGTTTTTTTCTGTTTCCCTGGAGCGGAAGAGGAAGTTTCATGCTGTCTCCTGGGTTCTATCCCAGACAGCTCTGGCTTCCCTGCTGCTCACAGGGGCCCCGGGGCAGGAGAGTTGCTGCGATGCCATGGAGTGCCCATCTGGTCACTGGCAGTCTGGGCAGCTTGCCCCTATCTGGGTTTGTGGTGACGGAGGGGAGGCTGAGAGGCACAGACCGAGTCCCCGGGCGGCTGCAGGCAGCTCCAGCCCGGTCCTGAGGATCCTCCCCACCACGGTCACGTGCCTTAGTAACTGTGCCCAGGAAGTGGCCCGCTGCTTGCTGCGCTGCTGCTTTTCCTACTTTCCTGCCCTTCTCTGCCACCCCTCCGCATGCCTCAGCTCACAGGCGACTCCTCCTCTTCCCTGGCACCCTGGGGGAAGGGCTGAGAAACAGTCCATGTGCACCTCCGACCTTGCTGGCCTGCAGTGGGGGGAGGGGCGTGGAGCAGCCTGGGGTGCAGGGCCCTTGGAGGAGGAGCCCTGGCCATGAGGGGGTGCTCCCGCTTAGCCACGTGTTGAGTGCTAACAAGCTTGGGTGTACCATCTCCACCAGGCTGCTATCTTCAAAAGATAGATGTGGCATTAAGGAATGTTTGTTTTTGTTTTTTTTTTTCCTGAAGCACTGGGGCTAGGAAACTTCAAAACTGACTCTGTGCATGTCTGCTCCTCCCCCGAGCCTCTCTGCTTGGGGTGGTAAAAATAATAAAAAGCTCAGTGTATTTTCGGTCCCTCACCGAGCAGGCTTAGCTCCAGGCGTGGGTGGCCGGAAGGTGAGGGGAACAGCATCCTCCCAGCCGCTGCCCTCACCTCCTGCCTCCACCATCACACACGCACTTTACCGCAGGTCGTCCCCTGGCCTCTTGCCGCACATAGTCTTCCTTCCTCCTCTCAGGGTAAGGGCAGTGCCTGCTGTGCCTGTTGGCCGCCCCCCGCCCCGCGCCCCCAGGAGCCCTCGTCTGCTGTGCCCAAAGCCTAGGCAAGCATGGTTAGGTAGGGAACAGGTTGGAGAAGGGAGATGAGACTGGTTAGGGAGGGGGGTCCCTGATGGCCCCCCACCTTGCCACATGGGCTGGCCTTCAGCCATAGTGGTGGCCTTGTCTTCCTCCAGAAAAGAAGGCAGGGGCAGATGGGGTGAGGGGAAAGAATCTACAGGCTCACTGCCGAGCCTTCAGCTTCGATCTTCCACTCTTCCAAAACCTGAATTCTGTTCTAGAGTATTTTTTAAAATGGAAGATCTTACCCTTTTCTACCTTGCTACTCTGGGCTTTTTCACCCTAAGAGATTGCACTTTTTGTTTTGGGTTTATTCAGCCAAGCTGGTGACCAGCTTGGCCTTTGGTAAAATGAAAAGCCTGCCTTCTCCCAAAGCCTCCTTCCATCTCGCCCTCCATTAACACTGCTCTGGGAATCACAAGCCCAGGCTTGCCCACTTGGTAGGAGAGTAAGAAATCAGAACAAGGGGAGCCTTAGCTTCCCTCCACTCCCTCCTGTCACTGGCTTTGGTGAGGCCTACTTCCCGGAGGCTCCTAGGCCTGTCGGTGCGGGAGCTAATTCTTGGGTTGCTGGTGGAGTCTACGACAGCTTCTTCCCCCAGTTATTTCTCTTTTTCCCCAAGCAGTTTCTTAACCATCAGCCACGTGCTGCTGTTTCTAGGGCTTCTGGGCTTTGTTGCTTGCAGAGGGATTAGAGACTCCACAGGTGCCTTGAGGTGGGGGCCTGGCGGAGAGACCAGGGCTGGTGTCAGACGGCAGGCTGTTAGGAGGGAGGCTGCTGGAGGAGCCCAGAGAAAGTGGGGAGAAACTGTGGCCACAGCCCTGCTTTCCTGGGATCACCTCTGGGGGAGTCCAGCAGAAGGCTGGTCCAGAAGAAATGGTCAGCACCAAAGGACTTTTAAAAGGGTGGTGGTTTTTTTTCTTTTTCTTTTGCACATTTGAGCTGACTCATTGCAGGTTTTATATCCTGGCGACTTGTAGTCACATTATAGTGACTTTCAAGGGCCAGAACATGGTGAAAATCACTTACAATTTCCGTCCCCTCCATGCCTTGGTTTAGCATGTTGGCTCTGTCTGTCACCATTTCTGTGTTTTGTGTGCTGTGTTCCCATTTCACTGGGTGTAACTGTGAAATGGGCTAGTCCTGGCCACTTTGGTTTTATAAGGCATTTCCATGTACATTTTACAAGCACTCCATTTGCAAACAGAACTTAAACTAACATTGTCTTCCCCATTCATCTTGCCCTCCCCCTCCCACCCCCCCGCTTTAAAGCTCTTGCAGAAGCCTGAAGGCGAGACAGACAAGGGTATACTTTTCCTGCTTCATTGGTGGTGGCACGGGACGGATGCCCTCCCTCCTAGTCCCAGCTGAGCTCTCAAACCACTTGCTTCCCACATAACAGTGTCGCCTCCATTTCCGGGGAACATCCTTACGTAGAGAATGGAATATGCTGCAAACATTTCTACATCCTTCCCCCCCCCTCCTCAAAGAGAAAAAGGCCTAGAAGGGAAGTGGCACGCAGGCTTCACAGCTTAATTCCAGATGTGCTTGCTGAGGACAGTGAGGCTGGGATCGTCTCTCGTGGGGCCTGCCAGGTCTCTTAGCATAGGGACGGTCATCACTGGTGCCCCAAGGAGGGGCTTGGAGAATATTTTGCTTGGCAGATGTTTGGTCCGAGTGGTGCATTTGCTGGTTCGCTGGCGAGGGAAAGGTGGCAGGCCCAGCTTTGCTGGGAAGTGATTCTTAATTTCCACTTGAAAACCTAGTAGAATTTTGAACAAAAACCCCAAGGTTGAGCCCTCTGCCAAGCAGCAGAGCTAGCTGGAGAGGACACAGGGGCAGAGCACTCGGATTGCCAAGCAGGGAGGAGAGATGGACGCAGATCGTGTGACAGCCCCTGCACCCTGCCCTGGCTTCTTCAGGTTACTGCACCACTATGGAATCCTTTGTAGAATGGTACACACATAATGGTTTAAAACAACACATGAGTAATTGACCCTGTGCAGGATGTCACTCAATCAGTTTGGATTTGCTTTATTTTATTTCATATATATATTTTTTGGTATCCTGTACATTGCAGTGGGTGTGAAGATAGTATTTTAATATTTGTACAAAGTTTAATTTAATTTTAATTGTTCTATGTATATAACTGCATTTCTAAATAATAATTAAAAAAACATTCTTATGAAGGCAATTGTGGCAGATGTGATCCTTTCAGAAAGTTTTCGCAGAAACCCTAGATGGAAAAGAATGTATGTGGGTAGGAGCTTGTGATGGGTGAGACACTAACTCTGGTGGGCGGGGCCTGGCAAGACATGAGGGAGACTGACAGGGAGGGGGCCTGTGGTATGAGAAAGAAGGACCACAAACATAGGTGGAAATCATTGCCGCCTCTGTTCAAGTGCTCTTAGTGTGCAAACCACTGTGCTGAAGCTGGGACTCAGCAGCAAACAAGACGTGTGGTTTGGACCTGCATGGAATTTTGGAGATGCTAGGAAGGCAGACAGCGGCAGAAGTGTGCAGTAATTGTTAGGATCAGGGATGCTTAAGGTCTGATGGGGGCGGTCAGAGAATGTCTCTTGGATGAAAAGGCACTTGAGATGGGAAGACTAGTATAGCGAGACCAAGGGGCAGGACACTTCCTGTGCAGAGAGCACATTCTGTTTAAGAAACAAGAAGGGTCTGGGGTCGCACAGCAGGGCTGAGGGAGGAGTGGCCAAGGATGAGCCACAGGAGGTGGGCAGCGACCAGATTGTGGTGGCCCCCACCAGCCACATTGACAAGTTTGCACTTCATCCTAAGGGCAATAGGAAGCACCTTAACAATTTTAAGTAACAGGGATTTAGTAAGATCCGCATTTTCTTTTTTTGGGAGCTCTCTCCATCTGCTTATGAAGAATGGGTTTTGGGACATAAAATATACTATACCTGAAAACCATGTGAGAAGTCACTGGTCTTGTCTGAGACAGTGATGGTTTCTACTAGGGTAATGGCAGCAGGGATGGAGAGAAGTTGGTGGATTCGGGAGATATAAGAAGGTGGAATCAACAGGGCTTGGTGGCTGGCTGGATGTGGGAAAGAAAAAGGCGTCAAGACTACCCAGCCTCTTGACTCCAGCAGTGGGTGAGTAGCAACACCTTTCTCTGAGATGGGGAAGTGAAGGGACAGTTTGGGGAGAGGAGAAGTGATGGGCTCAGTTTGGCACATGCTGAGTTGGAGGTGTCTGACATCCATGTGGAGATGTCCACCAGGCAGGCGGGTATTGACACCTAGAGCCCAGAAGAGAGACCTAGCAGACACCGAGCAGATGAGAACCTGTTTGAGGGAGAAGAGAAGGCAGGAAGGACAAACACTGCTAAGGAGGTTTAAACCATTTAACCTATTGGGTTTAGACGTATTCAGCAGAGTGGTGGGAACATTCCAGATTGGAGAGGCTTGAAGCAGAGGTGAGGAAGGTAAGCCATGAGTAAAGGGAGGAAAGAAAGAAGAGGTTGAAAGAGGACTGCTTATTATTGTTCTTAATGGGGAGGTTTGAACACATCTAAATGCCAGTGTCAATGAGAGAAGTTAGAAATGGGCGTAGTGGTGACTGGGGACAGGATCCTTCTCCCTCAAAGACAGGACTCTGGAGCCAGGCTGCCCAGCTTCGTTTACAAGCTGCAGGGTCTTGAGCAAGTCATTTGACTTCTAGGCCTCGGTATGCTCATTTGTAAAATGGAAGTGATAGTACCTTAAAACGTGCCACGCTCTGTTCTGAGTGACTTGATTTAATCCTCACTACAGCCAGGCCCTGTGCTCAGGGTGGAGGTTGAAGATGAAAAGCAGAGTATGTGCAGCGTAGAGGTAGCTGTCAGGCGGAAGAGACCAGCAGCGAGCAGCTGCAGCAGGCGTTAAGGGCGTGAGACAGGTACGTACAGGGCACTCTGAAGCTTGCCTCGGGGTCATGGTCAGGATGCGTTTCTCTAATGAGAAAACATTTCTCGTGAGAAAAAATTTAGGGCCATCTGTGTCAACCACCCAACTGCCCAGTCCTGCCCTCAGTAGCACCAGTCCTCGTAGAACCCTACAAACATCGCTGCCATTACTTGGGAGGACGGTGAAGGGAAGAGGCCTACCATTCATTTCCTGAGCACTTCACCAACTTTTAAAAGAATAATGGTAACAATAGCCAGCACTGATTAAGCACTTACTGTGTACCAGGCCTGGCTCTAAGCCCTTTGTGTGCATAAACTCATGGAATCCACAAAGCACCTCTGCAGCTTGGGGGCCTTTATCGCCTGTAGGGCCGCGACACGGCACATAATGCAACGGAGGAGTAAAGAAGCGAAATAACTTGTCCAAGGTGCAGCCAGGATTCAGTTCAAACAGGCAGTTCTGCTGGGGTGACCCCTGCCCATGACATTCCCGCCCCATCCACACAGCCTGCCTCAAGGCCCTCCTCACAAGGCCCTCACGCACCTGCCTGTGCCTTTCAGAGTGTGCTCTAACCATGGAGCTTCAGGTAGAGAAAAATGCTAATTTCAGGGCAGGAAAATGGCATACTTTTCATAGGATAGTTAATTACCCTTATCTCAAAGAATGGGACATGCCTGGGGGTGTTAGGGGAGGAGGCATTTAAGCTATGCAGAGCATGCTAAGTAAGTTCACAAAGACTGCTTGTTGCAGCGATAAGTCTTCCTGTCACTGGAGGACAGGTGCAGACACGTGTTCCATCAGGTAAGAAATGCTGGGCCCCAGTGGAGGCTGCAGAGAGCCTAGGGAGGGGAGACACATCAACGTGGGGTCAGCCGAGGCTTGTTGCCTTCGTCTGGATGACAGATGAAGAGGGACAAAGGTAGCAAAGCCCATAAAACCTGCAGAGCTGCTGAGGAAAGGGCTGCCTTTGAAGTGGTTGCCTCAGGTGTGAACTGTGCGTGGGCGGAGAGAAGAGAAATTTCCTGCCCTGCTGCAGAACCCACCTCCCAGTTTGGAAAGTTGAGACCTCTAGACAACAACAAAGATGGTAACAATCTCTCAAATGGGTCTTTCTCAGACTACTTAAAAGTATCTTTAAATACACAAAAGTAATGCCTATTCATTTCAGATACTCTAGAAAGAAAATTAAAATCTCCCATATACCACTGCCTGCTAATAATGTCGTATATATTTTCAGTCTTTCTTGTATGCCTGTGTGTATTTTCCTCTTACAAAAGATCACTTTTAATAGTATTTTATGTGGTTTTTTTAAACTTCATAATCTTTTGCAATCCTAAAACATTAATTTACGTCATTTTTAACGGCTGCATAGTTTTCCATCATATTGGTAATTTGGACTTTCAGGTTGCCAAGAATTTTTAATTCTTCAGTACTTTGAGAGCATTCTTAATTATTTCCTTAGGATAAATTACTAGAAATGAAGCTGCTGGGTCAAAGGAAATGCATGACATTTTAATGGCTTTTGAGATGTCTCAAATTGCCCACCAAGAAAGTGACTCCAAATTATACTCTTTGGAGAGCATTAGTTTTCCCACAACCTCACCAGCTCTGGGAATTGTCATTTAAAAAATATGGCAGCTGAAAGAAAATAGTGTTTTAATTCACATTTGTTTCATTATTCCTGAAGTTGAATTTTTAAGTACATTTGCTCCCTCTTTGTGACGGAGGCATCTTGAAAATCATGAAGAAGTCCGAGTTTGAGATGAAAAGTCAGAACAGTGATTCCTTCTCCAAATTCAAAATACAGACAGACATACATCATAAAACCTGCAAGCTATAATACCAAGAATAAGGAAGCCATTACCCCTAGGACTTAAGACAGAATTACTCATCACTAACAAAGTTTTCCTAATAGGTTTTCATTCCTAGGTAATGAAGGGAAAACATGTTTTGGACTTGGATGTTTAAGAAAGCATTTGATACCGTCCTAAACATTTTCTTGGGAAAATTAGCTGAGGTTGCCTTGGATTTACAAAAGAAGAGGACTTGGTCACCAAAGCTCATGTGGGTGTGTGTGGGTGGGATGGGGGTGCTTAGAAGGAAACAACAGCAAAGGGAAGTTCAAACTGGCAGAAAGCCACCACGCCGCCAGCGCCGTTAGGGCACTTGGACAGAGCTGGCAGGAGTAGCGCTGTGGATTCTATTCCTGGAGAGGGCCAGGCATCTTGGAGCAAGCGGGAAGAGATAAAGGAGTTGAAATGGCTCCCAAAACACCAAGGGTTTCAGGAAGAAAGACGTGAGGTCTGAGTTAAAATAAGGGAAGTGATCTACTTACCTGAAGAAACTATGGCAGCGGCAGGGGGTGCAGGCAGTAGAGCCGGCAGGAACAGTGAGGAGGGCGGGAACACGGAGAAGTGGTGAGGATGCATTTAGGGAAGCCTAAAGACAGCCGGCGACCTGCTGGGACTCACGTTGATGAGAGCCAGGTCTACCGAGTGCCTGCTTATGTACCAGGCGCCCTTCTAGGCGCTCGGCCTGCAGTAACTCCTCCCGGCCTGACAGCCACACGGGGCGGGGGGGGCATCATGATGAACCCTGACTTTGCAGGTGAACAAACAGGCTCACAATAGTGAAGTGGAACTTTGTCATAAGGTCACATGGCTCTGCAAGGATGGAAACTGAGATTCAAACGTGACTCTGTCTCACAACCCATGGCCTTAATATCTGCCTCAGTGAACATTGCCCACAAACATTCGGCTTCTTTATGTTGCAAGAACAGAAAACCCAACTGGCTTAAACCACAACACCCAGCTGACGTGACACTTAGCATGCCTCTTCCAGGCTAAATTCTATCAAGACCTGGCTTGAATGACTTCATTTGCTTCCTCAGAAACTCTTCATGAGTGTTTATTGTTTAGAGCAAGAAAGAAAATAGACCCTAAACCCTCAGTGGTCATTTGTTTCCAATGTCCAGTTTTACAGATGAGGGCACTGACGTGCATGGCTCTACACTGATTTGTTCAAGGCCACTGGCCAGCTGGTGGCGGAGCAAGGCTCAAATTCTGGGCCCTTTTTCTGGGCCCAGTGGGTGTCTGTCCCACCACCCTCAGCAAATCCACTCTCCTTTGCTTGGCTTCTGAGCCCTGCTCCACTCTATTCTCCAACCTAACTTCCGTTTACATCCCGGTTGCCCACTGCTTACTCCGGAGTATGTTGCAGTTCCTGGTTCTTCATTGTGGCTCCCTGGCCCCAAATGCTGCTCCTGGAGAGATTGGAAGGAAGAGTGACACCCGAGGACAAACCTCCTCAGGCAGTCTAAGTGTCTGGGGAAGTTGCAAGAGGCTCTTACCAAAAATTCCAATTGTCTCTCTAACACTGGGGAGCTCTTCACTTCCTTCCTGGTTCAGGAGACAAGAAGAGCCCCGTATGAATAGTGGGCGCTTCCCAGAGTTCAAGACCTGGGGCAACACTCACTTTCTGCTTCTTGTCTCTCCTCTCTGGGCTGAGGCTGTGGCCCATCTGCAGCCTGGACTGGGCAGACAAGGTGCTGGGGCGGGGGGTGGGGGAGCTGCCAGGCTGGGCCTCCTTTATCACCGGCTTCCATCCCACTGAGTGGCAGACAGCCTCTTTCCCCTGCATTGCAAGTGGCAGATTCTTCTGCTCCAAGATGGCAGGAGCGGAAGGAGCTCAGAGGCAAGGGTGGTGAGACTGGCTGGGCAGAGGCAATGCTGGAGACCCCCCCACTCTGGTAGTGGCAAGGCCCCTCTGAAAAGAGATACGTCCTTTGCTTCCTCAGGCCTTGGAATGAGAAGAAGGGGCCACAGGGAGACTCTGAACGACCATTCACGGCGGGAGCTGGCTGGTCTGCCTTCCCTACAATGGCCTGGGGTGGGGAAATGGCACTGCCCCAACACTGCCTGCTCAGTTGTCCAAGAAGCAAAGCTTCACATGGTGTGGGGTCTTAGGGTCTATTTTCTGGCTGAAAGATGACAGGGGCAAAGGAAGTTAGGCCCCAGTAGGGACACTGGTATGGGGAGGAGTGTGGTGTAGTAGGGCTGTGAGTTGGCACAGGGCATCTGCCACATATCTCCCCTTTCCCTGACCTTACTGGATGTTTGCTGAGCACCTAGTAGGTTCCCAGGACTGGGTAAAGTGCTTTAAAGATACCATTTTATTCAGGCCCGGTGCAGTGGCCCACACCTGTAATCCTAGCACTTTGGGAGGCCAAGGCGGGAGGATTGCTTGAGGCCAGGAGTTTAAGACCAGCCTGAGCAAGAGTGAGACCCTGTCTCTACAAAAAATAGAAAAATTAGCTGGATGTGGCGGCACATACCTGCAGTCCCAGCTACTTGAGAGGCTGAGGCAGGAGGATGGTTTGAGCCCAGGAGTTTGAGGTTGCAGTGAGCTAGGATGATGCCTCTGCACTCTAGCTGGATTGACAAAGTGAGACTCTTTCCAAAAAAAAAAAAGATATAATTTTATTCAATCAACTCAACCATTCTTGCAAAGCGGACATCATTACCCCCATTTTACAGGTGAAGAAAGTAAGGCTGAGAGAGATTCGAGTACAGCCGAGACCACACAGGTAATGAATAATCGGCCGAGCTGGGATTTAAATTCAGGTGTGCCTCCCCTGAATTCTTCACCCCACACTGCTCACTGGTTCACCTCTTCTACTCCCCTGCTTTTCTCCCTGGGTTCCTGGTCCCTGTTCCCTGGATACATCTTCCCCAGCATCTGACCCCATCCCGCCTTCTATCCTGCCAAAGAATCCCTCTCAGGAAAGCCCAAAGCCAGGACACCAAGCCATTTAGAAAAATGCAGTCCCAGAGGCTGTGCTGTGTCAGCAGTCAGGATGACTTCTGAGTCCTTGGAAATGTCAGGCAAAGCCACAAGACCCGGGAGGCTCCTGTGCGCTCTCTGGGCCTTGCTTGTGAAAGGTGAGGGGTTGTACAAAAGGATGCTCTGTGTTCTCAGGTCTTCCCGCTTCCCCTTGGGAACTAGAGCTGGGGGTACTTGCCAGACTTTTCTGTTTCAGCTACTAAAATGGGAATTTCATCTGCTGTGAACCTCGGGCAAGACATGACACATTCTCGTGTTGGGCCTGGGCCCCTCCTCCAAGCTGCCTGGTGGTAGAAGAGCGTCACGGGGCTTGGGGACCATGCCATCCCACACCCGAGAGGTGAATAGCTGTTTGGCATTTCAGATTTCCTATGATGCTCTAGTGCCCCCATAAAAGGCAATTTCACAACCTAGGAATGTCCTGAGCAGCCTGTCTCGGACAGCTTAAACTGTTCTGAGCCTGGGGTAGCAGATGACTCTGATTCTCACTGAAGACAGTTTGGCAATTGTGGACTTCCCCATAGCAGAGCTTCCCTAGGGGAGTGAGTAGCCCAGCCTCCAGCAAAGGCAACCTGCTGCAAATCAAGCCAGGACCGGGGCTGAATATCTGAAGGGACAGGGGTGCACGAAGGAAGGCCTAGGGTTCACCACAAACACACCATGCATGGGAGCTCTGCCTCCTGGGGTTGGTCTCTTGAGGCCCTTTAACAGCTAGGATCCCAAGACTTTTAGGGACTTGGTGCTGTGGCCTCTTAAATTCCTGGAACCAAGAGTCACCATATTCCTGGAAAACACAAGCACTTATGCCCTCAGGGGTCATCTCCGGCACAGTAATCAACAAATGTGTAATTAACAAATGGGCATGGAGCACCCACTGTGTGCCACACTCTGTAGGTGGCACTAGGTATAGGGAAGGGAACAAGACCCACATGGCCCCTGCCTGAGACCTGGGCTGGGGTCAGGAAGAGCTGCCTTGAGGGAGTGGTGGCTGAGACTTTAAAATGCGTAGGTGTTAGCTAGGCAGGGAGGGTTCCAAATAAAAGGTACAGCATGTCAGAAACCCTGAAATAGGAAGGGGCATGTGGCCAGAAGGGAGGGGGAGTGAGATGCGGCTAGAGGAGCAGGCAGAGGCTCGAGGGTCATGGTAAACGGGCGTGGCGCGGGAACGATCGGAAGCAATTGACGGATTTCAGCAGGGGAGGGAAGACATCTGCTGTGTCTGCAAATGTTCCTGTTACTGTGCTGAAAGCGGGTGGAAGAGTGCAAGAGCGGGCGCAGAGCGATGAGTTGGCACCACTTGAATGCTCTCCTGTCCCAGGACCAATCGGAGTTTGTCGCAGTGCAGGCTGTGGCGCAGCGGGTCTGGTGGGACCCCGAGGCTCTGCATTTCTAACAAACTCCCAGGTAATGCGAGGCTGCTGGTGCACAGACCAGGTGCGCCACGGAGATGGCTGGGACCAATGAGGGGCAGGGGAGAGGGGCAGAAGTGGGGGGCAAACCCCCGATGCCACGCAGGCCCTAGGAGCAGAGAGAGAAGATATCAAAAGATGACTGGCAGTTCTGAGGAGGATTCTCAGAGATGAAGACCGGAGAAGGAGCAGATGGGATGAGCATGCAGACCTGGAGGTTATTAGCAGTGGGGGATGCCTGCGACACATCCAGAGGGAGATGTCAAGTCAGGAGTTGAAAAAGAGTCAGGGGAAAGGAGTGGCCCCACCCGCTCGGTCTTCCCTTCCACTGCCATGCCCTCCGCCAGGCAGCCGTCCTCGCCCAGGAAGCCCCGGCCTCGGCTCGGCCGGACCGTGGCGCATCAGCCAGCCAGGCCTGGTGCTCACCTGCCCGCGGCGCGCCCGCGTCCCCCGGCTTCTCCCGCGGGGCAGCGCGAGCGCAGGCCGCCGAGGGCGCCGGGCTGGCGGGCGCTTGGCAGCGGAGACCGTCGGTTTCCTCTCTGACCGGACAAAAGCCACTTCCTCTGGGAAGAACTTAAAGAACTGGATGTCTGATCTTCATCTTGGATTTGGGATCGCGGCCGCGGGCGCTGCAACCTACCGGGACTCGGTCCCCTCGCGGCTCGGCCCGCGGGCGCCATCTGGTGTCGGCCGAGGGGGCGGCGGGGCCGGGAAGCTGCCCCGAGCGGAAAGCAGAGCAGGGGCCTGACGCGGGGCCCCGGGGTGGGGCTGGGCAGGTGACCTGGGAGTCTGAGAAATGGACGGCTACTTGGATTCCGGATGCGTTTCCTCGAGCTGCCTTAACAAATTACCACTACGGGTGGTTTAAAGCAACAGAAATTTATTTTCTCACAATTCTGAAGGATAGAAGTACGAAATCAAGGTGTCGCAGGGTCATTCTCTAGGGGAGAATCTTCCCTTGCTTCTTTCTAGCATCCGGTGGCTGCCGGCAATCCTTGCCGTTGGTTTGCTTGTAGATGCATCACTCCAATCCCTGCCTCTGTCTTCACAGGGCGTTTTCCCTGTATGTCTAGGCCCAAATTTCCCTCTTCCTTATAAGGACACCAGCCATTGGATTAGAGCCCACCCAATCCTGTGTGACCTCATCTTGATTACCCCTGCAACGACCCTATTTCCAAATAAGGTCACATTCACAGGTACTGGGGGTTAAGACTCGAATATATCTTTTGGGAGGACACAGCTCAACCCATCACAGACTCCTGTGGTTCAACAGATGTCACCTGAGCATCTGCAAAGTGCCAGGCGGTGCTGGGGGCTGGGCACAGGGAACCACTCTGTCCTTGAGGCTAATAGTGTTGTCACTGACCTGTCGCCCCCTCGTTCACCCGTGACTCCTCAGCGCATAGCAGGACCGGCCAAGAGACTCTGTATTTCATTGAACTAGGAAAGAAGAGCTGGAACGCTGAGGAGGGAGGCGACACGGGATGGAGAGAGCTTCACAGAGCAAGGGACATCTGAGCTGGGTCTTGCATCGATTGTCGTTTGCCAGGCAGACGAGGCGGGCTGGGGAGAGGCGGTCTAGGCAGAGCTAGCGGGGTGGACAATGGCCCGGAAGTGTGTTAGGTGTGGCTGGAAAGGCAGGTGTGGGAGAAGGGGCGATGCCAAATAACCCAGACCTGGAGACTGCAGCTCTGTGGTGCAGGGAACTGAGGGCAGTCTCATGGCTTGAAATGTCTTGTAGGGGGCACCCTAGAAGGTTTTAAGGCATGCTGTAGGTGTCATCATTGCCAGGGGTGGAGGCAGCCTAACAGGCAGAGACCCATGAAACCAGACGTCCACAGAGGGCCGCACCTCCTAGACAAAAATTACTAAGACATCCAATCATAGAACTGCCCCCATTTGTTGACAGCACTTAGTCCAGCATAAAACCATGTTGCCTCGAAACTTCCCCCAAAACACGTCACACAAGCCTGATTTCTCTACTGAGCCTTTTTAGCATGCTGAATGACACGTGCAATCTCCCTCATGCCAATAAGTGCCAAGAAGCCCCTTCCGCGTGCCTGTAGGTGTAGTCTTGGGCTGTGGGCATCAACATAGTTAAGGAAGTTTCTTTTAATTCCTAGTTCTAAGAATTATTAATAATTAATGTGTTTAATTTTATCAAATACCTTTTCTGCATCTATTAAGATAACATTTTTCTTTAATATGTTAGTAGAATGTATTATTTTACATATTGATAGAGTTTATTGCCACCAAACCACTTTTTTTTTGAGACAGAGTCTCACTCTGTCACCCCATGTAGAATGCCGTGGCATCAGCCTAGCTCACAGCAGCTTCAAACTCCTGGGCTCAAGTGATCCTCCCACCTCGGCCTCCCAAAGTGCTGGGACTATAGGCACGAGCCACCACGCCTGGCCTCGTACCTTGTTTTGGATTGAAAATGTTATCAATTTTCTACTATCTCTATTTTTCTATTGGCTGGAAGCCATAAGATTGCATTTCCGTTCTTTTAGAGGTCAACGTAGGGGCTCAGAAACCAATATCCCCAAATATGGTGCTTTGACATGCTGAACTAAAGAAGCAGCCTCAAGGTCTCTCTGACCTTCCCCCCACTCCTGTCTCTTAATCTGTTTTTCCCAAAGCACAGGATGAGGCTGTTCTCTGAAGTTCTCTTATCCACCTAGAAACCACACTCCCAAATAGGAGCAATTCCCTTCCTTCCCTCCCTGAAATCTCATTAACTATCTAAACCTCTCTATCTCAGAAAATAAGACGGAGGAATGCAATCGCTCCTGGATGGACTTTTTCACAGGATAATGTTTGCCTCTTGTGTGCATTCGAATTCCAAAGAGAATCATTTACAAGTTAATTTCTGTCTCCCAGATTCATTCATTTATTCCTACACTCCCCATTTCCCTCTCCCCAATGAAGAGGGTATTTAAGCATCAACCATCTGGCCCTTTTCTTCAGTTTTCACATTTTGTATGGCTCCAGTGCACATGTGTACACATAATAAATTTGTTGTGCTTTTCTCTTGTTAACCTATCTTTGGTAGGAATGTCAGCTGTGACTCTTTATGATGAGGAGGAAAGAGATCATCCCCTTTCTACCCCTACATTACCTGACTTAAAAAAAAAAAAATTGAAGTTGCTGGGCATGGTGGCTCACGCCTGTAATCCTAGCACTCCGGAGGCTGAGGTGGGAGGATGGCTTGAACTTAGGAGTTCCAGATCAGCCTGAGCAAGAGCGAGACCCTGTCTCTACTAAAAATGGAAAAAATTAGCTGGGCTGGGTGGCGCACACCTGTAGTCCCAGTTTCTTGGGAGGCTGAGGCAGGAGGATCGCTTGAGCCCAGGAGTTTGAGGTTGCTGTGAGCAAGGCTGATGCCACGGCATTCTGCATGGGG
>NW_012150840.1:10184089-10186408 GCF_000956105.1 Propithecus coquereli
TGGGGTTCTATTCCCAGAACTTCTCGTCTATGCCAGTGCCACCTTGGAGAGCATTCCAGGCCTCTGCAAACAGCCCAAACATGCCTGTCCTCCTGATCCTGAGGACCGAGAAAGCCCATTTTACAGATAAGGATGCTGAGGAGGGCTTTATTATCTTTAGGATGGCAGAATCCCCTCAACCAGCGGAAGCTCCTTTCTTTGATGCAAATACTTTCTTGTTCTGGGGAAACTATAAATAGCACAGGCCTCAGTGAATCATTAAGAGCTAGAGTTTTGGTTTGAAGAAAGAGAACTCAGTGTGTAAGTGGTTAGACTGTAAGCTCCCTAAGGAGGGAGACTGGCTGGTTCATTTGTGTTCCCTAGGGTCCAGCACAATGACCGGCTGGTAGTTGGGAATTAATAGGGAATAGTAAACTCCATTACCTATTAATGTCAGAAATTGTATGAGAGCACTTCCCACGCATTCCTGGGAAGCTGGTGTTCTTACCGTCCCCATTTTAGGAAAAATGGGGTTCAGGAGGAAACTGGGGTTCAGAGAGGTTAGATAACTTGCTTAGGGTTAATAAGTGGCTGAGGCTGGAATCTGCATCTTTCACAAGCATCCTGAGTGATTCAGGTACAGGTGGTCCCTTACTTTGAGAAATGCTGTCTTCAGGGAGGGGAACTTGGGGACCTTGGCTTTTCCTTCCTAGTACATCAAGGGTATCATAGTTGGTTTAAGTGGTGGGTGGCAAGGTGGGTGGCCTGGGGTCACAGACCCCAGATTCTCCTCCCCATTCTCTTACTAGGTAGCCGTGGGACTTTCGGTCAGTCACTCACCTTCTCTGGTCCTTAATTTCTTTATCTGTAAAACAAGAGGATTAGACTAATTCCGCAATTCTCAACTTTTTTTTTTTTTTACTGTAATTCACTGTAAGACATACATTTTACACAACATTTTTGATGTCCTCTGACAGTCTAGATTCTTTTCTCCCTCCCCTTCTTTCCCCTCCTTTCATCACCTCTCCTCTCTGCTCCATTCCTCTTCTCTTTTCCTCTTTCCGATTCTATTTCATTAAAAATAAACTGCATGTTGAGACCCACTCAACCGATTTCAAGAGCCACCAATGGGTTGAGACGCCCAGTTTGGAAACCTCCAGTTTCCAAACCCCCGGTTTGGAGTAAATGACCTGTTGACATTCTGTGGGTCCATAAACATTGGTCCTGAGCTCAAATTCCCAGGGGCCAGGCCAGAGGGGTGAGGGGTGGGCAGGGCTGGTGAGATATCTTCCAGTTTTGAACTGTTAGCAGGTAATAACTCTGGTTTAAACCAAATATAAGAAGTTTATTATTTTGATTTTTAAACATTGTACAAGCAAAAGAAATCAAGAAAAGAAAAAGAGACAAAAACTCATAGGGCCAGATGGTTTAGTTCTACATGTAAATGATTGATCCCCTTTCTCTCCACCTTGGCCAGCCTGTCCTACATCCAATCAGTTCAGCAGAATCACACAGCCAGAAAGACCTCAGTGCCCAGAACAGGTTGCGTGTTTGCCCACTTCACCGCCAGACCCTGTGCCCCAGCCCAGGCCCGTCTGCAAGCACCTTCACTCGGCATCCCCGGGTTAGCTCTGCAGGTGCAGACTCCTGGAGGCAAACGGTGCCTTAGGTAGGAGCAAGTGGAAAACATTCCTCAGGAAAACCTTCTCCACTCCACCGCCATCGCTGAGCATTCTTGGGGCACTCGTATCTTCCTCCAGTGGGGACAGAGGGCCCAGGTGCTAATGACAGGCCATGGCACCTGAAGCCTGAGCTGGTAGGGAAGGCAGGAGGAAGCCAGCAATTGTGGCTCCTCCCAGGAAAGGCCAGGCAGCTATGCAGAACAGCCAGCTCCACCTCTTTCCCCTCCTCTTCCTCCTGCCCTGCCGATTTTACAATGGTTTTCCCAATGTGAGGAACACCAGCTTGAAACCTTGCGATTCTTCTGTTCCAAGCTAGCCACTCACCTCGATTGAACTTGAAGCTTCCCAGCCCTGGGGTGTGGTCTCAGAAAACTAAAGATGGAATGTGAAAGCAAACAATATCCTATTTAAACAAATTATTATGGGAAATTTCAAACAGGTACAATATTAGAAAATAGTTCAATGAACCTTCCTATACCCACTGCTATGCCTCAACAGTTACCAATATTCTATCAATTTTGTATAAATGTTTTAAAAATGAGGGGCTGAAGTTGTATTTACTGACAGGAAACGATCTTCCTGGCTTATGGGAAAAGACAGTTTATAAAGTATTAATAGTTATTATAGCATGATCTCAATCATGTTAAAATGCATCTTT
>NW_012150840.1:10186458-10190580 GCF_000956105.1 Propithecus coquereli
CTTTACCTGTTTGTCCTGAGATTTTAAAAAACTCTACTTTTGTTACAAATTTCTAATTGTATTGCTTTATTATCAAAGAATATAGTCTGAATAATAAGGATCCTTTGGAATTTGTAGAGGCTTCCTCTATAGATTATTATATTGTTTTAAATATTGCATATCACAAAAAGAATGTGAATTTCCTCCCCAGATGTAGCGTGCTATACATAGCTAATAGCTCAGTCTTATTAATTATATTGCTCTGATCTTTAACATCTCTGACCATACAGTGTGGTAATATTTCAAACACAGTTGTCGACTACCCTATTTCTCTCTGAAGTTTTGTCTGTTGTTGCTTGCCTCATGCTCCTGCGCTATCATAAACTCGTGACCAATTGATTTTTTTCAGTATATTTATTTAATTTTCACATAAGCTCTGTTTGTATTTGCTTCATTTGGGTGGTTTGTTGCTTAGGCACATGGTCCTCTTTCAAATTAAAATAAAAATGCTGGTGAAGGTTAGAAATAGGTTTAGGTTCATAAAATGGAGGTCAAGCCCTGGAAATAGAACTGATAATGAAGGACAGCAATTGTTTCAGGACTTCTGCAGAGCTGTCTGTGATATCTGGCCTCAGAGGTCTACTCTGGTGGAGGAACCAGGGAGTGTGTACAATGCAATTCTTCCACCAGGTGGCGCACTAAGCACACGGTACAGGGTTCAGTCCACCCGGCCTCCTTGGGCAAGAAGACGATTCCAGTCACAAATATAAGGAATAGGGGATTTTCAAAGATGAGAGTTCTATATCCAATAATTTCTTTGTATGAGTATCAGGGCCAATACTTTATCATAACAGAATGTGAGATCTGGACTGACTCCTTTGACTTGCCTGTTTTTATAGGGATAATTAATCCAGAGTGATGCAACACACGAATGCTTTGATTCATCCATCCACCCATCTACCCACCTACCCATCCATCCACCCATCCATCCAGTATTTACTGAGTATTACCAAGGACTTGCCAAAGTCACATTGTTAGTTAGTAGCAGAACTTAGCTAAGAACCAGATCTTTTAGAGAGAGAATGCAAAATCTTAGAATGCCTCCAGATTCTATTTATTTGCTTTTGGAAGGGGATTTTGGCATTTATTTAAATATCAATGTGTTTAATATTTTAAAAATTCACAGCAGCCAAAACAAATAAGAAAGGCATATTGTGGTGGGGCACATGGGTGGGGGTGAGGCTGGAAGCCCGTGGACCCTGCTCTTTCTCCAAGGAAGCAGCTCACAGGCAGCACCTAAAGAGACACAAGCAAAGACATGTAACGTGTGAACCTTGATTGGCTTCTGGACTGGGGAGAAAATGATTCTAGAAGGGGAAATTTGAATATGAATATGGTATGAAGTGAGATTAAAGAATAATTGTTAATTTTCTTCTGTGTGATAATGGTGCTGGGGTTATATAAGAGAGTATATTTGGGAGATACATGCTAAAGTGTTTAGGGGTGAAGTGTCATGATCATGTGACTTACTTTTAAATTGTTTAGCCAAATACACATACACACACACACAAAAATCAATAAAGCTTATGTGCCCAGTTGTTAATAATTGTTGAGTCTAAATGGAGAAAGGCTTTCAAAGATGTACTCCTAATATAAAAGTATTCTTTACTATCTCATCTGAACATAAGAATATTTGATGTATCAATCCCATATTCATCATGTTCAAGAGATTTTGACATTTCTTCCAAAATTATCACTTCTAATTTATTTTTCTGTAGGAAGATATCTCTGTAGGAAATTAAGACTATTAACGATGATATAACTAGTGATGAGTAGCCCCTCCCTATTGCCGTCCTGGTAGTGAGCTAAGTGGTAATTACCAGGAGTGTAATTCCCCGATCTGGTAATGTCAGCATCCCAGGGAGCTTGTTTAAGTGTGAGGGTCTCTGGGCTCCACCCCTGCAGGTGGCTCCATAACCAGGTGTCCCTGGTTATTCTAATCCAGCCACGGCCCACTAATTTAGACCAATTTAGAACAACACTGTTTTTTAAAGAGCACTTTCTAGTTACAGCCTTTTTTAGACATTCTTAGATTGAGCCTTCAGAAGAGCTATTCCAAACCCTCCGATGCAATTACTGTATAGGAAAATACAGATTGAGCTTTTTTGCAGCTACCTTAGGATGTGCTACATGTGAAACCACTAGAAAGTACAATTTCCAGTTCCACAGATTAATCATGGATCTATTTGATGACAGCTTTAAGGATTACCAGGCATTTATATTATGTGCTTAATGAAAATAAAATGTTATGCATTTGAAAAAAAGTAATTAAACCGGAAAGATGACTGCCTGTTTAATTATTGGTCTCCTTTACTACACAGGTGGGTTCCTTTGAGGAGCTGGTTGAGCAGTCCCCTGGGGAAGGGGCCGCGGCTGGCTGCCGATGCTGTCCTGGCGACCCCTCTCCCCCTCAGTTGCCTAGAACACCCTCCTGAACGGGGCAGGCACACCTCCCACAGACCCCACTCCAACCTGGGATGAGGAGGGCCAAACAAGGTGGGCAGGGAGCACCAAGGACTGAGAAGTGTCTAGTTTACAGCAGGCACTCAATAAATATCCCCTAGGTGGTAACCAATTGTTCGCTGAGCGCCCACTATGTGCCAGGCACTGAGTGACCACTTTGTAGTCTTTGCATCCTCGAAACAACCTATGGATTCAGGTTCATTATTCTCGTTTCACAGACCAAAGGGAGGAGAAAAGGACCCGAGGATGATGTGAACATTCCTCACGGAGCTGCGCAGACGGGAAAGGAACAGAGAGGGAGGGCGAGGGTGCAGGGGAAAGGGCAGAGGGGCCGGGGGTGAGCTGGACCAGCCTCCCCACAGCAGAAGCACATGACAAGGAGCAAGAGGTGTTGAGGGCTGCCAAAGAGGAGGGAGAGAGTGATCTCTAGGTGAAAGGCCCAGGAGCAGAGGATGGTGCCTTTTTCTAGCTTTATTCCACTGTGATCTGAGAAGATATTTGATATGATTTCAATTTTTAAAAAATTTGTTAGACTTGTTTTGAGGCATAAAATGTGGTCTATCTTGGAGAATGTTCCATGTGAAATGAAAAGAATTGGCTGTTTGGTGGAATGGTCTGTAAATGTTTGTTAAGTCAATTTGGTCTAAAGTCCAATTGAAGTCCAATGTCTCTTTATTGATTTTCTGTCTCGATGATACATCTAGTGCTATGAATGGGGCGTTAAAGTCGTCCACTATTATTGTGTTGCTGTCTGTCTCTTTCTTAGATCTAGTAATATTTGTTTTGTGAATCTGGGTGCACCAATGTTGGGTGCATATATATTTAGGATAATTATGTACCCTTGCTGAATTGATCACTTTATCATTATATAATAACCTTCTTGGTGTTTTCTTTTTTTTACTGTTTTTGATTTAAAGTCTGTTTTATCTGATATAAATATAGCTATACATGCTTGCTTGGAATATCTTTTTCCATCCCTTTACTTTTAGTATATATGTGTCTTTATGGATAAGGTGAGTTTCTTGTAGGCAACATATATGTTTTTATAAGTCCATAAAAACATGATCCAATGAATCATGTTTTTATAAATCCATTCTGCCAACCTATATCTTTTAAGTGGAGCATTTAATCCATTTACATTCAAAGTTAATAGTGATATGTGATGCTTTGTTCTTATCATATTGTTAGTTGATTTCTAGTTGTTTTATAACTTCTTTGATTCTTTTTCTCTTTTTGTCTTTGTGGTTTGCTGAATTTCTGTCATGTTGCCATCTAATTCCCTTCTCTTCCTCCTTTGTGTAATTGTTTTATAAGACTAGTGAGTTTTATATTTTTGTGTGTTTTCGTGATGGTGAATATTGACCTTTCATTTCCCTGTTTAAGACTTCTTTGAATATTTCCTGTAGGGCCACTCCTGTGGTA
This sequence comes from Propithecus coquereli, assembly GCF_000956105.1. Taxonomy (NCBI): domain Eukaryota; kingdom Metazoa; phylum Chordata; class Mammalia; order Primates; family Indriidae; genus Propithecus; species Propithecus coquereli. The sequence goes on from NW_012150840.1 coordinate 10,190,383, forward strand.
ACAAATTCTCTCAATGTGTGCTTGTCTGGGATATACAAGATTTAATGTAAGAACAACTTCCCTGTCTATATTTCTTTTCTGGTCATTTTTATTATTTTTTTAATTCCATTTTTTTTAAGAGATAAGGTCTTGCTCCGTCACTTAGGCTGGAGTGCAGTGATGCAATCATAACTCATTGCAGCCTTGAACTCCTGAGCT
>NW_012150840.1:10194654-10196716 GCF_000956105.1 Propithecus coquereli
AAGAACCTGTCTGATGAAGAACCTGTGTTTGTCAGACAGGTTTGAGGGAGGACGCTGGAAATCACTTTGTGTCCACAGGTGGCAAGGAGGGTGGAGGTGGGGGTTACAGGTGTGGGCATTGAGCAGGTGAAACAAAACACCCAACAGAACCCGGGAGCCCTTTGGCATTGGGGTGTGCATGACTGCAAATGGCCTTAATCTAGTGCAGCAGAGTTGAAATGGTCCTTGGCTCCTGGAAAAACAAGGTTCCCTTCTCCAACGAGGCTTTAAGCAGCTTGTACGTGGGAAACAAAAAGTCCAGAAGTGAGACCTGACTCAGTACAAAAGGAATGCTAAAATAGGGGAAGCAATGATCACTGATACAGAGAGAATCTTTGACTCTGGGCAGTTCGCTTGGGGTCCTAGGATAGGACCCTTATGATGCTTCTTAATGAGCAATCCAATGTAGGCTAAGATTTAAATTAAAAACTACCTAATTTTTAAGTGGTTTCAGCCCATGCAGCAGAAGGGAAGAGATGGTTTTATAGAAAACCCAGATGAATCATAATAGTGGTACCAATAATACTAATAAGAGGCTGCCATTTATTGAGCCCTTTTAATGCACCAAACACTTTGTGTATATTACATCATTTAATCTTGTTGCAACTATGAACCATAAAACATGCCTTTGTCATTTAACATCAATAACAGAGTGCTGAGAAAGCTTGTTCTCTAAAATCATAGACTACAAGAAACATTGTTACCAGAGATCTTTTCCATGAGCATGGAACATCCCATTCTTGCCTGAAATTTCTGAGCCATGTGGGTCACTATGACACTTGGGAACTTCAATTTCCAACCTAGGCACAGAGCTTTAGATCAGGGGTCTTTGGATGCAACGTTCCACACTACAGGGAAAGATGGCCCCGAGTTCCCTTCCCAGCCCTGCTGGTAGTCAAAGTTTTTAGCCGAACCTAAAACAATGTTTCTAAGGGGCTGTAGCCAAGGTCACCCAATCTTTTTCCTTTCACATTGTTACTTTCTTGCCAATGACACCCTAGTTCCTCCCCTCTGCCGAATAAACCTGAGAAACCCAACTGCTAAACTGTCCTTGCATCATGATGATGCTCATTTCAGAGCTACCCCTCCTTCCCCTTGTTCCCTGCCTGAATCATTCAGTACAAGCCCCAAACCCTGTAAAAATCCCTCCTTTCTGCTGTCGGATGAGATGCCCGTGGTTTGCCATAGCACGTGCACTTGCTTAGCACGGAGTTAATAACCCTATCTTTTTTCAATATAGGCATGCTCCAGTGAACTCTCACAATCTACTGGGACTTATCGCAATTATGGAGGAGAACATTATCCCCATAGTAAAGATGAGGACTCTGAAGTCAAGCAGTCTGTCCAAGTCACATCACTGTCAAATGGCAGAACCTGGTTCTGAAGCCAGGCTCCCTAAAGCAGTCACCATTTACTGAGCCTTTTCTACGTATATGGCACACACCTATGGCTTTGTGTTTGGGACATGTAGCAGGGCTTAGAGTCTGGCATCCCTTTGTTGGGGTCAGTACCCTCAGGAGAGGCAGTACATTCAGACACTGTATCTTTTTTTTTTTTTGAGGCAGAGTCTCGCTCTGAGTCTCGCTCTGTTGCCCTGGCTAGAGTGCAGCAGGGTCATCATAGCTCACAGCAACCTCAAACTCCTGGGCTCAAGTGATCCTCCTGCCTCAGCTTCCCCAGTAGCTGGGACTACAGGTGCGCACCATGACACCCAGCTCATTTTACTATTTTTAGTTGACACAGGGTCTTACTCTTGCCGGTCTTGAACTCCTGGCCTCAGCCTCCCAGAGTGCTAGGATTACAGGCGTGAGCCACAGCGCCTGGCCCTCAGCTGCTGTATCTTTCACTGCCTCCTGAGTGTGAAAGAATTTGACCATAGGCAGATTTCCATATACACAGCTAGGGAAGAATTGGCCACAAACTTGGATGTAAAGGTGATATGGATTAGTTAGCAGAGAGATCCAAAAACTGAATTGTGCACAAGAATCACCTGAAACAGTTGTTAAAATGCAGATTTCTAGGA
>NW_012150840.1:10197806-10211860 GCF_000956105.1 Propithecus coquereli
CATCAGGAATGCAAAGTTCTTCTGGGAAGGAACAGCTATTCACAGCAGACCACAGAGTTCTACTCTGGCTTGGGTCTGGGGCGGTTACTTTTGAAGCCTCCAGAGAACCTGATTCCATGCGTTGAAGGAAGGCCCGGAAATCCCATGTTAACCAGACCCCCCAACGGGTCTGATTCTGATGGTTCTCTGAGTTTGAGAATCGGTGACATAGGTGCTTGTATAGGCTTGGTGACTGAAATGGCCCTTTGGGAAAAGCCGTCTACTTCACATAATGTCACCTATGGGAGAAGTAGGGGACAGGATTTAGTGTGAGGCCAGGTGTCTACACTCTCCCTGGGGTGGGGCAGCTCCCATAAAACTCGCCCTTGTAAGCCCACCTGCCGTGTTCGTGTGTCGAGTTCTGTGGCTCAGGCCTGTGGTCTTCCAATTTTACTGTTCGCCCACCCTTTAAAAGAATTTTGGAAAACTACATAACTTTTCTTGCATTTTAAGTTGACACCTAAAACTTTTCATCATCAATTTAAATAATTGCAGAGGATGTAATTTCTAGAGTTTGTAAGTATTGACATTTCAAAATAAAATGATTACATCACTCTTGAATAAACCCATTGCGACCCATGCTGATCCATTCTGTTGCACAGATGCCAGCCCCTCTAACACGATGGAGATTTTTGTCATTCCTTTACTATTTGAGCTTGTTTTCATTCCATTTCTCTCATAGACGTTTATCCCAATATAATATGTTTTTATATTTAAAGTGTTTTAAAGCACCCTTTCACAGTCTATGCATTAAAATTATGTATAAAAATGTATACTGAGAGCTGGACATGATAGCACATATCTGTAATCCTGCCACTTTGGGAGGCTGAAGTGGGAGGATCACTTGAGGCCAAGGAGTTTGAGACCAGCCTGAGCAATATAGTGAGACTCCGAGACTCCATCCCTATGAAAAATAATCAGCAGGGTGTGTAGGCACACGCCTGTAATCCCAGCTATTTGGAAGGCTGAGGCGGGAGGATTGCTTGAGGCCAGAAGTTAGAGGCCGCAGTGAGCTGTGATTGCACCACTGCATTCTAGCCTCGGTGACAGAGCGAGACCCTGTCTCAAAAAAAAAAAATAAAATAAAATAAAATAAAAACCAATTGAAAAAGTGAAATAAAACCCCAAAATTGAAAATTTGAATTGCACGTAATCAAAACAACATAAACATACTACAAATCTTGATAGTTACTCCACGTCAAAAGTAATTTTACTGGAAATACATCTGTTAATGAGGTAAATAGGGCTTTTAAAAAATATAACTGTGGATAAATAACATTCATTGTGAGAAAGAAACTTTTATATATATTATACATAAATGCTAAGAAACATCATTTATATAAAATAATAGAATGGATGGAGTTTTGTTAAAACAATGACACTCAATTCTTAAAATTCCTTCTGAATTGTATGTCAAAAATCATTTTACAAATGATCAAAAATTATACTTGATGTGTTAGCAGGCAACTTAGTCATGTCCTCCTTCAGTTTAGTTTAAAGGAAAGGATTGGAAACCATTTGATTTCCAAAAGGATTTGTTATCCCGTCATTAGACTCAATACCTACCTAATATTTCCAATTGGCCCTTTGTCTGGGGCCTCAGAGGTGCTCCTCTCCCACTTGGCAAAAGAAAGGTCACCATCAAGAGTCTCTATCTAGTGGGAAAAGGGTGTTAGAAAGAAGATGCCTGAACCACAGGAGAGTGGTTCAGGTCAACTTGGGAAAAGATCAGATCAACTTGGGAAAGCTTTCATTTTGAAGTGGAGGATCTAGAATGGCAGCCAGGTTCCTTAAAATGGAATTCCACGTATCCATGAGAAAGCCTTAGTGCGTTCCCCAGGGATTCACGTACCCCAGGCATTCACACACAGGCCAGCTGAAAAGAGCAGCTGCTGCAGTTTAGAGCCCAAAGTAAAGACCACCTTGACCAGAGAGGAGGTGGCAGCTCCGCACCTGGGCAGAGTGCGTTCCAGGAGCCAGCATGCCCAGAGCTGCCTTACTGTCTGCTGGCTCCTCCTTAGAAAAAATGGCCCCGTGGCCTCATCTCCCTCATGTGTCGCCAGTTCTTTTCCAGTTCTTTTCTTAAGCTTCTCTGGATATGTCCTTAAGGTTTTCTTCAGCCTGTATCTAGTATTTCTTTGTCATGGTAGTAAGAGTCTGAGCTCTTGGAGATAAACTGTGGTGTCAAATGCATACTTGCTGTGGAATTCTGGAAAGTTATTTTCTAAGCCTCAGTCTCCCCTTATGAAAACTTGTTTTGTCTTGAGGGGTAAGTGATTTAATGCACACAAAGTTCTGAACACAGTGACAGGAACAGTAAGCACTCAATAAATGTAAGCTATTATTATTGGTACTTACTCTGAATTTGGCCTATCTTTTCAATCTCCCTGGGACAGGCAATACTCATAAAATGCTCTGAAACTCAAAAGACAAATCACTGTACAGAACCTCAAGCCCTGCTGTTACCCTCATATTCTCTGCTCCCTGTTAGCCCCATTTTACTGGGGAAGTGTGAGTCAGAAAGGCATGTGTTGAGGAATGTGGGGAGAAATTAAGCAGGATATCCACAGTGTCTGAGCCCCTCAGCCTAAACTCAATTTCAGTTTCAGCCTCTGCTGTCCTGGCCAAGACACACAACTCTGCTCTGTCCACCCCTCCATTCCACACTGGAATTGACCTTGGCCCAGAGGAAAGAGCAAATGGACTTTGAGTATAGATGCACTTGGGCTTCAATACTACACTGTCACTAATAGTTATTGAACTTGGGAAATAAGTTTCCTCTACCATAAAATAGAATTGGCAATACTGGTCTTAGGGTTGTGAGAGAGTCAAATGAGATGTCTATGAAACTCCTTGAGTAGTACCTGGCACATAGCAGGTCACCAATTATTCTTGAATGTTACAAGGTACAGTGGGTAACTCTCAGGGCATCTTCTTGTGCAAGACATAGCGAGGAAAATAGACATGACTTAGGCAGATAAGAAGGTTTCATATGTCTTTGCCAAAGCAGTGCTAGAAGACTGATAAGCCGGTTTGGCCTGGTTTGGTGGAAGTTTGGAAGTTGCAGATGGGCGTTTTGAAGTTGAGCTGCTTGTTATCCAACATTTGGGGTACCAGCCTTGTTGACAATAATCCTCAGACACATCATCCATATCTATGAGGTGGGCTCTTTGGCAGCCATATTTGTACCATGTGACTTCACCTCTGATTGGCCCAGGATAGACATCTTGCCCAAACTGGGCCAATCAGATTTTCTTTGTCAGAGAACTTGGAACTGAGACTAAGAGCTTCCCTTCTCATTCTGGGATCTACTATTGAATGGAGGGGATATAAAAACTGGGTGATATGGTGTGGCCATCTTCTCCCATATGGATTGAAAGGCAGGGAAAGCTAAGCTGCAGGGAGTGAACAAATGAAATAAAAAAACAGAGAGGAGAGGTGGAAACTGTATACTCCTGAGTTCTTGACAGTTCCCACTTCCACTTCCTGTTCAACTCTTTCTTAGGCCTGGACACATTCTTGCCCTTGGATTTCCTGAGACACTTCTGAATCTGTAGCGATAAACCCATCTTTGATTGCTTACATTGGATCATGTTGCATGTTAGGCTATTTTGCTCCCAAATTACAGAAGCAAACTTGAGTTAGCTTAAGCAAAAAGAGGAAATTAATGGAGGGTGCTGGGGGGAAGCTCATTAAATCCAGGTTTGAACAACACAGTTTGAAGAGGTGCTGGTACTGGGGCAGCTCTGGGTATATCACCTGCAGCTGGGAAAGCCAACTTCATTCTGATCTGCTGTCATTAAGATGCCTCAGCTTTGGGTCTCAGTTCAAAACTGCAAATTCCTGGGGTAGAGAGAATTTCACTGATCCATGATGAGCCAATTAGTAGTAACGGCAAGGAGGTAGCTTTAGGCAGCAAATGCATAGTTGCTAAGAGAGTTTAACCATGACGACTGGATGCCATTATCCAAGGACGGGGAGTGGGCTCTGATCAGCCAGCCCAAGCGATGTCCAGCTCATTTGTGCACCAGCCTACAGCTTACTGTGAGCAGGAAACTGTGCTTCTCACTGAGAGGGATGAAAAGAGTTGTAAAACAAGGTCTCTAACATCAAAGAATTTATAATCAGTCCACAATTAATTATACTCCAAGGCAGCCTGTGACAACAGCTAGAGGAGATGTACATACATAAAGTACTACAGAAATTTAGAGAAAGGTGAGATAATTTTGAGCTACAGTGACTATGGCCTAGATGTCAGACCAGGTCAAGGTTGGCCAAATGGCTTCCTGAACAAAACACTAAAAATACACTTAACATGCCTTATAATAACCAGGAGCATATATTTAAAATCAAATGTAGAATTCAATAAATCAACAATGTGTTCCTGATGGACTAACCCATAATATGTGAGCCACGTTGACATATATAAATGCACCAAGTAGAGAGTGGACACAAAATGATTGTGCCAGGGTTCTGCCTGAATTCTAAGGCAGTTAATCATATTCCTGTGAACCTTGGTCATAGCCCTGATTGTAAGCCTCTGGTCAGCTAGTCTCCCTGAACTCTCGACCCACAGTGGTGTTCGTGTGTGGGCTCTTCTGGGCTCATGGCCCTTTTTGCACGGGTCCTTGGAAGTTTCCTTCCAAGGCAAACACATCCTTAATCTATGCACAGAATACTCCTTCCACGTCTTTGCCTCAACCAAAACCTGAGTGACTTCATCCATCTTCATGGTCTCAACTGTCCCATATATGGGGATTTCTCCCAATTTTTAAAATTGCTCTGGCTCAAACCTGTGTCCTATGCACACTGTTGCCTGATGGACTCTTCTCCCAGCATGTCCCAGGCACTTCCAGATCAGTGAGCCTGCGTGAACTCGTGAGCATCACCCCTTCATTCTCTATTCTCTGAACTCTTTATTGCCCCAGACTACATGCCCAGACTACAGCCCAGAAGTGAAATTTGACTCTTATCTCTCCCTTACCCACCAAGTCAAATCGATCACCAAGTTGTTATAATTTGTCTCCTCAATATTTCTCTAATTTATCCCCTCCCTTTACCATTGCCCCATCAGTCCCATGATTGACTTAATGCACAGCTGTTGTTTTTGCCTCACCATCTGCATGGGTTATCCATTGCTATGCGACAAATTCCCCCAGAATATAACCATTTACGACAGCAAACATATGACATCTCATGTAGTTTCTGAGGGTTAGGTATCTGGGAGCAGCTTAGCTGGGTGATTCTGGGTCAGGGTTGCCTATGAGGTTGCAGTAAGCTGTCAGCTAGGGCTACAGTCATCTCAAGTTTCGAGTGGGCTGGATACTTTGCATCCAGGCTCACTTGCATGGTGTTCGCAGGTTTCCCTTCCTTGCTGGCTGGTGGCTGGAGGCTTCAGTCAGCTTCTCCACAGGTTGCCTGAGTGTCACAGCATGACAGCTGGTTTCTCCCCAAGTGAGTGATGTGTGTGTGGGTGAGAGAGAGAAAGAGAGAGAGAGAGAGAGATAAAAGCCATAGTCTTTCAAAACCTAATTTCCAACATTTTCACTTCTACCGTATTCCATTGGTTACACAGACCAACTTGGTACACGTGGGATAGTGTGTGTGCATACCAGGATGTGAGGATCCTTGGGGGTCATCCTTCAGGTTGCTACCACAATGTCAATTCACCTTCTTTTGGTAAAACAATCACTTGATTTTCCTGTGGGGAACCCCTTCCTCAAGCTCTAGGATGAGTGGGGCTACCCCTCATTCATTTCTGGTGTGGGTCCCCATTTGCAGCATGGCTCCTGATTGGCTAATGCCTATCAGACATCCATTCTGCTATGGACTGAAAGTTCATGCCCCCTCAAAATTTGTATGTTGAAACCTTAATCTGCAATATGTTGGTATTTGGAGGTGGGGCCTTTGAGAAGTTAGGTGAGGTCATGAGGGTGGGGCTTTCATCATGGGATTAATGCCGTTATAAAAAGAAGAAGAGGCACAAGATATCTCTCTTTCTCTCTCTCCCTCTTCTTCTCCCTCTCTACCTCTCTCCTTCTACTCTTCCCAAATCTCTACATGTACCAACGAAGGGCATGTGAGGACATTACCAGGAAGAACCTCACCTAGAACCCGACCACACTGTGACCCTAATCTCAGACTTCCAGCCTCCAGAACTGTGAGAAATAAATGTCTGTTGATTAAGTCAGCCAGTCTATGGTAATCTGTTATAGCAGCCTGAACTGACTGAGACATAGTCACTCTGGCCTTAGTGATAGATTGAGGGATGAGCAGATAACCTGACTGAAAGCCAGTGACATTAGGAAATGTTTGCTGGAGGTTCTGGAAAGGATCTAAGAAGCTTCAGTGGAAACTCCTGGAAGAGATGCTCTCTCTTCCTCCAGCCTTGGTGGCATGGGGCTGCGAGGCAGAGCTGCTGGCATCTTGCCAATACAAAGCAAACCAGCTCGGGAATGAAGTTGGTTCTCATGAGCAGCAGAGCCAAGAGACAGATGCTGGAAACGCCACTTAAGCTCTATATCCAGCCAAGCCTGCAGACAGATTAGCCTGTCCATAATTTGTTCAGTTATGTTAGCCAATAAATGAAACTTTCTTAAGGTAGTTGTACCGGGGATTCTGTTCCTTGCCATGTAAAGAGTCCTAACTGGTTTTGGCCACTGTCCCCTGTACATCCTTTCCTATCTAAAGCATCAACGTGATCATATCTGCTTATGTAAAACCTTATAACATTTGTTCAGTGTCCACTGGATGGAGTCCAAGCTCATTAACATGGTAGTTGGGGTCACCACCATCCTCCCAGTCTCCACCTCCAGCCTCTTCTTTCCTTGCTTCTGTTTTGAGCAACCCTCAACTATTTATACTATATACCCTGCCATTCTGAAGAGGGTCCTTGGCTGGGAGCTCATGAGGCTTAACCAGGAATTAGAACAGTAGAAGCCATGAGAGTGGACTATAGCCAGTCTGATCAAGATAGCCCATAGACCCCAGATCTAGACCCACAAGGTGTATTAGTTTTATATGCTAATGATGGAGATGCTGGGCCTTTCCTGGTCACTGGCTGCTATGGTCTGAATGTATCTCCCCAAGTTAATGTATTGGAAACTTAATCACCAATGCAACAGTGTTGAGAGGTGAGATCTTTTGATGCCAAGCACCTTGAGCTTGGACTTGCAGCCTCCAGAATGGTGAGAAATAAATTTCTGTTCCTTATAAATTGCCCAGTCTGTGGCATTCTGTAATAGCAGTACAAATGGACTAAGATTCTGGCATTTGAGTTTTTGCAGCTCTGTATTCCTAATAGTATCTCATTGTGGATTCAACCAGTTCTCTACAGAGTTCAATAGGATGGTCTAACTGCTTCACCAGTAGGATATCTTGGTCCAATTCTCCTTAACCCAAGCCATGGTCCATTTGAGCTAATACTCGATATCCAGGCTCTTAAAAGAGAAGACCATTTATTTGGGCACAGTATTCAGGAAGAAACACATAGCAGAGTTTCTTATTCCCTTCCACACTCTTTGTCTGAAAGTAAGCCATTTCTTCTGGACTAAATGTGGCCCACTGTGGGCACTGTGATTTATCAGACAGATAGGATGTCAGGTATTCCTTGCTGGATTGATTTTGTGTGCCTTGACCCTAAAATTGTATCAGGGAAGATATAATTTCCAGGTTTGGGGCTGATTTTGAAGGGGGGGGCATCTCTATAATGATGCTGTTATGATTGATTTGGGGGAGTTCATGCATTTGAGGCTTCCCTCTTGATACCAAAGATGGAAATATCTCATTAATTAGTCAGTTCCTAGTTCCTGACATCTTGGTGGGGGTTTAGAGGATAGGCATTGGGGGTGGTTATTGGGTAGATTTGGCCCTTGTCTAGTTCTCTCTCTTTTTCCTCCTCTTCTGTAAATCTCTTTAGTGGTGCTATGTGTCCCAAAAGCTCATGTGTTGGAAACCTAATCCCCGATACAACAGTGCTGAGAGGTGGGTGTTTAGGTCATGAGGGTTCTACCCTCAAAAATGGATTAATGTCATTATCATCAAGAGAATGGATTCATTATAAAACCAAGTTCAGCCCTCTCTTGCTCTGTCTCTTGCCATGTGATGTGTTCTGCCATTTTATGATGCAGCACAAAGGCCTTCGCCAGATGCAGCCCCTCAGTCTTGTCCTTTCCAGGACCCAGAACTATAAGAAACAAATTCCTGTTCATCATCAATTACCTAGCCTCAGGTATTCTGTTATAGCAGCACAATATGGACTAAGACACATGGTTTGGTCTTTTTTTTTTTTTGAGACAGAGTCTGGCTCTGTTGCCCGGGCTAGAGTGCCATGGCATCAGCCTAGCTCACAGCAACCTCAAACTCCTGGGCTCAAGCTATTCTCCTGCCTCAGCCTCCCGCGTAGCTGGGACTACAGGCGTGTGCCACCACACCCGGCTAATTTTTTCTATTTTTAGTATAGACAGGTCCTCGCTCTTGCTCAGGCTAGTCTTGAACTCCTGGCCAAGTGTTTTAGTCTTTGGAATGTGTCAGCCCTTTATATTTTACCTACAGAGGATTTGGGGGCACAAAAAAGAAATTTCCATATTCTTTAAGCCACTGTTTTTTTCGGGTCTCTTTGTTACAGCAGTTTAACATCCACTGTGATTTTTGTCCTTTCTGACTAGAGAGACAGGGCTGCTTATATTAATTATTATAGCCGAAATATGTTGACTTTGCCAGGCACTGGATCAAACACATTGCTTGCATTACCTCCCTTAATCCTCGTTACAATCCTATGAATGAAGTACTATTATTGACCTGTTTTTCACACGAGGAAACTGAGGCTTTGAAATGTCAAGCAATATGTCTAAAGTCACAGTCCTTAACAAGTATTGCGGAGTGCCTATGATATGGCAGGCCATATTTCAGCTCCTGGAGCTTACTACAGTAAATATTGGACCTAAAATTCCAACACACATCTGATTCCAGGGCCTGCCCTCTTAGTGACAGGCTCAGTTGCTTCCCCTATGTGACTTGGCCAGTGGATGTCATTCATAATGCAGCTTAGATGCTTCGGTCCTTACTAGTTATGGCTTATGTGAAATTCCTTTCCAAATTGTAGCTCACACCTTTGCAACTCAAAGACAAAATTTACCTAAACTTACTTACCTGTGATGTGAAATTTTCTCTCTTGGCTTAAAAAATGCTGTAAGGTTTTTGATATCCCCTTTGAATAACTCCTTTAACTCTGGAGAGAAACTCTTTTAGAACCACAGAGTTGGAAAAGACACACTGGGTTCGATTCAAGGTTCCACCACTTACCAGCAGTGTGACTATGAGCTGTGGTTTCAACATATTTCTTTCAAAAAAGGATTTCTTTTAAACTGACTTTACGGAGTTGCATAAGGGCCAAATAGGCTAATAAATCCAAAGCCCCGAGCAGTCTTCCAGGTGCAGAGTGAGGGAAAAATGAATGGCAGATTGTATTAAGTAGGTTGAGGATTGGGAAGATGCCGCTGGACTTCGCAGCTAGGTTGGTGGGTAACTTTGAGAGCGGTTTCAGTGGAGAGGCAGGATGGAGGTGGGGCTGCAGGTGAATGAGAGCTTGAGAAAGTGGTGCCCAGGAGTGCAGGGACTAAAACTGCTCTGTTAAGAAACATATTGGCTTGGGGAAGGAGAGATACTTGAAAAGTGACACAGGTTAGAGGAGGGTTTTTGTTTTTTCTTAGGTTTTCAGATGGAAACTAAGAATATTTGAAAGTTAAGGATTAAAAAGGTAGTGATGGGTAGAACTGAAGATAGAGAAAAAAGAGAAAATAATTGATGGAGCAAGGTCTGGATTCCGGTGCATGAAGGACCAAAGCATTGGAAGACATCGAGCTCCTTTCTTTGAGGCAGATGAGGAGGAGAGGAGATGAGCGAAGACATAGGTAATTTAAAGATGGAGGGAGAGGCTGAGGCAGTGGCAGCCTGATCACTTCTATTTTCTATGTGAAGGAGGAAGCATTGTGCCAGCTAGCCTCCAAGATGCGCCCCCAAGCATCCCCACCTCCTGGTTCTTACAGCCTGTGCAGTTCCCTCCCACATTGTACCAGGGTTGGGATGTGTGACCAATAGCATAGGGCAGAAGTTATGTGCTATGGGTTGCCTTGTGTTCCCCTAAAAGGTATGCTGAAGTCCTAACCCTCAGAACCTCAGAATGTGACCTCATTTGGAAACAGGGTCTTTAAAGACGTGATCAAGTTAAAATGAGGTCATTAGTGTGGGCTGTAATTTAAGACAACTGGTGTCCTTCCAAAAAGTGGAAATTTGGACACAGAGACAGACAGGCGCAGAGGGAAGGCTACGTGAAGACGTACAGGAGGAGATGGCCCCATGCCTGGAGGAGTGCACCTGCAAGCCAGGAACACCACGGATGGCCGGCAAACACCAGAAGCCGAAAGAGGCAAGGAAGGATCCTCCCCTAGAGCTGTCAGAGGAGCTTGGCCCTCCTGACACTTTGGTTTCAGGCTTCCAGCCTTCAGAACTGTGAGACAATACATTTCTGTTGTTTCAAGCCACCCAGTTTTTGGTACTTTTTTTGTGGCAGCCCTAGGAAACTAATGCACGATGGCGTCAGTGTACTAGCATGTCATTGCTGAGATTAGGCTATAAAAAGACTATAGCTCCCATCTTGGGTGCACTCTCTCACTCAGACAGCCCCCTCTGGGGGTGGCCAGCTGCTATGTTCTCAGGACACTCAGGCAGCCTTTGGAGATGCTCACATGGAAAGGAACTGGAGTCTCCAGCCAACAACCAGCAAGGAACTGAGGCTTACCAACGTCATGTGAGTGAGCTTGGAAGGAGATTTCCCTGCCTGAGACATCAGATGAGACTGCAGCCCAAGCCAACAGTTTGCTGCAGCTTTATGAGAGACCCTGAGCTAGAACCTCTTGGCCAAGCCACTCCTGAATTCCTGACTCACAGCAACTATGAGATAATCTTTGTTGTTTTAAGCTGCTAAATTTGGGGGCAATTTGTTATACAGCATACCTGCTAAAAATGAAGGAGAAATGCTACCTTGAGGAGAGAAAGTGTGGAGTGGGGACTGGGATCACAAGAAAGGGAGAAGTGAACTGGACAGTGCAGCTCTGATCAGTGGTTGCAAACTGTAGCTGGGGACTCCCTGATTAGGGTGCCGGTTAAATACAGGTGCTCCTCCGCTTACCATGGGGTATGTCCCAATAAATGCATGGTAAGCTGAAAATGCATTTAATACCCCTAACCTGCTGAACATCATAGCCAGCCTAGCCTACCCCAAATGTGCTCAGAACACTTACGTTAGCCTACAGTTGGGCAGAATCACCTGGCAGCACAGGACCCTGTGGAGTAGTGGTGGTTTACCCCTGAGATAGCATGGCTCACTGGGAGCTGAGGCCGCCACTGCCCAGCTTCAACAGAGAGTATCCCACACTGCTTTCTGCTGAATGCCTATTGATTTCGCATTATCCTAAAGTTGATTTTGAAAGTCAAACCACTGGAAGTGGGGGACCGCCTGCATGCAGACTCCTGCGCTGTAGATTCCTGAATCAGGCTCTCTGGGAAAACAGCACTGGGAATCTGCATTTGGAATAAATGCCCTCCTGATCCTTTTAAAGACTCATCGAGTTAGAGGATAATTAAAGTAGAGGCCAGAGTGGGACAAAAGGAACAGCTAAAGCTAGAATTAAAACCGGGTGTTAATTCACGACACAGACTAACATCAGATACACACTAGGCTATGGATCTGTAAAGAATTTCTAAGCTTTGTCTGAATTAGTGGGAATTACTTTGTACCACTGCCTAAGGAAATATTCTCAGGAGCCTGCTTTCCCCTGTAGGTACTGCCCCATTTCTCCTGAGTGCAATTTCCATGCAGAGATGCTCTGCCTATTTATTTCTACCCTGTTCCAAACTTCTCTGGTCTTGGTGGTCGGGACTCTGCAAATTCAGTAGAAGTGCTTCCTGTTTCTGGGATTTCTGGGGCTACTCTAGTGCATACAAGGGAGTACCAGGAAGACCATGCTGTAGCTTTTTTGAACAGGGCCTTGGCAGGAAAATCAGAAAGTGGGCTGGTTTGGGCAGATCATTAGACTCTCTCTAAGCCTTAGTTTCTTTATTTGAAAATGTTATAACACTTCCATGGAAGGATTGGAGTGAGGATTTTTTTTTTTTTTTTCGAGACAGAGTCTCACTCTGTTGCTGGGGCTACAGTGCCGTGGTGTCAGCCTAGCTAACAGCAACCTCAAACTCCTGGGCTCAAGCGATCCTCCTGCCTCAGCCTCCTGAGTAGCTGGGACTACAGGTGCACACCACCATGCCAGGCTAATTTTTTTTTCTATTTTTAGTTGCCCAGCTAATTTTTTTCTATTTTTAGTAGAGATGAGGTCTCGCTCTTGCTGAGGCTGGTCTCGAACTCCCGACCTCAAGCGATCCTCACGTCTTGGCCTCACAGAGTGTTAGGATTACAGACGTGAGCCACCTCGCCTGGCCTGGAGTGAGGATTGACTGAGATGATGTTGTAATGTCCTTAGCATAGTGCCTGCCTCATAATAATGGCCCAGAGAATGGCAGCTATCAATATTAAGAGGGATGGTGAGAAAGATATGCTTAGGTGCCCTGAATTTAAGACTAATCTCAATGTTAGAATGGTTTGTGTCCCAAATGTGTCCGGCTATAACCTAAGTGAGGAGGAGGGAAGACGGAGCCAGCTAACAGGTGGATTTTATGGAGGACACGGGTGAGTTCCTAGATCCAGGCGAGCAGTTCTTGCCCCTGCTGAGTATTAGAATCACCTGGGGCCCTTACTAACAAATTAAAGCCCCACCCCAGACCAATTAAATCAGAATTTCTGCCAGTAGGGACCCAGGCAGCAGAATGTTATAAACATGCCCCAGATGTGGTTTTTTGGCATCCCTGGGTGGGCTCAAATCCCAGCTGTTTCTAATGTGCAGCTGGCGTTGAGAAACACTGATCCAGCACTCAAATTAAAGTAGTGGGTCCATGGGTATTTTAAATATTGTGCACTAAATTAAACAACAAAAAAGTCAGGATGTAACACTAGAAAGAAGTCAGATATATAAGGATGAATCTGAGTCAAAAACTGAACATTTTAAAAAACATCTATTTCTAAGAAAAATTACTGAAGGATGAGTCTCCAGAATTACAAGCTAGAAGCAAGAAAGCAACACTTTTTCTTAGTGTTGGGATTTTTGGATAGGAATTTTTAAGCATCTGGTGATATTTAGGACATTTCCAGAAAAACAGAAAAGCCAGTCAGAATGAATAGTTTCCCCAGTCATGTAGCTGTGTAATGTTAAGGTGAAAAATGGTAAAAATTGAATATACACTTATGATCATAAATATACTAAAACAAAGAAACATGGAAATGTACATGATTAAGTTTTATGAATTTAAAAGCTCTCAAAAAACCAACTTATATATGTGAGGATGATTTATATATTTTTTTTTATTTCAGCATATTATAGGGGTACAGATGTTTAGGTTACGTATGTTGCCCTTGCCCCCCCATCCCCCCTCCGAGTTTCAAGTGTGTCCATCCCTCAGATCAGTGAATATTTCTGAGTAGGTGTTTTCACCCAACCTACACATCCCTGACGGAAACGCTCAGGCAACAGACATGTTACAATGGTGCCACCTTCTGGACACTCTCCAAAACACAGCTTTTCTTCATATCTTCCACTCAAAACTTCTCAATGGCTCCCTATTTACTGACAGAAGAGTCTAAAATCCTTGGCATTCAAGGCCTTCTGTGCTCTATCACAAGTTTATGTTCAGGTCTCTTCTGACACTCTCTACATGGGTGTTCTGTGCCACCGCCCAGAATAAGTTCAGAATTTTTGGCATCCCATCTTCATTCTCAAACCCAGCGTTAACTCAAAGCAGTGAGCCAGAGGGACAATCGTAGAGCAGTTTATGGGGTTCAGAGCCAAAGTCCCAGTAGGAAAAAGGCCAGAAGGTATGGGATGCCCCAATACCTAAATTATACAGGTCAT
>NW_012150840.1:10211910-10234612 GCF_000956105.1 Propithecus coquereli
TTTGATGGTGAGTACATGTGGTGCTTGTCTTTCCATTCTTGGGATACCTCACTTAGTAGAATGCGTTCCAGCTCTAGGATTATTCATATTTTGAAAATACAATTGTGCTTATACAACAACCCTAAAGGGAAATTTAAAAAACTACTAAGTAGTTATCCCTTAGGAATTAGAAATAGGGATGATTTTTTTAAAACCTCATATCCATTTGTTAAAAAATGATATGTTACTCTTGTACTGGAAAAGAAAACATTGAGAACTCAGGAAGAAAACATAAGAAGTAAATATAGGACAATACAATCAGAGGCTGATTTGGTGAGATGGGATTGTTTTCTTTCAATTATTTTTCCTGTTGAATATTTTTCATATAATGAGCATATATTGATTTCTTTTTATAATTGGAATCAAATAAGCTTTATTTAAAAATGACGATAAAACCCTGTTTCCTTATTCACAATTTTATTATCTGACAAAGGGAGTTGGGTGGAGTACTCATAGAGGAATTTAAAGTCTAGTCAGTTCAGGGATTGGCAATTTTTTTTAGTTTTTAAATTTTTTATTGATACATATTTGTATATACTTATGGAGTACATATAATATTTTGCTACATGCAGAGGATGTGTAATGATCAAGTCAGGGTATTTAGGATATCCATGACTTTGTGTATTTGTCATTTCTATGTGTTGGGAACATTTTAAGTCTTCTGGCTATTTTGAAATATAAAAGATTGTTGTTAACTATAGTCACCCTACTCTGCTATCGAACACTAGATCTTATTCCTTCTGTCAAGTTTGTACCCATTAACCAACCTCTCTCATCCCCTACCCGCTAAGAGGCAAACTTTTTCTGTAAAGGGCCAGATAGGAAATATTTCAGGCTTTGCCGGCCATATGGTCTCTATCACAGCTGCTGAAGCCCTGCCTTTGTAGCATGACGACAGATGTAGACAATAAGTAAATGAACAGGAGTGGCTGTGTCCTTAAAAACCTTTATTTATAGATACTGACCTTTGCATTTTATGTAATTTTCATGTCACCAAATAGTTGTCTTCTTATGTTCCCCCAACCATTTATAAATGTAAACCATTCACTTGCCACATAAAAGTAGACGAGAGGCTGGGGGCCATAATTTGCTCATTCCCGAATTAGATGAAATCAGGATTGTGATGCGTGAAATATACTACAGTTATGCTGAAAGTCCCCAAAAGTCATGCCAACAAACTTTGTGTTTATTTTAATCTGCTATGTCTCTGCATCTTTCTTGCTTTTCTTTTTTTTTCTAAGAGACAGGGTCTCTCTGTCTCCCAGGCTGGAGTGTGGTGGCATGATCACAGCTCACTGCAGCCCCAAACTCTTGGGCTCAAGAGACCCTCCCACCTTAGCCTCCTGAGTAGCTGGGACTACAGGTGCTGGCCACAATGCTTGGTTAATTTTTCGATTTTTTTGTAGAGACAGTCTTGCTATGTTGCCCAGGCTGGTCTTGAATTTCTGGCCTCAGGCAATCCTCCCACCTTAGCCTCCCAAAGTGCTGAGGTTACAGGCGTGAGCTACTGCACCCAGCCTGTCTTTTTTTCTTTACTAAAGATGTGCTATTCACTTGGATGTTTTAGGAAAAGGATGGCAAGTCATTTTGTTGAAACGTTAATATAGGAACAGGACGACCTGAGAAAAATTCTCATGCAAATCCAGGTCTATAAATAGTAAGTATTTTCTGTGCTAGGCATTTCTGGAAAACATGAATAACATACATAAATCAGTGATGAGGGAATTATAGGGAGTATAAACAGAATATTGTAGGATGACATAGTAAGGAGAGTATTTCCACTCATGGAAGGTAACTTTGTTTATTAGAGAAATTGGTAAGAAACAGTCTGGTAAGAAGACTAGAGATTAGGCAGTCATCCTGGAAAAAACAAACACTGCAGAAAGCGGTGTTTTAAAATATTGTCACTAGGCACTACGAAGGAAAACTTACTTTTGTGGAACTCACAAACTTTGTAACAGTAAATAAATCAGGAGAAAAGAATTTATAAAAAAATTGGTCCTGAGGAAAAATCACAGCACCATGGGCTGGAGGTAGCAACGGTTTCCATGGCGTACAGCACCACCTTTCTTGTTTTTCACCCCCAGAAAACTTCTGCCGCGTTACCTTCTCTTATTGCAGCAAAAATAACACGTAGTGAGTGAAAGCACAAGCAGTTGCTGTCACAGTCAACACAAAATGTAGAAAATATTTGGATGATTGATTTTTTTTTAAATTATGTAGAAACCAAATACAATTAAATAAAAACTGGCTTGGGACAATGTGAGCATTACAAAATGCCGATGTTTGGCCAACATCTAAAGGTAACAGTTTTTTCCCTTTAACAAATACATATCTTCTTTTAAATCCATCCTTAACTCTCCACATCATAGATAACTAACTTTACAATTTTGTCACGTACTCACTGAGGCACATTTAACAGCATGAATAGCCAAACTCATCCCATACAAATTATCCAACTTCCAGTCCAGAGTGCTTAAGGGCCCCTGAGGTCAGAGTAGGGTTGCCTGCACTCCTCTTTCCTGGACTACTTTATCTCTGCGTAACTCTAGTTGCAAGTATGCAACCTTAGATTCTGGGTACTTCTCAAAAATGGGGTGCGTTGGGTATTAAAGGATTAAAGAAAAGTAACCTTTTTAGCATCGTTCTCTTTATGCCTAAATTTCTAGGCCTACCAACCTTATCGCGGAAAACGCTGGAGTTAAGGATGTGGAGGGCTGTTTCACACCCACTTCAGAAGCACAACATTCTCTGTTTCTGAGTAATTGTAGCCTTTCATGTGTTACATGACAGAAACCCCAACAGGGAGAATTAACCAAATACCGTTTTTACTTAAAAGCAGCTTAAAATCTCTTCTAGCCAGCTCAGTCCCAGTGTGTGAAAATGCAGAAATCTGCATTTCGGCCTCAATTCAAGATGGCTTTCTAGCTAGAGTCCCAATTTCACGCAAAAACCTTCCATTTAAAAAATATTTCAGTTCCTCAGTCTTCTCACTACAACCAAATCACACATCTATGGCATGGTAAAAAAAAGAATTCACTTGAACATCAAGAGCGCCCTTGCCTTAAGAACAACCTTTAAGTGCATACAGCAGAAGATCGGAGAAAGCCAGGAATTTTTGCAAAGCCTGAGTGAGTTTCTTTCAACCAGTAATCTTATAGGTATCTAAGAAAAACTTTAGATACAGAAAAGGATGCCACTTGTCTTAGGTGAGTCCTATCGGCGAGATGATAACCGAACTCTTTGGCCTGGAAGAAGCGAACGTCTTCAACGTCTGCACCCCCAGCTCTGAGCGCCTGCCGGCCGCGCCCACGCCAGTTCCCGCCCCCAGTACCACCCACCGCAGGCCGAGGGTCGCTCTCTGGGTCACCGTAAGGAAGCCCCAACCCCGCTGAAACTTTCGTTCCTGGATCCTACAGGCTGGACGCCCAGGTCCCAGGGGCGGTCCCGGAAGTGACGCAGGGACGCGCCCTCCATTTTGTGGGGCGCCAGACTGCTAAGTGCGTCAGTTGTGGAGAGACGTAGAGGAGTTAAGTCCTGGTCTGTGTGGAGGTAGACGACTCCGTCGCAGACTACGGACCTCTCTGGGTCTCAGCTGCCAAAGATCCTGTCCGGTAGGTGAGTGGCTCACTTTGAGGGCGAGGCTTCTCGGATCGAGGCTTCTTCATGGCCGCTCAGATCGCGAGTGGCCGGGGCTGCTCTCTTTGCGGAGGACGGCGTCTAATGAGCGCAGTTGACTCGAGGTGGGCGCTGGGGCACGTCTCCCTTTGGGCATTGTTTGAGGGGTACTGAAGGTGGAAGGGCGGTCGCGGTTACGGTTGTTTGTACACAGAGGGGTTGCGTGCCCCTCCCTGCCACTTTTTTATCTCATCATCCGGACCCCTCGAAAAGTGGGCCGGGAGCCCTCTGCCTGCACGAGGTGCGGCTAGGGCTTTTTGCCTGCAGGCACGGTGACTCCGGAACGGTGGAGTCGAGGGCGGCGGAGGGAGAACGGGGTTTGGCACGCGCGGTTCTCCCCTACCGCTGACTCCACGGCTGCCATTTTGTGGCTGCTGAGCGCCCGCCTGCCGACGTTTGCGCAGGCGCGGTCGTGGCGTCGCGAGATTCCGGCTTCCACCCGCTGTGACGCGCCCCGGAGGCGGGGACGCGCGAGCGCGCGGCCGGCCGCCATTGGGCTGGCCTTGCGGAGGGCGGGGTCGGCTCCGCCCGCACTTCTCGGCCTTTCCTAACTGCGGCAGATGGGAGGGGGCCCGAGAGCCGCGGAGAGTGTGCGGCTGCGCAGTTAGGTGGCAGTGGGCGTTGCGGTTGCTGCGGTCTGGGCCTAGGGAGGGATCGTGTTGGGAGCCAGGTTTTAATTTTGTCTGCAAGGGACCTGGCCTAATGAGAGGCACTCTTGGCAGTCTTGTTTGTAACGTCACTGGGTAAACATTTTGTGCCATGTATGTTTTTGCTCCGTTAACCAGGCATTCCTCTGTGACAGTCATTTGGTATTGTCTGTATTGAATTATTTTCTAGCAGGAAATACTAGGCGGACATCATGAGTGGCTGTCGAGTATTCATCGGGAGGCTAAATCCGGCGGCCAGGGAGAAAGACGTGGAAAGATTTTTCAAGGGTTATGGACGAATAAGGGATATTGATCTGAAAAGAGGCTTTGGTTTTGTGGTGAGTATTTAGAACGAGGTGAATTATTTGTCGAGTAGGTAAAACTTTTGATAAACTATGTTTTTGATCCTTCTTTCTTCCAGGTAGGATATTTGTCTTGCGGAAATGTCATGCAGCCTTGAGGCAGTGAATTTTATTAAGGGTTAAAAGAAGATATTACCTGCTGGCTGACTGGAACCCACTCCAAGTCACTTTTTTTTTTTTTTTGAGACCGAGTCTCACTCTCTTGCCTGGGCTAGAGTGCCATGGCATCAACCTAGCTCACAGCAACCTCAAACGCCTGGGCTCAACCAGTCCTTCTGCCTCAGCCTCCCAGGTAGCTGGGACTACAGGCACGCGCCACCATGCCCGGCTAATTTTTTCTATTTTTGGTTGTTTGGCCAATTTCTTTCTATTTTTAGTAGAGACGGGGTCTCGCTCTTGCTCAGGCTGGTCTTGAACTCCGGAGCTCAAACGATCCGCCCGCCTCGACCTCCCAGAGTGCTAGGATTACAGGTGTCAGCCACCATGCCTGACCCCTAGTCACTTCTTGGTTAGGGTTATCTGTATGGCAGTGCCATTAGGATACTTTTCCTATTCTGTCTCACATTTTTAGTACTCTTAATATGTCGTAGAATACTCGTTGAAAGCCACGTTGAGCGTCTTACACTTATATTTTAGGAATTTGAGGATCCGAGGGATGCGGATGATGCCGTATATGAACTTGATGGAAAAGAACTCTGTAGTGAAAGGTGAGAATTTTAGTTCTATAACTAGTTAGGCCTAGAATGTAGAGCAGACTAGGTCAGCTGGGATATTTTTCTAAGTAGATGTTTAATGTAGCTTGAGTGTATAATGGAGATTTTTCTTCCCTTTCTGTAGGGTTACTATTGAACATGCTCGGGCTCGGTCTCGAGGTGGAAGAGGTAGAGGACGATACTCTGATCGTTTTAGTAGTCGCAGACCTCGAAATGATAGACGGTATGTGATGGGTGGATTATCTTACAGGCAGTATTTATGGTTCAGGAGTTAACAGGAATATTGATTATGGGACTTACTGTGTATTATGTTCTGTTATTCCCATGTTAAGCCCACTGTCTGGAGGAATCTATATAATAAGTTACATAGAATAACACAGAAACCGTTGATGGAAGTCATTTGAATGACTTGTCATGTTGGATTGTTGAACTTGCCCACACTTGAATACACAAGAAGTGCACATCACCGTGTTTCTTCCATTGTGAATACTCATTTTCTTCCTTAGAAATGCTCCACCTGTAAGAACAGAAAATCGGCTTATAGTTGAGAATTTATCCTCAAGAGTCAGCTGGCAGGTTTGTTGAAACACAGTTTTGAGTTATTTTAATGTGGCTTTTTAAAAAAGTTAATGGGTAGCTAATGTTTTATTATATTTTATTAAAAGTAGTTTTATCTTTGATTAAATTAATGGATTTAATTGTAATTTTAAAAATTTAATTAAATGTAATTGGGGGATATTATAAACTTTAATATTAGTTATCAAATGTAAATGTTTTGAGGATATTTTTCTTGTTCTTGAAAATCAATTTTAACCAAATATTAAACCCTTTATTTGCCAGCCTATCTGTGTCGTTGGCCTTATGACGAGGAGTGCCTGTGGGTTATCCTAATCGTTGTCTTGGTCACTCTTGGTTGGGCCTGGTTGACTTTGCCAGTCAGCTCCTACAGTGATCAGTTGGCCACCTCTAGATCTGTGTTTGCCGGTCTAGACGTAATCGGTGCACTTACTTGAAGTGCCAGGTTGCAGCGATCCCAGAGCGTTGATAACGTGATCTGATCCCTAAGTTGAGAGCTGTCTTCCTGTAACGCTTCCGAATAAGAGGTCCTGGTGGAAAAGAGTTGAAAGATACGAAATTAGGTGGTCGTTGGAATCCTGATCGCAGTAAAGTGGTCCTTGGTAACTGCTCAAGAGTAGAACATGTCTGCATCCGCCAGTAGTCTGCTAATAGGGAGGGCTGTGCGATTAAAGGCTTCCATCGATTGGGTAGTGTCCTTCAAGTGGGTGGCGAAGAGCCAGTCTGGCCTATGTCATGAAGGTTTCTCCGACCGATTAATGGTTTGCTGCTTGACTAGCCTAGGGAAATATTGATAAAGGTAAAGTAAACTTTTTTAATGACATATGGGGCACAAAATAACTGGTGTCTTGTAAATGTTCTGTTTTTTAAATATAAAACTTCTACTTTAGTCTTTACTTTAAAAATATGTACTGTTTCTCTTTTTTGTTTTTTTTTTTTTTTGTTTGTTTGTTTTTTCCTTTTGTACTGGGCTCAATATAGACTAATACTACTTTAATGTTAAAATCTGAATTCCCTCTAGCATTTTGCTTAAAGCAATATGCTATTTGCTTATTTCGTGCCCTGACATAGATAATTTTTGAATTCTGATAGAATACAAGTATGGTACATACCATGTTTGTACTTTATCTAACATCTTCTCTTTCAGTAGTCTTGTTTTTATACCATGTGGTTGTTTGTGTGTCGCCTTTCCTCTTCGCTGCTTAACACAGTTGTCTTGTGTTAAGGATCTCAAAGATTTCATGAGACAAGCTGGGGAAGTAACCTTTGCGGATGCACATCGACCTAAATTAAATGAAGGGTGAGTGTGTACTGGAGGTTGTGAAAACCTTTTAAAATGTCCTGAAAATTTTACTGTAAACATTTCTCAAGACTTAAAATTTGAATATGCTGAAATGTAGTAGTTCTCCAGGGACAGTTTTGCTCCCTAGGGGATGTTTCGTAGTGTTGGGAGACATGTTTGGTTGTCAAAACTGGTTGAGGGTGCTTCTGGCATCCAGTGGGTAGAGGCGAGGCATGCTGCTAAGCATCCCATCACAAAGAATTATCTGGCTTAAAATGTAACAGTACTGAAACTTTGCTGTCTAATGCTGTGTTATCTATCAAGAAATGGGAATGTAGCAGTAGCAAACTGAAGACAGAAACAGTTCATCTAGACTGCTATACAAGTGTGCGAGACTACAGGATGTGTAAACTTTAAAAATGTTTTTTTCCCATTGTAGGGTGGTTGAGTTTGCCTCTTATGGTGACTTAAAGAATGCTATTGAAAAACTTTCTGGAAAGGAAATAAATGGGAGAAAAATAAAATTAATTGAAGGCAGCAAAAGGCACAGGTATCTGTTATATTTTTAAGACAAATTTTATTGGATGGATTTGTGGGGTGTGTCATGTAGGCTGATTTCCTTCCCTCCTCTCCCTTTTCATAGTAGGTCAAGAAGCAGGTCTCGATCTCGGACCAGAAGTTCCTCTAGGTCTCGTAGCCGATCTCGTTCCCGTAGTCGAAAGTCTTATAGCCGGTCAAGGAGCAGGAGCCGGAGCCGGAGCAAGTCCCGTTCTGTTAGTAGGTCTCCCGTGCCTGAGAAGAGCCAGAAACGTGGTTCTTCAAGTAGATCTAAGTCTCCAGCATCTGTGGATCGCCAGAGGTCCCGGTCCCGATCAAGGTCCAGATCAGTTGACAGTGGCAATTAAAACTGTAAATAACTTGCCCTGGGGGCCTTTTTTAAAAACAAATTCCCAAACCATACTTGCTAAAAATTCTGGTAAGTATGTGCTTTTCTGTGGGGGTGGGGTTTGGAGGGGGGTTGGGGGTGGGTGGATATCTTTGTAGATGTGGACCACCAAGGGGTTGTTGAAAACTAATTGTATTAAATGTTTTTTGATAAGCCTTCTGCTCACATTTTTGTGAATGTCTGAAGTATATAGTTTGTGTATATTGCCAAGAGCTCTTTTATAACTAAAGCAAATTTAATTCTTTTGTACTAGAAAAAAATTTGAACATTTTGATTTCTTGATTATTCAAATATGTTAATTCAGAATTAGTTTAATGCCTCAGTTAAACTAATTAATAGCTTTGGACACTTAAAAGAGCTCTAAATTTGCTTGTACATAAAGGCTTAATTTGAGTTTTCTTTGTTTAGGGTCAAGGGTGTCCTCCCACTCACCCTTTTAAAAAAACAGCTGCAGGACAGACACATAAAAGCAGCTGTTTGTTATAATAAAATACTATAAAACTGCTTTTTGTCTGGTTTTTCTGAAGAGTTCATATGCTGTTTATTCCTCATCTCCGTCTACATACATTTAAAATACGTACAACACCTCTAGAATCCTGGGGTTTATGATGTTTGTTTTTTTTTTTTAAGTAGTATTTTTGACAGTTCTAGGCTAGTCAAAAGATAAGCAAAGACATTGGCGAACTGTTAATAGTGACTAAGTTGTTTGGCAGTTTCCCTTGTGTCTGTGTTCTCCTGTGCTCTTCCTTTATTATCTCTGCTGGCATTGAGTTACTTAACTTCCAGAGCCAAGTGAAGGACAGTATATTTGGGAAGCAAATTATAAAATTTAATGGGTTTCTTGCTTTCCCTGAAAGTTACACAGTTGTGATGGTCAGATGATAGAAAGTTTTTTGTCAGTGAGTATGATTAAGGGGCTTTCACATTCTGCTTTTAGTCCTGAGACATGTATGACAACAACATGGTTAAGGGGAAACAGTAGTGAAAACTGCTGAGGTCCTATGTTTATCTTTAGTCAAGTGTTAGAGTCCTCTGTATTTGAGCCCTCAAACCTTGCCCAATAAGTGCAGGAAATGCACTTTATAGAAATCTGAAGGACTGATTAGATAGTCTTCTTTTTTTTAGGGTGCTAGGCTAGATAAATTGGTAACAGTGAATAACATCTTTTTAACATAATTATACTAGCCAGATGTGTTTTAAGTGCCTTACCTGTGTATTAACTGAATTGTTAACACCATTTAACAGGAGGACACTCTGGAACTTCTCAAAGAACAAGTTAAGTGGTAGATTGATACTAGAATCCAGGAAGTCTGGTTCTAGGACCCCAAAACCGCCTTTTCTCTTGACATAGACTCTCACGCCCCCAGCCGTTCAGGGATTTTGAGGAAGGCAGAGTTAGAAATGGCGGAAAAAGTTAGCTTTTTTGGCTTCCTGAAAGTGAGTGTTGCAGAGTGGGAATTGGCATTTGTGGGGAGGGTTGAAAGGATTTTGGTATCTTTGTGTAAAGGTGACTTCCTGGCAGTTTTCAAGACTGGAACTTAAACCATGAGATTGTGAAACTGATTATTAATAAGAGGCTGAAGTCAGGAGGAGTTTATGTTATACTTGCTAATTTATTTGAGGGGACTGTTTATTTTCATCTATGGTGAAATCTAGAGTTTTCTTTTTGTAATGTATCTCTCAAGGCAGTACCAGCCAGCCAAAAGCTGCTATCAAAGTCATCCTGATTTGGTTTCTGCCTTCATAGAGTTTATAGGCACTCAGCAAGTCTTACTTTTTTAAGCAAGTAGTAAATCCTAGTCTGGGAGTAGGCGAGGCTTTTCGGGTAGACATCGTCTCTGTCTTCTCAGGCAAGGCTTGATGATTCTGATACGTTTGCTGGAGAAAGACTCGGGCAAGACTGGTGGTTTTTTTGTTCCTCTGTAATGTACCACACTGGTTTTCTGAATTGCTTTATGGCCAGAGTCCAGGTGGAGAAGTAGAATGTACAAGGGGAGCAGTCTTCTATTTTGTGGGTCCCATTTTTCAGAGCTCCTGGAGTTGTTCTTCATTTGTGGTAGCTGTGTACACCATTTTTGTTTTATCTGTGAAGTTAAAAAGAGTCAGGTGTAGAGGGAGGACAAAAAGTAGTTAAAAAGCTTGTTCAATCTGGAAAATGAAAGAATACCAATTTATCCCTAGAGTGTGCTATATACACACATATATATGTGCGTGTATTTTTTTTCTCTTTCCACCTCTTGACTTTCCTATTTACTTTTTTTTTTGAGGGGGAGACAGAGTCTCACTCTGTTGTCCAGGCTAGAGTGCTATGGCGTCAGCCTAGCTCACGGCAACCTCAGACTCCTGGGCTCAAGTGATCCTTCTGCCTCAGCCTCCTGGGTAGCTGGGACTAAGGCATGCACCACCATGCCCGGCTAATTTTTTCTATATATTTTTAGTTGTCCAGCTAATTTCTTTCTACTTTTTTTTTAGTAGAGACGGGGTCTTGCTCTTGCTCAGGCTGGTCTCGAACTCCTGAGCTCAAACGATCTTCCTGCCTCGGTCTCCCAGAGCGCTAGAATTACAGGCGTGAGCCACTGTGCCCGGCCCCTATTTCCTCTTAAACTTGACTTTCCCCCCAGTCTCCCTAGTGATGGTACTAGTAATAAAAGGCCTAATTAATATTAAAAGTATTGAGCCTTCATTATCTCTACCTTCTTTGTACATCCAGTAAAACAATAGGGGAGGTGGGTTTAGTTTGCAAGGATGATTTATACTTAGAGTAAGGAGGGGAAGGAAGGAAACAGCTTTAGGAAGGTCTAGCCAGGAGAGTTTGCAAACTTCTCCCTGTCCTCTCTGTCCTCCACTTCGATCTATTCCTTTTCCTTCCCATGTAGAGGTGGTGAGTAGCTTTGGAGGTAAGAGGCCAGGTCCACCTTATCTGTTCTGCTGTCTCTGTAGAAGGGTACAGGAATCAAAAAAGAAAAACTTGTGACAGATTCTTCACCCTGAGAATAGCTGTTTGGGGCCATTAGCTCCAAAGGTAAGTTGCTTTCACTTAGTTTTGCCACTGGGGTTTTCTGAGATAACATTGTGAGGAAAGTTTTTTTTTAAAATGACAGAATCTTTGTCAATCCAGGCTGGAGTACAGTGGTGTGATCATAGTTCACTGCAGCCTGGAACTCCCGGGCTCAAACAATCCTCCCACCTCAGCCTCCCAAGTAGCTGGAACTGCAGGTGTGCGCCACTGCAACCACCGGCTAAATTTGAAATTTTTTGTAGAGAACAGGTTCTAGCCTTGTTGCCCGGACTGATCTCAAACTCCTGGCCTCAAGCAGTCCTCTGGCATCAGCTTTCCAGAGTGCTAGGATTACAGGTGTGAGCCACCACGTGCAGCCTGGAAATTTTTTTATAGGGCTAAAGAGCCAGAGTATTGCCCCCTGAGGGCATTCCAGGCCTTTCTGGTACTCAACCCTTAACCTGGTTGAGGAACCTGGTTGGTTGATCTAGAAATTTCTCCTGTGCTTTTTTTTTTTTTAAAGGTAGAAACCTCATGGGCAACAAATCTCTTGAGTTGCTCTGAGAAAAGCATCGGACTAGATTCTTTTATACAACTCCACTGTAGTTTGGAACTAAAGCTTTTATAAAGGTTCAGCCATTTTATGTCAGCCTTTGGTTTCTTTTCAGCTGCTTGATAACCAAAGTACTTCATAGCCAATTGTAAAGGGAGAGAGAACCTACATTTGCTAGTATGAATTCCAACAGAGAAGGTTGTATATTTTTCTAGGGTGTAAATCGCCATCCTTAGGAACTAGAAAAGGTTTCCAAGGGGCCCTCCATTCATGGGAATTAAGAGGCAGTTGAAGGATTTGGGTAAGTGGTTAGGAAGAATATATTGATGTTTGGAGTTATAAAGTAATGAAATGTGTTATAAAAGCTGAGTTTCCTGGTTCAAGAAAAAAAATGTGGAGTTAAAGTATACTTTGAGGATGGGACTGTGGTTTTTTTTTGAGGTTTGATTATATTTGGAAGGTAATGCTCATTTTAGAAAAGGTACTGTATTAATCCAGTAGTAGATTAAAGTATAACTCATACTAATCAAGTTTATTGTAGTTGTGGTCACTGTTTAATAAACGTTTATGTGTAAATTTACTGTGTAACCAGAGTTGAGGAATCCTCTTTTTTGGATTCTGGGTTATATTAGGCTGCATTGCTTTAATGTTTTTCCTCATGGGGATGCCAGAGGTGCTGGAGCTCTAACCTGGTCCCACAACATGAGAACCTCATCCTAAAAAATAAACTTCAAACTTCATGGGTTCTTATGGTTGAGGCCTTTCACTCATCTATTATCTCAGGACTGTCACATGTCCAGAGCAGTTCTGTCCTATTTCCTCATACTGAGGAAATTGTGTCTGAGTCCAAATTGCCTGAGTCCTATGAGGTAAACTGCATCCATAATTTGATTTTCCCAGCTAGAAGACAGAAATGAAATGCAGTTGATGGAAGTAGCCTTGGCTCTTTAAGGTTTCTTGCATACTTCTTGGTGCTACCTGGTTCTTAATGACTTGGTAAGAGTTAATGCTCCATCCAAAAAGTTCATACTAGAAACTTGCTTGTTGGCAGACACAGGTCCAAAATGAGGCGGAACTTGAAGAGGGGGGCGATAATTGAGTACTCACCCTTGGGAGTCTTGATTTTCTCATAGCACCGAAAGGTGGCAATGAGGAAAAGCCCTTCTCCAAGCTGGAAAATCGTGTAGAGGAGAGGAAAAAAGAAAAGCGGTCCAATGACTTCAGGGGGAAAGGTCACATTGAGGATGGTGGCACAGAGATGAGTATTTTGGCATCCGGTCTCCATGCCGACAGTGCGCCTGCACCTGTGTAGGTGGGACAGTAAAAACCATGTATGCCCTCGCAGAAGGGACATGAGGGAGCAACTTTGCTTGCACTTCTCTTCCCTCCCAGATACTCCAGGATCCAGTGAACAGTCCAACATAGGAAGATGGAAGGGAGCCAGGTATGTGGGGTGCTTGTGGGTTCAAAGAAAGTCAAGTAGACCCACTTGACACTAACTGAGCCCTGAGGGGATGGTGACTAGTTGGTTCATGTCTGGAGGTTTTATGAGAGGTTTTTTAAGTAGCTTGGAAATCTATAACTTGTCTGCTCCTGCAAGATTGCCAAAGTCTGAAAAAATGTCTGGCTGTTGAGGGATGAAAGGAAGGTGTGAGCCAGTATCATTGAGTGGCTTGTTATGTTGGGCTAATGGGACAAGTATACTTTCAACATACAGCAGAAGATAGTTTGTCTGAAATGTCTGGGACCTTATCCTGTTTCCAGGTTTCTGGCTTAGACATTTAACTATCACAAACGTGATAATTACAACAGCAACAATAAAACCCAAACTTGATTGAGCCCCGTTATCAATCTTTGGAACACATTCTCTTAGTTTTGCTTTGTATTTTATGGATTAAAGGGTGGGATGTTTACATTTAATGAGTATAGATACAATTCATTACATTATTGATTGTGTTAAAATAATTATTAAAACCCTGAGAGACATCATAGCACCTTTATTATGAAGGAGACTACTGTGACAGAACTTGGCACTGTGGCCATTATCATCTCCATCACCCTGTTTTGGTGAAAATTGACATCACTAAGTGGTTATTGGCAGCCTTTTGGCTCACTATATCATCATATGTTACATCTTGTAGTAATTCATTCTTTATTAAATTACATTGGTTTTAAAAATGGATAATTATCTTTTAAATTGTATTTTTAAAATTCAGGGTGTTCTTTTTTGGGGGGTGTACTACTAATGTTTAGACTCTTGCATCAGTATTTGTTTACCATGGCTGAAAAGAGGAAAAGTCCTTGTACTAGTCTGGGTAGACAGGAGGGTGCCTGATGTTTCCACACCATGCCCTCAAACTGTTCTCTAAAGTAGCAGCTGTGTATGTGAACTGGATTACACTTTAGCCAAGGTCCACAGCTACTTCAGATCTCAGTGTCATTTAGCAGAACTGTTACCCAGTGGTGTCCTTGTCGGGACTAAAGCCTAGGCAGAAAAGGAAGAAAAGTGGGAAAGGAAGAGTATTTGTCAACACTTGCTATGATGACATGAAACTACCCCAGTGCCAATAACTATCAAGGAGTTGGGCAGGAGATGGTATCGACATTTGGTGTGTCTGGGGGTACTTTGCCATTAGCTGTTGCTGTTTGGGTGATAGGGTTTAGCTGGTGCATTTGAACATACTGCTAGGAAAATGCCTCGCCCAGATCTTGGGTTCCTAGCTCCTTATCCTTTTCCTGAGAGGCTAGGACAAGAATAAAGCCCATGGCAGAGTGGTGCCTAAAATAATACCTACCGTCCATTGAGGCGGAAGAGAGCAGAGAGAAGGTAGCCCAGCAGAAAGCCAATAAGGGGCATCAGGAAGGAACTGGCCAGCAAGGTTGGTGTCATGGCATACACGATGCTCTTGCCCACATTGATGGCAGAAAGGGTGACGATGGCCCCACTGAATGTGGCAATGATTAGCATCCCTCCCTGGGCATGAGACAAGAAAAAGTGGTTAGAAGGGTGGAGAATAGGGAGGAATATAGAGGTGGGGATTGGAGGTGGAAGGGAATGTGAAAGACCTCTATCTTCCATCTTTTTGGATTTCTTATTGGTAGCTAGGAAGCCTGGAGGACAGAGCTAATCTGATCAATGCTTTCATTACTAAAATCTCAGCCAAGAATAGCTACTGCTTTTGACTTCTCTGGATAGCAGATTTTCAGGCAATAGCTTTGAAGGAATGAGTCTGTTCAGGTATCCTGCAAAGTGCATATTGTAAATTAAAAGTTTCAAAATCATTATTTTGGAACTTGTATACACATGTTCCATAGTACTGTCATTGTTCCAAATATTTTGGAACTCATTAGAACTTGTCATACTTGTCTCAAATACCTCCAATACAGGTAGGAACTTCATCCGTTTGAGGATGAATTTGACTTCTGGAAATCGCCAAGAGTTATTTGAAGTGAAGCTGGTAAATAAGGTGGACGATCAAGCCAGGTAATACGATTTTACATCCAAAATGGTGTGTAACCATATGGGGACAGGCCTACTTTCTTGAGTGACCTGCAAATTGAATATGAAGGAAATGCCCCAAAGAACTTTGAGAAACGTCTTGGGCAATAAAAACATCATCGGAAAGTATGCCGGTCCACCCTGTCCCAGGTGAGTGCTGTGAAAGCAGCATTCATTGGGAACAATGGTATGGTTTTCATTTGTTTTAAAAGTTGTTTATTCTTATTTGAATCTTACATACCATTTAAAATTTTCAGTATGTGACTTTACGATGAAATTATAATGTTAAGGTTTTTCATTACGTAACATGGGATGAAAGCTTTGGCATGTACTTCCATGCACTTTGCACTTTCCAAAGTGCATTTCAAAGAATCACGACTCCAAAATGATAAACATGTTGCATAAATTTAGCGCTGTGTGTCCCTTTCATCTTCTGAGTAAAGGGATACATAGCAAACTTTTCTCAAACTTAACATGTTATTTTGTAATAGTTATACGTGTTCAGTTTCTAGTACATTCACATGTATAGCATTTTATATTTCCTAGTAACACTTAAAGAATTAATGGTAAAATACCTATAATGAAATTTGCCGTTTTAATCATTTTTGAGCATACAGTTCAATGGCATTAAGTACATTCACATGTTGTCCTAATGACATTTTTAACATTTATTTTTATTGCTCAAATTTCAGCTGCACAGCTTTGCATTTCTGTTTTTAATCCATACTGTAACTGATGTGATCATATAAAACATCACCTGTACCAACAAGTGGTCCTATTCTAGGATAGGAGTGACATTCACACATCTCACCAATAACCACGTGCTTCAAGTTTTATTAAAAGACTTATTCTAATGGGCTTCCCGCTTTGCCTTGCATTTTTAATTGATTTCTCCTTTGGGATTTGCCCTTTACCCAGTGACCAAATAGTTTTTACCTTCATAAAAAGAGTGTAATGGATAGATAATGTAGGGGACATTGGGCTAGAGGAATTGTCCATAAATCCAGAAACCCTCTTCCTCTGCACGTGTGTTGACTCTCATTCTCCCCCTCTTATTTCCTCACACCGGGGGGCTGCAGAGTGGTGGTTATGAGCACAGACTTTGTCCTGATCCAGGTTTGAAAGCTGTCTGTGCTCGTCTCTAGATGTGTAAACTTTGGTCAGCCACTCAGCCTCTCAGAGTGAGGTTGACAGCACAGGACCTGGCTGGCTTATAAGGACCACTCATTAAGGACCACCACTTCTGCCAGAGCTAGTTATTGGAAATTAGGTTATTTCAATTTGAAAGGTTCTAGGAGGGTTGTGTGTACAGAGGCTAGGATGATAATTTGTTCATTTCTCAGCTTGGCACTGTATTATTTATGGGACACAAAGATGAAGGATGACCATAGCCCTCGGAGAGCCATAAAACCAAGGAAACCTCAGCTATTGCATCTTGATCCACATGTTTGTCTCTGCATCCTCACAGGAGTGATTCCTGTTTGGGAGTATGTGAAAATCAAATGGAGCTCTTGACCTTATGGTCGTTTAACCCCGGAGGTTTAGCCAGGAGCAAAATGGGTCCAAGGTATGCCTGGGTTTTGTAGATCACCTTTTATGTAGTCCATTGTTGGTGGTCCTTGTCTTTCTAGCCCAAGTATTAATATTTCTTAGCCCTTCTAATATTCTCTGGGGTCATTTTGACTCCATTTTCGCTGTGGCATTGAGTAGTGCATATGTAACAACAAGAACAGGAGACTGGTTGATAATCCTGGCTCTTCCAAGTAACTTTTCTGGGCCTCAGTTCAGTCTGCAAATTGGGAATAAGACAGGAGACTGAACTTGATCTTAAAGGCTTCTCCAGCTTTAAGATCTGAGATCCTGCCTTTGCATCCTCAAAAGAACACTTTTTCAGTTACGCTGAGGTAAAAAGGAGACATATTCTCGTATCAGTTGTCATTAGCAGTGTGAACTTGGGATTCCGGTCCCTGGTTTTCCTACCTACAAAAAAGGGGTGGGCAGAATTGCATTAAATGATAGTGGGGGTCACTTTACATTTTTATATTCTGATTTTTAAAATTCTATATACCCCACAGACTATCTTGAAATAAAATCATGGACACAAATATGTTTCCGTTTCTGTTTGTTTTTTCCTGCTGATGTGTGGAATTGACAGGTAGCAGACAGGACTTGCCCTTCATTTCTTTATTTTCAGGGTACTGTGATAGGTGCTGTGGATTCGGTGTTAATTAAGACAGCTTTATGGCCTTGCTTCTTGAGACACAGGTGAGTGGGGAATAAAAATGAACAAGTATTTATAATACAGTGTAATAACCACCACAAGGGTTGGCAGGTGTTGGGTGCTATGGGAGCGAATAGGACAAACATCCTACCCAGGCTTGGTGGGGGGCTTCAAGAAGCCTTCCTGGAGGAGGTGCTATTTGTGTTGAGACTTTAAGGGTGAGTAGGAGTGACCCAGTGAAAGATGATGAGTGGCATGGGAATTGGGGAGAAGAATGTTCGAGGTGAAGGGAAGGGCATGTGCAAAGAGAAGAGAGCTGAGACTGGTGAGGTCAGCTGAGACCAATAAAGGCCTGAGGCTCCACATTAAGCAGTTAATACTTTATCCTGGAGGGGAATAAGGAACCAATGAGTTCCTTACATGATAGAGTTTGTTTACATCTCTACTTTCAAGTTAAAACTGGGTCAGGGAGTCAAGTTAGAAGGCTGTTTCAGTTGTCTAGTGAGAGGATAGTGGCCTGAATGAAGATAGTGCAGCTAAGGAGGGAGAGGAATGAAGGGATTCAAGCAACAGAAGGGGGAATTGATGGTCAGAGATTACACGGGTGTGAGTGGGGAGGGAGAAGGGAATGTTGAAAATGACTTTCTAGTTGAGGCAGGCACACAGATTGTCACTGAGATAGTCACACGGAGAGGAGGGGAGAGCAGGCTTAGGGAAGAGATGATAGTAGTTTAAAACATACTAAGTTTTAAATGTCTGAGGTAGAAAGATCCAGCAGGCAATAAATGGACCCCGGCGTCAGGAGAGTTGAGGGCTGATGATGCTGTTGTGGAAGCCATCAGCTTGCAGACGGTAGCTGCAGACCTGAGATGGATCAGATCCTGCCATGGGGAGATGCTGGGCTGGGGTAAGTCTGGCAAGAAAGGCAGAAAGCTTGGTCTGAATGCAGAGAAATTACCTTTTCTAGAGGAACCCACAAAGGAGTCTGAACAGAAGTCATGAGAGATGGTAGGAAAGCAGCAGAGCTTGGAGTCACCAAAGCTGAGGGAGAAAGCTTTTGAGAAGGAGCCAGTGGTCAGTTACGTCAAATTCTGCTAAAAGGTCGAGGAAAGATTGAAGAATGTTGGATCTGGCAAAGAAAGTGGAGTAGGTGGTCATTAAAGTGCTGAGAAAGTGGGAGACCAAGGAGGAGAGAAGAGAGGGATTCAACTAACAGGCTAATTGTTGGCCTGACCACTTGTGAGAGTTGTGGTGGCATGGTGGGGGTGGAAGGTGTTCGAAAGGAAGTGGGCTGAGAGATGAGGGGCAGTTTTTCTGAGGTCTGGCTAGGAGGAGGAGCAAAGAACGGTATTAGCTGGAATGGGAGGTGGATTCCACAAAAAATCCCAGTGAGGGATTTTTTTGTTTCTTAGACAGGAGAAATGTGAGCCTGTATCAATGCTGATTGTAAAGAACCAATATAGAAAGTTTTAGAAATGAGAGTGACGGGGGGAGGCTACTGGGGGAGGAGGCATAATCAATAAAAGGTGGTCTCTGAGAAGCAACGGTGAGAGGGTAGGAGATATACCCAGGGCCCCAGGGTGCGGGGGATGGGTAATCAGCCATGGACACAAGGAGGAATGACTTGTTCACGTCTTCCAGGAGGTGGGAAGGGGAGCTGTGACCATGGTGTGGGGACAGGGCAAGGGCAAAAACTACCCTTAAGACAATGGTAGTGTGAAAATAATCCTCCCCCACTCCCTGAAAACCTGACTTGCAGGTTTTTTGTTCCAGGCCCAAAACTGCCGCCAATCCTTGGGCTTCCAAGCAGCACACTCTGTAGACCAGGCCAAAAGTTTTGATCCAGGGGCAGAGATGATAACAGGAGGTCAGAAAGTGAAGTCCCTCCTGAGGACCAGGGTGTACTCCTGGTCCAGGGGTATGAACAGTGAGCCAGAGGGGAGGCTGACAAAGATCAAACTGCAAGGTTGAAAAAGTTGGTGGAGGATCCATGGTTGCATTCCAAGAGTCTGGGATTCTTCCAAGGGCAAGGCAGCGGCATGATGCCCTGTGACCACAATACTTCTCTAAACCCTCTGTGGCCTCACTTCACTCTACCTCCCATGTCCCTCCCAAAATGCTAGGAGTGTGTATACCACCTCTTTTTCCCTCTAACTTCTTGTCAAGTCAGGCAAGTTTGTCTTTGGTACTCTCTGAACTCCTATTCAGCCTTCTCCCCAAGCTTACCTAAATCCTACTCTTTCTTCATGGTTTGGCTCAAGCCCCTTCCCTTTAAAAAGCCGCCTTGACCACCTGGCCCTTACTAATCTCATCTTGCATCTGCCAGTACTTGCTTGTACACTGGTGTTGGATTTTGTTTCTCTTGTGTGTTACTTCACTTTCTGCAAATATCAAACTCTGGGGACAGTGAATCCTCAGTGCACAGTACAAAACTTAGCATCTATATAGTAGGAGCATGATACCAGTTTAATTTTATTATTAAAATAATGATTATACCTTATAGTTGTATATGATGTTTTTACTGTTTTGCTCTAAGTTTTCAAGCCCCAGGCTCTTACCTTCGTAACATAGGATACATATTGTGGCCGTTTGGATTTGAGGACGATTCCTATGGTGCAAGGAATGAGGACCAGGATCAGTGATATCATGATGCTGCCATAGGGCACCTTGTCCTTTACTTCCCCAGCATAGATCCCTCTGGAGTAGATGTACAAGAGGAGAGGCATCATGCCCAGGGCAAAGAAGGTGGAGCAGGTAGTCATCACAATACTGGGTGGGAGACATTGGAAGAAAGGAGAGAGAGAGAGAGAACGTGAGCAAGTGCATTAATACAAACTTTTGTTGAGTGCCTGCTATGTGCTAGGCACTGTGCTAAGTGCTTTATATAGGTTGCTTCATTTCCTTTTCCCAATATCCTTAGGCAGTAAGTGTACTATCTTCTTTTTGTTGTTGTTGTTGTTAATAAGGAAGCTAGGGACTCGAAGAGTTGTGTCTTGTCCAAAGCCACACAAGCTAGTAAGTAAGTAGCTAAGGCAGGATTTGAACCCAAGCCTGTTCAACTGTTTGAATCCCTGTGTGTGTGATTATGGAAGGAGCCATTCTGATCTCTTCTGCAACAGAACTGTTTTTGCTTTGAGCGCCTGCCATATGCACAGACTATTTTGAAGAAAGCTGTGTGATCCCATCATCCTGACTGTAGTCCATTGGATCATGGAACAGCACCTGACCCACAGTTGCTAAATGTCTCGCTTAGAGCCTAGGGAATGGCTGGATGTAGTAGCTTTGTCCAACTGAGATAATAAGGATTAACTATATCAAGTATGTTTTACCTCTTGGGAGTTTAAGTGTGAAACACAGTGACAGAGCACTTGGTCTTTGGGAATGGGTGGTATGGGAGTGATGGTCAGGCAGAAGCCAAAATGCCTAGTAAGAAAAAGCAGTAAACAGAGGTCATGATTACAACACCTATGACACAGTGGACACCTAGAACACATAAATACATATCTGAGCTTGTAAGAAAGTAAGGGAGGTCTCCTGTAATCCTAGCATTCTGGGAGGCCAAGGTGGGAGGATCACTTGAGGTCAGGAGTTTGAGACCAGCCTGAGCAAGAGTGAGACCCTGTCTCTACTAAAAATAGAAAATGTTAGCCAGTCAACTAAAAATAGAAACAAAAAATTAGCCAGGTGTGGTGGCTTGCACCTGTAGTCCCAGCTACTTGGGAGGCTGAGGCAGGAGGATCGCTTGAGCCCAGGAGTTTGAAGTTGCTGTGAGCTAGGCTAACACCACGGCACTCACTCTAGCCCAAGCAACAAAGTGAGACTCTGTCTCAAAAACAAAAAAAAAAAAAAAGAAAAAAAGGAAAGAAAGTAAGGGAGGTGCCCAGGAAAAAGAAACAATACACAGTAGTTAGCAGGCAGGCTCAAGCAGAAGCTGCACTGTATTGAGGGGTTAGAGAGTGGTGTGTTAGTTTTGATAATCTGGAGGGTTAGGTTTTAATGGCCAAGGGAGGTCATAGGCCTAGGATAGGAGGAACGTTGAAACTGAGAAATAAATAATAAAAGAAAGGATCATGGGAGCACAGGGGGCTTTCTAATTTCTCATGGATCAAATATGAAATCATGCCAAAAAATTATTTAGAATAGAATAATAAAATACCTATTTTAAAATGTGGGGAGGTGACATAGGGTTAGGCAATTGTTTCTTAGATATGATTCCTAAAGCTCAAGCAGCCAAAGAAAAAATAGATAAATCAGATTTTATTAAAATTAAAAACTTTTATGGTTTAAAGGACACTACCAAGAAAGTGAAAAGACAACACAGAGAATGGGAGAAAATATTTGCCAGTCATATGTCTGATAAGAGTCTAGTATTCAGAATATATGAAGAACTCTTACAATGTGATAATAAAAATAACTTAAAAATGCGCAAAAGATTTGAATAGATATTTTCTCCAAAGAAGATATACAAATGGCCAATAAGCCCATGAAAAGATGCTCAACATCATTACTTATTAGGGAAATTCAAATCAAAACCACAATGAGATGCCACTTCATACCCACTAGCATGACTATAATAAAGAGGTATGATAACAAGAGTTGGAGAGGATATGGAGAATTTGGAATCATCATACACTGCTGGTGGGAATGTAAAATGGTGCTTTGGAAAACAGTTTGGCAGTTTCTTAAAAATTTAAACACAGAGTTATATGACCCATAAATTCCACTCTTAGGTATATATTCCAAGAGAACTGAAAACATGTTCTCATAAAAACTTGTCTATGAATGCTCATAGCAGTGTTATTCATAATAGCCAAAAGGTGGAAACAACTCATATGTCTATCAGCTGAATGAATGAACAAAATACATTTAATAGTATATCCATACGATGTAATATTATTCAGTTACAAAAAGAAATGAGGTACTGCTACATGCTACCACATATGATGAATCTTGAAAATGTTATGCTAAGTGAAAGAAATCAAGACACAAAAAGTCTCATACTGAATGCTTCCATTTATATGAAATCCACAGAGAGAGAGAGAAAGTAGGTTCGTGGTTATCAAGGGCTGGATGGGGAGAGAGAAATGGGGACTCTATAATGAATATGGTGTTTCTTTTTGGAGTGATAAAAATGTTCTGAAATTAGATAATGGCGATAGTTGCACAGCCTTGGGAATATGCTAAAAAA
>NW_012150840.1:10234662-10234998 GCF_000956105.1 Propithecus coquereli
GACATTGTAATACTTTCATTTTCAACTTTGGTTAAATGGACAATTTCATGGGAACTGTAACCTACAAAAACCAAGTCAATATGAAGCCAAAAACCTGAATCAACTTAGAATCATTAGAGACATTTAATAAGTAATAAGTAGTTCAATTAATAAGTAATTCAAAATCTATCCCCTAAAACCCTACTTGACCTGTATTGTTTTACAGTAGAGTTCTACTAAACATACAAAGTGCAGATTGTCCCAATATTATATAAACCTTCCCAGAGAATATAAAAAGGGAAAACAGGCTTCAATTTATTGTATAATGCTAATATAATCTTGGAACTAAAGTTGGAG
>NW_012150840.1:10235709-10238348 GCF_000956105.1 Propithecus coquereli
CAGAAAAAGTAAAGGGATGGGAAAAGAAAAAACTAAATTTTCTTTTTTTGCCAATGATAGGATTGTCTACAGATTAAATCCAAACGAATTTCCATTATAACTAGTAAATAAGAATTCATGAGATTCTAAATACATTAGATAGATAGATAGATAGATAAGTAAATGAATGAATGAATGAATAATTCAGGTCCTGTATACTAGAAACAAATGATTAGCAAATAATTTTTTTAAAACACCATTTAAAGTATTCACAGAAACTACAAAATACTTAGAAATAAATCTAAAAGAGGTAAGATCTTTATGGAAGAAATTACAAAATGTTATAGAAAGATATAAAAGAAGGCCTAAGTAAAAGAAAAGCTATACCTTATTCATAGATAGGAAGACTCAATACTGTAAAGGTGGTCTTTGAATTTATGTATAAATGTAATGCAAGTGTAATCAGAATTCCAGACATATTTTTTGGAGACTTGGAAGCTGATCCTAAAATTCAAGTGAAAGAGTAAAAGGCTAAGAATAACTAACATGATTTTCAAGAACAAGGGAGGGGGAGCTAACGTTCAGATATCAACACATTATAGGTCGGGGGTCGGCGGGGGGACGCTGGACGGATGGTGGGCTCGGGCCGCGGGGACGGTGAGGGACACGGGGACGGCGGGCCGCGTCCAGGCAGCCCACGGTGAGTGCGGGCCGAGGGTCCACTCGCGGGATTTCTGATTTCCTTTAAAAGTTGCACTTCTGCCCAGTTCGCTCCAAATAGCTAAGTCCCAGCCCGAGGGTTGCGGGACCTCCTACCCTCCGGGGCACACGCGATGAAGGCGAGGGGCTGAACCCTCAGGAGCAGCTCCCCAACGTCGGTGGGGTGCCCCCTGCCCCCCGCAACGGGAATGGGACCCGGGCTCCGGGGGGCGTCAGGGTGCAGGAGGGACCCCCAGGCTCGGGTGAACCTGCACCCGCTGACGGTGCCTGAGGAATGAGTTGAGGTGTTTAAACGGGGGATAGGGTAGTAATTTACATTTTCCTATAAAGGCAAAAGGACTTTAAAATGAAGATATTTACGGTTTTAAAGAAGACTGGCGTCTTTCCCTGCCGGCCGTGGCCGGGTTGCTGGAGCGGGTCGTGAGCAGATCTGCCCACGGTGGGCAGGTGGGACCCAAAGGTTTGGACGTGAACCTCAGAGTGTCTGGGCCTTCAGTAACAGTTCACACAAGGCTGCAGGTCCGCCGTTGCAATCTAATGTTCATTTCAACCAGTAACTTTTACTGCAGGTGAAAACTCTCACTAACTCAGAATGCAGTGGGCTTTTATTTTTGTCTGTGGCTGAGCCACAAAGCAGTTGTGTAGCTGTCAACATTCTGGATTTTTTGCAGGAGTTACCTGATTCCCCCATAGGTAGAACATGGCAAGGTGTAACATTTGCACTGCTTGCTTATTGTTAAAAATATATTTTGAACATCTGTTTTATAGAAAATATCTTTTATTAGAAAAGAAAGATGATAATTGAGGTTTACATTTTGCATATTTTTAACAATATGGTCTGCCTCTCTGTCTCTAACAGCATTTATTCGAGTGGCTTTAGTGGCCACATCTCAATTAGGGACACAGCAACTTTACAGTCAGGATGTTCATTATTTCTTGCCAATTAGAAAAGTCATTTGTATAAGGTGCAATTCCATCAGTGATTGGGAGTCGTAGATCATTAGAGATGAGGTAAAGTTCACTTACTCAAAATGGCATTTTTATCTTTTAAAATAAAGATTTTGACCCTCTAGATTAAAAAAAGATACTTATTATGAAATTATAATTAAGAAAGTGTGGTACTGGTGCAAGGATAGCCACATAGACCAATAGAAGAGAAGAGGGATCCCAGACACCAACCCATGCATATTCGATTTAGGAAAGAGGTGGCATACAGGTAACTGGAGAAAAATTCACTCAGTGGTACTGGAAATTTTCTCTAGTCATATGGAAAAATAAAATTAGATCACACCATACATCAGAATAAGTTCTAAGTTGATTGGAGCTTTCTGTGTGAAAAGTAAAAATTTTAAACGTTTCAAGGAAAATATTGGAGAATATCTTTGTGACTTCACAGATAGTAAAGGATTTCTTAAACCCAAAATATAATATCATAAACCATCAAGGAAAAATCCTGATAAATTTGACTAAATTAAAATAAACACTCTATATTTGAAGACATCATTATCAAAGTGTAAAGACAAGCTCCAAACTGTGACTAGACTGTTGCAACATACATAAACAACAAATAACTTTACAAATTAATTTTAAAACCCACCAAAAGAACAATCCCATAGAAAAACAGACAAAGGACCTAATGTTTCCAGAAAAGGAAAACAAACAGCCAGTAAACATATCAAAAGGTGATAGATCTCCCATGAAATCAAATTTAAAACTACCCTGATCTATTTCACACTTAGTTGGCAAAAACTAAGAAGTGTGACAATTCCAATATAGATGAAGACATGGAGAAACAGGGATCTTCAGACACTGCTAGGGAAGTGTGAAGTGGAACAACTACTGTGGAGACTGGTTAAAGAGGTGTGAATCCGGCCGGCGCAGTGGCTCACGCCTGTAATCCTAGCTCTCTGGGAGGCCGAGGCGGGCGGATTGTTTGAGCT
>NW_012150840.1:10238623-10250602 GCF_000956105.1 Propithecus coquereli
AAAAAAAAAAAAAAAAAAAAATGTGTGAATCCCATGACAAAGCAGTTCTAGTTTTATTATGCACGCCCTCATGTATCAGCTATGCACTGTTCATAGAAGCCAGATATGAAATCCACATAAATGTCTTACAGGAAAATGGATGACTACAAGCAAACTATATAGCAGTTCAAATGCATGAAGTAGCCATTTTATTGAAATGCTTATCTCTCAAAAAAAGGAAGTTGTCAACTGTTTATATTAATATAATTTTTTTTTGAGACAGTGTCTTACTTTGTTGCCTAGGCTAGAGTACAGTGGCATCATCGTAGCTCACAGCAACGTCAAACTCCTGGGCTCAAGCCATCCTCCTGCCTCAGCCTCCCAAGTAGCTGGGACTACAGGCGTGTGCCACAACGCCTGGCTAATTTTGTTTACGTAAAATTTAAAGACATACAAATACAACAGCATATCTTGTTTCTGAATATATGCACGTGCTAGTAGTTGAAAAAGATCTGTGGAAATGCTGAACACCAAATTCTGGGAGGTGCTCCTTTTGACA
Organism: Propithecus coquereli; assembly: GCF_000956105.1. Lineage (NCBI taxonomy): Eukaryota > Metazoa > Chordata > Mammalia > Primates > Indriidae > Propithecus > Propithecus coquereli. The sequence goes on from NW_012150840.1 coordinate 10,239,162, forward strand.
TACGGCAGAGGGGAATGAGATTGGGGAGGGGAATACAGGGGCCTTCAATGCTACCTATCGATCTCTTCTTAGGAGAAAAGCCATGCGCAAGTTGTGTGTTTGTTTTGGTGTGCTAGAGCAGAGAAGTTATGTTTACTTTGGCTTAGTGTGTAGGAGTGTTGGAGTTTGCTCTTGCACTTGGTATGCCTTGTCAGCTTGGGTAGGTGGGAGCATGTTCCTAGATCTCCATGTATTTCCTCCACATGCACAGGTGCTGGGGGCTGTTCAGGGACATCCATCTCCTAGCTGGCTGGTGTCTGTGCATGTCGTTTAACCTCAGTTTACCCTGAGGGATAGGGACAGAGAGGGGAGGTGACTTTACCTATTCTAGCTCTCAGAGATTGGAAGCATGGTAGCACCGTGGGCCTGGCTGCCTCTCAGGGGGAAAGGAGCACATTTACTTTTTTATTTTTACTTCCTGCTTAAGAGCATTGCATAGACCCTATTTCTGGACACCTATACACCCTGTTTGAGGGACTATGTTGAGCCTCTGTCAATGGAGGGATTAGAGGCAGCAGCTGAGGGAGTTGTGAGGGGACCCATGAGAATCAGTGTGGGGAGGTGGGAAACTTCTGGGAGTCCCGGTGGCTTCCATCTCATCATGGTTGGGCTTCCTACATGACGGGGGGCAGACCTGCGCAAGTTCTTAGGTTGCGGTCTGGTCTCTGGTCTCTGCTGTGAGGCCGGAGGTGGTGGGCGGAGCAGACGAGCTTGAGGGGAACCGGGGCAGTCGGCCAAAGGGGGCCAGGTCCTCTGGCACTCTCCTCTGTCCCTGGCAAGCCAAGCTCACTTCAGCTTTGAGGGCACTTTTTCTTGCCTGTGTGTCACCTACATTTTTTGCAGCTTGTCTAGTGGTATCCATGAGGAAGGAGCTGCCATGCCTGGCTATGTCGAGGGGTCCACCTGGTGGCCCAGGCTCCTGTGATGGCAGACTGTCCCCAGACCCGCTCCAGCTGCCTCACTGGGAGAGAGCCCTGGGCTGGCTCTAGAAACAAGCTTCCCACAGATCTGGGAGACCTTTGGCAAGACTCCGGACTTCAGTCTCTTCATGTATAAGATGGAATCGGTGTCTTACGCTTCCTCCCAACTCTGAATGGGAAATAGGTGTTGTGCGTCAAGAGAGGTCGCAAATTGAGGCCTGTAAGCTATGTCTGGCTCTTCAACATGTATTGTTTGGTTTGCACAATCTTTTTAGACAATTCGAATGAGTTGCTGATTTCACGCCAAAATGGAGGTTCTACCTTCTCTTGAAAAGCAGGAAGCTGCGGTGGCCGTGGGCCTCCCGCTCCCACAGAACGCCGCTGCTGCCGCATGGCGCCTGCCCTAGTTAAAGGGGCCGTGCCTCCAAGCTGCTGCTTTGTTTGTGGTCATGCGGGACTCGAAGATATCTGAGTGAAAGCACAGGCTCTGGAGCCACCCAGACCTTGAGCAAGTGTGTTAACCTGGACTCAGTTTCGTCGTCTCTAAATGTGAGTGGTCACAGCACCCTCTCCGGGGGCTGTATGCGGATGACACGCACTTATCCAGGTGCAGTGTTCAGTGCAGTGCCTGGCTATTTCTTATCCTTGTCCTTATTACAGTACGCGTAACAAGTTGTCCCAGGTAAACTCGGATTGGACTTTGAAGTCCGGCAGCACATGATGGTGGAGGAGATTCACGCCCCGCCAGTGGGGTCGGGGGCCTGGCTTAACGAGTCGTGCGGGAGGCTTGTTCGTGGGGAAGGGGCTTTATGGCAGAAGGGAGGCGTCCCAGCAGAGCATTATCTCTTGTGGGGTCTAAATAGAAGTGACAGAGGACAAGAGGCTGAGCGGAAGAGCATGAGGGGGTCATGTTTTTGAGTCGCCAGAGGCTTGGCTGGGCGGGGCCAAGCACCACAGAAAGGCAGACATTGCAGAGGCCTCATAAGCACCCACTGGCTGATGAGGCTGGGGCATCTGGTCACTCACACTTAAAAACTCCCCTGTTGTCCCTTATGCTGTCTCTACTGCTCTGCTTCTTCCACAGAGACACAAAGCCCTCAGAGTGCCCCTCCCTGGCCCCTGACTCCCTGCATCTCTTCTACACTGGGCTTAAGATATAGTTTGGGTTCCTGGGGACACAGAGGCTGCAATGAGCCCTGTCTGCAGGCCAGATCAAAGACCGAGGGCTTGCTTTGCAGCAGGAAGGATTCGAATTGGCCAGAGGGAAGAATTTCCTCCCGTGAGATGGTTGAACATTGCAATATATCCCTGTGGGAGCCTGCACGAGCCAAGTCCCCTCTTCGCGCCTCTCTCATTGACTGCCTAAGTGAGGCTGTGCTACGTGGTCGAGAGCCCAGAGCATTTCAGAGGGTGGGGCCTGGCAACCCCCAACTCTCTCCTGGTTTTTTTCGTGTAAAAATCGGTCCCAGGGTCATTTGGCGTCACCAAGGGGGACTTCTTTACTTGTTTGTTTTCTGAGCAAATTTTGGCCAGAGGTAGGCTGCTGACAGACACAAGCAGATGGGCCTTTGGACTACACTACTAAACCTGGCATCGAATAGTGTCTCCACTGAGGATTGAACCAGAGGGAACTGGCTTGAGGCTGAGGCTTAGCTAAGGGCAAGAGCTTCTGCTAGTGAGTTTTCTTCAGCCTCAGCAGAGGTGGCTGGAGCTGGAACGGGTCTGAATGACTCCGCTAGTGGGTATTTGAGACTTGAGTCCCCCCTGTTTGGAAGGACAGGCATTGACCAGCCCCTGTGTCCCGGGTCTCCAGGAGCGAGCCCTCGCTGATTTGTGCTCGAGGCGCTTTGGGTTGGGGGAGGCTGCTGTCTTCCCTCTACCAGTCTGGCTGGGGTGGGGCCAGCATAACCCGGGTGGGTGCTGGGAAACTCTGGGCCCTTCTTGGTTGTGCCTCTGGATATAAGTGGCACTACATCTGATGGGGAAGGGGATGAGGGACTTTAAAAAGAAGACATCCCAGATGCCTAAGTAATTAGGAGGACCCTTTAGAAATTCTTGCCTGCTCTGCAGGAATTTGAGGTGCTCGTTGGTTCCAAGTCACTTTGATCTCCCTGACAATGTTTAGAAAGGATTGCACCCCTTTCAGATCTCTGGCCTCAAAGCAGACAACTTGCCCACCAGTGCAAATGTATATAGTTCTCCAGAGGTGCCTTTGGTTTAAAGCAAGCCTCCTTTAAGATAATCCTTATGCTTCACTTGAGACACCTCTGGGAGTAAGGGGGTCTCCAGAATGCTCCTGGATCAGTTCAGTCCCTTTGGCTTGGTGCCTAAACCAAGAAGTACACCAGCTCCTATCCCCAGCCCAGCATAAGCTCTTGACAATAATTGCCAGCCACCCACCCTGCCCCAGCGTTCACCAGCCCCCACTCACTCCCTCTGCTTGCTTTAGCCCAGCTATTCCCCTTGATGATGACATCTCCAATGTGACCCTGTCCCAGCCTGCTCCCTCCTCATCCCCAGCCCTACCTGAGGTTCATGTCTCCCTTCAAGGCCAGACTGAAGACATTGGACAGGCTCCCCCCAGGTGAGCAGCCACAGACCAGGATGGCTAGTGCCTCGGTGTTGGTCAGCCGGAAGACCTTGCCCAGAGCAAAGGCAGTGAGGGGCATGATGCCATACTGTGACACCAGGGCGATGGCCAGCCCTTTAGGCTTCCAGAGGTGAGCCTTGATCTTGCTGAACTCCATGGTGCAGCCCAGCGAGAGCATGGTGACGAGCAGCATGAGCACCAGGATGACGCTGAGCGCCATGTCGGTGGGGCGCTTGCCGAAGTTGGGTGGCAGGGTGAAGTTGACAGGGGCGGATGCATTGTGGGCCTCCATCTTCCTCTGAGGCTGGGAGACCACCCCTTGTTCTCTGGCTGACTCCAGTCCTTGCTGGGCGCTTTCTTTTATCACCTCTCAGGTCAGAGAGTTTCTGGACAAAATGTAGCTCTGGACAAATAGAAGGATTATGCAACTAATTGAGCTGTTTCTCTGGCTGTGGCCCCAAAGGGGAGAGCCTAGAGCCTTATCTGCCTGGCCCTGCCTACCTCTCCCAAACTCCCTGACCTTTGCTGCCTTCTTGGGTGCCACTCACATTCCTCCCTTACCACTTTGCTGCCTCTGGGACAAGGGGGCTTATTTCTCTCTTTTGCCCTCCACTTAGTGCGCCTCACAGGTATTCTGTTCTTGGGGATCAGTCTGAGGTTCACAAGCAGTCCAGGGCCTGCCCTTCTCCTTTCCTGTAGCTCCTGGCCCCAGTGCCTTAGTTTCTTGGTCGGGGGAGGGTGCCCTCCCCATGTTCAGTGTGTTATGATTTGTCCCCAGAACCCATGGGAGTGAAAGGAGTTGAGTGTCACCTTTGGTCCCTGGATATAGGCAGCACAGCCCAAGGGGTTGTGGGAGCAGGTGGTGTCACTGGCCTCTGGGAGGGGATGTGTGCATGACTTTACTCCTGGGAGATGAGAGCATGTTGGTGTCCTTGCCTGCGCTGGGGAAACCCTTGTCTTATCCCCAAACCTGGACTGCATGGGTCCCAGGGACGAACACTCCACACTCCCTGGCATGCTTACCTCCAAAGGGAGGAACCTGTGGGGATGGCAGACAGGCTCTCAGGAAGCTTGGAGGCTCTTTCCTTACAGGGCAGCTGCAAGGAACCCTGGCTGTGGGGATTAGTTTTTGCCCAGGGAGGCCCATCACTTGGGAAACTTGCTGAGAAGGAAACAGGAATGCACAGTCTTTTCTGTCTGATTTCCTGACTGCTCTACTTTTGCACTGGGCCTGTGTGTCTCCGGCTAGGAGCCAGGCTTGGGGCATGCAGCAGCAGCAGAGAGAGGCACGCATGCGAGGGGCAGGGCCATCTAGTACGCAGATCATTTTGAACCTTGCTACTTCCATCCCAGCTGCAGTTGTCTCTTGGCTGGGTTGGAATCCACGAAGCCTGAGTGTGGTCTTCAACAGGTGATTAGGCTTTGTGTGTAGGACTCTAAAGGGCAGAACAGGAATCAGGAACATTGGACAGATTTTGAACCATTATTGGACAGATTTTGGCTTGGTGCTAGGAACTGCCTGAAAATGAGAGCTTTCCAACAATGGCCTCAGAGGCTTCTGAAATCCTGCATGGATACAGGTTGCATGATGGGATCTACACATAGTGCATCCTATCTATGATGAGGTTGCCACCTGAAGTTGTACAGTGCACAGCCTGTGGGGCTGTACACAATGGCTCTGATGACATGAACTTGGAGCTTTTTTGGTTGGGGGAGGGTGCCCTCCCCATGTCCCTCTGAGAGTCTCTGATATTAATGATTTCCTGGTGCTTGAGTTGAGCTGGTATCAAAGGGAGGGCAGACAAAGGGCTGGGCACTAGATTTTGATGAGGATATGCGGTGCCTGGAATGAACATTCCTGGAGGGTCAGGGGAGGCTCAAAGGAGGCTGTTTTCTCATCTTGGAGCTAGTCAGAAGAGGGTCCCCTAACAGAGTGGCTAGAGGAGAATTATTGATCATCAACAGAGTACCAGGCACTGTGAGAGGTTAAAAACTATATCATTCATGTTCTTGCCCTCAGGGACCTTATGGTCTATATAAGACCACAGGTGGCCAAATGGTACACAATGCAAAGCAGAAGCATGTGAAGGTGGAGGCCATGCAGGGCTCCCCTGTACAATTGTGCAGGTTGTGCACTGCATAATGCTGGGGACACCATTCACACAGATATCCTGTGCAACCATGCATGGGGCCCTGAAGCCAAAGGAAGACAGTAATTTTTTATATATCTGCCTGATGCCCAAAGGGATCAGTACTTGATCAGTATCTGTCAAAGATCAGGGCTTGGGGATGAGTCTATTGTGCACATAGAAACAGCAGAGCTCCCACCAACACACCTCTGAACTGGATTCCAAACCGTTTGGTCTCTACCAACTCTCCCTCTTCACCTCTTCTCAGGAACCCAAAGTTCTCCTACCTTCTACTGTGAATTTTTCCCTTTGAGAAAACACACCTTCTTTCCCTGGCCATCCCTCCTCCGCTGTCCCCTCTGTTCCCAGCAATGTGTCTTTGCAGAGAATAGATCTCTTCTAGGAAGCTGAAAACCTCCATTCTTTTCTCCATATCCCCTCTGTACCTGCTCTGATTCCATAAAATTATGGGGGCAGGAGGATCTTTTATGTTACGTTAATGATAGTTGAGAGTTGTTGAACACATACTTGCTTGTTAAATGGTGAGTGATACACAGCATTAAATTAAATCCACTATAAGGTGAAGGAGAAAAAAAAAGAGAAAAATCACAGCACACAGCACACAACTGCCGCTTTGTTTGCTTAACCACCTGTGACTTAATTTGTTGTCTTTAAGAGTTTGTTTTACAGCACTTCAAGAATACTGAGCAGACAGCAGGAGTGTAACACTCCTTGACATCTGCCAGCACACATTCTGAGAAAACTGATAAAGCCAGTCTACAGAGAAAAACAAACACAGCTGACTCCCATTATCATTTCACAACAACTGCTTTGTTCTCTATACTCCAAACTTCTCATCCTAACTGCTGGCACTTCTTTCTTTTTTCTTTCGTGCCATGTCGTTTCTTCTCTTGGAAAGTAAAATAAACCTTTTGTTTCAAACATATCCTAATATTTGAGTTGAAAATTCTTTCTCAGCCTGTGATGTGAGTTTCCACCCTAACATTTTGGTGGCCCATATGGGGAACCTGCTTTTCTACCTCTGTCTTGGGGAACTCACTTTTCTACCTCTGTCTTCAAACTGCTCCCTCCTCTGCTGCGTAGCTCCCAGAACATCCTTCTTGGCACCCTCAATACCATTTGGAACTCAGTGAGTCTCATGGACTTTGGAAATGGTTGTGTATTCACATCTGGGGTGGGAGCTCTTTGGTTTGATCTAGTAAGGAAAACGTGGCTCTGGGTCTACCACTTGGGGTGGGGCTGCCTTGGAGGGATGCCTCCTAACCACCCTCCTCGGTCTTCACCCAGACCCAGGGACGCCTGGCTTTGGGGAAGATCTCAAGGTTTTGATCTGGGTCAGAACTCAGGGATGCCCATTTTCTGGCCGAATCTCTAGGTTTCGGTCTGACTCAGATCTCGGGATGCCTGATGTCTGATCAGAACTCTGAAGGTCGTCTGAATCAGGGATGCCCCTCTCAGACTTTTTGATATATGACTGTCAAACTTTGGGACTTCCTAACCTCTGACCCAAATATTTAGTCTTCTATTTCAGTACAGCCTGGCCACAACATAAATTAGATGACCAGAAGATTTGGCCTGGGAATGGATCTCTTAATCATAATACCATTCTACAACTCGAACTTTATTGCTGCTGCCTCAGTAAGTGGGCTGAAGTCCTCTACGTTCAGGCTTTCTTTGAACTTGATCGACATCCTGATCTGTGCTCTGTCTGCTGCATGTTACTTCTTACCTCTATCTTCATCCTCCTCTGACTCAGATGATATTTCCCTTTCGGCTCCCCATTTTCCCCCTCCATATTGGCTCCCTCCTTTGGTGCCGCTGTCTAACCCTTTAATTCCACTGTCTTCATGTCCCCGTCCTTCTTCCCCTCCTTTTTCTCCTTCTTCTTCTTCTCCGTCTCCACCCCTCTTGCCAGCCGTGCTCACTCTAGCCAGCCATTCCAAAACCACTACCCACCCATGCACCAGCTCCCTCTTCAGAAGGTTGCCGGATTAGAAGACATAAATTACTCAGGGCAAGGATAAGAATCAAGCCCTTTTTCCTTTCACGACTGTCTGAGGCCATTCGCCTCTTTACTAATTTAGATCTTGACACAAGGGAGAGACGATCTATATTAGCAATGCACTTGATATCCCAGTTGACTCCCGATACTCAATGTAAACTCCAAAAACTTGAAAAGTGGCCTCAAACTCCACAAACAGAACTTTTAGACCTGGCCTTCAAGGTCTTTAATAACCAAGATGATGGGAGAAGACAGGAAAAAGGGAACAGGACCAGCAGTGGGCCCGATAGCAAAAAGAAGTTTTCCAAATGGTGGCTACCATTATAGGAGGAGCTTTCCAGGACAGAGTTCCCCTGGAGACCCAGGCAAGAGGTCACCGGAACCATATCCTTCTCCAGGAACTAAAGCCTGCTTCAGCTGTAACCACCTGGGTCACTAAAATAAGAAATGCTCAAGGAAGTGGGCTCTGCTGGGACCATGCCCTCTCGTAAAAGGAAGGGGCACTGGAAACAAGATCGCCCTCTCCTTGAGGCAGGGGACTTCACTTGCCTTCTGGAACCAGTGGGGCCCCCTGAGCCAGCACCCTCCATACCCAAGGACCTTCTGGGACTACTTCAATCAGACTGATGGACCCCGGCTTCAGAACCAGCTCCACTTCACATAGTTGGATCTTTCAGAACGCTCTTTCCTATTCTGTTTGAAGTGCCTACAGTGGACATTTCTCAGGTCATCAGAAATGATGAGTTGGATGTTGGCTGTGTCCACATTCAAGGTCATATCCACTTGGAACTTCTTCATCCTTGGGTTCATCTGTAAGAGAGCTCTCAGCTGGGGCTAGTTTTTTGATCCTGGAAATCAGCTCCCTCAGCCAAAAAGTGGGCCTAATGTCCTTTTTCTGAGCAATCAAAGGGCAGAAGGGACACAGTAACCCTTTTTCACTGGACTCCTTCTGCAGTGAGTGGGTGCACTGGAGGCAGCAGACATAGCCACATCTCAAGTACATGGGGTTTTTGAGATAAGTTAAGCAGACAAGACATCTACTTGCTTCTCTAAAGTGTTCAGCCATGGCCAATGCCTTTCTCCACTAGGTTCTCTTATAACTTTCAGCTGCCTGTGGGAACAACTCAGATCTGGCTGGAGGTGCTTCTAAGACTCCAAAAATGCTAATTAGAATTTTTTTTTTAAGAGACAGGATCTTGGTCTGTTGCTCCTGCTGGTGTACAGTGGCATCATTACAACTCACTGCCTCCCAAGTAGCTGGGACTACAGGCGTGTGCCACGACCCCTGGCTAATTTTGAAATTTTTTGTGGAGACAGGGTCTCAGTATGTTGCCCAGGCTGGTCTCACACTCCTGGGCTCAAGTGGTCCTCCTGCCTTGGACTCCCAAATTGCTGGGATTACAGATGTGATCCCATACCTAGCTGCTAGTTAGAATTTAATCAAAGAAGTAGAAAAGATTTTGGCCACATAAACACTGCAATAAACAAGTGTACAGGCAAGCTTGGGGCAAGCAATAGCCTCACAGAGATGACCAGCACGTGAATGCGAATGTCTCTCTTAGCTAGCCTCAAACTCAGCCCTCTGCTGTCCGTGGGTGTTTCTTTGCACTTATCATGAATGTGCCTTGGCCAGATCCAAGATTGAAGACAGTCACTTGAATAAATCTGGGGGCTTGAATAAATCTGAGGTCAGAGAGGACCTGTGCTTCTTCCCAGGCATGGCCTGGGAAAACTGGCTGAGATCCTGGAATCCCCTGTCCCCTGTAGTGGTCAGCAGCAGTCGTGTCAGGATGGCTGAACGGCACGGCTGGGCAGAGAGAGCCCACATTGGCAAACGCCCCCTCTTTTAAGACTCCCACAGCACAAAGGGCATGCGACTGGCTGCTTCGAAAAACTTCAGGGTTGGGATGAGGAGAAGTAGAGTGGAGCACAGAATGGAATCAGGGAAGCAGTGTTCTGCACAGAGGGGACAGCAAGCAGAGAGGGTCTGGTTTGGGGCTCGCTTGGCAGCCTTGAAGGACAGCAAGGAGGGTTGGGCAGTGAAGCAGCCACAGGAGGGACAGAGGGAGAATTGATGAGGAAGGAGGGGGAGCTGGCAGCTGGAGCATACTGGTCCTTGTAGGCCATGGAGAGGACCCTTGATTGTATTCTCATAGAGGTGGAAGACCACTGAAGGCTTTAGAGAGGGAAGTGACATGATCTGACGGCATCACTTTGGCTGCTTTGTGAAAAAATGCCTTCAGGGGAGCAAGAGTGGAAGCAGGAAGAGGACTGCAATAATCCAGACCACAGACAAGGGTGGCTTGGCCTATAGCTGTGCTGTCCACATGTGAGCTACAAGCACTCGAAATGTAGCTGGTCTGAATTGAGATGTGCTGTCAATGTAAAATACACAACACTAAATTTTGAAGGCAGTACAGAAATAAGACAATAAAATATCACATTGATATTTTTTAAAAATACTAATTACATGTTGAAATGATAATACTGTATTTTGACTACACCGTATTGGGTTAAAATATACTATTAAAATTAGTCTCGCTTCATTTTACTTTTTTAATCTGTCTTCTAGAAAATCTAAAATTACGTATGTGGCTTGCATTTGTGGCTCGTGTTATGTTTCCACTGGACAGCGCTGAACTAGAGTGTTCACAGCAGGGGTGGCAAGAATGCGTGGATTCTGAAAGTAGAGATGACAGGGAACACAAGAGTCCAAGAGAGAAGGAACTAGGAAAGGAACAGGTCCGGGGAGAGTAATTCATGAGTCCATTTTGGAAATGTTGAGTAGAGGTCTCTTCATCATCCCAGTGGAGATGTGGAAGGTGGAGCTGGAATGTGGAGGATACCAGGATGTGCACTGGGAAACCATCGGCTCTCGTCCCGGTGGTGTTCACAGCACCAGGAGTGCAGGAGCTGACCAAGGAGAGAGACGGATACAGAAGAGAAGATGTCAGAGCCCTGAGGCACTTCAGCATTCAGAGTTAGGGACAAGGAAGAAGATCTGCCAAAAATACTGACAAAGAACGATTAGCCAAGTAGCAGAAACCCTTAAAACCTCACCGCCTAGAGGATTGCACTGGCATGGCAGCTGCCCGCCGGAAGCCGGAAGCCGCCCCGGGAGAGGAGGGGTCTGGGAAAAGTTGAACAGCTTCGCTTGGTTCCTACGCCGAGCTCACCCTTCCGGATCAGTCACTGCGCATCCTCAGGGGAGTCCGCGAGGAGAGGGAGCTAGGCCAGGAGAGTCACACCAACGCCCGGCGTGGAGGTGCCCTCACACCCCTACCCTCACCTTTCTCTTCTCAGCAGCCAAGGAGTGGCTGAGTCAGTTCAACCCCACAACCAACAGTTCTCCACGTTAGTCTTCCCTCCCCAGTGTATCCCGCACGGTGCTGCCTGCGGAATCTCCCAGAGCCGGCCCTGCTAGTCACACGCACGTGCACGTTCCGTGTGCCACGGGATTAAAATCTGAATTCTTTAGCAAGCTGTACAAGGCCTTCTGTGATCTCCCCCTGTTTCCAAATCCTTCCTATCCTGTGGGGGCTCAGCTCTCTTGGAGGGGGTATTCTCTTCCTCTTCGCATGTTCATCGCCTTTGTGTGCACTCAGTGAAGGTGCTAAATAAACACCTGGGGACCTCTCAGGACGCGCGTTCCATAGACTCTTCAGTTCTTTGCTTCCCTGCCACGGCTTCCCCACCGGAGGACCAACTTGTGGAAGATAAGAGCAGAGACAGGTGGGGGT
>NW_012150840.1:10252912-10254506 GCF_000956105.1 Propithecus coquereli
AATTTGAGGTTGCTGTGAGCTAGGCTGATGCCACGGCACTCTAGCCTGGGCAACACAGTGAGACTCTGTCTCAAAAAAAAAAAAGCAGATGGAAGTCAAACCAACAAAGGCCCATGGAGAAGTGGGGCTCAGCCAGGTTCTCCCACCAGCTGAGCGACCCTCACACACAACCGCCTTCCGGTGGAGGAGTAATCAAAACCTGGCCGTTACCCCCCACCCACCAAATGGAAATATCTTTACTATTTTTAGTTGAGGAATTCATTGAAATGACTTCTAGGTATACTTGGTCACAAGCAATACAGGTGTGGAAGTGTTTTAACTGATTTTCAATTAATTAAAATACAAAATTTATCCATAATCACCATTAATGGATATTGATAATGTTGCTCTCAATTTTGTGAATATTATAAATGATATGTTTCTGCCAATAGAGGACTGGTGATTAATTTATAGTACATCCATATGCTGGAACTCAGGGCAACCATTACAACCAGCACAAACCAGTAAAAAGATGAGCTAAGATTAATTTCTTCATAAAACAAATTTATTGTGAGCACATAGTATGTGTTGATGTCTGGTTAAGCACTGGATAATAAAAACATATGTTTGACTTGCAAAGATGTCCATGATAGAACATTAGGTTTTAAAAACCCGTTCACAGTGTATCATAGAATCACATATATGCTATCATATATTTATACAAAGGTAATAGTAACCACTAACTGAATGCTGAGATTCACTGTGCACCAAATATTAGGCTAAGCACTCGTACATGACAATTCCATTCAACCCTCATATCTATGGTTGATATTTTCCCCATTTTGCAAAAGAGATAATCAAGGCTTAGGGAGGTTAAATCACCTGGCCAAGGTCATAGACACAACCTTCAGCAGCAGAGTTGGGATCAACTCTGATTACAGAGCCTGAGATCTCCACCACTGTGCTTTACTGCTTTTCCAAAAATGTCTACACACATGTAAGACAATACCGTATTGTGGAAAAAAGTTTCTGTGCTGTTTAGGATCATGGGGAAATTGCAGATATTACACGTTTTATTTTCTGTATTTTCAGAATGAATTATATAGTAAATATATCAAGATACAGAAAAAAATTGGGGATTGTGATTGGTTGTATTTATAGAATACCGTGGATAGAATTATCATCCGCATAATATTTAGAATTCTTATCTAGGAATGTGGCAAATTTTTCCATACATATTCAAGGCTTTCTGGGTATATTCAAATTATTTCTGCCCTGCCCTCAAATTAAGTGTGGTGATTTTAAATAATTTTAAATGCATACATGTCACATATTTGTTGTTCAGTTTAACACTAGGTATTTCATAGTTTTAGCTCTATTTGCTTCATTAAAATGGCCCCCTCCCCCCCACTCAATTTCCTTTTCTAACTGGATATTTCCTGTCTGTGTCAAGGTAATTGGTTCTTGGGTATTAATTTTCTGCTCAGCCACTGTATTGAACTGTCTTATTTTCTTATTGAGGTGAAATTCATACAACATAAAATTAACCATTTTAAAGTGAACAATTCAGTGTGAATTTGGGACATTCCCAATTTTTTTTTTTTTTTTTTTGAGA
>NW_012150840.1:10254556-10258216 GCF_000956105.1 Propithecus coquereli
GAAATGTAGCTGGTCTGAATTGAGATGTGCTGTCAATGTAAAATACACAACACTAAATTTTGAAGGCAGTACAGAAATAAGACAATAAAATATCACATTGATATTTTTTAAAAATACTAATTACATGTTGAAATGATAATACTGTATTTTGACTACACCGTATTGGGTTAAAATATACTATTAAAATTAGTCTCGCTTCATTTTACTTTTTTAATCTGTCTTCTAGAAAATCTAAAATTACGTATGTGGCTTGCATTTGTGGCTCGTGTTATGTTTCCACTGGACAGCGCTGAACTAGAGTGTTCACAGCAGGGGTGGCAAGAATGCGTGGATTCTGAAAGTAGAGATGACAGGGAACACAAGAGTCCAAGAGAGAAGGAACTAGGAAAGGAACAGGTCCGGGGAGAGTAATTCATGAGTCCATTTTGGAAATGTTGAGTAGAGGTCTCTTCATCATCCCAGTGGAGATGTGGAAGGTGGAGCTGGAATGTGGAGGATACCAGGATGTGCACTGGGAAACCATCGGCTCTCGTCCCGGTGGTGTTCACAGCACCAGGAGTGCAGGAGCTGACCAAGGAGAGAGACGGATACAGAAGAGAAGATGTCAGAGCCCTGAGGCACTTCAGCATTCAGAGTTAGGGACAAGGAAGAAGATCTGCCAAAAATACTGACAAAGAATGATTAGCCAAGTAGCAGAAACCCTTAAAACCTCACCGCCTAGAGGATTGCACTGGCATGGCAGCTGCCCGCCAGAAGCCGGAAGCCGCCCCGGGAGAGGAGGGGTCTGGGAAAAGTTGAACAGCTTCGCTTGGTTCCTACGCCGAGCTCACCCTTCCGGATCAGTCACTGCGCATCCTCAGGGGAGTCCGCGAGGAGAGGGAGGTAGGCCAGGAGAGTCACACCAACGCCGGGCGTGGAGGTGCCCTCACACCCCTACCCTCACCTTTCTCTTCTCAGCAGCCAAGGAGTGGCTGAGTCAGTTCAACCCCACAACCAACAGTTCTCCACGTTAGTCTTCCCTCCCCAGTGTATCCCGCACGGTGCTGCCGGCGGAATCTCCCAGAGCCGGCCCTGCTCGTCACACGCACGTGCACGGGATTAAAATATGAATTCTTTAGCAAGCTGTACAAGGCCTTCTGTGATCTCCCCCTGTTTCCAAATCCTTCCTATCCTGTAGGGGCTCAACTCTCTTGGAGGGGGTATTCTCTTCCTCTTCGAATGTTCATCGCCTTTGTGTGCACTCAGTGAAGGTGCTAAATAAACATCTGGGGACCTCTCAGGACGCGCGTTCCATAGACTCTTCAGTTCTTTGCTTCCCTGCCACGGCTTCCCCACCGGAGGACCAACTTGTGGAAGATAAGAGCAGAGACAGGTGGGGGTGGACCAGCTGGGCAGCTCTCTGGGGCACCTCAGTGCCGAGACAGCTTTCAGTTTTTGGACTAGGTTTGGCATAGTGTTATTCATAAGGGGTGTTTTATTATCTACATTTTAAATCCTTCAATTGGCCTCTCAGAAAGTTGCCCAACTAGAAAAATTGTAAAGGAAAACAGAAGAGAGAAGAAGAAATACAGGAAAGGTGGGAATATTTTTCTGACGTCAGAAAAAGAATTCTTGAGCACTTTTGGACATTGCTTTATGTCTACATGCTTGTAAATGATCTCCCTCCTTGGTTAAGTGTGAAGGATTAAAGCTTATATAGGTACATATAAAGAAGTTCCTTATTTAAACATAAGAGTTTATACAATTTTTGTTTTATTAACTAGAGAATCCTCACTCCAACTAAACATATGTTAAACAGATTTGAAGGAGCCTAAGTGATCATTGATCATCAGCTGCCCTAATGTCGCCGTCTGATTCTAGGAGGGAGGGTGGGCTGGTCTGTCTTTACATTTCATGTAGCTCTTAGAATGCTGTTGAATAGATTACCTTGTGTGTGGTCCATCCTATTCAGTGTTTACCAGCAAAATCAAACAAATGCACAAAATCTCAGCTGCCCTTACCAATTCCGCCACCAGATGGCAGCAAGTCACTTCTGACGGGATTGCTCGGCACCTGGGGACTGCTGAGACTGGGGGTTGGCAGAGTAAACAGTGGGGAGTGTGGATGCAGGGAAGGGGTAGGCATGATGTTTTGATATGGAGAATCCTTTGTAGAAGAGGGAAAAAGCTTCCAGAGGCATATCTCAGCCTTACGTGATTCACAACTTCTTAAAGCACTGCATATAAACGTAACTTCTGTTGATTTTTCTGTACAGCCATATTTTTATGCAGCTATATTTCCTCTTGATCTTTCATCCACAGTAGTTCAGAAATAATATAAGCTGCTCTTGCCTCAAATGCTCTCTTCCCAACTCTAAGACTTCTAATTGGCTCACAGAGACACTGAAGAACACGAAGTCTGCTTCCTTCCCCATTGAAGAAACACCTATAACATTTATTGAGGGCTTACCATGTGCCAGGCATTTTACATATCAAGTCCCTTTAATTTCTCAAAACAACCCTGTGAAATAGTTTCCATTAACCCCATTTTATAAATGAGAAACCTGAGGTGCAGAGAGATAAAATAATTGGTCCCAGAACAAGCTGTGGCAGAGTCAGGGTCTGAACTCCAAATCTGTTGGCCTCCACACTCGTGTGTATCATGGTGTTTCTCAATCTCAGCACTATTGGCATTTTGGGCTGGATAGTTCTTTGTTGGGGGCAGGAGGCTGTGGGCTGCGTATTGCGGGCCGTTTAGAAGCATGACTGGCTTCTACCCACCAGATACCAGTAGTACTCTCTCCCCTAGTTGTGACAACCAAAAGTGTCTCCAGACATTGCAAAATGTCCCCTGGGAAGGAAAACCATTATCAGCGAGAACTGCTGGTGTGTAGAAGCTTTGGCTGGGCTTCTGGTTGCTGCAGACTAGTGTTGCCTCAGAGCTGCAAGATGGCTCTGTCCAGGCAATGGTCTTTCAGGGCTCTTGCTCCAGCCCTCTTCCAGCTGCTGCTGTCGTAGAGTGAGGAGTCCACAGAGCCAAGGGGACATGTCTACCTACAGCACCTCCACCTTTCTGCACCACATTGTGTTTTCCAGGGCCTCCATGGGCTTGTTGCCAGGTCTCCTGGCTGCTAGAGTGTGCATTTCTGCCCCTGGAGTGTTCCAAGGGTATCTACGGAGGGGGAAGGAGGTGGGCAGAGCTGCACATGTGAGCTAGGTTGTCTGGACACAGAGCCGCATACAAGGCCCCTCTGCTGGAGGATGGTGTCAGAAGCGGGAAGAAAAGGGTGGTGGGCTGTGAGCGAGAGGCGTCCATTTGTATCTTTACTCAGCCTGGAAATGTTAGGGTGAGCCTGCTCCAGACCCCTGCTGCTGGGTGGCTGCTGGTTGGAGATGTGGTCGGGGTCTAACTGACATATCAGTTTGAAGACTTCAGAATCACCAAATTCGCCAGCATAGAAAGGCTCTCAGGGCTTTAGGCTTTCTTCTGAATCAGATTTCTTTAGAAAAATTTCCACCATGTTCACTTCTCACTTGGTGATCATTTCCTACATGGAAAAAGTTACCATTTCTCCTAGAAAAGCAGATGGAAGGCTGGGCGCGGTGGCTCACGCCTGTAATCCTAGCACTCTGGGAGGCCGAGGCGGGTGGATCGTTTGAGCTCAGGAGTTCGAGACCAGCC
>NW_012150840.1:10260221-10264774 GCF_000956105.1 Propithecus coquereli
TGCTGTGGAACCCATGGATACCACTGGGCCATGTGGCATTGCCAGGCAGGGAATCCAAACTTCTGTAAGCTTTCTCTAAACCTTAGGCGTATCTCTACTCCCATCCTCTGCCTGCTTGGAAAGAAATAGTTCTGAGAAATTCCCACTGAAATGACCCGCAGACCTCCTCTGGCCAGTCACAAGCCTGGGTCTTGCTGCCAAGGATAATCAGTGCTTCCGCACGGCTGGAGCCAAGCTACGCGCTGCCAGCGCTGGCCAAGCAGCCCCCGGGGCTTGGGAAGGCCGAGGGGTGGGAGTGAGCACAAACAAGCCTGGTTCGCCATGGTCAACACCCAGGGACCAACATTTGCATAAGATCTGCATATTATTTGTATTAGCTGAAATTTATTCTTAAATTTCCCACTTTCTTTAAAAAGGTTTATATTCGACGATGCAAATAAAATATGAAAACCTTCCCAATGTTTCTATGGCTATCATAGATCTGTTCTTTAATCTCATTTTCTATTCGTCTATCACTGAGGCCAGGGCTGCTGTGTTGCTCTGCCTATGAGTGGAGTGTGAGTGTGTGTGTGTGAGTGTGTGTGTGTGTGTGTGTGTGTGTGTGTGTGTATCTGGGTGCCATGCCCCGTACTGGGCACTGAAGACATAAAGACAATGATATTCTAGGCCTGGTCTTCAGTGAGCTCCCGTTAGGGAGGACCAGAAACCCCACCCCCTTGACCCAAACCACCGCTCTCTGCCTCTATGCCATGGGGCTTCTACCCGCTCTTTCTTCAGACACAGCTATGGCTGAGGTTGTGGATTAGCTATTTCTAGCAGAGGCCAGGGCTGAGGTGAAGCTGGCTCACAGATGGAGAGTCAGCTCTCAGTGAATCACTGTGCCAGGAAACGTGTGACTTCTAAGTGAGTATATGGTCACCCTGTGCCCTCTGAACCCCTGCCCTGGGCTTTGGTGGTCAGGTCCCTGGAGTATCTAATGTGGGTGTGCCATGGACTTGGAGCTGGGCCCCTCTGGGTGGGCGGGAGACTGGTCCTAGGGGACATCCTAGATTATGCCTGGACTGGCTGGTTCAGTTTTCCTTTTCATCCCACTCCCGGGGCAACCTCAGAGTCCACACACCAATGAGCCCTCTCGCCTGCTGGTCTCTCAGTTCCTCCCTCACCTCTCCCAAACTCTCACTTACTTTACTTACTCCTTTTCTCTATTGATCATTTAAATGGAAATTTCTGAAAGATTTAATGTGTTAATCAAACTAAGTGTTCAACAGTTTGCTACGTTCATACTATATTGTGGGATCACTTCTTGGCCTTTTGGCTAAGATCAAGTGCGTACTATATTGTGGGAATAAATATCAACAGTAAAACTTTTGGTCATAGGAAACAGAGCCAATAAAAATTTAAAGTTGAATCAAGCAGTAGGAAGCTGTTACGCAAAGTGATCCACAAAAGTGAGTACTGGAACCCAGGCCCCAGGTCATGAGATCTCAGTTATACCTGGTGCCCTATCTTCATATGTTCTATCTAGAGCTCTACCTACATGTACATCAACAGAAAAATTCTGGGAGCACCTTGGTGACTTTAACTGGAATAGATTGGTAATTACCTCATATCATGGAAGTGTGGTTGTCAGAGATCTTGGCAGATCAACATTCTCCCCCTGAGCTAGAAAAGATGAGTGTATATATTTATGTATTTAGGATAAAATTGATGGGTTCATATTGATACTTCTAGTGCAAATCCAAGCTTGTAAATATTTTTATGCAACCTCATTAACCTTATATCAATATCACCTTTGGCCACACCTCAAATTTTGGTTTATGGTAGTATACTATGTGTGTATATTTTTAAATTAAATTAAATCAAATTTTAGTTTTAGAGATGAGGTTTCACCGTGTTGCCCAGGCTGGAATGCAGTGGCTATTCACAGGTGTGATCATAGTGCACTATAGCCTCAAACTCCTGGACTCAAGGGATCCTCTTGACTCAGCCTCCCAAGTAACTGGAATTTTATAGGTGCATGCCACCACACCCAGTGATGTATATATTTTTTTTCCAATTCTCTTTTCTCCCCCTTCACACCATGTCCTAGAGATCACTATATAATACTATATAGAGTTATTTTTATTCTCTTTTATAACCGTGTAGTATTACATCATATGGTTATATCATCATTTATTCAAGCAATCCTTACTGATGAGCATTCTTCCTCCCCTGGTCTTTTGTTATTATAAATAGTGTTGCAAAGAATAGACTTGTGCATATGTCTTTTCATAATTTTGCCAGCCTATCTTTGAGGTAGATTTCTAGAAGTGGTATTGTTGGGTCAGATGGTTAATGTATATGCAATTTTATTAAATATGGCCAAATTCCCTTTCATTAGGATTACACCATTTTTCATTCCCACTAACACTGGCTGAGAATGCCCACCGATAAACAAGAGTGACAGAGAGCAATTTTCAAAGGTGGCTGCAACAGTATCCCCCATTCCATATGTTTTTCTAGAACCTACTTCTTCATGAAGAAGTGAAGTTTAAATCTCTTTATCTTGAAACTGGGTGGGCCTTTTAACTACCCTGACCAATACAGTATGGTGGAAGTGATGCTATATGACTTTTGAGGCTGGTTCACAAAAATGCCATGAACTTCTGCCTTATTCTCTTGGGATGCTCCTCTTGGAACCTGGCTACCATACTGTAAGGAAGCCCAAGCAGCCCATGGAAAGGCCCACATGGAGAGGAATCAAGGCCTCTGGCCCACAGCCTCAGCCGAGCTCCAGCCAAAACCTAGCACCAATTTGCCAGCCATGTGAGTGAGTCATCTTAAAAGCGGATATGTCAGCCTCCAGTGGAGCAACCGCAGCTGAGGCTGCGTAGAATAGAGAAGAGCTATCCCTGCTGAATCTGTCAAATAAATAATTGTTGTTTTAAGCCACTGAGTTTTGGGATTATTTGTTACATAGCAATAGATAACTGATGTAGATGTCAAACTTTGGATTCTTCCCACACAATGATAGGTGAGAAATAATATCTCTGTGTAGGTTCAATTTACATTTCTCTTATTATGAGCAAGGTTGCACATGTTTCTAAATGGTTTGGAGTCAGTCATTTGCATTTCTTTTTATGCTCTGTTCTAGCTCATTTTTACTTATTTTTTATGTTTATTAATTTTTTTCTTTTTTAGAGACAGGGTCTCACTATGTTGCCCAGGCTGGAGTGCAGTGGCTATTCACAGGTGCGATCATAGCATACTACATCCTTGAACTCCTGGCCTCAAGCAATCCTTCTGCCTTAGCTGCCCAAGTAGCTGGAACTCAGGCACATGCCACTGTGCCCAGCCTCTAGCTCATTTTTCTATAGAGTTTTTCATCATTTTCTTTCCTATTTTTAGAATAATTTTCCATTTTAGAGATTTTATCCCTTTGTGATAGAAATTGGAAATATTTTTTCTGTTTACTATTTGTCTTTTTAATTTGCTTATAGTTCTTTTTGCCATGCAGAATGTTTTACTTTTTATGTAATTATATTAAACTTTCCTCTTATTCTGATTTTGAGTCATAGAAAAGTTTTTTCCACTCCCAGATTACAGAAAAATTTATCCATATTTTCTTCTAGTATTCTTATAGTATCATTTTTTACATTTAAATCTCTGATATTTTTGGAATTTTTCCTATTTTATGAAGTTAAATAACTCCAATTTATCTTTTCCTATATGACTATCTAATATAGCTCTATTTCTTCATAATTTTTTGTTTTTGAGACAGGGTCTCGCTTTGTCACCTGGGCTAGAGTGCAGCGGCTTTATCATAGCTCACTACAACCTCAAACTCCTGGGCTCAAGAGATCCTCCTGCCTCAGCCTCCCAAGTAGCTGGGACTACCCAGCAAATTTTTCTTTTATTTTTGGAGGCGAGGTCTCACTCTTGCTTAGATTGGTCTCTAACTCCTGGCCTCAAGCAATCCTCCCACCTGGTCCTCCCAGAATGCTAGGATTACAGGAATGAGCCACTCTACCCAGCCTATTTCTGTATAATTATATCAAGAAAGTATCCATTGACTCCTATTCTATTGTTTTTAAAATGAATGGACATCGAATATCAGCAAA
The DNA here is from genome assembly GCF_000956105.1 of Propithecus coquereli. Lineage (NCBI taxonomy): Eukaryota > Metazoa > Chordata > Mammalia > Primates > Indriidae > Propithecus > Propithecus coquereli. The sequence goes on from NW_012150840.1 coordinate 10,264,322, forward strand.
TATAATTTTCTGCAAATATGGAGATAATCATATGATTTTTTTCTTTAGCTCTATTAATAGAATGAATTTCGTTAATGGATTTCCTAATATTGAGCTGTCCTTGTACTTACGGACCAAACTCCATTTGGTCATGATGTATTATTTTTTGTGTGTGTTGTTGGATTCTATTTGTTATTTTGTTGAAGATTTTTGTAGTGATATTTATGTGACACTGACTTTTTAAAAAATGTTGCAATCTTTGTCAAATTTGGTACCAATATTACACTCACTTCATAAAACAAAATTAGAAGTTTTCCTTCTTTTCTAGGGACTAGAATTGCTTAAATACATAAGAATTATCTGATCTTTAAAGGTTTGATAAGATTTTCCTGTGAAACCATTTGGGCCCGGTGCTTTTGTTTGTGGAGGAGTTGTTTAAGTATTTTCTCTATTTCTTTTATGGTAATTGTTCTC
>NW_012150840.1:10267355-10293314 GCF_000956105.1 Propithecus coquereli
TTATTTCAGCATATTATGGGGGTACAGATGTTTAGGTTACGTATGTTGCCCTTGCCCCCCCTCCGCCCCTAAGTCCGAGTTTCAAATATGTCCATTCTTCGGATGGTGCGCATTGCACTCTTTGTGTATGCATATACCCGTCCCCTCCTCCCTCCTACCACATCCCCCCTCCCCCCTGTCCAACATCCAATAGATGTTATTCTTATATGTGCACTTATCACACATACTTTTAAAGAATTCTCCTAGTCTTGTCTTCTCTCTCTTTCTTTTTTTGGCACCTGTTATCTTTGATGCCATAATATGAACAATGTTAAAATTAGGTACTAAGTTCTTCTCTCTGTCCTCTCCTTTTCCACCAGTATTTGAAGTAATATTCTCTTTCTCTCAGATAATACTTATAAGGCAATCAGCAAGCTTATTCTACTTTCCATATACACTCTCCATTCTTCATCGACTTAGTGATATTGTGTTCACATTGTCAGAGCATATAACCATCACATGCTGTCCTATTCTGTAACCATAATTTGCTCTTAATTTTATAGGTAAAATTAAAGTCTACCACCAGTGCTCATGGAGGTATCGTTCCAGTCATTTTTTGTTTTCTGAAACTAATTTTCTAGTAGATTCCTCAGGAAGGGATCACGTCAAACATATTCCTGAGTTCTTGCACATTATTGGAAGTTTGCCTGTGTCCTTTACACATGAAGGTCAGTTTGGCTGGATATAAAATCCACAGATCACATTTTCTTTTCCTTAGTATCTTAAATGTGTTATTCACAGTGTTTTGGCAGAAAGCATTGCTGTTGAAAAGTCTGATAACAATCTCATTTTCTTTCTTTTATAAGTGATTTGCTCTTTTATCTTGAATTTCAAATGATCCTTTTCTGTTACTAATTTTTTTTAAGTGATTTGAGTATTTTTGGAGAGAGGGTGCAGCTAGGAGAACTTTTCTAGCTCCCTGGCTCTAGAGCTCCTTGTAATGTTGTTTTTGCAAAATGATGAAAGACATGGTCTGGTATTTTCTGAAATCTGTTTTCTCTGCTCCACTCCTGTACTTTTATCTGATATTTTCTATCCTTTGCTCCTATTGTCTGGTTCTGCTCCGTTTGGTTACTACTTCCAGCACTTTCTCTTTAGTGTGGGCTTTTTCTGGAAGGGAGCTTGTGCTTTCAGTTTTGGGAGTTTCTAGGGCCCAGACCCCTCTAGCACCGTCAGTCATTATCGCACCTTGGTCCTCTTGCTCTGGCCCATGAATTGGATCCTGCAGAAGCCCTCTCTGTTTCAGCTATTTTTCTGAGATTGGCTCACTACATTTGCCAGTGAATTTGGGGTGGGGGGGTCTCAGGACCTTCTTTCTGCTTCCATTCAAACAGAAGCCAATGCCACACAAGTCTCTTGTTACTGAAGGTTTGGTCCCATGAATATGTACTTAGTGGTTTTTGGGGATACTTTGTCACCTAATATTGTTGTAGATGTTTTCTGTGGGTCTTCCATTTTGATGTCTTGGTTACTCCATCTGTGTTTGGAGGAGGTAATGGGAGATTAAAAAAACTATGCCATTGCCACCATCGTTCCAGAATCCACTCTCTTACCCTTACTTTTTTTTATTAATTTAATTTAATTTTTTTTAGAGACGGTCTCACTCTGTTGCCCAGGCTGGAGCACAGTGGCATGATCACAGCTCACTGTAACCTCAAACTCCTGGGCCCAGAGGATTCTTCCACCTCAGTCTGCCAAGCAGCTGGGACTACAGCTGTGCACCACTGGCTAATTTTTTATTTTTTGTAGGGACAGGGTCTTGCTATGCTGCCCAGGCTGGTCTGAACTCCTGGCCTCGAATAATCTTTCTACCTTGGCCACCCAAAGGGCTAAATTTTATTTTTAAAGACGGTTTTAGATTTACAGAAAAATTGCAAAGATAGTACAGAGAGTTCCCACCTATACTCTACAACTAGGTTTCTCTATTATTAACATTTTACATTAGTATGGTACATTCATTATAATTTACACACTGATATTGACAAATTATTATGAACTAAAATCCATATTTTATTCAGATTTCCTTAGTATTTACCTAATGTCTTTTTTCTGTTCCAGGATCCCACATTACATGTAGTCATTGTGTCTCCCTGGGCTCCTCTTGGCTGTGACAGTTTCTCAGACTTCCCTTGTCTTTGGTGACCTTGACAGTTTTATGAGTACTAGTTAGGTATGTTGTAGGATGTCCTCAACTGGAACTTTTCTGATGTTTTTCTCATGATTAGTCTGGGTTGTGGGATTTGGGGAGGGAGGCCACAGAGGAAAAGTGCAATTCTCATTACATTAAATCAAGGATGCATCCTGTCTACATGACTTATTACTGTTGACGTTGACCTTGATCACCTGGTTGAAGCTGAGTTTGTCAGCGTTCTCCACTGTAAGGTTGCTCTTTCTTCCCGTTTCTATACTGTTCTCCTTGGACAGAAGTCACTATGTGCAGTCCATATTTAAAGAGCGAGCAGTTATGTTCCACCACCTCGAGGGTGGAGTATCTCTGTGAATTATTTGACATTCTCCTGCATGGGAGATTTGTCTCTTCTCTCCCATTTATATTATTTATTCCATCATTAATTTATATGAGTAGGAAGTCTTGAATATTTATCATACTTTGGGTTACAATCTAATATTACTTTATTTACTTTGTTGCTCAAATTATATTTATCCCATCATTAATTTATATCAGTAGGGAGTCTTGACTATTTATCATACTTTGGGTTATAATCTAATACTACTTTATTGATTGTTCCAGCATGGGGCATTGGGAGCTCTTTCATTTGGTTCCTGTGTTCCTTTGATATAGCCCCATTATTTTGTGAGTGTGTGTGTGTGTGTGTGTGTGTGTGTGTGTTTGAGCACTTCCTTACTTCCTGGTACTACAAGATGCTCCAGGCTCATCATTTGCTGGGTCTTAGAACCAGTTATTTTCTCCAAGGTGCCCTGGGTCCTCTTATGGAGAATGGCTTTAGAAACCACGAGCTGGCTGCTAGGTGTGCCCTCCCTGTCTTTTAACTGGTGCTGGTGGCCTCTGTTTCTAGGGCTCCCATTCTCTCAGGCTACCACTTCTTTCCTGCTTCACTTCCTGCCTGGATCCCCTAGCCGAGCTGCCCTCGGACTCACCATCCCTTGACCATGCCGTGCCCTCGTCCTGCCAGTTCACGGTCTTGGACCTCCTTGACTTTGGTCCCGCCCTGAGGTTGTCAGGTGCTGAGAGGTCTGCCGAGCTCTCACTGCGGTGTGGCAGCCTTGCCATTCTCTGTGACGGCTGTCCCATGCTGCTGCCCTGTGCTCAGTCCTGCCTCTTGCATTCTTGGCTATTGCCCTCCCATGTCCCCAGGAAAATGGAGACCAGTCGGGGCTCAGCCCTAAATTTCCCTCTCTACAATTCCAAACTTAGGTGACTCTTATACCCACCTCCCCACCACTATTCTTCCCTTCATTACCGTCCTACTTCTCTCTCACCTCAGAGAACATGTTTTTTTTCTACCTTTCCTCCAGGCCAATCTCTCCATTGGCTTGAACCACCCGGAGGAGGTTTCTCTTTCCTCTCATCCTCTTTTGAATTGTGCTCCATCAATGACCTAATTTGGTGCGTCTCCAAATGCTCCTCAACACTCTTTCTCTCTGTGCGCGAACATGTGTAAATTCTCATCCTAAACACACCCCCCGGACTTTCTACATGACGGCTCCCCTTCCCTGTTTTTCCATTTCTCCTTTCTCCTTCCTTCTTCCATCATGCTTTTGGAGAAAGCCAACGCTAAGAACTATGTCGGCTGCGGCCCTTCCTCCTTCACGCTCACAAACTTGCCTTCTCTGCCACTTTCCCAGAACTTTCCTCATAAAGACTCACCATACTCAGTAGTCTCTTCCCCTCCCCAAGGCTGTCCCCATCTGAATGGAGCACTTGCTTTGACTTCCCTCTTCCCCACTCCCAGATCCAGTTGGCAGCTGTGCCCTGCTGATCTGAGATGCTCCTCTTCCTCCCTGTCCTCCCTGCCACTGCCACCTGCACTGAAGTGACAGCCCCAGACCTATGAAATCAGAACCATGGGAGTCTGCATCGCGAATGTGAACCCGGCTCCAGGATGGAGTCTAAGCCCTGCAGCTGGCACACGATACCTTTCTACTCCTGGGCAGCTTGGATCTCCATGGTCACCAGATTGTCAAACCCAGCTACTACCTCACGAAGATTAAGGTCTAACTGTCCTGGCCTGCTTCCTTTCCCCCGAAAATAGCTCTATGTCCTTGCTTGTTCTGATTCCTCTGCCTGGCTCAGAGAAACCAAGATTCAGAGTGAGAAAGATCCCAGAGTTAGAAAGAGGCAGAGCCAGGACTCAAACCTCAGAGCCTGCACCCTTAACCACTCTGCCATGCTGGGTCTAGGGATTGATTGATTAATTTAGCAAAGACCCCACCCTACCCTCTTTGTTCTAGTTCCAGCACTGTCCCTCCCTCCAGAGCCCCTCTCACCAAGGGGTTACGCATCCCCTTTTATCCTTCCTTTAAGTGGAAGATGTCTGTCTACTCTTCCTCCCTCTCCAGAGGCCGGACCATATTCCCCCTTGCTCACCTCCCCCAACAAGCTGCAAAGAGGGCCTGTGATGAATGGAAGGGAAAGCGGAAGGGGAGGGGGGACAGATGGAGGGGGAAGAAGAGGGCAGAGGGGGGAGGACGGGGGGGGGGAGGGGAGGAGGCCGTGGCAGCAGTGGAGGCAGAAGCAAGGCAGAGCTGGATGGAGTGTGAGCAGAGTGCCAGGGCCACAAACCTTAATTTGATCACAGGGCCCCATGCTCAATTTAACAGACACAAGGGCTCAGAACGGGGTCTCTGTGCAGCAGTGGGGCAATCAGCCGCTGCAGTTCCTGGGAAAGCATTAATTGCGGATGACAATATGTAAACAGTGGGGATGAATGGAGTGTGCAGGTGTGAGCGGCTGGGGCCAGCGGGCTGTTTTCACACGAGCTGCTCTGCTCGTGCTGACCTGCTCCCTGGAACCCCAGGGGCAGCAGCAGTTGGGAAACCGTTGAGGGTGTTGGAGTTTGGCTTAGAGCAAGTGGCGGGGGCAGAGTGGAAGGAGGGGAGGCATGGAAGGGCAGAGGCCTAGGCAATGAGTTGGGGGTGTGTGTGCTGTGGGCTGCCTGCATCTGGCCTAGCCCGCAGCCAAGCCACCTGCTCTCTGGAAGGCAAGGCTGGATTTTTAATAACAACTAAGTGTGTCAGGGCCTGGGCAGCCTGGGGTGCGCTTGGGCCTGCCATCCACCTGGGCATAGACGGCCAGCGACAGGGAAGCCGGAGAGGATTCCCAGAGGCCTTGTCGTCTCTCCCAGCGCAGCCCCGAGATGTGCCTGGGGAAGGCCAGGGGATGCTGAGGGCCTTGGCCCGCTGGGCCCTGCTGAACCAGCCTGGGGGCCCCCCCGGCTGACCTGGGTGGGTGGGGTGTCAGGGCAGGGAGGTGGGGTTGTGAGGAAGTAGAGGGTTGCTGACAGACGAGTCCAAAAAAGCCTGGATATCTGAAGATCTTTCAACCGAGGATCTCAAAGCTTCTTTCCAAATCTGTCCCCTAGCAAACGTGAAAACTGAGGACAGAGTGTGTAGGAGAGGGGTGGCTTCTCTGCCCGGCTACAGCTGGCTCCTGGAATGACCCCCTCAGAGCAAGCAGCACTAGATCCTGGCACATCATATAATAATGATCATGATTATCATTATTATCATGGGTGCTATTTATTGAGCTCCTATGTGCCAGGCACTCTGCTAAACACAGTCTTACACGGACCCCTGGGTCTGCTTCATGCACAGCTTCCCATGTCTCTCTTGTCTTCCCAGGCCCACTGGGACTCTCTGGGGACAAAGGCAATGCCCTGCATTTCTCTTCTCTCTCCCATGACCCCTCAAATGAGCTGGGCCCTCAGGAGCCCCAGGAGTTCAGGCTTCACCATGTAGGCAGTGGGGGTCCATGGACTTTTTTAGGTAGTTGATCGTCATTGGGCTTCAGAAAGATGGCTCTGGCCACGGTGTGATGGCTCAGGGAATGGAGGAGTGACTTGGAGGCAGAGGGGCTTGAGGGAGTTGGAACAAACCCGGTGAGGAGTGAGGAGCAGCTGACCTGTGGGTGGCGAGGAGTGGGGAGGAGGGGGCGCATTTCGGAGCCGTGGAGGAGATGGATTCTAGGACTCCAGGACTGGCTGGCTCTGTGGGGTGCAGGCCCAGGGTTCTGGTTTGAACCACCTGGCTAGGGGGTGGCAGCAGCATCGATGTTCCCTCCTGGGAACACAGGCTGGGAAGCAGGTTCACAGGCGAAGAGAATGAGTTGAATTTGGAATGACGTTCTTTCTAGCAGTTACTGTGGACTCAGGCTATAGTAGCGAAGAAGCGAGAGCCAAAAGTCCCATGGGATTTCCTGAGAGCAGGTCAGGATGCTGGTCCCACGTCCGCTGTCAGCCGAGAGCCCTGGGCCAGGCTGAGTGTCCCAGCGCAGAGTGCTCTTGTCTGGCAGTACCAGACTCGTTCTGAACACCGCTGGGGACCAGCCCTGAGCAGAGAGCAGGCAGGGTGAACTGGCGGCAGGCTCAGAAGAGGAAAAAAATCAGGTTGGTGCTAAAATATCTCAAGCACAAGCCAACAAAAAAATAGCATACAGGTGCCAGTTGAACTTACTACCTCAAATCTGTGTTTTCTTCAGGGAGCCTGTTCAGGCCCTACCCCTGGCTTGTTTTTATTTTCTTTCCAGAGAAAGATATTAGTTATTTTATTCCCTGCAAATTCCAGGTACCTGAAGTGAGGTTGAAAACTTAAGTGACTTTCCAATCAAAGGAAGGTCAATGGTAACCCAGGATTAAAAAACTGGGGTGAGGCCAGGCACGGTGGCTCATGCCTGTAATCCCAGCACTTTCGGGAGGCCGAGGTGGGAGAATCTCTTGAGGCCAGGAGTTCAAGACCAGCCTGGGCAACACAGCGAGACCCCATCTCTACAAAAAATTTAAAAAATTAGCTGGGCATGGTGGCATGTGCCTGTCATCCCAGCTACTTGGGAGGCGGAGGCAGGAGGATCCCTTGAGCCCAGGCATTCGAGGTTGCAGTGAGCTATGATCACTCCAGTCTGGGTGACAGAACAAGACCCTATGTCTAGAAAACAAAACAAAACTGGGCTGAGAAGCTGGATATTGAATACTACCTATATTTTTGGGTCATTTTCCTATTTTATGCTTTCTAGTAAGGTGGTTCTGGATCCAGAGCCTGGGATCAGATCCTAGCTCTATCATTTGCCAGCTGTGTGACATTTGGCAAATTTGCTTAAACTTGCTGTGCCTCAGTTTCCTCACCTACAAAATGGGGATAATAATCCCTACAGCCTGGCACTATTGTGGGGACCACACGAGCCCAAGCCTGCACGGGCCGAGGAGAGTGTCCGGCTCAGTCGGCATAACTAAACATTGTTACGACAGTGGGGGTTTCCAACCTTTTCTGCTTCAGGCTCAGGGCTCCTTATGGGAGCCCTCTAGGTTTTCTGTTCCATCCGTCCTTGTCCAGGCTGTCAGATCTGTTTCTGGGGCCCTCAAGATGAAGTCCTAAAATGAGATCAGGATGGTCTGGCAATTCGCTGTTCCTGCCCCTTCATCTGCAATGCTTTAGCCTTTAGCGCAAGGGCCAAACTTGAGCAGTGGTTCCTCCATGTTGGTGTTTCTTGAATCAGTTATTAAAAACCGATGGGCAGATACAGAGTAGCTAACTATTTTGGCAAGTAGGGATACTACAGAAATAATCATTGTCAGCATTTCATATATGGACATTTTAGTATCAGAAATGTTGAAGGGGGCACTGGACATGGGTGACTTTTGACCACCAAACACCCGTTCACCTGCTTCAGGTGATGGCCCCCAAGTTTTCGTGTATCCGTCTCTCCCTCACAGTCAGCCCCTGACTCAGAGCTGATGCAGGTGACAGGTGTGAGCCCATCGGGGCTTCTCCTTCCTGTGGCCCCAGGGATGCAGCGCGTGGCTCAACCAGAGCAGTGAGGCACCGAGAGCCTCCCTGGGAGTCGGGGGGAGCAGCAGCTGCTCCTTGCTGCTGGATCCCAACCAGACGGGACGTGGGGAGGAGCGCTGCTGCCAGCTGCTGCCAGCTGAGCCTGAGCCCGGCACAGAGGACGGCGGAGTTGAACGATGAGGACGTGATTTGAACTCCAAGTCCAACCACATCGGAAGCCCCTGAGATTTTTTTAATAACCTTTTTATTTTAGAATAGTTTTAGATTTACAGAAAAATTGTGGAAATATTGCAGAGAGTTCCCATAGACTCTATACTCAGTTTCTCCTATTATTAATATCGTACATCGGTATAGTACGTCTGTCACAATTAATGAACTGATATGGCATATTTTGTTCAAGTTTTCTCAGTTTTCCCCTAATGCCCTTTCTCTGCTCCAGGATCCCATCCGGGAAACCACATTGCCTCTAGTCATGGTGTCTCCCTAGGCTCCTCTGGGCTGTGACAATTTCTCAGACTTTCCTTGTCTTTGGTGATCTTGACAATTTCGAAGAGTACCGGTCAGCAATTTTGTAGACTGCCCCTCAATTAGGATTTGTCTGCTGTTTTTCTCATAATTAGACTGGGGTTATGTTTTTGGAGGAAGGCCACAGGAGCAAAAGTGCCACTCTCATCACATATCAAGGCTACATCCTGCCATCATGACTTACCATCATCGACGTTGACCTTGATCACCTGGCTAAGGTAGAGTGTGCCAGGTTTCCTCACCATAAAGTTACTCTTTCTATCCCCCTTTCCATACTGTGCCTTTTGGAAGGAAGTCACTATGTGCAGCCCGTGCTTAAGGAGTGGGAGTTATGTTCCTTCCCCCCGAGGGTGCAGTGTCTACATAAATTATTGGAATTCTTAGGTATGGGAGATTTGCCTCTTCTCCCATATTTATTTATTCAATTGTGTATTTATGTAAGTATGGATTCCTGGATATTTATTTTATACTTTGGGTTATTATCTAATACAATTAATACTCCATTTTGTTGCTCAAATTGTTCCAGCTTTGAGCATTGGGAGCTCTTTCAGTTGGCTCCTGTGTCCCTCTGACATCCACCATCAATGCGGTCATCTGGATTTATCAGTTGACGTGAGCTATCCATTCCTTTCTAGTCTAAGTTAGTTGAGGTCAAGGGTTCTGTCACTTGTAACCAACAGATTTGTAACAAGTCTTAAAGGAAGAGGGAGTCTTTAGGTTGTATTACCTGTTGAAAATTCAGATGTTGCCCACATTTTTCTTATGTCAATCCAGCTGAATGATAATTTTACACTGGAAAGCACAGATCCGCCCTGGGGCTGTGGTGACCACTTCTCTGGGCACTGTACCAGGAGACCTGGGAGCCCGGGGCTGTGTGCAGTTCAAGTTCCAGGTTTGTGATCTTAGACAAGTCACTTAACCTCTGAGCTATAAAAGTGCAGAGATGGGAGAGGACTAGGGGACATATCATTGTCACATGGAGGCCAAGACTCTGCCTCTCATCTCCTGAACCAGCTGCTGGGGAATGTAATGAAACCCCCCAGTTGGAGTTGCCAGATAAAGTACAGGACACCCAGTTAATTCTGAATTTCAGATAAGTAATGAAGGTTTTTTAGTATGTCTCAAATATTGCATGGGGGTATACTTACACTAAAAAATTATTCATTGTCTATCTGAAATTCAAAGTTAACTGAGTGTCCTGTATTTTTATTTACTAAGTCTGGCAATCCTCCCCCAAACGCCCTCCCATTTCTAGGTTCCTCAGGGCATATCCTGCAGGAAAGGTGACTGTGACTTCAACTTCACTGATAAAGAAACCTGAGCCATGTAGTGTCCTGGGCAGAACAGGATGGTGTGTTCAGACTCTTTTGAGGTCAAATCTCTGCTCTACTGCTTTGGGCAAGTTGCTCAACCATTCTGAGCTCAGTTTCCATGCTTCATTGTACAGTGAGTTGATCCTTCTCAGAGGCCATTATAACACTTTGCAGGATGTGACGTCTAGTGAGGACTCAGTCAGTGGTGGCTGCTATTGATGTTTCTCTTATCTGGACAAACGAACAGAAAGTCCTGAGAAGGCAGGAGGGGAGACTGAAAGCCATGGCAAGGCAGCCCCCTCACTCCCACCCAGGCCCCTTCTCTGAGCCAGGGAGAGTGCTAGATTGGAGCAGCAAGGGCTGGGGGTGTGGAGGGGGTGTGGGTGCTCTGTGAGGATCTCCCTGGGGCCTGGGCTCTTTGCTGGAGCTGAGCATCTTATCTGGAGCTCTGCTTTCTGAGGGCTTAAGATCAGTCAGGTGGAGCTGGGCCTGAGGTTGAATGGAGGAATTTGTGTTGATAAGGGCTTGGAAGGGGCTAGTCCTGGGAGGTGAAACAGAAAACTGGTTCCTTGGGGAGTGGGAGGAGGAAGGGAGGAAGCGAAGGCAGTCAAGTACATGGTAGTGATAGCTAAATTTATTGAGCACTTACTATGTGTCAGGCACACTTTTATGTACTTTTTCTGTAATACTTCATTCAATCCTCATAACTCCTGTTTTATAGGTGGGGAAATTGAGGCAGAGAGGGACTAGCAAACTTGCCCAAGGTTACAGTTAGTAAGGGGGACAGCCAGGCAGCTGTGTCCTAGTCACATATTCAGCATGTTGCATATCTTAGTTCTCCCAACAGTCCTCTGGGGTTGGCATGATTATATCTTCATTTGGTGGCTGAGGGCACTAGGAATTATATAGTTTGCCCAAGGCCATAATTTGCAGGGGCCCTGATTCAAATGTGAATTTCCAACCTGTAGGTGCCTGGAGATGTCAGGCAGGGGAGGAGGAGGCCAGCAATGACCTTTCCCCTCAAGCCAGCCCTTGGGAGACGTGGAAGTGCTGGCTTTATGCCTTTGATTTGTAGTGGGGCAGGGGTTTAGATCCATCTGTCAGCTTGGGAAGCCACTTGAGGATTCTCTTTTAAAAAATGGCCTTGTAATTTATAATAGTGGGGTAAAAACAACAACGGCCACCCAAGTGAATACGAAAACAACCTAAATGTCCAACAATGGGAGAACCAGTTGCATCAATTGTGGGACAAACCCATGACGTTATATTTGGCAGCTGTTTAAAAATATCACGTTTTCAAAGACTATTAACATAGGATGCCTAGCATGTGGTGGTTCCTGTTTGTAATCCCAGTGGTTTGGGAGAGCCAAGGCAGGAGGATTGCTTGAGGCCAGGAGTTGGAGACAAGCCTGGGCAACATAGTGAGACCCTGTTTATAAAATAAAAAATAAAAAACATTAGTCAGGCATGATGTTGCTTCTACAGTCCTGGCTACTCGGGAGGCTGAGGCAGGAGGATCACTTGAGCCCAGGAGTTGGAGGCTGCAGCGAACTGTGATCGTACCACTGCACTCCAGCCTTGTTGACAAAGCGAGACCCTGGTCTCTTCAAAAACAAAACATAGGAACATGCCTCCAGATATTAGTAAAAGCAGGAAATAAAACTGTATACACATGATCTTAATTAAAGATAATTTTGCATATGACTTCTTATACATAGAAAAATACTTGCAGAATATACTCTGGAAAGTTGATGATGGTTAATCTCCAGGCTGCGAATTTAAAGGCAATTTAAATTTTCTTAATTGTTCTATTATGTACTTGCCATATGCTTTACAGATCAGTTCATTGACTCACAGACCACTGGAACTGAAAGGCATTCAGGTGGCATCAAACCATGGCACCCAAAGTTGGGGAAACTGAGGCCCAGGCCTGAGAACACAGTTGCGGCTGGCCAGGTGTGTTTTCCCAGCTGGCCCCGGGCTCCGATGTGCAGCCCTGCCCGGCGTAGGGGAGACGCCCACACCTCCAGCACGCGTGATGGGGTGACCACGTGAGGGACGTGGAGCGCCCTCTCCCAAGCGGCACAGCTAGAGCAGAGCGGAGGGCCGAGGGGCGGGGGTCAAGGTGGGATGGGGGCTGGGTGGAAGCGAAGATTGGGGAACCTTTCAAAAATGGAAACCAGATGAGCCGTTCAAAGGGGAGCAAATTCTCCACGGCACGCTCCTTTGTTGGGAGCGTGTGAGGCGGCGGCAGCTGCGTGCCTCGCCCCCAGCCCACAGCCCGATGGGGCGGACACGGATAACTGCATTAGACGCACTCAGCTCTTTTCAATAAAATGCCCTTGTTGGAGGCACAATAGGGGGACCGGGGCAGCAACCCCAGGCCGGCCAGGGGCACCCTGCCCTCCCCCGGAGAGCAGAGAGCGCACTCATTTTTCAGGGCTCAGCTAATTGACGTTTTGCGCTGTGTGGTTCAAAAGAAAAGGCCGAACTCCTCAAGTCCACCTCCACCGGAAATGAGGCCGCCCCCACCTCCCACCTGTCCTGGGTCAGTCCCTGGGGGAGCAGCCGGGGACGACAGCGCAGCTGGCCACAGGCGGCGAGGGGGACTGGGCCCTGCAGAATGCTTTCCTGCGTTGCTTGACTCAGAGACAAGGACGGTGTCCTGAAGGCTTCTCCCAAAGGGTTCGGCGCCTCCCAGTTTCTATGTCAGAAATGCACTCCAGGAAGGAAGCAGGTGACAGCTGCAAGTGTAAAAGGCAACTGCAGGGCTGGAAGTCTTCATTAGTGATTACCCAAATGCCACAATTTTAGTGATTTTAATAAAGGTAGCCTAGAACATTCTTTGAAGTTAACAAAAAGGGAAAGAATATTTCTTGAACCTCTCCGATGAGGTGCTTTAACTATGAGTGAGGTATTTACTGCGCCTGTTTTACAGATGTGGAAACCATGGCTTGGAGAGGTTACTGGTTTGCTAAAATTGCCCCGCTAGGAAGTGGCAGAGCTGGGATTTGAACCCACGTCTGTTTGACTTTAAAGCAGGGTTTCTCAACCTTGGCACTACTGACATTTTAGCCTGGATCATTCTTTGTTGTGGGGGCCGCCCTGTGCATTGCAGGATGTTTGACAGCATCCCTGGCTCTAGCCTCCAGATGAGATCACCAAAAATGTGGCCCGACGTTTCCAAATATCCCCTGTGGGGCAAATTTGCCCCCTGTGGAGAACCACTGTTTTAAAACAACGTTGGCATGCTTCACATGTAGGTATGCTTGTCTTCATTGGGCTCAGAAATTTCATCTTTTGGGAAAACCAATTAACTAGCCACATGGAATTCTTAAAGTTCAGCACTCTGGTTGGTGGGGAGTGTGGCAGGAGAAGAGTTGGCTGCACCAGACAAGGCCAACCTGTTCGTGTACTAGAACCCAAAGGTCTGTTGAGTGCTAGAGGCATTTCGAATTGGGTGTCTGTCTGGCCACATTTCTTGAGCCCCATTGGGTTGGGAGTGGCCCTAGTCCCTTCTGTGCTCCCCATTTCTCTCTGCTAAGACTGTCCCGCAGAGGGTGAGCCAGCCCCCTCTTTCATTCATTATGCCAGATGGCAGGAGTAGCCTTGGCTATTGGAAGAGCTGAAACATCAAGGGAGGCAGCATGAAGGAAGGCAACGTCATCACCTGTGCAAAAATGGGGCCTGAGCCTTGTCTTGAAACCAGTAGGGAGAGGACTCTGTTGCAGGCAGCCAGCCCCACTGCTGTCCCCCATGTTGGGGACAGGGCTTACCCTGATTTTCATTTTTGGCTGCAACTCATGAGTGACTCTGCCTCCAGTTGTGCATCCTACTGTGGCCTGTTTCACTCCCGAGTACCCAAAGCTCACAGGCCACCCAAAAGCCAGCCCCAGCTCTGGGGCCACACTACACTGAGACCTGTTTCAGTTCAACTGCCTCCTTTTCACTTAGACAGACTTGATGTATAACTGGGCTTGATCATATTTGTTTTTCCAATTCTGGTCTTCCTACTCCCCAAATGGCTGTGTTGACTTTTGACTGAAAACGCCTTTTACCAAAGGCACTTCTGGGAAGAATGTCAGGTCCACAGGGAAGCTAAATGCATTGGGGCCGACCAGGCTTCAGGCTTGTCCCCAGCACCCTCATGGGCTGTGCTTTATTGAGCATGTCCATGGGTGGGGGTCCAGAGACTTGGTGACGGGCTTATCTGTTTTGACTGAGCCCTCTCAGGAGAGCCCAGAGGACAGGGCTTGAGGAGTTCAAAGAGAGACAAGACATCGGGAGGAAAGGAATTAGGAAATTGGGAGAGTAAAGAGCAATCAACATTTCAGATAATGAAGGGTTGGGATTTTTGATAATTAAAGTTTGTATCTCTCTCTAATATGCCCATAAGCTTTTGGGACACGCACAAAAACATATATGTGCATAATACACACACACACACACACACACACACACACACACACACCCCATCCCCAGTGTAGTTTGATATAGTATATACATCTTTCCTGTTTGCCCTCTTAGCCAATGATACATATTTGGTGGCCACATCTTCCTTCTAAAAGAATCATTAAAAAAAGGAAGACATGAAAATAAGTGTGTGTGAATATGTTTGTGTCTCCACCATATGTAACTGCTTTCTTTTCTTTTCTTTCCTCTGAGTGTCTCCCCCTCCCCTGGGTGGTTTACATTTGCCCTCCTTTTGCTGAGATAATTTGCACTCTCCAACTTCATTAGTTGCAACCCCCTCCTGCCCTGGGACAAAAAATAGGGCCAAACTGTTCAAAAGAACACATGGAGACCCCATTAATGCTGGCCCTAATTGTGCCAATTCAAACCCCTCAATAACTCTAATTAAAACCTGTCTTGTGCAGAGCGCTGAGTGGCAACACAGCTGTCATCCCAGACAATCACAGAACAGCTATGAGAAAAAGGGTCTCTGTGCAATTTTTGGTGGTGGTTGTTATGGAAAGGGTCAATGTAGGGGGATTAAGACAGGGGTGCAGTTGGAGTGGGGAACCTTGAAAAAGTCTACCATGTCAGATCACAGTTTGAAATCGGAAGACCTTTAGCTTTTTTCCTCTAGCTTCCCCCTCATATTTCTCCCCCCGAGGCAGGAACACCTGCAAACTGCCTGGAAGGGGCCATGACCACCAGACACATGGATACCACAAGTCGACTAAAACATCTGAAAGAAAAGGAACCCTCCCTCCCCCCACAAAAAACCCCAACCAGCAAAACCACACACCAAAAACTGAGAAAGTTTTTTCTCTGCTTCCAACCTTGTCTTTTAGGATCCAGCTGCACTTTGCTGGGCACCATAAATAACTCTGCAATTACATTAATTGGTTGCATATTTGTTGACACTGAAGGAGAAGCCCTTAAGGTTGGGGGAGGTGGATTTCAGCTGCAATTTATTCTTCCCCTCTGCCACCACTCCACATCTGATTCCAACCACCCCGTTTACTATTCCTAAACTAAGATGGGGGGAAGTGGTGGGCGGATGGGCCCATTTCTGAATCAGCTTTGACAGTGTCCAATCAGACTCGAGTCTCATCTGTTGGCTAAATCCATTGATCCACTGGGTTTCGAAGTTATATCCCCCTATGGGAGAACTTGAGAGATGAGTTCCTGGTTACACCTGATGGCGTGTAATTTCCTCTGGGGGCAGGGGATGTGGTGGGCTTATTGTCAGGCATATTGTTTGGATCAAAGGAGAACTGGGTAGACCTTTGCCTGACTCTCCAAACTCATCTTGGATTCTTCCAATAGCTTGGTCCATCTTATGGAGTCTCTTGAATTCCATTCCTTGAGAAGCAACGGGATCTTGGTAACCTCATTCACTCTACCTCAGTCCGTCGGCAAGAACTGGTGAGTTCAGCTTGAAACCAGCTCTCTGTTGGCTGGGAGGACTTTGCAAAGCAGAGTGGAGGGCGACTGGGGCAGCTAGCAGAGACTGAGCCCCAGCTGGCAACTCTGAGTGGGCCAAGGCCCAGAGACTCAGGACTCATTTTCCCTCTGCCAGAGCTGAGACTGGAGGAATTCCTCTGGGGTCCTGGCCAAGGGCTGTAGGGGGAATGAGAGAGCATGAACCACACTGAGGACCTGGCCCTGCTGAATGGTCAAAGAACGCCTTGGGAGGAGCAGTGTGTTTGTTTTGCTAATCCCTGTGTCCTCACAGTGCCCAGCATGCGCCTGGCACACAGTAGGCTCCCAGCTAACGTCTGACGGGTGGATAGTTGAGGACTTGAAGTTCTGGTGTCCAGGTGCTCTGAGCTCTTCAGAAGGAAGTAATGACATAAATCTGAAGTCATAGGTTCACTTCTACATGACGTGGTGGAAAGAGCATAGGCTTTGGAGCCAGCAGGCACTACCTTTAATATACTTACTTTTCAGAGCCATTGTAAGGAGAAATAAGCTCATGTACGTAAACAACAAAAGTGACTTCCTTTTCCTTTCTCTGTGAAACCAGGGAGAAGAATAACTGTCTGAATCTAGGCCTCTGATTTCCTCCCTGCACAACAAGGATAATATAGTCCTGCCAATGAGCAAAGGGGGGAAGCAGGGTTGAGAACCTCAGAGCATGGGGTGAAAGTGGCCCTGAGGCCTGCTCTCACCTGTAGTACTTTGGTTTGCTGTTCCCCCACCTGGAATGCTTAGTCCCTCACTCCTTCAGGTCTCTGCTCAAATGTCCCCTTATCAGAGTGGTCTTCCTTGTCTGCTCTGTCCAAAATAGCAGCCTCCCCTCCCTCTCCCCCTCTCATGCTTTATCTCCCTGCTTTATTTTTTTATAGTGCTTATCACCCTCCCCCCCACATATTATATATTAGTTGATATGTTATCTGTCTCATTTATTACATTCTGAGTTTTCTGAGAACAGGAAGTTGTTTGTTTTGTTCATTGCTGTATCCACAGCACTTAGAGCAGTGCCTGTCTCATAGCAGATGCTCAATTAGTATTTATTGAGTGGATGGATAAGGGGGTGGTGACAATTTCTCATCACCTAACAGGAAGAGGATACCTAGTTCTAAATATTTGTTTGGTCAACTTACTCCATGATAAATGCATTGTAAAAGGGTGGCCCTTTTCTCAGTTTCCAACCTAGGGTCTCTGGAGTAGGGTTTAAGTTCATGGCCTTTGGAGTCAGATAGATTCCAAGATCTGGATTCAAATCTTGGCTTCACCCTTCAATAGCAATGTGAATTTGGGATAATTACCAAGGACCTCTGAGCCTCAGTTTCCTCATCTGAAGATGAGAATAATTGTTACTTCATGGGACTACTGGGTGAATTGAGATAATGTTTGAAAAGTGTCAATGACCGTTCTTGGAATGAAGTATGTGTACAACACATGGTGAATGCCATTGCCATCATGGTTGTCATCGTCTTCACTATCTTGAAGCTGAGAGCCCCCTTAACTGAGAGTGGGCTGATTGAAGGCCCGGCAATACCACGAGGAGAAGTGACGAAAGCGAGTGCTAATCACACTTAAGGAGGGGTGAGCCAAGCCCAGTTTTGCTGCTTTGTTCCTCTGCTCTCTTGTTTTTGAAACTTGCACTTGGTTGCCAATCACGTAGTCTTGTAGATACAGAAGGACCACAAATTCCTCACCGAGTTTACGCCTTCAAGCTTGGACAGCTGGTGCAGAAGGTCCCCAAATGGTATTTGGGTCATTATCACCTTGACAAGTAATCTGATTCCTTTTCAAACCAGAATAGGTTTTTTGTCCACCGCCAGAGTAAATACCATCCCTTCAAAGGGGCCAAGCAGATGAGTCAGGGACAGACAAATCTGAGTCTTGTTTTCAGTTTTGCTAGGATGTTGTGAGTGGGCACACCCTCTTTCTCTTACAGCCACCAAGACCTAAGCGTGTGGGCAAAGCCACTGCTTGCTCTAGGAGCTCTCAACTTGCCTGTCCATGTTTGGATCTATGACTGCTGGGACACGTTGGCCTCACCCTATTGCAGCTATTTATCTACCAAGGGCCCTGTATTCTACTATGTCGTATGACTGTATATATATGCATGTTTATATGCACATATGGAAACACATGACATGCTTACAAACCATTGTCACTCCCTGCTTTTGGAGAGTTGGAAACAGTGTGGGATTTGGAATGATCTAGACCTCAGCTTCAAATTTAGTAGTAGCTTTGTGACCCAGGTCAAGTCACTTGCTCTCCCTTAGAAGCTAACTGGTAGAAAGATTCCAGATGGAAAGTCCAGTGTGGTCCCACCTGTGTGAACACTCTTATGCACATGAAAAGGAGCTTCTCTTCTTATTCTCCAGGAGGCAGACATGGGGTTGGCTAGGCAGAAGCTGGGTTTCTGGATAGGGAAGGGGACACATGCTGTGGAGATAGGAGGGACCTGTTGAGTGTGGCGAGTGGTGGTGCAGGTGAGAGAGCAGTGGAGAAGGATCCCCCGGAGCAGGGTCCCCATACACTCCGGCCCACTACGTGAGGCTGGGCTCTGGGCCCCAGCTATGTCCAAGGGCACTGAGTGCTGCTCACCTCAGATGCTCAGCCCTGCACAGTTTGCAGACCTTGGTGCAAGGCATTTCTTACTTTGGCTTTGGTTTAGTTCACAGATAGGGAGCACTAAGTAGCAGCAGGTGAAATGAAGAGCCGGGAAAGACTCTTTGTCTATGGAGACATTGGAGAATCAAAGAATTTTATTGATTAGGGGATCCTAGAGCAGTGGTCACTAAAGGGTGGCCCCAAGACAATCCTCTGGATGGTGGCAAAGAATAATTAGGCTTCGATTTCTATTTGTAGTCTACTTAAAAACATGAAATGAAGCCAAGTGCAGTGGCTCACGCCTGTAATCCTAGCACCCTGGGAGGCCGAGGCAGGAGGATTGCTTGAGCTCAGGAGTTTGAAACCCACCTGAGCAAGAGCAAGACCCCATCTCTACTAAAAGTAGTCCCACTGGGAGATTGAGGCAGGAAGATCGCTTGAGCCCAGGAGTTTGAGGTTGCTGTGAGCTATGATGATGCCACTGCACTCTAGTCTGGGTGACAGAGCGAGACTCTGTTTCAGAAAAACAAAACGAAACAAAAACCGAGAAACATCTATTCCTCCACTAGGACCATACATCAGATGGCACGTGCAATGCAGGATGTACGAGTGGAAGTCCCCAGATTGGAGGGGATGCTCTCATCCTGTCCTATGTGATCAGTGTGTTGTGATGTATCACATCACAACGCACCTGTTAGTACATTGTTTAGACTTAATTAATGCCTATCTTGACAAAATATATAGGCAGCCTAAAAGGTCCCTGCAAAAAACTGTTTTAAAGATAGTATTAAAACTACAAAATAACATTAAAACAACGACTGAGCTGACACTTCTCTAATTTCTCATATGAGCTCTCCTTTCCCCACATTATGAGGTTCAAAACAAAGATCTGGCAGGAGGAAGTCAGTGACTAAAGCAAATTGAAATGATCTTGAAGTTTACTTGTCATATGGATTTACAGCAACAAGTTTTGCCGTTAAGTAAATATTTTGCCTTCAGATATCAGTGAGTGATAAATTGAAGCCATCATGATTAAGAAGACATAAAATAATCATTTATTTCATGTTTATTTTATCCTTAAAAATAATCTTTACATTGTGTACATAATATACCCATGCACATAATATATCCAGACACGTTGAAACTAGATATACATATAGCAGGGGCGGTTGCTCAAAATGTTTTTGCTGTTGGAGGCATGCAGTAAAGAAATGTTGGAGCCCACTGATTACGACAAACCCTCTAAATGTATATGTGAAGTAATCGGGGGCAGAGAAATGAAGTCACGTGCCCAAGGTCTCACTGGGAGTTAGTCTTGGGGCTCAGAGCAGGTGCCAGGACTCAAGTGGTTTCCTGTCAAAAGCTTTTAGCGGTATAGGATTTTGTTGTTGTTATTAAGGATATGGTATCTCCCAGCCTCAAAATATTAACCATGGATCATAGAAACAGAGTGTTTTCTTTCCCTCTGTATTTTAGCTATATCTATTTAAAAAATGGGGTGGCAGCATCAAAGTCCAGATTATGTTTGGGAAATGTTAGTCACCTCAAGAATGAGGGAGGATCTTTAACAGTAACACTTGCCCACTAATTATATTTAATTCATATCTATTAAAGACTTTCAGTGCTGTTCTCCTGTACCTCTCTTAGTAGGTAGTATATATTCCAGAACATAATATAATAGAATTTCTTTAGAAATAATTCCGTTCATCAGGATTTGAAGTAATTGGACCGCTCTTTCCTTAATCAAGGAAGAAAGAAAATTTTGCTAGCCTCAGAAAGTGCTGGAAACAGAGAGGAGGAGGCTGTGGGATTGAGCTGGAAGGAAGGTCAGAAGGGAGAGATGGATGCGAGGATAGCAAGGAGAGAGGACAGCAGAGGCCAAGCAAGAAGTCTAGGAAGAGAGAGCTGAGCACAGAGGAGGAGGTGGAAATGGGGGAGCGGTGTTCTGGAGGAAGGGCTGGAGCTCACTCCACTCCTGTTTCTATTAATCCAATTAAAGTGTTGAAAATCAGATCCCACGTGAAGCTTTGAACGTGAATTTTCATTACAGCACTGGGTTGGGGGAGGGGAGGAGCGAAGGGGGAAGGGGAGGCACAGGTCGGGTCTGTCCTGGTCCTGGTCCTCAGGAGGTGGGGGTAGGGGGCCCTCCCAGTCTTCCCTAGGACAGCCCTGCCTATGTGACGCTGGGCCCAAGCCTGCTCTTCTGGAGCACAGAAGCAGCATGGAAGTTCTGGCCTTCTCCATCATGTACCTTCTGCTCCATTTTTATGTCCTCTAGCTGGCCCCTGACAACCCCATTCTGTTGGTAGGGCGCTTGGCAGGTGGGGTCAGAAAGAGTGGTTTGTTGAAGGCCCCCTGCTGCGGCCTCAGAAAGGACGCCCCTGCCATGTCCCCCACACTCCCCCCAGCATGAGGACAGTGGGTTCCAAAGGCAGAGGACAAAGGAGTTGGATACCAGTGCCTAATACCATACATTCAACCCCCATTTGCTTCAAAACTTGGTGTGAGAAAAATAGCCGAGTAACCCCAAGTGCTCAATACTATCCCCTCTGATCCCGAGCAAACAGGAAATGTGCCCTCGCGGAGGGCAGAGCTGTGCTCAGGTGGGAAGGACAGCCCTCCGTGCAGCGCTGCCTTCCTTTGTGGCGCCCCTTTCGCGCCTTCTCCATTCCGCTGAACCGGCGCGGGGAGCTCTGCGCTGGTGTCTGGCGGGTGTTGGCTGCTGGGTCCCCGATGCTGAGCCACAGCAGAGGCTGCCATTCTGGTGTGGCCGAGACAGACATGAGCAGTAAGCAAACACACACGCTCCCTGCAGACTGGCCTAAGTAGGGCAA
Organism: Propithecus coquereli; assembly: GCF_000956105.1. Lineage (NCBI taxonomy): Eukaryota > Metazoa > Chordata > Mammalia > Primates > Indriidae > Propithecus > Propithecus coquereli. Next base: position 10,288,567 of record NW_012150840.1, read on the forward strand.
AGGAAACAACCCAACCACACATCTGATCGGCCCTTTCGGTCTCGGTTCGTGCGTGGCCTCCCTGATCTGCAAAATTGCCCAGGCTGGTCCAGTTAGCTGCTAAGGCTGGGGTCAAAACCCAAACTATGTCCCTTTGCTGTCCCCCTTTCCTCTGGACTTCCACCCAAATCGAATTTGTTGTGTGGCCAGTAAATTTGTTTACATTTTTCAAAAAAGTCAAGGAGGAGATCACGTTGTTTGCCACGCTCAAAACTGTGTGCTGTCTCCCCTGCGGCCTGGCCTTTGCCCTGTCCCCTGCGCTGTTTGCAGGATGACGAGAGGCCTGGGGGTCAGGGTGGCATGGCAGCTCTCTCCTTGAACCCCTCTCTCCGTGCTCAGCTCCCCTTCTGCACCGGGGCTTCCCTGGGCCGCCCATGCCCAAGAAGGGGGCCCTCCCCCATCAGCCTGGGGTTTAATCTCGCCAGGCCTCTGCAGGCTGGGCTGCTGGTGTGTGGTCCTTCACACTGAAGTGCCTCAGCAGCTGGAAACAGTGAGGAGGGAAGGGGGACCTCGAGCATAAAACCCTGGCACTTCTCAAAACAAAACGAGTGACTCCAGCTTTTAATCAGTTCAGGACTGAGGCGGGAGAATCGTGTTTGGTTTTACATAGACAAAGCTGTTTTAGGTCTCTGCATTCAGAGGAATCTGTGACTGCCCTCTATGCAAATGGCCACAGTGACCTGGGCTGGAGGTACTGGGCTGTTTAATGGGGGCCTGGGGAGGACATGCGACCCTCTGGGCACAGGGTGGCGATTGACCTTGCTCCACCAGACCCCTCTGCAGTGGAATTGGTATCAGTTACCCCACCTTCTGCTCTAGGAAGCTTTTGGGACTGTGGCTGCTCCTGCTTTGAGCTTTGACAGGTGGGCTCCTTCGAAAGTGGGGCTGCAAATTTAAGTCTTAAAAATGAATTTCTGTGTTACTGTTAAGGGAACTTGCTATTCATAGGAACTCACCTGTGAAAGAATAAGTTTGCAAAGTGAAGAATCCTGTCCCATTCCTGCCCCCCAGCCACTGCCCTGTCCAGAGTTTTAGGTACCAGCTTATTCTAGAATCTGCTATCATCCTAGAGTGACTTAGTGTAAAGTATTGAAGGGTGAGCCATGCCTCTGGCCTGGGATTGTCAGATTTAGCAAACAGAAATGCAGGATGCCCAGTTGACTTTGAATTTCAGATAAACAATGTATGTATTTTAGTATAAGTGTACTAAGTATACTTATACTATAAGTATATCCCATGCAATAAAACAGGGTTATGCAATATTGGGACACACTTGTACTAAACCTTTTTTTGTTGTTTATCTGACATTCAGATTTAACAGGCCCTCTGCAGGTCTTTTCCCCTCTTCATCTCCTTGAGGTCCTCTTTTCTTCCAGGGGTGCTTTTTGGGCTTAGGTCTCCCTGGGGTTCTGTATTCCCTCTATCTTTCTCTCCAGCCATAAAACCCTCCCTTTCAGCCGGGGGTCTCTCTGCTCATCTATTCTCTCTTTCCTCCTGGTTCAACCCTAGTCATAGGCCCTGGGTTGGTCAAGATTCAGCCACTGCTTCTGAAAACTAAAGATAACAATAGTGATGTCTACAGTTTAGTCACACACCCCACCTACCCCCACCCGAGTGCAAGCACTGTTAGTCGCTTTACCAACGTGAATCCATTTAACCCTCACTACAAAACTACAAGGAAGACTTTATTTTTAATTGTGGGAAAATATATGTAACATAAATGTTACCATTTTAACCATTTTTAGGTGTATAGTTCAGTGGCATTGGGTATATTCACATTGCTGTGCAGCCATCAGCATCATCCATCTCCAGAACTTTTTCATCTTCCCAAACTGAAACCCTACACCCATTGAATCCATTCCCCTCTCCCTCCAGACCCTGGCAACCACCATTTTATTTTCTGTGTCTATGCATTTGACTACCCGGATATCTCATGTAAGTGGAATCATACAATATTTATCCTTTTGAGTCTGTCTTATTTCACCTAACATAATGTCTTCAAGGTTTATCCATACTGGAGAATGTGTCAGAACCTCCTTCCTTTAAAAGGCTGAATATTCTTGTATGCATGTAACACATTTTGTTTATCCATTCATCCATCAGTGGACTGTTGGGTTGCTTCCACCTTTTGGCCGTTGTTAATAAGGCTGTTATGAACATTCCTGTGCAAATATCTGTTTGAGTCCCTGTTTTCAGTTCTTTTGGGTGTTTACCCAGAAGTGGAATTACTGGGTCATATGGTAATTCTAAGTTTAATTTTTTGAGGTACTGTCATACTCTTTTCCATAGCAACTGTATCATTTTATACTCCAACCAGCAATGCACAAGGGTTCCAATTTTTCCACATCTTTGCCAGCATTTGTTTTTTCATTTAATTTAAATAATATCCATCCTAGTAGGTGTGAACAAGGAAGACACTTTTAATTACTGTTTCAAAAATGAGAAAACTGAAAACTGAGGCTCAGAGAGGTGGAGTGACTTGTCCATGGCCAGCCAGCAAGTAACGGATGGAATTTGTATCAAGGTCTGTCTAACTCCCAAACCGGGATTCTTAACCATTATGTTATATTTCCTGCCTCTGATACAAACATCCAAATGCAAATTTTTCTGTCTTTGGACAGATGTCTAATTGTGCAAGACATCTGGTAAAGGCACAAATGCAGGAACAAAATATGTCCAAGGAGTTTTTACACGTTCTTATTGAAACTATACCTCTCATATGGGAAAACAGCAATAACAAGTAATTTCCCCTTAATTTGCATTTCATCTTAGTTGTTTTAAAATAATCTATCCAATTTGGTCACCCTGTAATCTTTTACCTTGATATTATCTGACCTTTTTATAGTTTTTTAAAAATTAAAAAAATTTTTAATTATTATGGGTACGTAGTTGTATATCTTTTTAGGGTATATGTGAAGTTTTGATACAGGCATACGATTAACCAAATCAGGGTAACTGGGGTATCCATCACCTCAGACATTTATCATTTCTTTTTGTTAGGAACAATCCAATTCCATTCTCTTAGTTATTTTAATGTATACCCTAACTTATTGTTGATTATACTCACTTTGTTTGTGCTATCAAATATTGTTCACTCTATCTAACTATCTGACTATATTTTTGTATCCATTAACCATCCCCACTTTATCCTCCCTCTGCACTACCCTTCCCAGCTTCTGATAACCAGCATTGTACTCTCTGTCACCATGAGATCAGTTGTTTTTAATATTTAGCTCCCACATATGAGTCAGAACACGTGAGATTTGTCTTTCTGTACTTAGCTTATTTCACTTAACATAATGTTCTTCAGTTCCATCCATGTTGTTGTAAATGGCAGGATTTCATTGTTTTTGTGGCTACACAGTATTCCATTGTGTATATGTACCACAATTTCTTTATCTATTCCTCCATTGATGGACACTTAGATTGACTCCAAATTTTGGCTAGTGTAAATAGCCCTGTAATACACATAAGAGTGTAGGTATCTTTTTGATATACTGAATTCCTCTCCTTTGAATATATACCCAGCAGTGGGATTGTTAGATCATATGGTAGTTCTATTTTCAGTTTTTTGAGGAACCTCCATGCCATTCTCCATAGTGCTTGCACTAATTTACATTCCCACCAATAGTGTATGAGGGTTCCCCTTTCTCCACATCCCCGCCAGCATTTGTTACTGCCTGTCTTTTGGATAAGAGCCATTTTAACTGGGGTGAGATGATACCTCACTGTAGTGTTGATATGCATTTCTCTGATAACTAGTGATGCTGAGCATTTTTTCTTATATCTGTTGGCCATTTGTATGTCTTCTTTTGAGATGTGTCTATTCAGATCCTTTGCCCATTTTTTAATTGGATTATTTGATTTCTTCCCATTGAGTTATTGGAGCTCCTTATATATTCTAGTTATTAGTCCCTTGTCGGATGGGTAGTTTGCAAATATTTTCTCCCATTCTGTGGGTTGTCTCTTCCCTTTGTTGATTGTTTCCTTTGCTATGCAGAAGTGTTTTAGCTTGATGTGATCCCATTTGTCCAATTTTGCTTTGGTTGCCTGTGCTTTGGGTGTATCACTCAAGAAGTCACTGAACAGACTAATGTCCTGAAGTGTTTCCCTAATGTTTTCTTTTAGTAGTTTCATAGTTTCAGGTTTCAGATTTAAGTCTTTAATTCATTTTGATTTGATTTTTGTATATAGCGAGAGATAAGGGTCTAATTTCATTCTTCTGCATGTGGATATCCAGTTTTCCCAGCACCATTTATTGAAGAGACTGTCCTTTCCCCACTGCATGTTCCTGGCACCTTTGTCAAAGATAAGTTCACTATGGATGTATGGATTTATTTCTGGGTTCTCTATTCTGTTCCATTGATCTATGTGTCTGTTTTTATGCCTGTACCGTGCTGTTTTGGTTACAGCTTTGTAGTATAATTTGAAGTTAGGTAATGTGATCCCTCCAGTTTTGTTCTTTTTGCTCAGGATGGGTCTTTTGTGGTTCCATATAAATTTTAGGATTATTTTTTCTATTTATGTGAAGAATGTCATTGGTATTTTGATGGGGATTGCACTGAATCCGTAGATTGCTTGTGGTAGTATGAACATTTTAACAATATGGATTCTTCCAATCCATGAGCATGGAATATCTTTCCATTCTTTTGTGTCCTCTTTGATTTCTTTCATGATTGTTTTATAGTTTTCATTGTAGAGATCTTTCA
>NW_012150840.1:10293628-10294088 GCF_000956105.1 Propithecus coquereli
TATGTTCATCAGAGATATTGGCCTATAGTTGTCTTTTTTTGTTGTGTCTTTTTCTGGTTTGGTATCAGAGTGATGTAGGCCTCATAGAATGTGTTTGGGAGTACTCCCTCCTCCTCAATTTTTTTGGAATAATATAAGTAAGATTGGTGTTATTTCTTCTTTGAGTGCTTGGCAGAATTCAGCAGCCAAGCCATTGGGTCCTGAGCTTTTCATTGATGGGAGACTTTTTAATTACTGCTTCTATCTTGTTATTTGTTATTGATTTATTCAGGTTTTGAACTTCTTCCTGGTTCAATCTTGGTAGGTTGTTTGTGTCTATGAATTTATCCATTTTTTTCTAGGTCTTCCAATTTATTGGTATATAATTGCTCATAGTAGTCTCCAATGATCCTTTGGATTTCTGCAGTATCAGTTGTAATGTTTCCTTTTTCGTCTCTGATTTTATTTATTTGGGTCTTCT
>NW_012150840.1:10298023-10303071 GCF_000956105.1 Propithecus coquereli
AGCTCCTTCCTGAGTGCCACTTTGTCCAGAGGCCAGGGCCCTCAGATTGCACCACTGACTTTGAACCAAGGTTCCACGGAAACTGCCTGGCACCTGCCTCTGGTGCCAGCTGAGCCTTTACACTGACTCCTAGGAAAAGCTCAATCTGGTTGTCCAGTTCTTCTGACATAGACTAATGGCAAAAAGCATGAGCTTGGCATCAGACATGTTCAGGTTGGAAAACAACCTTGCTGCTGGGGCCTGTGTAACCACAGGAAAGTGTCTGAGCCTCTCTGAGCTCCAGTTTCCTCATCTGAAATATGGGAATAATGTAGGGTATAATATGGTTGTCATGAGGATGAAATGACTTTTATAAAGTGCTTGGCATGTTGTAAATGCTCAGTAAGTAAAGCTGTCGACATACATGTATATGTAAAACTCATAGGAAAAACCACTAGATTTGTATTTATTTCTCCTTGTTAAATAGTTTTATAAATTTGGCTACATCATCATGATCAACCTCTCTGGGAGGAGGTCAGTTGTCTTGTTGAGCAGGTGAGAAGATTATGCAGGAAAGATGGAGCCTAACTTTTGCAAGGTGTGTGTCTTACTCAGAGTAAGTGGTTACTAAATGTTGGATAAATCAATGTGTCAGTTGGAATGAGGGGTTACTGAGAGTTATTAATGGAAAAACTCAAATTCTGTAACATAATTTACAGAGGTTTATTCTGAGCTGAATATGAGCAACTCCAGTCCGGGGAACATATCTTAAGAGGTCCTAAGAAAATGTGCCTGAGGTGGCTGGGTTACAGTTTAGTTTTACATATTTTAGGGAGACAGGAATTGCAGGTAAATTCATAAATCAGTACATGGAACATATATATTGGTTTGGCCTCAAAAGGTAGAATATCTCAAAGTGGGGGCTTACAGGTTATAGGTGGGTTTAGAGAGAGATTCTTTGATTTGTAATTGGTTAAGGAAATAAACTTTGTTTAAGGACTTGGGGTCAGTAGAAAGGAATGCTTGTGTTAGATAAGAAGGTAGGAGAGCTTTTTAGCCTGGAGGACTTGGTGTCTGGGGGTGCTGCGGCTAGTGGCCCAGCGACAGGGGAGAGGTGAGACTTTGGGGATGGTGAGGAGATAGCGCACTCTGTATATATGCAAGATGAAACAAAAGAAGGCTGTATAAAAGGAGAATGAGACTGAAGAGTGGGCGGGGCAGAAGGCATTAGTTTGAGAATCACCAAAGCACTGGTTGTTACTAAGGCTGGTACAGTAAATAAGCCTCCGGATGAAGGGACTGGATGTCAGGGAGGTGAGCAGAAGGCCGGGAGCTAGTGATGCTCCAGTGACAGGAGAAAGAGTGGGAGGGAGTCAGAAGGGGAAATGAGTTGTGGGGGAATGTAGCAGACTTAACAATGCCCCCCAAGAAGAAGTCCATGTCCTAATCCCTGGAATCTGTGAATATGCTACCTTATATGGCAAAAGAGATTTTATGCACGTGATTAAATCAAGAATCCTGCTGTGAGGAGATTATCCTGGATTATCTTGGTGGGCCAATGTAATCACAAGGGGCCTTTTAAGGGGGAGGCAGGAGGATGTGAGCAAAGAGAGATTAGATTATGCTATGTTCCTGGCTTTGAAGATGGAAGATGAGGCTACAAGCCAAAGAATGCAGGTGGCCTCCAGAGAAAAGTCAAGGAGACAGATTCTCCCCTAGAGCCTCTAGGAGGAATGCAGCCCTGCCAATACCTTGATTTTAGCCCACTCAGACTGATTTTGGACTTCTGACCTCCACAACTGTAAGATAATAAATGTGTGTTGTTTTAAGCCACTAAGTTTATGGTAATTTGTTACAGTAGCAATAGAAAACTAACACAGGAGGGAACTAACATACTAAACACTGACCAGGCACAGTGTGGGGGCTTTGCCAGGTTATTGAGATATATCAGTATAGTTGGGGTATGGATACTGTATTAGTTAGGGTTCTCCAGAGGTAGAGACCTAGGAGAGCCGATGGTGTAATTCTAGACTGAAGCCTAGCAGGTTTGAAACTCAGGAAGAGCCCAATATTTCATTTAGAATTTGAAAGCCAATGGCCCAGTCCTAAGACCACTAAGCAGGAAGAAGTCACACTCAGGGGAGGGTCAGTCCTTTTGTTCTATTCAGGCCTTCAACAGATTGGTGAGGCCCACCCACCCATTTTTAAGGACAGTAATCAGCTTTATTCAGTCTACCAATTTAAATGTTAATCTTATCCAAAAAACACCTTCACAGAAACACTCAGAACAATGTTTTACCAAATATCTGGGCACCCCAGGGCCCAGTCCAGTTGACATATAAAATTAACCATCACATGCTTTGGGGCTGTGATGCACAAGCCCTCACCTGCTAGAAATGGATGTGAGACTCCAGGCTAGGTCCTTTCTCCTTCCTTCCCACTGTACATCTGTCGGGGTTGCAGTCTGAGACGTCGGTTCTCGGTGTACTCATGGCCGAAGAATGACCAGACACACCAAAGTAAGGCAAGCATGAAAATGAGGTTTATTGAGGAGAGAAAGATAGGATTATAGAGCAAGAGCAAGATATAGGTTTACAGAGTGAGATACATATGCCACAGATGATGACCGGACTCATTGTCAGAGCAAAAAGAAAGAGAGCTTGGTTATGGTCTGGGTCTTGTTTTATAGTGTCTGGATAAGGACCTTCCCATGGCTCGGATGTCACCATTGAACCACTTTGATTGGACAGTTGGGAGTTATAGGACCTGAGTCATACTGTGCATGCAGATCTCCCATGAGCCTCTCTGAGAGCCCATTTGGTGGGGTGAACCGCAATGGCACCCACTTTCATCCCTAGGAGACCTGGAATCCCTCGCTATTTACCTAACACATCCAGGATCCCTTGGTGCTTGTGACCTTTCCATGGGAAGGAGTCACGTTTGCTTTTTATGTTGCTCCATGGCTGACAGTGACCAACCTGCCAGGATGGCCAGTAGCAATGTTGGTGAAGGGGGAATGCTCTAGGTGCCCTCATGGGACAAGTCCCCAGGATACTGCCCTGGGAGATCAGGAAGGTCAGGTGTCGCTGCCCACAGACTGCAGAGCACCAGCGAGCTGTTTGTGGGTAAGGCAGGTGGCTGGTGGACAAGGCAGTGGCTGCATCTCTTTGGTAGCGAGAGGGAGGGGACATACCAGCTGAGCTGGTGAAGGAATCTTCTAAGGTAGAAGGCAGAGCTTGAGTGCTGGCCAAATCTTCTGATCTTGCTGCTGCTGCAGTGACTGAAATGCCTCAATGGAGGGTGCCTTCCTCCCCCACCCCCACCATGCCCAGTCTAGTGGGCCTGGCCCTTAGATCTGAGTCCCAGCACCCAGCTCTCCATGTTCTGGTTCCCTCACACAGCCACTCCCAGGGTGCGGACAGCCGCAGGTGGGCTGTGAGTCACAATGGCCCCAGGTTGCCACTGCCTACACTCTGAACCAGGGTCCCTCTTTCTCCCCAGGGACCAAGTTCCCCCAAAGGACCCAGTTTAAAAAAGCTGCTTACAATACAAAAAAAGTCTTGATATACCCTTCTCCCAGGACACTGATCCCTGCCTCCTGACCCTTCATTTACATAACCAAAGAGGCAACTCCAAGTGATTCTTCCAAAACAAGGAAGATCTGCTTTGAGGAGATTTTTTTTTTCTGCTCCTGCCTACACCCTCAGATAGCCGGCAAATTATCTTTCTCAATAAGATTAAAAGCACAAGTTTAAACTCTGACAGCATTCTACTACAACCTATGATTTCATTCATTACTCGCAGCAGCTTTGTGAAGACTTTATTATCCCCCTTTGGAGAAGTGTCAATTGCGGTCAGAGGCCTGGATTGGAATACATATTATTAATAATACAAGTTCTCCATCTCCAAGCCCAGGGCTGTTCCACTGCCCCAAGCCATAAGATCAGACTGTCTATCCTGATCCCCTACCCTTAGCCGATTCCAAATTTTTTGTTAAATGAATAAAGCATTGCTGATGGTTTTAGACAGTTCTGTATTCTAACGAGACTGCTGAAAGTATGAAAAGCATTATTTCTTCCAAACTGCAGTCTACCATCCTTAACTAGTCTCCATGCTGTTTGGCTCACCTTTGCATAGGCCTATTTTTCCTTGCTCTGGGTTGATGGTGTCTATGCTGAGGTCTCTAGCTAAAGCAAGAATAGCCCTACCAATGATTTTTGAAGCCATAGCTGCTTTATCATGATGCAGGGTTTCACCATGTGTCTTGGTTTAGGTTCTCCCAGTAGCAGATTCTGAGACAGGAAATTTCAGGGCAAACAGTTTATTTGGAGGTGATCCAAGGAAGCACCGTAAAGAAATGGGGAAGTGCATTAGGGAAGGGAGAAAAGCCAATTAGTGGTTCAGTAATGAGAGGGCTACTACTGTGGCTTGATCCTGATGGGGAGCCCCTGAGAGACTGCTGGGACACACCTCAGAATTGCCCTGTGGAGGGTGAGGGAGTTGGGGGATTTATCTATGAATTCTGGTTCTCCATTGGTTGAGGGTTGCTCCTGGGGTTACAACCTCCCGGCACTTCTGGCCTGCCCTGTGCACAGGACGCAGGCGCCTGTGGCCGGAGGAAGCTGTCAGGCAGAAAGGGGAAGGCATGTGAGATCAGGAAGCTGCTGGAGAACTCTCAGGCTCAGGGGGTATGACTGAGTCATGAATAGCGTCTCCTAAAGGTCATGCCAGTGGTATTTCTCCCAAATCCTTAGACTAATTGTGTCAATACCATTAGGGTCCATTGGAATCAATTTTAGTTGATTTTTCAAGCACTTCTAACTTTTGTAAGGATCAATATTTTTTGACTCTGTTTCCTTTTAGACATTTTCCAAAGTATAGCTATGAAATTTCCTTATTTTTAAAAGATAGAATAAAAGTCATTCTATCTTCTCATTATGATATTGGAGCCTTTTATAAACGTAAGATACATTATGAGATGTTAGTGATCTTATTCTTTCCCGTGACTTGAAACATTTAGTTATTTTGTCATCTTAGGAATCATTTCATCATTACTCATCAATTATTCC